>NC_073732.1:21926134-22557937 GCF_023634155.1 Falco peregrinus | reverse complement strand
GCTTACTTTACATTTGGAAGTGTATATAAAATGTTGTTGTCTTGTTGTAGTGTGTTTGGCTTTTGTGGGTTTTTTGGTTTGTGGGTTTGTGTTTTTTTTTAATGTATCTATGTATGTACACAGACCTATACATTTCTGATACGTATTTATACAATTTATACACATGTAATAACAATTCTTACAAAGGTGCCCATAGTGCTTGTGTGATCTGAAATCAATAACCCAAATCACTGCCTGGCAGGAATTGGAAATCTGGGAGCTTCCCTTCTCCGTACAGTGCTCCGGCAGAGGGAAACAGCCTATTTTGGAATAGCTTTCCTATGCATCATCTTGCAGATATGATGTGGTTTGTTTTCAGAGCTCAGACAATTTGTGGAGGAAAGAAGAGCTGGGCAGATATCAATCCTTTAAATATCATGGGACATTGAATGTGCACCTGCCAATGCTCAGAGGAAGCTAATTGAGTCATGATTATAGTAATTGGAAAAAAATGACCAAACAATGCAGCCCAAGTTATAAATTTGACTATCTAAGTCCATGTGGACATGTCTGAGTTGAGGTGAGAGAAGATGGTATTTGTACATATACTTAACTGTTTATTGCTATGGCATTAAATAAGGTTATTTGGCTCAGGGACTCGGTTTTACATTAAGCCACACACCACTGAATTTTGAGGCTGGGTTTTTTGCTTGAGTAGGTCAAGGAAAATAAAAATCTGTTTACATTTATAATTTTTTTAAATGTCATTTGAGTTCTGTAACAATACTCAGAGAAAAATAAAATCCACAATTTTGTTTCTTAGGGTGGTTTGTTTTCTTTTGTGGAAACTGAATAGTTCAAAAAAACATCTTACAGCATTAGGAATATTCAAGTTTCTAGACTCTTTCTTTGAACATCTGCTGTTGGCTTCTTTAGAAAAATTTCATACATGTTCTAGAAAACTGCTTTTGAACTTTCTGTACCAATAGCCTTGAAAGGATTTAGTGTGGTGCAGAGCTGTCGGACAGCTTGGGCTGCTGACCCACAGCTGCAATGTGAGTGAAACACATCTGTCTTTCCAAGGCTTCTCTTCAGCAGCGTTGTTACTGGTACAAGAGCTGAATATGTCTTAAGTCACATCACATGTGGAGAAACGTTATTTGGGAATGCAATTTTGATTTGACAGCTTTTATTTTAGTCTTAAGGAAGTTGCATTTTTTATTGATTCTTTGGGCCATGTCTAAGTTGGTCTTTTATTAAATCTTTGGGCCAGGTCTTCACAGGGTAATCTAGATTTGTGTCTCTTGTCAAATGTTTTTGAAGTGGTAAGTCATCTGCTTGGGGAATGCTAAGAAATACTGAGTAAACAATGGCAGATTTAGCAAGTCTTTCTGGTGCCTAAGAAAGTTCAGGTTGCGTAAGCACAATTGTCTGTACCTTTCCATATCCAGGCTCTTAAGGATCCTCGCTTTACATGCTAAAAACCTGTTAATTGCTCTGGGTCTGTCTGTACTGTGTGAAACAGCTTTATCTATCTGTATGTGCTGGCTCAGCTATTCAGTAGCACAGTATATGGTCACTTAAAACATGATTTAGCATTGTGCTATGGATTTATAAGCCATAACCTTGGTGCTGTAGCTCCCTGCTAAGCCCTAGAGACAGCAGTAGCACTCCTCAGAAAACACTAAGCTGCTTTTCAGATTTTACTGTGAGGTTCAGTGCTTTCATTTCACCAAAGCTTTTGTAGCTGTAGACTACTTGCATTTTAAAAATGAAGGATAAAGATGTTCCTACATCTCTGCTGTTGTTAAATTTCCTTATGGTACCTAAAACAAGCCGTGGTTTCAGTGGGAGGCATTGAGTAGTACTGCAGTGGGAACAAAGAGAAACGGTATTTTTTCCTATGCTTATTCTTGAACTCTTGACTGCCTTAAGTTCTGTCCATTGAGTCCCATTCTCCTGAAAAAGACGGATTAGTAAAATACTATGAATAATCGGTTCAAAGTTAGAAATTGTAGTGTACTGAAAAAAACTAGTTTTCACCCATAAACTGAAACACATTTGCATACAGGAAAAAAATAAGTGTGAATGTCTGCCAGTGTGTAAAATTACCTGTTGTAGTAACACATGCATATGTATTTTGCTGAGATGTATGTAGTAGGTGTACATGAAGCGATGGCTGAGAAAGTTCTACTATTTAAAATGCTCAACTTATAGTCCCTCTCTAGAGATAGATATGTAGCTGTTTTAGATTTGTAATATAATATGTATTTGGTAATATAAAAAGCATGAAAGTTGTATTAAACTATCAAAAATGTATTTTTTTAAAATTTGATACTTTTGTTCTTTGCCAGAGTTCATGGGAATTATTGGACTTCCATTAATGACCTCAATATTTTGCAGTGTTATAAAATCAGATTTTAAATGAGAAAAGATACTTATTTGAATTCCCCTAAGCCAAAGTAACCTTTACTTTCTCAGTACTTATTAAATAGTCTTAGCTACTCTGCTTCCATATTAAAAAAACACAAGAAAAACAACAACAAAAAAGCTACCACTGACTTGAACATGCCCTGGCTTATTAAGAGCAAAAAGATTGAAGGAAAATATTTTTTCTCGTTTCCTTTTAAAGCATAGCTATCTTTTTAAAGATATGAAAAACTCTGTAGTACTGTTGTACCTCTAATTTTATATGTGAAGATGTCTTCTCAATTCATGTCACATTAAGACAATGGACTATTATTTTAATAACAAAATGACAGACGGAAAAGATATATTGTGGGGTTTTTTGTGTCTGAACTCAATTTGTCTAACTCATTTGTGTGAGCTACTTGGACCATTTTTGTGGCGTGGAGGAAAGTAACGGTGTGGTGGTATGTGTAGGTAGAAGGCGTAAGCAGTTCTGTTCCTCAATGTCAGCAGAGAAAGCAGGTCAGGTTATTAATACAAGTTTATACATTTTGACTTTAGAAGCCAGTGTTGTTCGTAGAAAACATTTGCACAATTTTTATATTCTGAATAAAATTGTGGAAAAGGATTGAGTAGTCAGACATTAAATGATCTCAGACATCTCAAGAGTCTGTGTGAATTCTGAATGTTATTAGTTTGAGCATGTAATTTCCTCGTGAAACCTCAGACCCTTGAATTTCTTCTTGGACTAGTCACAGGGATGACCTGGAACTTTGAGTGGGAGGATATTTTTGTTTTGTGAAGGTTTTGTGTTTGCCTGTCTGTTGGGTATGTTTTTGGTCTGTTTTATTTGTTGTTTTTGTTTGTTTGTTTGTTTGTTTCGGGGTTTTTTGTTATTGTTGGTTTGGTTTGATTTTTCACAAGAGCATAGTGCTTTAGAAAATCCATCTCCTGGATCAGCAAAAATTTCAAGCTCTGGATCTGTAGACATACTGCCAAAAATTGCTACCCTTGTTGCTGAAATATTCCCTTTCATTAAAGTGGATATTGGTTTGTTACTCCAGCAACTCTTTTGAAGAGGATCAGTCAGATCAATTGGAAAATGTCATCATCTGTATAGAGTCAGAAAGCCACATGCAGGTGTATAAATCTCGTGTTTTGGTGTGCTTTATTTAACCCTTTCACTTCCAATTATTAAAGTGGGGGACTAATGAGCTCTTCTGCGATTTCGGTACCTCAGCATGTTCTGTTTGCTAGTTCGGTGGAAACATGGGAGATAAAGGCATCATTATAAAGGGATTCTTGGCTCATGAGATGCAGGAACATAATGGCTTTCCTCCTAAAGCTGTGCAGAAATTGCTGTATGAATATAAGATGGTCAGACTAGCCTGTGGCACTTAACTTGTATAACCACAGTTCTTATTTACGTCAATTACAAATGGGATTGCTGATGTTCCTACTACATACTAATAAAGAACATTTGCCTGTGTTTTTTTGTTGTTTTTTTTTTCCAGTGTAAAGAAGGGAAACTAGGAGAGGTCCAATACTTTTCTAATCTGAGCATTTGAACAAGTAACTGCTAAAATGTGAAATGCTATCCAGGCATGTTCTGTTGTGATACGGCATTTTTCAGATGTTTGTGTTACTGCATTGTAAATGTTCACAAGATTATACAGAAACATGGAAGCTACTTGTAAACAACCTTAAAAAAAATAATTATACTGAATGACTAAAATACTTTTTTAAAAGTTTTTAAATTCTATTTTTAATGTTAGCAGGTTTTTTACATTTCAAACAAGTGCTCTTTTACATTGCACTGTGTCCCTTTAAATTCAGAGCCTCTCTGCTCATGTAACACTACTTCTTTTGAGCATGGTGTCTGCCTTACTTGTGCTTCATCTCAGTGCCACCTCTGACCATTAATGCAAATTGAAGGCCAGATAAGAGTTGCTCTGGATTTAAATTGGTGCAACTCACAGCAGAATCTGTCCTCAGTTCATGTTAATGACTGCAAGTGGGAGAAGCAGTCTGAATGGATAGAAAGCTCTAATGAGACCATGTGCCTTCACCCGTAGCCATATCTGTGCCACCTAATCTCTTTTCTATACCAACTGCTGAATCAAGTTCATTTAATTGTATTTTCAGTTAAATTCTGTGAAGAGTGAATATGAGAATAAACAAGGAATCATGTCTGCATTTTCAAACGGTTTTCTCCTTAAAGTCAACGCTTGCTTTTTTCTTGGTAATTGCACTTAAATTGCTCCATGGCATGCATGGCTGCTCCTGGGGGGCTGGAGGAAGGCACTCTGTATTTTTAGTCTTGCTTCTTGGAGCACCTGAGGCATTGCAGTAGCCCACACCCGCTTGTGCCTCTTTCTTTAGAGGAAGTTCAAATAAACACCGAGAGACTATTTGCTAGTCCGTGCTGCAGTTAATAGAAGAGTGAGGTTTCCGTGCAAAGGCACTGTCTGTCAGCAAAGCAAATATAGTATATTGTGATTTTTTTTTATACTTGACTAAGGGCAATATTTATTTCATCATTTGAGAGCTTGCATGAAGGACGTTATTCCCACTGTGAGTGTCAAAAAAGATCTTCAGTGTCTTGCAATGGATACCCTAAACTCCCTTCTTTGATAAAGTACCTTTTGTCAGCAAGTGTGTGTGTTGAAAATTAGCAGTTCCTTCAGCACGAAAACCTTGACATTGAATATAATTGAGGAGGTTAGTGTCGGCATGTTCGTAACTATTACCTGTCATTTGAAATATGACGGTGGTATAACTGCAGGACCTTGGGGACTTCAGTGTTTTGGCACTGCCATCTGACTGCCTTGGAGTCTGCAAGACAGCCTTCTGAGCTACTTCGACCCCGAGATAATTAACATGGCCCTGGAGGCTTCTGCCTTTTGCTTTTCTGCACTTGTTGTTTAATAAGATGTTTGTTGCTGTGCTTGTCTCTGATGCAGTGGTGTGCCTTTAGGGACACAGGGTCCTTCACATTCTGTCACAGTTGTTAGGTTTAGGTAATGCTGTCTGTGCATTCATTTCTTTCATTTACAGCAAATTAAAATATCACCATCAATTAGCCAGCTATACTTGGCATGTTTCAGTTCTGAGAGGATGCATGTATTTATGTGGTATGAAGACAAGGTCAGAGGGGGAAGAATGTTTGAAACTTCACTTGTCTTCTGGCAATGGAATTGTATTATAATGTCAAATGGTAAAATGACATCATAGGATGCAGGAATGAAAGGCAGCACACCATGCTTCAGGATGATTGAGGGTTGCGGCTGTTGCTGGCCGGGAGGTGCAGCCTCTGGGCAGAAGGCTGTCAGCTGGCCCAGGTCAGAGAGACAGTTCCTTTAATCTCTTACATTGGTTGGGATTGTGGTGGTTTAGTCCATAAAGTATTTTTCGTGTGTTACTGAAAGCAGTACGTGATTTTAATAAAAAAGGGAGAAGAAAGAGCTGAAAAGTTTGAAGCATCTGTGTGAACACAAACTGAACACAACTGGGTTTACTTTTCCACTCGGTGAAACAGTGTTTTAAAGGGTTGTGAAAAATTCAGCTGTGTTGCTCCAAGGAGATTCATGATAATATGCTGACTCACATGGCTGAGCTTTTTGAATATTGTAAGAACTCAAAGCAATGCTAAAGCTAAATAATCAGCTCCAGTGGATGGCATTAGTGAGCCAGGGTGCTTTTCGCAAAGGTGCATTTTTAGCCACAACAAAAGCGTCACAAAGTCATCTTGTTTTTAAGGGATTGTCTGTTTCAAGGAAACCAACCTTAAAATATTCTTCAAGGTTTTTTTAACAGTTGCCTTTTAAAATATTTTTTAATGTGTTTATTTCTGAAGGAAGCAACATACGACAAACATAACCTGGATGTGCAACCTCAGAGAGCTGTGATTACAGCATTTAACGTCCATTTCATTATGTAAGAACAAATGAAACTGGAAAGATATCTTACACCTATTTAGTTTGAAACTTCTGTCTTGCTTGTGGGGAGTGTCATTCATAATTAGAACTGGTAATCAATGCAAGATAATATTGAACAGTGATTTTGGCTGTTTTAGAGAAATGGTTTAATTGGAGAAGCTTAGAAATTACTATTAGTTGCAAATACTGGAAAGATTAACATATAAACCACAATCCACCCATAAGGACTTGCACTGTAGTAACACTTTTCAAGTTCCTTAATGTATTATTTCCACTGTCATGCTAATACAGAATGAAAGAGGGAAATACAGCGTTTTTTCTTGTAATAATCCAGCGCTAGTTCAGGAGTTAAAGCCAAGATGACTGAAAGCTACAATATACTAAAGACTCATTCTGCAGTTCTTTTACATTATGAATATAAATATCTTTTCAGTTATAGATATTAGGCTTTCATTGTATAGTCCACCATTAGGCATAAAACATGAGAAAGCTGTCTACATTAGGCTATTGAAATTGTACTGATTTACAGCTCTTCTGTACCCTCACTTTGCAAGTACTAAGGAAAAGTAAAGGGAAAGGGCATTGAGACTTTTACATAAATACATTCATCTTTGACTTTCATTTAGGAGTGCTATATATTTGGCTGACATGGGCTTTTCTTTGTTTCTTTCTTCTAAAGCACGACTCCAACATTATTTGTTTAGTTGTAACCTGGCTGTCTAAAAATGTAGTAGTGTGATACATCATTCTTCCTAATATAATGCCTTTAAGAATAGAGTTGTAGATTTTAATGTACATCTTAAAGCATTTGGCTTGCTTGGGAAAGGAAAGCACTAAACTTAAACACAAACACAATAGAATTCACATATACTAGATGTAAAAACTAGTTGACTAGTTGACACATTTACTAGATGTAAAAATTAGTTGACTGCAAAATCATGCGAGTATTCAAATAATTCCAAATTAATCATTTCTCTCTCTTAAGAACTGTTACTGAGGGGAAATAATTATATTATGAAAATGATTCTTGTTATGGAAGAAATATTTTTCTTAAGATAATTAAATGCAAGATGTTCATCAGCTATGGCTGATGTTAATTATTGCTTGCATTTCAATCAGCAGTGACAAAAGACTTTTAAGCAAGAGCATAAACAAACTGAAGATTTACCAGATGTGATCCAAAAATTCGTTGAAGTGGGTGGGACTGTTCCTTGGGGCGCAGCTTTTAGGCATCTTCGGTCATGCGCTGCTGCTTTCGCTCTGCCTTGGCCTCTGCTCTGAGGCTGCAGGATTTTTATTGTGAATTACTTAAATAGGTAAAGAACATCATAGGGTGTCAGAGGGCTTCCAGTAGTGGAAAGAAGCATACTGTACAGATAGATGTCCTTCTTTACAAAGCCATTTAACTTTTATTTATCAGAAAACTGTGAAGTTCTGCCTATTTTCCCAGTAAATGGTAGAAAATAGCCAGAATTAAGTGAGTAAAATTAACAGTAATAAAGTTAGGGAAGCATGAAATTAAAAAAGTGATTGCAGTAATAAGGTGTAAAAGTTTTCTAGAAAAAAATAATACCCTCTTGATTTGGCAAAAACCCAATATTAGTATTACTTATTAAAGAAGAATACATTTATATTATCAGTATCTCATCTGTGAAGTCTACGTACTTTTTGGATTTATGTACTCTGTTCTATTTGATTATCTCAAATTTATGTACTTTACAACTGCTAATCAATTTGTCCTCATTTTAATGATAGGTAAGTATTACTAGCTCAGTTTTGAAAAAGAAAAAAACATGAAACTGAAGCAGAGGCTTATGATATAAGTAGTCAGAATCCTTTTAAAAGGGGTTTAGGTGCTCAAAGTTGTCTACCTTGGGAAAAGCTGTAGACCTTTCTGTCTGCTGATCCCTCAAGTAGCATTTAGGTACTTCAGTCTGCAGTTTTATGGAGTGACAACTCAATGCAAAATATGTATGTAGCCCTTGAAACTGAAGCTGGTCCTTCCGAGGGAGAACATATTTCCAAGGACACGGGGAAATACTTATTCTTGCTTTTTCCCTTTTCCCCCAAAATACTTGTGTGGTCTGTGTATAGTTGAATGACTGTAACAAGGGAGTGGAAGAGGAAAGTGAAGGAGTAAGAGTCAGGAGCCAGACTGAGGTTACAGATTGCAATATAGTGGTTCATCGTTATTCTAAGAGATGGGTTTGGATTTGAATTGTATCAGGAACTGATGCTCCATAGAAAACAGCTGAACTTTATGGGCTTGTGCTTAGGTCAAGAGAGAAGGGGACAGAGTTCTATACAATATCTGGCATAGACCAGTTTTCTCTTTAGTAGATCTTGCAGGTAAGTCCTGCCCTGTCAGATCTGTTTCTTCCCCTTTTCTTCCCTCCCCCCCAGTTTTCATATTTTACAAGGGCAGGGATCAATGTAGCCGGGTAAAATTTTGGTTTAAGACTGAACAGCAAGAAAAATCTGTGGTTTGTGTTATACAAACACAATGTTATGGCAGTATTAGGTTTTTTGTATACAGCTGCAATAAATACCATTTCACCAAAATAATATTTCTGAATAGCTGTTGAGACTCTCTTTCCCAATGATCTTCATTAAAATGCAGATAGAAATATCCCAGTAAACATATAGAGAGGAGATATTCAAGGGAGTGTCATTTTAATAAACTCTTTTCATGAAAATAAGGTTTCCTGGCAAATTAGTAATTGAGTTCCCTTGAGATGCTCAGCTTTCACAGCTTTCCAGTTGGCTGATTCGTTTGGTGTTAAACAGCTCTAACAGATCTGGAGAAGTCGAAAAGCTTGATAAGGTCAGAATATTGATTGACTGCTGAAAATGCATCTTATTCACAAAAAATGCATCTAGTTCTTTAAATGCATTTCTATTCATCTTTTTTATCTCAGTGTTAGAGTTTCACATCTTAAATAGAAATGTCAGCACATTGTTCTGTGTTGTTTTTTGGGTTTTTTTAATATTGAGCTTTGCAGAGCTGATCTTTATTGTTTTCTTGATTCTTGCCCTTTTAATAACCTTTAAATACAGGTCCACTTCTTAGTGGCAGACCAGCTACTTTGCCATGAGGGTTTGAAAAGGGACTCTTGAAAGAATAGTGTGTTCTGAGAAGCGTTAAATTTCCCTGTGCGTTATTATCTGAGTCACATCAGCTCGGTGGCACATTAAGTAATAGGCTGTCATGGTCTGTTGTTATGGAACAGTTCCCATGAACTAGCATTGGGTGTATCTTATGTAACAAGCCTATCTTTAGGCTGACATGAAGAGTTTCACATTTGGAACCAGACAGGGACATAGCTGACGTTTCATTTCTACCGTTATGTCCGTTTTTTTAATGCACATAACATAAGTAACACATGGAAAGCAGATGCTGTTGCTGTTGTGCCTGCTAAAAGTAGATAGCATTTCTTCAAATAAACGTGTTCTGGAAAGAGTAACAGATTCCAGACCTGTAACTGAAATACCATAGCCTGCTGCCCAGCAAGAGATCAAGAATTTGTCTTGTGGCACAGAAAACGTGCAGTCTGGGGAGCGATTTTTTTCAGTTTTGGTGGAATTAAGACTTTCTTCAGGGCCCAGTTCAGATGTTTCTTAGATACCTACTGCCACTGGCAAATGCGTGATTATAAATACAATCATATAATTGTTTAGATTGGAAAAGACCTTCAAGATTATTGTGTCCAGCTGTTAACCTAGCACTGCCGAGTCTGCCACTAAATCATGTCCCTCAGTGCCACATCTACATGTCTTAAATCCCTCCAGGGGTGGAGACTCCACAGCTTCCCCAGGCAGCCTGTTCCAGTGCTTGACAACCTTTTCAGTGGAGACATTTTTCCTGATACCCAACCTAAACCTCCCCTGGCAGGACTGGAGGCTGTTTCATCCTGTCACTTGTTACTTTGGAGAAAAGACGACACTCCCCTCGCTCCGACCTCCTTTCAGGTAGTTGTAGAGAGCGAGAAGATCTCCCCTCAGCTGCCTTTTCTCCAGGATGAACACCCCCAGTTTTCTCAGCTGCTCCTCATAAGACTCGTTTACTCCTGTTTCTGGGACCTAAATGAGGAAGTCTTAATTTGTCATAAGATGCAATATTAGAAGATTTAGTGTTGCTATAGCTATAGGCAGAGTGTGGAGTGGTAGTATGTTTAGTGTCCTTTGTCTTTTGGCCTTTTTTTTTTTTCTGAATCTGTACTGAAATAAGCTGTCAAGTTTGCAAAGCTGTCAAATTTCAGGTGCTTCCATGGTTTTGAACACATCAATAATCTTATATCTTTGCTGCTACATAGATCTCTATTCTCTGATTCCACTGAGATGGCAGGCTGAAGGACCTCACTATCACGCCGCCCCTCAAACACTGGTGTGCTGCCCCAGGTTTATCTCTAGTGAACCTGGTTTTATCCTTTCCCCTTCGAATCTAGTTTAAAGCTCTTCCAGTGCTAACTCCTGCAGAAAGAGCCTTTTCTGCCTTTGAGACAGGTGTACCCTGCCTGTCGCCAGCAGGTCTGGTGTTGTGTAAACTGACTCATGATCAAAAAAACCCCAATTCTGCTGGTCACACTAGACTTGGAGCCTGGTATTGATCTGCTGGGTGTTCGTTTCTTCCCTCGTCATTCCTTGCAACCAGAAGGACAGAGGAGAACACTGCTTGTGCTCCTGATCCCTTAACCAGTCATCCCAAGGCCCTGACATCTCACTTGATTGTCCTGGGACTTGTTGCAATCACCAACTACCTGAACAATCAATAGTGGATAATAATCTGAGGGCCATACCAGGGTAGGAAGATTTCTTTTCACATCTTTAAGCCCAGGGAGGCTGCAGGCTTCCCTAAGAAGTGGGTCCAGTCTGCATGTGGGGCCATCTGCTCCCCTCAGGAGAGAGTCTCCTATGACAGTGGTTTTTTTTCAGGATGGAAACGGTTTTGATGCCCAGCCGTGCCATTAGCGCTCCCTCAGGGCTTCTCTTATAGGTGAGGGCGGTTTGGCCAGTTTTGCTCCTGGCCCTGCCCAAGTCCTGTCTGCTGCTGTTGGGTGAGCTGGGGGCTCCTGGGGGCCCTCTCAGCCTCCTCCGAGTTTCCTCATTTGGGGTATTCCCACCATGCACCACTGGAGCCCTTCTCTGCCTGTCCTGCCAGCACCAGAGCCGCTCTCCTCAGTAGCTGAGGGATAAAACACTCCCTGGGTGACCTTTGAAAAAAATCACTGATTCCTTTGTTTAGAGTGCAGAGGGCATAGCTCTCATAGAGCAGTTTCAGGTAAATGGAGTGTATTACTTTTATATCAGTGTCACACTGTCAGAAAGTGGCACTTTGTTAAGGTAATGTGACCTTTAGAATAATCATCTTTCAGTCCTTTATTCTGGCTGTGGTACTGTGAATCTCTACTTTAATTCTTAATGCTTTTTGATGAAGTAGAAATAACACAAGGTTGAAGTATTTGTTATTTCCTTTCTTCTTTATAGGATGTTTTTCTTCCTAAATGGCACAGGTGTCATTTTGTCCATGAAAAACTTCTGTTTGCTGACTGTAAAATGTACACCTGTTCTAAAATATAAATTTGGGAAGCATTTACATATTTTATAAAGGAAGGAAACTGATATGATAATGGGTATCAAGTGCTTTCCCATGACTTTTATAGGGAAAAAGGCGGATAAAAATTGCTTTATGAGCTTTGTGCAAACTTGGCTGTCACAGGAACAAAAAGCCACTGTGCTGCAGCAAGAATTATTTATGAGGAGCCTATGAGACCAGGTCTGAGTAAGATATGTAGATTTGATTTGAATACTAGCAATACTGTCTGCTAGTATTTCTTTTTTTTGCATTAAATTACCAACATATTTTTTTGACGAGATGCCCCAGCTTCAAAACTTTTGTTCTCAGTTAGATGGTCCTTATTAAGCACTCACTGAATCAGAGGTTCTGCTTGCTCTCTTTCCCATCTTCTCTTTTGGAGCTGCTCTGTTTAATGAGAGTTGTACAGTATGCTTTGGGTCAACAAAACAGGCTTCTGTGCTTCCATAAATATGTTGCAGTTTTAGAAATGAAGTCTGGTGATGTTGTTTTTTTTTTTTTACCTACCAGAAGATTTAGCTGAAAGCTTTCTTTCCTGCTACGTTCTTAACCTGATAACAGTGTTGGTTTTCAGCAATTGCTCTTTTTGCTTTCATGTCATGAGGCCTATAGTCATAGAAAAAGATCCTGCTACTTGGAATATGAACTAGAGGTATGCTTTTTTTCAACCTCACTTTTTTTTCAACTTTTCAACCTTACTGTTGTGCTAGAAGTCCCAACACAGTTCAGTAGCATCATGTGTGTGTAGTGTGTGTGTGTGTGTGTATATATATATATATATATATATATATAAGAAATGTTGACATTTCACTGGAGACAATAGCATTTTCTGAGTAGAAGCTGCCGGTTCCAAAAACATATTTTTTATGGACCAATGTTACAATAGTTCTTTTCTTGTAATTGTACAACAGCCATGCATTTTAAATACTTACAGATATTTCTAAAGATACATTTAGATACTGTTATTGACTTATCCCTGAATCCCTGTATAAAATCTCAGCTTTGTTACTGTACTTGGGTAACTCAATAAAAATTTGTGCTGAACTTTGAAAAAATTACATATATTAAAATTTCTGAGACAGCAAAGGTAGTAGTTTAAGTTGTGCTCAAAATTTGGAAGTTGGTTCCTGTGTTTTACAGCAGATGTTTGAGTCATGTGTTACTTGGAAGGGGAAAAAAACGTTGCTGGCAACATTTAGTATGAATTCTTCTGAGAGAAAGGAATTTACTTTGTAATCTCTGTTCAATTTTAAAACTGTAAAAAATCTACCAAAAAATAGTCTTATGGGAATTACTTTTGATAAGATTTTTGATACTGATTGCTTTTAATTTTTGAAATCAGAAACCTTGATTAAGATTTTTTAAAAATATTATATTTTTTCCCCCAGAGGAAGGGTCATCATATAATCCAATTGGAATAAACCCCTTAATTTTTCATGATATTTTTTATATGACTGTTGCTAATGGCAAAGTTTCATGCCTTCCAAATTCTCAAATAAAAATCTGTTAGCTGCAAGTGTTTCCCACTATGGATGTATTGCAGGACCTTAAAAAGTGCCGGAGAAGAAATAAGCGCAAATAATAACAGCCTATTCCCATAAACCTTTTAATAATATTTTTAGGCAGATACAAGACCCATTGTAGATGTGTCAAGTTTGTTAAAGCTAGTGCTTTAGCTCAGGGAACCCATTTAGCACTTCAAGTGAATCTCCCAGATGGAACAATATCATTAAAAATTAATTGTATAACCATTGGACCTGCCTTTAAAGACTTTTGAACTGCTGAGGCTTTCTAATCGTATATTGTTGCTCTAGTTCACCAGTGAAGCGAATCCAATGACTTTTTCGGCGTATGGCCTACTTCTGTTAATGAAAGTACAATTTATTCACTTCAACATATAGATTGTAAAACTAATCTCCTAGTTGACACATTATGCTCTTCTGCGTGTTTAACTTCTCTTCACTGAGCCAAAAAAAGTATATAGTAAATCAGAAGGGACACATTGATCAACCTGGCATCATTTAAAATCCAATTAGACTTTGGGATTGGAGTCGCTGTTGGTGTCAAATACTGAACCAGGCTCTTCTCTGGCATGCCTCAGCCGAGCTAGGGGGCTTACAGCAGGCGTGGGTCTGGCTCGTTATGCTTTGTAGGGGTCTATAGCATTCAAGGCACCTTAAAAAAATAAGCATAAATTCTTTGTTTTTAAAGAAGCTTGTTTAATATTTTCATCTTTCCACAATTCTTCCCCCCTTTATGACAAAGCAGGTGTTACTTGTTTGAACAGTCAGAAGAGTCTTCTCCTGTGTGGCTTCCACTATAATCTTGGCATCTGTCATTATTTTACCATGAGAAATAAAGCCATAGCTCCAAAATGCTTCATCAAAATATTTTTTGAAGCCTTTGTTACACTGTTTCATTGCGGGTGTGAAATTTGAGGGCTGTGCTAGAATCTGCTACACCATTTGTTCCAGTATAGACACAGCTGGTTTTCACTGGTAATGTTCGCTCAGCGTATAACCACCCTGGAGTGGGAATGGTGTGATCACCATGCTGTTGTATCGTCTGCTTCATTGACTTACTGGTCACTGCCATCTTTGTTTCCCATGGAGTGACTGATGCTGCAGTCATGGGCTCAGTCAGGATATGTCAAATATCTCATTTGTTAGGGTAATGTCTCATCAGATTATTGCAGCTAGAGAGAGGGATGGAAAACTGGAAGGCTGAATAATAGGATTTGTTATAAAGCAAGTGTATGGGTGCATTAAAGGAAAACTTTAAACCTTGGGGTAATAGGTTTTGGGTTTAGTGTGGGGTTTTTTTTAATTGTATTTGTTTAGGGGTAGCATTACCACTTCATTACCCTTTTAATTCACTGATGAGAGTTGTACCTCTGGGCTTTCTGGTTCCTACTTACGTACCTACTTACTATTCACTATCATGAAGTAACTTCTAGGTGGTAAAATTTATCAGAAAAAAATTGGGGCTGAAACAGTAGCACTTTCATTTGTGTTAGATCTGTCACTGTTGATGGTGGACAAAACAGGTGAGCTGGCTCTTGGTTTACTTTCTGCTCCCCTTCTGAGGAAAGTGAACTCATTTTGGTTCCAGCCTGGGGTAAGGGGGCCTGGGGCCATGGTTACCACCAAGGCAGCAAGGATGCCCTGTGCTCCTGCTGCCATTCTTGCTCGGGCTACTGTCTGAGAAGGCTGTGTCCTCTGGGTGGCTGCATCTACCACATCTGTCTTTATATTTGTAAAAATATGAACATGTCCTTTATGTAGGACTCTTGTTGTAGGGGTTTTACTGTTGGTTGGTTGGTTGATTTTTGGTGGTTGTTTTTTTTCCTTTGTTTCTGGAGGGCAGAAGTAGGTTGTTTCTCAGCTGGCTCTGCTGGCTTTATTGTAGCAAGTACTTCCATTACCCTGTTCCTCAGCTGCCCAGCTACAGCAGCTTTAAGGCTTTTTAGGGTCATTTTAATAGTTGGAAGCCTAATACTCTAATACTAATATTTAAACCTGACAGCTATTACTGTCACATTTATGTTCAAATAAGGTATTTGTTGTTACAAAAGTAGTTCAGCAGCAGCGTAGTTTTGTAAGTAAATACCAGATATTAGCTTGCATTTATTCTGTATATAGCTATAGAAAACACATACACGTATAATTTGAATGTATATATATTTGTTTATACTTATGTGAAATGAATAATATATGTATAAAATATCAGGCATTCCTTAAAAATAAAAAAAACACCCCAAAAAACCCAAACAGCAGCAGCATAGATGCAGTAGGACATGCAGAGGATTCTAATTATACTCTGGCTTTAGAGTCTTTTCACACCACTGTGTTGCAGGCAGACTGAAAGGTAAATTAAAGGTTCATTAAACAGCATTCAATTAAAACAAAACCAAAACCAAAACCTAATTGTCTTATGTGGTAAATGCACCATTACATTCTGAAGTAGTATGTCATATTTATTAAAATTTGGTTTGCACTTCCTTTTCAAGTGACAAGCACAGAACAGAATTATATGGTATTTATATATTGTTTTCATTATGGGGTTTATTTTAATATATTTTTCTTGGTTTATCTCGCATTTCAAGCTGCAAGTCATAAACCTGCATGCAGTAATGCCAGGGCTGTTGATTTTTCTACATCAAAGTGACCTTTTGCGATGCTTCTGTTCTGATTTGTTAACTTCCTGGGGAATAAATAGTGAGAATCAAAAATAATAAAATTAACGGAAACAGTTGTAAAAAACTTACCTTACTTTTTTTATGCCATTAACTTACCCAATAAAAACTAGGGAGAAATATTACAAAGAGAAAGTGACAGTCCAATCTGTTTGTGCTGCTGTTTTTCTTCTGTGCATTCAAACTGAAAAGCTGATCCCAACTTGGAACTGATTGGGTGTACAATTTGGAGAGAGGTTATCTTATTTGTTTATGAAATATAATATTAAATAATAAATGTTTCATATGTTATTTCATAGTATCATAAATGCCAGAACTCAACTTCTATAATCCATTGCTGTGTTGAAGTTTGCTGAAAAATGGAACTAATAAAAAAATAAACAATGAAAGTTTGCATTATGAGCTTCTTAAATCATAAGATTAGGTTTTTTACCTTTAATTAGGCAACCAATTATGGCATTTGTAGTCAGAATTAAAATAACTTGATAGATTCAACCAGTGGTTTTTATAATGTTGCTTTTATATATGTCTATATGCATATATATAACAATTACTGCTTATACTTTGTGACTAGGATATAGTGACCCTTCATGCTATTTGACCTATACATAAAATCAAAATATACTGGTTTATGACAAAATTGAAATGTTATATGTACACTTGTAGTATTGTGGGATAAACAAATCACAATCATTAATTATGCCCCATTTTTTTTCTCTGTATCTTAATGTCTCAGTAGAAGACGTACCATAAAGCCAGCAGTGACTGGAACTGCTGTCTGAGTCTTAGTGACAGTTCACCGATTATTTCAAATCATTTGCATTTACTTCCTTACATATTTATGCTTCAATTTCTGCACATAATGCAAAGGGTGATACATCTCTGATGTAATTCCAAAGTCCTTAGGTTAAGGTGACTCCCACTGACTTTGCAGAATGCCAATCAAACTTATGTACTTAAGTATTTATTTGAGCATCTTTGACTACTTTGGAATTAGCAGTTCCTTTTACAAAAGAGTGAAATCGCTACAATAGCATTCAGGAGCAATCCTTTTCTCCTCTCCAGCCTTCACTGGCATATGTAGTATGTTAAGTAGACCAACACAATTGTATGTCCATTTGTTGTGGGGTTTTTTTTGTGTTTGTGTGTTTTTTGTTTTTTGTTTTTTTTTTTTTAAATCATTCATTTTCACTGAATTGCTTTATTTCTGGTATCATGTCTGTATCATGCTTCTCCACTTCCATGCAATTCTGTGCTTCTAAATAACATCATGAATGAATAAGACCAGGGGTCCTCAAACTACGGTCCTGCAGGGTCCTCAAGCCGGCCCCCGGTATTTACAGACAGACAGACACCACCCCCCCACACACACACTTACCCACCCACCCACCCCGCCGGGGGTTGGGGGGGAACCAAGCAGCCGCAGATGACTGCCTGCCACTTCATCCGCGCGCCGGCCCCCTGGTTAAAAAGGTTGAGGACCCCTGAATAAGACTAATGTTTTTTCATTGCTTTCATAGGTTAGCAGTATCAGTGTTCTGTGCTGATGCCAGAGCAGATGTGCATACATCTTCTGACCTCTTTGTACCTGCAGAGCTAATGATAAATTTTCTTGCTTGGTGTTACATAATTATAGTTATTTTTTTTCCCTAGGCAACTTGTAGTTTATGTTGCTTTTTTTTTTTTTTTTCCCATATCTTAAATGTTGCATTAGGAATAAAACATGGTGTAGAACTTCTTGTTCTCTTTCCAACTGCAGAATAGATGGGTGGAAAATCATTGCCAACTCAACAATAGCTATTATACTGCAATTAAAAGATCAGAGTGGACATAGTTTATTCCCCCCTCCTTTCTTTTTTGCTTTTATTTTCTTTCTTTTTTTTAAAAAAAAACATGTTCTAGGAGTTATGTAATTAAATTATTACCTGCTGTATCACCATCTGTTTACATGGTTTTGAAATGTTTCTAACCTCTGTGTGTGTGTACACTTCATGACTTCAAGGAAGTGCCAAAAAAGCAGTGAACGTACTTAGCAGATGGACTGAGCGACTCACACCCTCTAAGCAGTCAGTCTTGATTGTTCTGGGTAAAATTAAGCATACTTTCTCTAAATCTAATTATTTAGTTTCAAAACATGGTGCTGAGATGTTGATTGTTGTAATAGTAAAATATTCCTTTGGGGGTAAAGACCCACTCAAGATCATGTCTGTAGAGATAAACATGTGTTTTCTTAGCAAGTTCATATGCTTTTTTTTTTTAGCTAGTTGTGTCATTATCTTTTAAGTAAAAAGTATTTCAACTCCATCCTTGACTACAGTATGCCATAGGTAAATGTTAAAAATGTAGAAAGACCTCTGGATTCTCATAGTAGGCCTGCCAAAAAGTGGAATTTAGATTTTGGTGCTTAATGTTTCATGTATGTAGTTTTTTTCCCCGAGCATTATGGTATCTCATTCAAAACAATTAGAATATTCAGTGGCTTAAATTTTGATCATGTTGTCCACAAAAAAAAAAAAAAAGCAGTGTATAATTTGAGTTTAGAGAAGAAACTTCAAATTTGAAATCTGCATGGAAAAGAGATAATAAAATCTGGCTCCAGTAAAGGTAATGGAAGAGCATCCTCTCTGGTCTCACTAAGGGCAGAGGTTATCTGAGTGTGTGTGTTTGTATATAACAGATCATCAAGATATTTGAAAACACCTTTTGGTTTCCATTCTGGTATTGGTTTCTTGGGCTGTTGCTGTAATAACAGCCAACACTACTGAGAAACTGGAACCCTGCTAATTGAATGAGTTGTACTGCTCACTGCTTACAAAATGCAGAGCTTGTTCTCAACAAACTGGCTTTGATCTTATGTTACATTTAATCCCAGTCCAGTATCAGTCTTCATCTTTTATTAAATTAGAGAACGTAAATAGTGAGAACTCTCGGTGATCATTAGCTTATTAGTTTAAACAAACAAAGAAACCAGAAAACTGCCATAGTTGTTAGATAGTAATGCAAGTTGTGATGTGTGATGGAGAACTATTGCTGGCTCAGTTCTGCTCTATTTAGTGTCCAGTTCAGAGAAACTAAGCAAACTAATTTCCATTAATACTGGTGAGAGTTAAGAAGCCTCAGCAGTCCACAGGAGGAGTTCATTATGTGTCAAAAAGAAGTGATCCTCTCAAACACATATAGGCTAGGAATTTCATAGACTGTTGTGCAGTCATGAATAATCTTAGATCGCAGTCACAAACTGGAAGTCTTAATGTTTACTTTAAATGAGAGTTCATTCTGGTTTTATTCAGCTGTGTGAAGTCTAAGTTGCGATAGGGCTGTAAGAAGTTTTTGCTCACTACCAACATTGTGCAACTTTTCCAATGTCTTTCTTACTTTGCAGTCATTTTGACCTTGGTAAAACAGATTCGAGCTATTTTCAAAGGCATTTAACTACCTTTCTTTTGGTGCTATATTAAAAAACTCTGAAGTTGATACCCTTTCTGTATTTCATACTCTATATATTTATTTTTCTGATTCTCATTAATTTAATTAGATTGCAGTCTCCCTTTTCTCTGTACTGAGAGATCGCTCTGCAGGACAAATATATTTTAACTTTGATGCCCAATGCTAGACGTGCATACTCATAGGTATCTACTCAAATAAAAGTGCCGAAAGGAAAGTATTCTCCTTTCCCCACATAAAAAGTTCCCAATACAGTCAGTAAAATTGCTAGGAGCTTTTGATAATCTATATCTCTAATGAGAAAGTCATCTCTTTAGTTCAATGATAACTACTTCAATGATAGATAAAAGTGCTTTAGAACACAGGTCAATGTCTTTTATGCCAATTTTGTTTTTGAGATCACCCTGCAGCTTAATAACCAGCCTGGATATAAAATTCAGTTCTCCAGCTCTTTGTAGTAGTCTACACTAGGTAGCTGAGTTTATGGTCATTTAGCCAACTGTCTTTTGAAGTGTTGGATCCACCTGTTTTGACATTAATCCATAAAAATAAATTCCATATGTAGTCCAAATACTGGTCTTTGTGGCTCTCAAATTACAATGGCAATAATTAAAATGTTTACTTTCATGTCCCAGATGATAGCTGTGGTAGATAATTGTATTTGCTGCAATTATTTTAGACTAAGTTTAGCAGTGGAAGATAAAAATCCAGTATGGTTTTGTAACAGCAGACAATATTTAATTGGTTTAACTGTAGGCTTAATTATTTACAGGATCTAAAAGTAAAGGAAATAGGGAAGTGGATTACAGATCAGAACTTACAGAGACTTTACATGTGACTTACCTAGAGATGTGACATAATGGTCACTTTGAGGTTCTTGTTTTTACAGGCAATGCAGTAGGCTTTGGGCATGACTTTGTAATGGTTATATTTGGATTTTTTTTGGCAGTTATGAAAATGGCTAATGGAACTGATTACTTTTGATCACGCATATTTAGGCCATAGCCTTTGTAATGCATAGCAGTGCAGCTAAAGGCTTTGTAGCTGCGTGAAGCAGTCTCATAGCTTGACACTTTTTTTGAAAGAGAATGAAAAATTGGGTGTTTAAGTAATGTAATGATTACCCATGGAATGTAATGCAATTGTAATGATTTTGTTTATGTTATTATAATAACCTAGTTGTTTCAGGCTGTATTTTGATAGTATAAATAGTCTGTGATAAAGCAGTGTTTTATGACTTACTGAGTTTTACATTTTCATGCCATTTGCCTGATGTTTGGTCTCAAAACAGCACTGCTTTTAACTGCTATTGAAGATCAATTATATTTAATAATGTCCCTGTTCATAAATAAATTATAAAAGCTATAAGATGTACTTAGAATACTACACTGTGTGTCTAAATATCTTCAATACATACAGAAATAGGTGTGTGTATATCTGAAATACATGGGATTCTGTCTGTTTGCTGTTTAAAAAAAAAAAAAAAGAGTCAAGTTTTCGGTACAGCCTGTTTCCTAATGTCATTTTTTGATTCATCTTAATTATAAATTTAGTCACTGTAAATTTTTCATGAGCTTGGGTGACTTTTCACTAGAGACTGATTTGCCTCTCTTGCTGTAAATCATGAAAAACTTTGCACTATGAGGCTCAGCTGAAGACATTTCACTGTAAAAAGCAGTAGAGATGAAGAAAGCACTTCTGCTTTATTAAATTGCATGGCCTGATCCTCTTCCTGTGGAAGCTCATGGGCATCTTTTGACTTTTTTTTTTTTTTTTTTTTTTTTTTTTTCCCCTGAGCTTAGAATTAGGTCATGTATAAATAAAGCTGATTGAGTTGTTTTGTGAGGGAAATATTCCCACTAAAACCCCTAAATTTAATCAAAATGCACATTTTTAGTGAGGAAATGTTTATTTCTAAGAGGAATAATTAACATTTAAAATAAATCAGAGGATATTCAGTTTTGAATGATGTTTCTGGGGAACGTTTCTGGGGAAACTGAAAAACTAGTTTTCCATTTTTTAAGTGGAAGAAAACATGCATAGAGTTGGGGATCTGTGCCCCTATTTCCATACTTTTTGTTTGTTTAATATTTGAAAAGAGAAATAAAGACAGGAGATACCAGGGGCATCCTGATAGTCGCTGCAGTAATCCACGCAGTTTCCCAGAGGCCAGCAGAGAGACAGAAGCAATACGTCAGTGCTGATAGGTTATATATTTGTTTATTACACAAAGTCTTTTCTTTCAAGGAGATGCCTAAGTATTGTGGTAGAAAAGAAGGCAGGCAATGCGACTGTAAATCATATTAATGATAAAAAATATTGGTACAATGTTGAAAATATGCATACTTGAATTTGCAGAACTTAATAGTAGATTATATTATTCAGAGTTACTAATAGAGTGTTTTGTGGCGTCCTTTTCAGAGTCAGTTATGGATAATATTTTCATGAATATTTGAAATCTGTGTTGTTTGGAAATTAGCTTATTGATTCTCTTCATTTTGTTCATTACTTTTTGAGAACGTCGGTTTCTTAATGGTTCCTAGCTCTGTAGAAATAGTGAGAACTGGTGACTTAGATTAGAATTGGGTTGAGAATAAAGTCACTAAGAAGCTTTACATATGCCACAACTTGAAAATTTCCGTCAAACTATCATGTTTTAAAAGGAAGTTGTCTTGAGTAGCAAGAGTTTCCATCAGTTCCCGTCACTGGGAAAGAGCAGCATTTAAAGCCTAAGCTAGGAAGCAATTAAGTGTATTGCTGCCAGATGAAGGAAAGAAAGCCTACATCCTGATTGTGTTCCTAATCCAGGCCAAAGGGTTCATTGAGTAGGACCTCTTAGAAAGGAAAAGTTTGCTTGGTCAAGTCTAGATCTGCTATCTTGTTAGGTCTTTCAAGAAGTCTGCGCATTCTTCATATCCAAACCTTCTGCCGTGAGTCCTGGTGGAATGCTTGTGTGTTCATCTTGCTTCACCTCAGCTGAAGTTACTGAAGTTTTGTTGAGAGATGTAGGATAGTGGTAGCAAGGCATTGTACAAGCACACGTGACCAAGTCTAAATTGGCACAGCCCTTACTGTTTGTTTATTCTGTACTTTGTAACATGAATTTGCCACTGAGAAGGATATTTTGTGCACATTTGGTGATGTGCAAATTGCATCAAAGACTGCGACAAATAGGAGCCATGTATATGAAATGCTTCATTTATCAGTGATTCAGGAAATCTACCTCATTCTTGTGCTTCAAGGGTTACAAGTCAAGCAGTTTTTAGCAAACTGTTAATCTGCTATGCTTGCTATATAGTTATAGTTGCTTGCTGTCCTGGGAGTTTCCGGCAAATGCTCATACAATCTGATTAACATGGTTCATGTACAAAGGGTGCTGGCCTGGGGACTACCACGTCTCATTAATGGAAATGAATTTTTCATGCTGTAGCTACTATGTCTCTGTGTTAAGATTTTAATTTCTTTTTCCGTGTCTGTCTCTTTTCTGTGGTTTGTTTTCGGTTTTTGTTGTTGTTTTTTGGGTTGGGTTTTTTTTTGGTGGGGGTTTGGTTGTGGGTTTTGTTTGTTTGTTTGTTTTAGGGTTTTGGTTTTTTTGTTTTTATCCACAGCAGGAATGTCTATGAATTTTAACGACTGGTTATATTACAGGTTTGTGGTGTTTTATTTTTGCATACCGATGTTATTTTTACTAAGAAACAGATGTATCAGCAGCAGGAAAAAAAAAAAGAGAGAAATGGCATACATTTCTGTTCATATTGAACCCTTTAGCTCTGATTGAATGCCTGATGAGTTCAGTTTAAGGACGAGACATCTCCATTTGTTCTTGTCAGCAGGTCTGCTTAGAGTGGGAGGTTGGAGCAGTTGAGCTCCAGAGGTCCCTGCCAGCCATTTCTGTGGTTCTGAGAATTGTCAGGTTTTTAGTATAAATTTCCAGAATTAAGAAAATTAGTGTAATTGACGTATCATCCTATCTTTTTTAAGAAGTTGTAATGTGTTCTACTGAAACATAAATACTGTTCTGTCTTATAGCTGAAAGGAGAGTAGAGAGGGCTTAGTCTTCTCTCAGAGCTGTTGCTTGGAGTGATTTTGGATTAATGTTGCTTTTTGAAGGAAGCGGGGAAAGGGGCAGTAATAGCACATAATAGTCAGTATGCAGAGTATGCTCAGTGACTGGTCATCCACAGCTGCTGTTCTGTGACATTTGCTGTTTAAGGGTTTTGTTGTCAGCAGATTGTCATTTGCTGGTTAGTATTACTTTGTTGAAAAGTTCCCAAACATCGCTAGCTTTCAGGTACAAGAATGTGTACCTGAACGTGGGTATCCAGCATCCCACGAGATCATCAACAGACATTTAGCTGATGGTATAAAGCTGAATTAGCACAAACTCATCAGTCCTTCTGTTCGTGCACAGTTCCTGCTTTAGATGCAAAGTGCTGAAATACCTCTAAGCATTAGTTATATAGCTTATAGCCTACTTTAACTCAGTATGCTAAGCTATATGTTTCCTGAATATGTCATTTTTGTTTTCCCTTGTAATGCACAGTTTGCTTATCTTCAGTTGCTAATTTCTCTAAATCAAAAAGTACTATAGCGTAAACAATTTAAACTCTAATAGCTATGCACAAACCCTGGCCTAATCTAAAAGAAAGGTTTATTAAATATTTTTCCTCTAAACATTTGATCTGTTTATTTTAGATCGTAAAGTATGTATCATGCCCCTCTGTAAGGCTGCTCTGTTTGTGGTCAAGAAGTATTATGTTTACTTTCTAAGACATTTTTCTTAAGAAATTAATACAGACTAACAGTGTTAGTAAAAACTGCGCAGAGTTCAGCCTAGTACCAGTCTATGGCAAATTCTGCATGTATAAAGGTTTAACTGTTAACCTTGTAGGTGTCAAAAGTGACTCTAGCAGGCTGAGCTAGACAACTGAGAATTGAGGTAGTCTTTGGGATAATGGACTTCTCTAGTTTATTTAATCTAATACCCTCATCTTCATACATCTTGTCAAGGCTGAGAGATTTCCCCAAGTGGTGCTTGGGAGACCATCAGAGAAAGGCTGAAGATAAAACCATAGGCTAAGCAGCTGTGCCACTTCTCCCAGGGCTGTGGTCACAGCTGGGTAGGACTTGGCTGAGAACAGCATCAGATCCAGCTGCTTTTTGTGACTTTATTCTGGAAGGGCTAGATCAAAGCATGAAATTCTCCTGGAAAGCTATTGAAAGTATTTATTACTGTTATATAGAACTTTACATATAGATTTACTTCATCACAGAACTTAAATGTGTTTGCAGAGTAAGTGATAACTAGAGGAACAAATCAGTTTTTAATATAAAATGCTTCCGTATTGAACTCAGTGCTAGCTGATACGGAAACGCAGTGTCAAGAGTGGCAGAACTGCCTAACCGGTAGATATGTAGATGAAGCAGCAGGAAGAATGGATGCTTCCTTTGATTTTTATCCCCAGAAATCCACTGAGGATTCCTCTGTTGCTCTGAACTAACACACCTTGGATTTTCTTTTAAAGAGAAATCATAAACTCATTTCAGCCTGTAGACACTGGCGGATTCAGGATGTTGAATGTCACACCAAGTTGGCAATGTGTGAAATAACATGTTGTGATAAATTCACAGGAATTGTACACCATGCAAAATTACACCTCCGGGCAGACTCAAATGACCAAACTCTGACATTTCTCAAACTTGACAGCTTATTTCAGTGGAGATTTAGAAAAAAAAAAAAAAGGTCAAAGGACACTAAACATATTACCACTCCACTCTTCGCCTATAGCTATAGCAACACTAAATCTTCTAATATTGCATCTTATGGCAAATTAAGACTTCCTCATTTAGGTCCTAGAAACAGAAGTAAACGAGTCTTATGAGGAGCAGCTGAGAGGACTGTGGGTGTTCATCCTGGAGAAAAGGCGGCTGAGGGGAGATCTTCTCGCTCTCTACAACTACCTGAAAGGAGGTTGGAGCAAGGGGGGGGGTTGGTGTCTTCTCCTAAGTAACAAGCAATAGAAGAAGAGAAAATGGCCTCAAGTTGAACCAGGAGAGGTTTAGCTTAGATATTAGGAAAAACATCTTTACTGAAAGGGTTGTTGAACACTGGAACTGGCTGCCTGGGGAAGTGGTTGGGTCACCATCCCTGGAGAGGTTTAAAAGACATGTGTGTGTGGCACTGAGGGACATGGTTTAGCAGTGGACTTGGCTGTGCTGGGGTAGTGGTTGGACTATCTTAAGGGTCCTTTCCAACCTAAGCAATTCTATGATTCTATAATTATATATATCATATGTGGGGTTGTGGCAGCTTAATGGCTTCAGCAAATGTCCCTTTGCCTTGCCAGGAGCAGAGTCGGGGCTAATAATGCGTGAACAGCTCGATTGCCTTCTGACAGGAGTCTGGAGCGTCTGTGTGCCTCAGCGTGTGTGTTACGGGTATATAAATGTGCTTTCATAAACATGTTCCCATCTTGGGTTGCAGTAGCAGTTGCCATGGCAACATCACTCTGTGTACTTGAGCTTTAACATTTGAGAGTTCACCCAGAAAATAAATTTGGCATGATTATGAAGTAAACTTGCTTGTTTTCTGAATTCTTTGGATACAGATCATTGGAAAAAGCAGAAAATTATGTTACTGCCTTACTCTGTTTTTTGCTATAAACCATGCACAGAATCATTAAAGCTGTCATCTATCAAAATATAGTAAAATTCCAATAAAGCTAAATTGTAAATGTTGCCATCTTCCCTCCATAATATATTATTTTTAAGGGCTCCACGTCATTGTTGAAATGGATAAAACTCAATAAAACCCCACTGAGCAAGAAACCAGAAAAAAAATTTATATAAAATGTTCTCTGAAATAAGGATTATTATTTTTTTTTTTATAAGTACTGACCTATTTTTCTACAGCAACTTAGAAGACTACAGGTTGGTGACAACAGAAATGTTTTATTTGTGTGTGTCTGTATTTTAAATTAATACCTTACAATCTGTTTCTATCCAAAATGTACTCTTGACATGAGATATTAGGGCTTCATAATTCATGTGTATCTCTGATTTCCATGTGAAATCTTAATAATAGCAAGATTTCTCTTATGTAACCAGATAATTTTGTGAAATTGATCCTAAGCTCTGAAACCCAGCTTAGACCATCTGATCTTGAAAATCACTGGGAGTAACAGGGAGTTTGCAGATGAAGTCCATTCTCTTATCCCCCATTCCACCGTCAGTTCTGGTGTCTTCAACAGAAGCCATAGAAAGAGGGTTCTGAAAGTACTTGACATCTCCAGCTGGAGCCCTAGCTCTTCTGTGGGAAAAGAAATTGTGCACAGGTCAGTCACACGTGCAGGTTTTATAGAGGAAGCCTTTGTCTGTAGATATATCCTTTTTAAAAACTGATTTGAAATACTGCCTTTTTTAAAATTGCCATATGTCATGTGTAGTCATTTATGTATCTGAGTTCATTCTGCTTGGAGATGGCATGTTCTCAGGTGTCTAAGTTGCTTAAGATCTGGTTTCCTTTTAGAAGAGACGTGAGTGCAACTTACTGTCTGCAATCTATATTTTTTGCTGAAACTTGGTCTTAGGTCCTGAACGTGTCTTATTCTCACAGCTCTGCTGCATGCTGTGTCCTTTTATCAGGGGGCAGATCCCTTCAGGGGATGGATTGAAATTGTAGGGCGGATGCATGTCCATCTCTTATCTTTGGACTGGACTATGGCTAGAGAATCTTGTATCTCAGCTGCTCTGGAATCATCAGTTTGGTTTTTTTGTTGGTTTTGTGGTGTGTTGTCCTGTGTCGTGCCCCACCCACCCCACCACCCCACCCCCCACCCCCAGTAGAATGTGTTAGTATTTCCATTGCTAGATTTTGGCAATGATTGTTAAAAACCAGGAATGGAGTCTGTGTTCATGATGAGGCCAGGTTCCTGTCTGTAGCTCATTCCATATAAGTAACCTTTTGGGTTTTTTTGTTATTGTTGTTGTTCTGGTTTTGTTCTTTAAAAAAGACATGGGTTGAAATCCCATAGTATTTTTTATAATCTTGGTTTGCACCTTTTGGAAGCGCAGTAGATTCCCATTAGCATAGTTTCCTGGAGTGTAGTAACTTGTAAGTGTACAGTTTCCAGAATTTTAAAGTTAAGATTACATTTTTTTTTACATTAATTTTAATGTGATTGACTGTAATGAACAAGAAAAAAGAAATTGGAAAAAAAAAAAAAAAAGATGATTGAAATGTACCCAAACCCAAGACTGGCAGCATAAAAATTTCTAAAGCAGAAATGAGTCATAAAATTAACTTTCTTAAGAACTGCTAGGGCCTGTTACTGCAGCTATCGCTGTCAGCATTTTCAAGTTAAACACCATTTACAATAATTCTGTTTTGCATCAAATTATAAGCTTAAATGCAAATTCCCCAATAATAGTTTTTTGTCTTGGTAAAGCTTTGTGTTCTATTTCTCTCAGAGGCAATTATAATGTCTGGGGAAATATAATGCAAAATATATTATTGATTAAAACTTGAATTTGGAAAAAAATGCAGGCAAACTGCAGATTAAGTTAGTATCAGGCAGGCATTATGAGGAAAAACAGGAAAAGGGAAAAATTAATGTGTTCACAGAATAGTTTTGAAGTGGGTTGATTGCTATGCAAGAAGAGGTGGTTGCTGCTAACCATCCCAAATCGCACTGGGTGGGAGGGGGTAGAGCGGTTCAGCAGGTGGCTTCACCCTGGATCCAGTGGTGGCTGCAGCTTCCACCAAACTATGGCAAGGACTGTCTGAAACACATGGCTAAAATGTCCTCTTTTGCCAGAAAGACATTCTTACTTTTTGAAGCTGCATCCCTTCTTAATGCTTTTTGTTTCTTGTAGTTGTGTAATGTCTCTAAGCCTGTGAAATCTAAAGCAGGGATGAAAGCTCCCGCGCTTTTTTCCATAGGGACCCTTGGTGTCAGGTGGGCTTTCCCCACCCCATCCGCTGCTGCGGTTCCCCAGGGAAGCCAAGGATGCTGGAGCTGGGTGGCAGCTCCAGCAGCAGGGAAGGGAAGAGCGACAGGCTTTGGGGCAGGGGTGGGGAGGGACGCAGTTGCTCTGGAGAAGCAGGGCCCAGTGTGCTGGAGATGGGGATGGACAGGAGCTCAGGCAGACGTGTGGGAAGATAAGTGGTGGGGAGGGGAGGGTAAATTGGGGCAGGGGAGGTTAGGTGGTGGGGCTGTAGCCTAGTGCAGATGAACAAAGATGTAGGGCATTGTTTCTTCCCCTTTTAACCTAGTTTAAGAACAGTGTGTAAATGCACATATATGGCGCATCCCTCCTAGTGCTGGGAGTCCTGTTTCTCCATCTACCTTTTTGCTTTTAAAAGCACTGCACTCCTGTCCAACACCCTTCCTGAGGAGAATGGCAGGATCTAAGTCTTGAGGCCAAAGGAAAGATGAATGATTACTTTGTGGTCTCGGGAACCAGCATGTGCGTGAAGGAGGTTTCTTCCTCCTTATTTGAGACTGTTGTTCTGATGTTTGTGAATGGGAATGGTAAAGAGTGAGCAGCTAGAAATCAGCTGTTACCCACCCAGACTGGAGGGAAAAGCTGTTCTGAAAATGGAGGCAAAGCAAAGGCAGCAGCACAGCACGTACCACAAGAAACGCACAGGTTCCATAACAGAGCCATTTATACTGACCTGATCACACTGCAGTTTTAATGAAACTACTCCTAGGTAGGCTATGCATATATCAGGGATGCTGCTAGCAGTGTAAGTTCAGTAAAAATTTCTGGGTTTTGTTCCAGGCAAACATACTTCCAAACTAAACATGTCTGAGGATGGAAAAGATCTGTTACTAATACATGCCCAGGATATTAGAAACCAGTTGAATCTGCCTGATCCTTACGTGATAGTTGTCTGCTGGGTGAGAAGGAGCTTCCTACTAATTGTTTCTCTGAGCCCCACGACTTCAAAGGTTCTGAAAAGGCAGAAGGCAAATACATAGGTATATACCTAAGCACACCTGGATGGCCCAGGACATTATAGCTCAAGCAGCTGATGCATTTGATCACTGCTTTGACAGGCGAGGTAACTCTTGCCTCCAACTGGGCATCATTGTGTGTGAGTCTTACCAGTCAAGTTGCATTATAGACCCTGTTCTTCATCCTTTGTGTTGATATTGATAGTATCCTGGTTGACACAGCTATTCATGGTATAATAAAATTGATGAGAGTTTTTGAAGAAGTTAAATACTGTAAATCACTCGGGTATGCCAAAAAGTACTCCCTAGCTTTATACGAAGAGACAGCTTGGACTCAGCTGTGATCTAAATACCTCCTTTCTCAAGTCTGATCTCTCTGTTCTGTCTTCTGCTACAGCACTACACGTTCTTTCGGATTGTGTTGGACTTGAGTCAGCTGGTGAAACATGAACAACTGGTTAAGTTTTGTCATTTGTTTTTATACGGTGGTTGGGTGGAGTGATAACTTAATTGTCCTGCTGTAACTGAACTGGTTGCCAAGCCCATATCCCAACCATGAGGGAAGGGAGAAACCATTACTGCAGAAAAATATGGAAGCGATGATGGAAATAGCACATTATTTTTCAAGTTACAATGTAGTGTAATGTTGCTGTTGACAAGGGCATCGTAATCTCTTCTGCAAACAACTTTTTCAGGGATTTATAACTCTGAAGAAATTTGTCTAGGCCTGAAACTTGGCATAATCTTATTTAACAAAGTACTAAGTTGTTGTCTTAGACAGTTTGAAGACTTGTATGTACGGTGGGTGTTGATTTCCGCAATAAGTACGGGTATTTGCTCTTACAGTGGGTGACATATTTTGTCTGCTTTGGGGGTTTCCCTTGACACAAAAAGATTATGAAGACTTAAAGCAAAAGCACTCTGTATAGAAGATACAGAGAAGAAAATAAAAATGAAAGAATCTTTAAAAACGAGATTAGCTGACAACCCAGGATTTCCTGTTTTATGACTACACAAAGAGGCCAGAAAGCCTTTAGTAGTGTTCCAGGGTAAAACTTGTCTTTTCAGTAATGAACGCTAAATGGCTCGAGAAGGCATTTGCTATGGGCAGCACGTTAACACTTGCCATTCCTCCTACTGTGAATGAGCCTGCTAATTGTCTCAGCTGTTTATGAACTGGATTTAACAACTACTGTACCAGTCACAAAGAATTAACTGTAATATATTCATACTGCTGTTGTCTTGCTGGTTTCGTAGAGTGTTTGGATAAACTGAGCTTTCTGTTGTATCGGTATTAAGGGAGTGGCAGTGATACAGATGAAACACTTTTTGTGTAGTCCTTACATAGTTTTCAAAGACTTCATTGATAAGGGATTCAAGCAGGAAAGCTGTCACGCAAAAAGTTTCTGGTTGTTTCGTAGCAAAATGTAACTATCAGACATAAATGCGTTATTTTTCAGATCAAAGAACAAGTAGGTATTTTTGAAGTGGGCTCATTAAAGCAATAATGATCTGATAAAGCTGACTCTCTTGATTTCTTGTGTACAGTTAATTGAAAGGATATTTACCATTGATTTGATACCTCTCTATAAACATCCTTGCCACAAAGAAGTGGAAGTACAAAACACACATCAACTTTATTGGTCATCAGCTTGTCTCTGTCCTGTATTCCAGAGTTTATGATCCCCTTTGCTGTCCCTATAGAATGGCTTTAAAGCTCGCTCAGTGCACATTCAGACTTCTGGCATTTTGCAGTTGCTCTTTTATCTTTATAATAAAACATGTATTTAACAGCAATTAAATGGTGAAACAGCTTGCTGGCAGATGGGATGGATTTTCTATCTCCTGAAGTTTTCAAAAGTGTCTTTCAAAATATGTTCGTTTTACTGTCTGTGTTATAGAGGAGGCTGAACTAGAGTATCATAGTGTTTTTTCTTGACTCCATAGTTTATCCATATTTCTATTGTTTATTTCTTTGTTATTCTCTATGTAGTGTTTTCTTTATCCTGCTAATTCCTACCTAAAATTATATTTAATACATAAATTTTAAGTCATGCCTACTTCCTTCAACCAGCCAAATACTAACCAGAACCAGTAACATAGGATGCATGGCACAAATGACTTGTGCATTGAGAACCAGGAGACTCCTTTCTAAAATCTCTGTTGCATGGTTAAATATGCTTGGGGGCCCTAATCTCAGGTACTTCATCGCAAGTTGTGCTGTGTCCTTACACTCAAATAATGAACTTAGCGTTATTAGTAGAAAAAGCAAAGGTGTTAAATGGGGTGGTTCTTGCATTCTTTGCATTCTTTATCTAAAGGACATGTGTTGCTAAGATGATTCCATACTCCAAAGTCTGGTCTCAAGTATAAAAACAAATTGAATATTGATTTTTATTTTAGTTCATTTAGTTGTTTGCTTGCTTTTTGGGTGTTTTTTTTTTTGTTGTTGTTGGTTTTTTTTTTCTTGGAGTGAGGTAACTGATTTTGATGTTTTTTATGAGAATTGAATTGCTGAGATACTAAGCTGTGGAATGTGGTTGCTACTCATCTGCATTAACAACCATTTAAAGAAATTTCATAGGATTTTTATTATGTGCTTATATGTAGATTTAAATAACCTTTATTAATATGCTCCATTGAGCAGTAACATACATATTTAAAATGTCATAAATACAGAGAAAACATAACTACCACGGATATGCAATGGTCAACATTTATAAGCTCACAAAGATTAATATTTGCCATGCAACTGTGTCTGAAAAACTGCAGTAATTCCCATTCTATGGGTAATACTGTGGTAATCTGTTAAGGGTTTATTTATTTGGATAAAGCTGTTTGTTACAGGACTGTAGTAATTCTGGAGTCAAAAATATATATTTATGGAATGCAGTAATAATTTGTTTTGCTTTTGAAGGACAAAACACTTCCCTTTAATTTCTAATAAAAAGCAGTACAAAATGCAATTGGAAAGATTATGTTGTTGGGCCGTTGTTATTATCTAGTAGTGACCTCTGTCATTGATGGTTTGCAAATTAATACCTCCATCAACAAAACAGGAGATGAAGTGAAAGGGTAGACAAATAGTTTGAAAATTGGTTAGCTCAGTTTTCCAAGGAATATTAATAAATCATTTGATGCCCATTTGGTGCTTGGTAAGAAGCTTAATGCACCAGGGATCAATTCTGTGGCTGAGCTTATTAAATATCTTCCTTAACAACCTGGATGAGACAGCATGCTCCCTTGAGAAATCTCGAGGTGATGCACAACTGTGGGGAAAAGCCAGAACGGCTTTGCAGGCATAAGCCACTTGTTGGCTCAACTGGAATTTAAAGACTAATGTTGCATTATTTATTTAAATAACAATAACAAGATTTTCACGCTAATTTAAGATGCCTTAGTTCAGCTCACTGTAAACTCTTTTGCTTCCATTGCCTGTAGAAGAGTTTGGACTGCCAGTTGAGAATTTATTTGCAAAGTGTATACAATAGCTACACTTGAAATGTGTATTTCAAATATGGGCTCTCTTGACTGTTCCTAGACTGCCTGACAGTTATAGGTGAGGGGTATTTATGTGGCTGTACGAGGAAATAGAATCTGTAAATTGGTATTGTATAGAACAAGGTACTCTTTCAGTTGACAATAGGCTGTTTCATTATATCAGTGCTTTCTAACAGTTTGCTCTCCTCAGAGAGCTTCAAAAAGCTAAATTCTACTTTGCCATTTGAGTAGGTTCATCTATTATGTGGCCTCAGTAATGTTATCTGGAGGTAAGTCTTAGAGAAAGAAAATGCCTTAAAATATAAAAATGGAGGGATAATGTACTGTTGTAGGTGTCAGTCCAATGTTCATCACAGTGAGGGGTTTAATATCTTTATCTTCATTTTTTCTAATTGATAAGTGAGTCCAATGTTTGAAAAGCCCTAAATTACAGATGCTTAAGCGGCGGAACAGCTATTGTCAAAAGTATGGGCGAAAACAGCACCCTATTGTTGCAGTCTTTTAAATATGATTTGTTGAAAATTGACTTTTTACTGGAGGTCAGAGTTCCCTTTAGAGGGCTTGTACTTCCACAGAAATATCTAGAAGTGCCACGGATATGCCTTGCTATTAAAGGAATGATTTTGATATAAGTACTTACCTGGCAGTACTTTTGATTCGTTAACATGGGAAAAATAAGTGGAGCAAAACAGCTGGGACAATTTCTAAGTAAATTCATCAGTCATTCAGGAACTATGCATTTAAAATACCTATAAATAATAGAATGCTCCATCTAAATGGAATCCTTTTATTGATGTGTAAGTACAGTGTCACCCTGAAAATTCTTTTTTTACTTACCATTTCCATGCCTTGAGAATCAAATCAGGCAAGTTACATTATTTCTGCTTTTTTGTCTTTATTTTGACAGCATTATTTTGTATGGTGTGTGAAATGAAATTGATATGTTGTTAAGCTTTAAAATTACTTTCAGGTAATAAATAATTGTTTTGGAGGTTTTTTTTTAGTATTATCTTGGGGATTGATAATAGGGTAGCTTCTGTGTTTTGGCATTGGCACTTGTAAATTCTCTTTATTCATATTCGTACAATATAGTATAATATCGTATATCTTAAATATCTTTTCATTCTGACAATGTTCATGGGATTGCTGATCATACAAAAGAAGACAGGATGATGGAAACAGGGAGAATGAAATACTGAGAACCCAGTTTTTCCTTTTATTCTACATGTTTAATTGTCCTAGGTTTATGAAGAATAAATGATTTGTTCTATGTATACATAAGGAAACAAACATTTAGGGTTTCAAATTTTGTTTTAATAGATAAAAATATGGCCTATCAGAAAGTGAATGCAGACCAGAGAGCACAGGGGCACTCACCGTACCTTGACAATGATGAGCTCCAAGCTACAGCACTGGAATTGGAATGGGACATGGAAAAAGAGCTGGAGGAGCCTGGCTTTGACCATTTCCGACTGGATGGTGCAGTCCAGCATCACTTGGGAAACTCACAGAGCCCTGACCTGGATCTTGAGCCTATCCAGCCTTCGTCTTCTCCAAAGGGAAGATTCCAGCGGCTTCAGGAAGACCCAGACTATGTCTCACACTATACGAGACAGGCACCAAAGAGCAACCGCTGCAGTTTTTTTCAGATACTGAAAGTATTTTGCACTGCTTTGATTTTATTTATTTTTGGAATTGTGATGGGATATTATGCACTCAAGAAATGCCCTTCTCCCCTAACATCTCAAGAAAGAAATAACCCTCATGTCTACCATGAAATTCTCAAGGAGATCAAAGCTGAAAATATTAAACAGATTTACAGGTATGTACCTTGACATGTTTTTGTCTAAAGACAATCAGCTGCCAACATTAAGATTTCTTGTTACTTATTTTATGTGGAATATTATTTACAAACCTTGAGTTTGTCCTTATATTCAGTTTTCTCGTGATGCTTTGGAAGCTTTCATAAACATATATGAAACTAGAATATTTTTTAACAATGTGGATTTGTGTTAGTTGTCATAGTTTTTGTTTTAATAATGTTCTGTTGCTAAGTGTATTCATAGTAGCTTTACATGAACTGAAAACCAGAGATCATTCAAAGTGAACAGAAATACAGATGATAGACCAGCTGTCCTAGATCCAGTTGATCATCAAATACCATTGTTGAAAAGTAAGATTTCACGTAGTGTTTTGGAATATCTGGTGTTTTAAAAAATCCCCATCTAATCTATGGCAAGTAAATGAACCCTGGCTTTTGTTTTTCAGTCTATATGGTGGAGTAAACTTTTAGTCTGTATGGGTTTAGGATTGAAAAATTTAACTCAGAAAGACTGATTTTTTTTTTCTTTAGTACCTGCTTTATGAATAGAAAATGTTGTGAAATATCTACTGACTTGTTTAAATTTAATTTTTCTTTTCCATGTTGAATCTTTTCACTGCTTTGAAAGTTTATATAACACATTCATATCAGAGTATAATCACTTTTCTGTAGCAGTGAATGTGGATGAAACTAGGTTTTCCTGCCAACTTTCAAAAGTTATTTCTATACGAGGGGGAAGATGAGCTTATTTTTCTGGCTTCTGGAACTGCAAGATCCTTTTTCATGATAAAGGAAACGTGTTGCAGATTTTTTGATCAGTGCCAATTCAGAAGCAGCAGAACTTGGATACCTGAGGGTAGAAAGGATCATTGTCATGGACATCCAAAGATGTGTTCTTGAGTTGATAGAAATACAGTGAAAGTAACTATGGTAGTCTTCTAACATAATGTGTTTTATTACATTTGCAAAACCAAGCCTAAAATTCTTCGGCAGATAGTACCATGTTTTGAGCCAACACTATTACTAAATTCAAGGGAAAAAATAAATATGAAAGATTTCATATCAGGTTTTATGTGCTGAACTGACTCTACTGTGTACATATTAATAATTTTCATAATTGGGAAAGTGAACAGATGATGAAATATGTTGATTCTGAATGGTAAAAAATTAACCTCTTTGTCTTCTAACAGAGTAAATTGAAGTGAATTTTGTCATTAGGCTTAGTCATGAAGAAAGTATTGAAATAAGCTAAACCCTACTGGTTGGGTATTACGTAAATTACACAAAATTGCAGAGAAGTCAGTCATTTTCAGGATAATACTCCAATACTTTGTGTTTGGGGACTGGGATTTGCTTGCCTTTTTATTATTTCTAAGGCTACTTTAAAAACATCCCTTTTATAACTTTTTGTCAATTTTCAAACTATTTCAGCTCTCTGCTAGGATGTTAGTGAGAATCTGGACTTTTGGTAAAAAGAGTTATACGAATCCTTTGGAACTTATAAAAAGTATGTAGTTGCTATCCTTTAATTAAGATAATTCTTAGCATTTGGTAAATGTTTTTCTATGTAATAGCATGATTTCAACAAATATAGTCAAGCATTAGTTCAGTTACGTATCAATTCTCTATAAAAATTCATAATCAATGCTTTTAGTATATTGCATTGCCCACAACATTTTTCTTAACCCAGCCTTTTGATCTGAGACAGCTTTTATCTCATGTTGTGTTAAGTTGCTTTCCCTTAACATCTGTTTGGCAAGAGTCAGAGCTACTGCAATGAAACCTGCGTAGATGTAGCCCCACAAATATAGAACACGCAACATATGTTGCTTGGGAAAAAAAAAAGCCCAAACCTGACAAAATCAATACATGTTCCTGTAAGACTTCTTTCAATATACTTTGAGTTACTAGCAGTAAGTGGCAGCTGCTTAGCTTGCAATTTCTAAATGTTACTGGGAATGACATTAATTTAATCTTTTTAGCTTACTACTTAGATCAGACGCAATAATGGTAAGGGATTTTGCTATACAGTCCTGTTAAAGGACTTTGGACAAAAAGAATCTATAATAAAGATACAGCAGTGCCAATCATATCACATAGGCAGACATCACCTTAATGTGCTTGGAGGTCTGGAGTGGGAACATCCTATTGGGATGAAATCTCCTGCAGGCAGACAAAGCTTTGAGCATTGGGACCCTCTGGGCTTCTAAAGAGGTTGCAGAAGTACACCAGGGGATTTGTGTTGATTTTGTTGGGATTTGGACTGGATTCTGTGAAAACTGAATGAAGTCTCTCTACCAATCTGGGTTAGGAATGGAGAATCGTGTGGAATAACAAGAGTTTGTCTGCACAGGTTGCTGAAATGGGGGATGCAGGTTTTCCTGTCCAGCTTCTCTATCGGAGGCTGTTGGTGAGAGCTTGTGTGCTGCTGTTGTCAGTCCTGCACTGACTGTCTACTTAAGCATTTCTGGCAGCAGATAGACTAGAAATCGTTAGGTAAGAAAGGTCCCTGTGTTGGCTTACGTTCCTTCGACTTCGTACCTTGCTTCCTGTAAAACGTCATTGCTGCAAAAATCCAGTGCTATTTAGCACCTCTGTAAGTACTGGCCTTGTCCAAGTTGCCTAAGTAATGATACAACCAAAGTAAAGATTATCTCTATAAGCCTTTTTGAACACCTTGCCCTGCCCCTGCCAGGGAAGCGCTTGCAATGTTGCTGATAAAACGCAGGAATCACTTTACTGCTGACACTTCACAGGTTTCAAAACTGTAATTGTCAGAGGTACCCCAAAGGGGGAGTCACCACAAAACCCAGATGTGCTCCGTACCCTGCACGCTGCTTTTCACGTGCTGACAAAAATAGGACAAATATTTTTAACAGGGTTCAATTAGTAAATCTATCATTTTAGGAGTGTGAATACTAAATTTGCTCAGATAAATATTTATGAGCGTAAGAACCTGCTCTGTAGTGTGGGCAGAGTCAGAACTGGTAAAAACAGACATAATTCTGCATACTGAGCTGATAGGAATCCAGTAGTGTTATATCTGTGCCATGAATATAATTTCTCTTCAGTTTTCTTTTGGAAGATATATGAAAAGGTTTTAGTTCTAGGTTTTGTAACCTAGAAGGCTCCCACAAGCCTTCAGGATGGATATGAAAAAGGCATAAATCTCATCTCCAAAAGAGACTGGGTAGAAGTTGAGATACAGAATACCTGGGGCACTGTTTAAAATTATATCCCCAACCAGCAGAACTTACCAGGGCAACACAAATGGACAAAACTGGTAAAATTTATAGGCTGAAAGTAGGCTGTCTCCTGAGGACAGCTAGGTTGAGACTCCATGGGAAGATTGAGCTCTCGAAGCCCTTTTAGAGAGAACGTGTCAAGAGGGCACGGCTGGAGAGTAGTCGTCTGTGCTTTGAGTCCGCAGTCTTGCTCCCCAAGGAGTGTGTCTGCAACTCTGAAATATAATAGGAAAAGTCAGGATAGGAGAAGTCTGGTTTTCAAAAGTGATGAATGCATTTAGATGTAGAAGTCTCTGAAGTTTATAATAAGTGCTTAAGATCATAAGAGGCAGACTTTCAAAAATACAGAAACACCCAACACTTCTGCTAAACACAGTTAAATTCTCAAAGGTAAATGAGCCCTGGTTTTGATCAACGTTTTCAAGCTATGCCTTAAAATAGAATTCAGATTTCTAATATTGCTTAAGTGGTTTTGAAAGTTCAGATGGTGGGTTTTTTAATTTTTCTTCTCGTTGTGTGTATAAAGGGGGGTGCTAGAGAAGTGTATCTTTATCCTGTTGTGCATCTGCCAGGTGCAGGTTAACTATCCAATGGTCATTACCACATTAATGAATTATTCAGCAGATTTGTGTCTATAATAAGTGGATTGATTTTGTTTGCTTGTTTGTTTTCCCCTCCTTTCCTTAATTGAACAGCCATTTGTGCTGTGTAGTGTCCCCTCTGACTCTTTGGGTGATTTTTGTTGCCCAGCCTTCAAGAAGAAGACAAGGGGAAAAATCTGCAACACCATGGTTAGAGGGAGAGTTGCCAGTGACTTCAAGGTTACTGTCACTAGCTGCCAAGGTTTTTGTCATCATATATGTTGCTAAGTGCTTCTATTTTACAATGGTAAACATTTGAGTTTTGTGCAAACTGAACTTTGGTGAATGTTTTCAGAAAAGGTTTAAGTTGAATGTTCTAAAGGGACAAGGCAATGAAAGCAAAACAAGTAGCAGAAATGCAATCTTGTGAAAGACCTCTAAGATTATATTAACTACTGCTGTCCAATTTGGCATCTTTTTCTTAAAGAAAATGTATTGTGTTCCATGTTGTAACAGTGCTGAGCATTTCATCAAGGGAAATATGAGAGGTGGTATTTTAATTTTCTGTGAAATGATTTCAATTTTGTGACTTGAAAACCAGATAAAAATGAAACAGTCCTAATTTGTTTGGAAAAAATGTGGCTATTTTAATTTTTTAGGACAGTGTAATTTTGGGGGTTTCTGTAAATGAAACTGATAAACAAAGATTCAGGTTGAGAAAGAGTAAAGAAAAATGGGGAGTTGTGTTGATGTTAAAACCTAGCTATACTTTTATTTGTCAGATTAGTTAATTCTTTCCTACATTATTTTCAAAATACTTGCAGTCTTATTCTGCTTTACTCTGTAATCCCTTTCAAAAATCATATGTCTCGGTTACTATCAGATTCACAGTCCTCTTGGATACATTTTTTCTGTAATTAAGACTGGGGGGGGCACAGGTGGAAGAGTCTTTGCTTTGCTCTTTGTCCACTCTATAGAGCAGCATCTACATTTTAACTTTTAATTTGTTTTTCAAATGCTTTTTTCACTATCATTTTTCTTACCTTGAGCAATAAGGATGTTTAAATCCCTGTGTAATACGTCTAGATATAACTAACTGTACTTTGGAGGCATATCTGTTCCTTCCTCCAGCTGGTAATACCACCTCCAGAATCTCCCAGATCCATCTCTGGCAAGAATTGATTTGTCACTGGTGCCTGGTGCCATCCATAACTTAAGCTTAATTCTTCAAAGGGCTTTGGGAGAGAAGACAGCAGCACTCTCCTACGTGGTCATGGCCAAGGCAACAAAAGTGCCTATGCAGTGAGAAAAGGAGTTTTACTTGTGTATTCTGAAAGTGAAGAAACTACCATACTGAAGTGTTTCTTGTCCCTGATCAGTTATAATCAGTACTGTTCAAACCTTGGAGCTTCAAACCGTTTTGTCAAGTAAAGCCTGTGCAACACCAACCTGACAAGCAAAGAGAGCCTAGAAGGTCTCAGAAAAATTTAGTTCTGGAGAGTGGGACTGAATTACATTTACAGGCCACTGCTTGGCAAAATTACCTTTGCTGTCCCAGAAATAAGAAATCACGACAGGAGTAGAGCCTCTCCTTCTAAAGGAAGGGTATAAGGAGAGAAAGGAGGGCTCTGGTGACTGCTTCCCTTAGGAAAGATTGTTTTGTCCCTGCTGTTAACAGCTGGTGTTAATTAATAGCTGCTGGCTGCAATCTACATGGCTGGTGGTAGCAGCGCACCAGCCTACACTGCTGCTCACTTGTGATCTGAGTGGTTGTCTGTGTCCCCTGTACAAAAACAAATTCTGATTTTTCCCATGCCAACGGTTGAAAAATGCGTTGCAAAAAGCAAATCTCGGTGGGAACTCATCTATTCCCTTCTGTAAACCAGTCCCAGATATTTATTGTATTGCTATAAAAAAAATAAAATATTAAATATTGTTAGACTGAGTCTGAAGTCCTGCCTACTACATCTTTAAAAATGGATGATGGCATGTTCCTGGGTAACTGGGAGCTAAGTGAACTCTCTAGATTTATTTCATTCATGCTCACTGCATAATCACTTGGGATTCTCTTTATTCACACGATAATTCTGAATGTGCATTTATAAGTACAAAGCTGCTTCTGAAAGGAGACACAAAAAACATCCTACAAATGAAAGTTCCCACTTACCATCCTGCTACCTCCCCAGCAAAGAATGGTTCTGACAACATGGGGAGATGTCTTTTGTGGAAGAAAGATGCCCTGTATGACCTGGATGGTATCTGTGGAAAAGCAACTTGATAAATGTAGGCTTCAGGTACCCACTTACATCAGTGTGATTGTTGGGGTTTTTTAACGCCCCAAAATTGTTATATTCGTATTTCAGAGGTGCTAGTAGAAAGGCATGTCTGGTTTATAGTTTTCTTTAGTTTCATTCAATTTAGCTTTTTGTTTGGTTTGTTTTTTTTTTTATTATTTGGCAAACATAGCTGTTTCATTTGTTTTTCTGCAGGTGAAAGAAGGAAGCATTATATTGATATAATGCTTGACAAGGAGGTGTAAGTTTGTTTCTGTTAGGGTCAGTTACAGTACATGCTTATAAAATTCCTGTTCCTTTTTGAAGAAATGTCTCTGCTTATGGTTTACTTAACATTGAAAGGACATGTTTCACATTTGAAGTTCAAAATGTGGTTATCTGAGAATGATTTCTCCTCTCAGTTGATTATTTTTTTAATGGTAACCATAAAAATATATCGATCTTTAGATATTTGATTTGGGAAATAATTTACAGTGACATCTGATTTTTGTATTATAACTGTGTCCTTTGTAAATGAAGTACACAGTGTTGCTTTAAAATATTTTTTCTAAGCAATACACCAGTGTGATATAGTAACGAATTAGATCCAATAAGCTGTATTATTCCATATCGGCATAATAAATAACGAGTCCCTTGATAAATTTCCTTATCTGTCAAAGCCCACGTAAATGGCTTTAGTCTTAGTGCTCCTTTCTCAAAAATAGCATACAGTTCTGTGCTAGGGAAAATAGAAAGAAAATCACAACTGGGCAAACTTAGTGGTTGAGAAACTTCGTAAAGACAAAAAAAGTAGTTTAGTCTGCAAGGTAAAATAAAAGAGAGATTGCCAGACCTCTGAAATTTTCTTTCAGTAGAAGAGAAGCAGGAGAAATTGTGTCTTCTCTGTAATATCGTGGGTGGACTTCCTATGTCATCAGTGTGAAAACTGAGAATAAGGCTTTTGAGTGTTTTCTTACAAACATACCATTCCAGGAAGTGTATTTTGTGGAACAGCAAAATGAAATGTATAGATAAGCTAACTCGGAATCTTTGAAGATTAGGTTTTAGTTGGTGGTTTGTGGGTTTGTTTGTTTTTTTTTTTTTTTTTTTTTTTTCAGTTTGTTGTTTTTACATAAATCTGCCTTTTTTTGTGGTACATTTTCTGGATGATTCTGCGTCAGTGCAACATTCACAGGCTCAGGGTGGAAATTTGAGTGGGGAATATGAGGGACAGCTCAGTACTGCTGAGAGGTTACATGGGGCGCAAAGGACTGAGGGTGACAGTCTTTTTCTGCATTAGGTGGAACACAACCTGACACCTGAACTTGTCCCATTGGAGTGCTTTCCTACACAACACCTCTGTGCTGGTACAGCACCTTGTGTTTGCTAAGAAAAAGTAACACTAGCTTTTGACAGACTGTAGAGTGTAAATGAATTTTGCTCTGATCATGTATTTTTGGATTGCATAATCTAACTTACTTAAAAATTAAAGATTCCCGTGCTGAAATTGCCTCACACTCATCACTGAAGTGTGGTTAGCATTTAGAGAGACAACCAATTTCCATGGCTGTTAGCTATCTGCCTATTTACCCTGACTGCTGAAAAGTGGGGGGCAATTTAGTCCCAATCAGAGCAGCAATTTTGATTGGTGACAAGTACTACTTTTCCTCATAAATGTTGAAATGAGCTGTGCCAGCACGGTTGAGAGGGTAATTTGCTTTATAAGGGTCTAGCATACTTCACTCCTGTCTGCGTGGGGTAACAGAGGGATGAGGGAGGACTGATGACGCCTTAATTCTTCCTGTTTGCTGGCTGCCCCCAGGATGTCTTGCTCTCTCCTTTGCTGATGTTCGGTGCTGTTTGGAAAACTCACATTTTCAGGGGATTCTTTCTGTTTCAGCATGACAGACTGGAAGAAATGGCAAAATTTCTAAGTATTTTTAAAATCCATACCTCCTAAAGAACTTTTGGTGAGTGGGAGGCCCCATACTTTACCTGAAAAAGAAATACTTGACGAGGCATTTCTGAGCAATACTGACACTAATGCTGGCTAAAAGGCAGTATTTAAAGGCAAAAGACTTATTTACGTTGCCATCCATCAGTTTTATAGATGTACCCAAACCATATTTCTTCTAACAGAAAGCATCTGAAGGGAAAAAACAAAAACAAAAAACAAATGGCCTGCTGAGATGATAACCATCTTTCATTTTAGGCCAATTGCTTCCAATGGGAAATACCAAAGGACACAGAAATTGGACAAAGTTGTCCTTCACTGTCCAGTCCTTACAAGTCAATACAAGGAGAATCAGCAATTTTGGCTAGTGGTCCCAGGGACATACTTATAAAGGTACTAAGAAACAAACCTTCCACAACAAAACCCCTTAACAATTTAATTAGTGGCACTAGGTATACTGACTATCTACTAATTGCCTGAACAACTGCAGGAGTTTGCTCCTGCTGAGTTAACTGTATTGGCTCTCAACTTCTCAGCGATACAGTATGCTCAGAGAATGGCTGTTTTCTCAGAGGAGATGGTGGCACAGGGCATTGCAAAGAGTTAGCTGGTAAAATTTCTTAAGCACCGAACACTGGGAAATTCCTGTTTAGGATGCATCTCTCATCAGCAGTGTGTAAAACTGGTCTATTGGTACTCTTGAGATATGGTGTTTGAGTGGAGTGCTGCAATTCCATGGTATGCACCGCAACAATTAGCAATTAGTTTCCTGCCTGTACACATAAATCAAATTAACAAAGCCTCCAGGGGAAAGAGTTTTCTCAGCCCTCTTTGGTGGTGCTTTGACATCCAGTTCCCTACAGTCAGCACCTATGACAGCTATTTACTAGAAGCCTGCTAATAAGTCAGACTGTTACCGAATTTACTGGGAGAAGCAGGACTGCAATTTGTTGTGCAGTATTAACTTACTGTTCAGGCAGCATTTGTAACTGAAGGATACTAAGGAGCATTGCTAGGAATCGATCAGGGATAATGAAATTGATATTGCCTGAATAATAATCAATTTTAATAATAGTCTTCTACTGTAGTCTTGCATTAAGGGGCTTCTATTCTCAGTTCAATTCTCTTTGAAAGGTGATGAGTTTCTGAAGTGTAGTAGCTGCCACACCGAAACAAATATGAAATATATTGAACAGTTAGGGCTTTTGCCAGTCGTATTGAAACTTGCACAGTGTGAGACTTTCAAAATTAAACAAGTTGGTTGGCCTTTTTGAATTTCTAGGGTACTGTTTATGGACAAGAAGTTAAATAAACCAGGAGATCTGTATGTATGTCCGAGTTTTATTCAGTCTCAATAACAGGTAATCTTTAAACACGTGAGAATTCTCATCCTTCATATAAGCTGGTCTTTCCCTTGAACACATGTAATGGACACAAATTTACATACAAATGATTTCCTGAAGAACTAGTTCCTGTCCAAGTTAAAATACTGACTCATACTCTGCTTATTTTATATTTTTTCAAGGGTGAAAAGGCTGTCTTTTTCAAGTTAGATGGAATTTTCTCTATCCGTTATGTTTTTCTTCCAGTAAAATATACAAATTGAAAAGTGAATCAAAATGTCACAATCAAAACAAGTGTTCAAATGGCTCACAAGTAAAATAGTTTGGAAATCTTATTTCTTGGAAACTGCAGGATTTTTATTTCTGTTTGGGGAGGGTTTTGTGTGACATGACATTTCCTGCCAAAGCGATGTCTGGTCCTCAAAAACAACTTAATTTCTTTGTTTATCTTTTTTGAAAGTTGGTTATTTAATAGAATGGAGAAGATAACAGAAGTGAGGAGATAACTTTTGAGGGTTTTGTTCATTTTACCTTTTTTTAACGAGTGCTCAAACTTCAGCAGCCAGCAGGCAAGTTAAGTGGGTTGGGTGGGAAAACGTTGCTTGCCATGGGGGTTAGGACTCTATGAAAGATTGACTTCTCTCCAGCAAATTTCAGAAAGCTCTTCAGAGGGGAGTTTGTATGAATGGTAGTGTTTTTGCTGAGATCTGGGTCTAGAGAAAGGAAATAATTTGGGATCTCTTTCCTTTGGAAGTTAGGATAAGGCCGAAGGCTGGTGTAGTAATCCTCCTATATAATACAGAATTAACCAAATGACCAGAGTTTTGAGGTATGTGACTTTGGCTCAACTATCCAATATTGATGTTATGCTCTAGGCAACAATGCATTTTGCTTCTGCTGAAGTCGGGAACTGGAGCCTGTAGACTGGAGAAGCCCAGGACTTCTCCAAAACCTGAAGAAGGGAGGCAGCAGGAAGAAGAAATGATAGTTAACAAATGGAGGAGTTGTCCATGAAAATGTCAGTATGCCTTTGATGGAAATTGTTTTCTTTGTTCCAGCAGGGCAGCTGTGGTTTAGCAGAGAGCTCAGATATTTACAGTTATGATTGTGGCCGAGGCTGGAACATGTTCCCAGCGGTTCTGGAATCTGTTTCCTGTTGAAGGCCATGTGAGCCAAGGCTGATGCGGTGCAGATTGAGAGCATTTAATTATTTAAATAGCTGGTTGAGTGCTATTTGCGAGCAAAAGGTGGTAGCTCTGTGAAGTTGCTTGTTTCATGGCCATTTGTTAGTAATAGTTATCAAACGCTTTTATTTTTAATAAATGCCAACCTAGGTGATGGCTCTGTGATATGCATTATTAAATAAATAGACAAGCTTAGAAAAAGGCCATACGGTCATGAATAAAGTTTCCATTCCCTGTCAACTATTTAGGGAACAAAGCAAGAAACTGAATTATTCACGGTATGCTTAGTGCAAGGCAAATGGAACCTGCTGCTGTGTTGCTAGCAGTGCAAATAGGTACTTAAAAAATAACAAATGGCTTTCTTTCTGTATTATCATGCTTGTTTTTCTTTGATAATATTTCTAGAAACTATTAAAGAAAATTAGACCCTGTGACAAAAAAAGTTAAGTCAGCATAGTTCCTCAGAATCCTAGCAGAGACCCTGTAGGGGATTTAGTTTCTAAATAATTCCGTCTACATGCTAAAAAGAGAGATAAGTCATTGTGTTTTGGATGTTAATACAGGTATTCCTTTTGTTCTTGTGGATTATTTTTTTTAAATAAAAATATATTTTATAAAGACTGTGTCCTGTAGACAGAAATACATGTATTTAATAGCTGTCTATTCATTCATATATGGGGTTTTGTCCATACGTGAGCACATAGATCTAATATTCTATAGTGGCTGAAGTTCTGTCATTTATACTACACTACTCAAAACAGTCATATTCTAGTGCTCAATACCACTGCTGTCTGTGATCAGGGCTAAAAAAACGTTTGCTGTTCTAATTCCAAGGCCAGAAGTATTTCTCGTATTCACAGTTCCTTTGAAACAGAACGCTGCCCTGTGTTATGTATGCCCAGAGGGTTATTAAGGGCACAGGTCTGCACCGGAGGATGGGCCTCAACGCCTAACGCAGGGACTTGTTTAGCATTTGGTGAGAAGTAAATACAGGTTGGGGGTGATGGGTGGTGGGGTTACAACTCATTTGTATTGAAATAACTATTATATAAAATAAAAAATTAAGTTAGTCAATCACAGTGCAGAAATATTTCCACGTGAGAATAGATACCAGGGGTTCTTAGTCTGGTGTGGGTAAAGAAATAGAACTAGAACCAATGGCTTGAAGATCAAGCATTAAATAAAAAGTGTACAGTACAGAGAAGGTGATGAATAGAACATTTCATTAAGACTTTGCTATGTTGTTGAATGTTCTTTAGCCAAACTGTTGTTACAGTGTTCAACACAAGGCAAAATGCATCTGCAAAATGCATCTGTGGTACAGAAGAGGTGAGGTGAGATGATTTAGTGGTTTCTTTCTAATGTTTTTTCCAATCTCTGTGTTTCATCATCTTTTCAAGGATTTTATTGAGCAGACTGTGATCAGTCTAATTTGTTAGATATACAGAAAACATTTTGGGGTGCAAGTTTGAAAACCAATAGCCTTTGGATGTGGAATGAGTTCCTTAGAAGTTAGCGCTGTTCTTTATTTTTCCTAACTGTAGTGCAAGGACAGTATGAAAAATTTTCATGCCTTCAGATATAAAACCAGAATATATATATGGATTGCCATTTTAGGATTCATCAAAGGGGTGGATTTTTTTTTTGATAGAATTATATATTAAAGAAAAACCCCAAAAAACCCCAAAAACCCCAACAACCACAAACCAATAAATTTAACTCTTAATTTTTGACCACACTTTAAAATTACAGTTGGCATCTATGAACTGAGAATTGGCTTATAGCCTGCACGTTCTGGTGTCTGTACCTCTGATTACCTAGAGCAGGAGATGACAGCTGGAGGAACACAAGAAGCGATTTCTATATGTGTTCTGCAGCACTTGTAAAAAAATCTTTTTAATGAATGACTGTGTTAATGCAGCGTGTGCTGCATCTTGTTACATTGTGGGTCAGGTAAACTAGCAAGTAAAGTAAGAAAAATCTTCAAAGTAGATTGAAAAGAATGCACTCTAGTCGACCGTCCTGGTGGCAGTGTGGCCCTATTCTGCTCACCATCCCACTCTGCCTTCATGTGGGTTTCTGGCAGAGAAGAAAGCACTTCTTAAAATACACTTCAGAGGCTCAAGCCTGTGCTGATGGCCTCTGTCTCTTGTCAGCTATGGCCAAGGAGAACGCGCTCTGCAGATGTTCATCACTGGGCTTCTAAAAAAAGGCTGTGATAATTTCATTTTGTAGAGGATGCTAGAATTAAACTCCTGAATTTCTGGTTACTGCTTCTTTACCTGTATTATTGTGCTGTTTTAGCTAAGGTGCCTGAGAGGGTTTGATATTAATATTCTGTTTTGATTAATAAAATTAACTATAGCAGAGGATGTGGGCTGTGATGGTGGCAAGAGCTGAGATGGAGCCGGGTGCTGTCGCGGGGCTGTTTATAGCACTGTGAGGCGGCCAGGCATTATCAGGGATTTGCAGCTCTCCACTAGAAAAACTTAATTTTCTTTTTTTTTTTTTAAATCCCAGACTGTTAAAACAAGAATCATTTGGTATTATTTTAGAAATACAAAGCTAAATAAATTAAATCCTACTTTAGTCTTACGGATTTGGAAATTGGTTTTACATGCTTTTGTCGCATCCTGGCTGGATTAATCTAACTCTCGTTTTACAGTTTTGCCGGCGTTGCTGCTGCAGAACTTTTGTACAGATTGCAGCAGCAGCAATGATCAGCAGCTCCCCGAGGAAGAGCAAGGCTCACAGAGGTTTAGGTCTCTCTTCCGTCTCTCTCATTTTCTCCTGACTTAGTACTTCTTGAAGTTAAAAAGGTCTCGCTGTTTGGGAAAAAGGTAATTGGATCAGGATGAGTCATACCCAGGATTAAATGCTGGCGGTAGGATTCGATCCTTTTCCCGTAGTTAACATAATTAAGACTGACATTAAAGATGAAATTATCCTATACAGGGGCCTCAGGTGAGCGAGAAACTCTTCAGGGACCTTCCTGCTTCATGCTGTGCCTGCCTGGCCAAGGAAGAGCCCCAGGGCGGGTGGGAGGGCAGTGCCCATGCAGGGCACTGCGACAGGCGTGGGAGGAGGATCACAGGGTTGTCTTGTACATGCACAAAAGGCTGTCCCAGTGCCCTGGCGAGGTGCTGAGAAAGGTGTTTAATAAATAGAGTGTAACGGGCCTCGTCTGTACATACGTGCAGCCGCTCTGGCTGCAGTTCAGAGCTCTGGAGCAGAGCTGGCATGGTCGGTTTGCAGCAGGCTCCTCCCTGGGCACGCTGCCTCCCTGGCGTCTTCAGAACTGGTTATTTCCCAGAGAAATTTGGGGTGGTGGCAATTATTTTCTAGCAAGACTTCAGATTTGTGTGTACCAAATCTAAACATCTTGCTGCTTGGCTGCTTTTCCACGGTTAGCTTTCCTGAACCGCCTTGGGGAAATGGCTAGGTCCTTTCAGAGCGCCCCAGCTGAGCTGGGCATGCTGCTCCCGGCTACGGGCGCGATGCCACCAGTGTCCTCTTGCTTCTGGGGGGCTTCATCTGAGCCGTCTTCACGCATGGGTGGTTAGTCTCTCCAAAACAGGTGGTTCTCTTTGAGATCCGGTTCTGTTTGCTTCATCTTGGCTAAAAGCAGCTGACATCTCTGCAGCACCTTTTAGCATAGGCTGATAAATTTATTTGCATACTCAGGTATTTTACCCTCCAAATAATTTAGCATAATTGTGTTTGAATTGAGGTTACTGAATAATCCGGTCTACCCAAAATGAATGAACTTTATGATTAGGTTATATACTGATTTTTTTGGTGCATAAAGACATTTTCACCTGTTACTTGTTGTATGTTAAACACTGGTCACTGGCTGTGTTATGTGATGCTTAGTGCACAGAGATAGAAAACAGATTTACCTAAAGATGAGTCTTAAGTATTTGTTATGTGCTGTTATGCCAGTAATGAAGAGCGACTTTGGGATGGGATTGTGTTATTCCACCAGTAATCTAAGACACATGTCCCCAGAGGAAAAGTTGTTACTTTTTCTAGAATGGAAGGGAAGTAATTTTGTACAGAGAAGGTAGGTAATTATTGTCATAAGGCTTATTGTGATCATATGCAAATAGTTTCCTAGTTTCTTATGCCGGACTAGTATTTACATGATAAGGCATGTAAGTAGTGTATCATAAAACCAGTAAAAAGATAACTTCAAAGAAAAAGCGTGACCTTAGTGAGAATGATAGGGCTGCTATTGCAGAAGCAACAAAAGCATGTTGTGGTACTGTCTGGTTGTAATCCTTTAAACAGATGACTTGATAGTAATGGAAAATTAGCGTTCTTTTCTAGGCACCTCCAGCTAGAAGATGCATCTTTTTGCCTTTTTACATTGCAAACAACATATTAACTTCTCTTTCAATTGCAAATGCTATTAAAATTTGCCAGAAAAGCTCTTATTTTTCTTTGCCCTCACTGATGTTTCAAATCATAGAAACATTAGAATGTATTCACGATTTGTTCATCATTATTGTATCTTGGAGGGAGATAATCAATCTCTGTTAGCTTATTTTTGAGGCTGTATTTAAATTGCCCTGGAAATAGTTGAGCATCCACAGTAAAATCAAATGATTTTTACTTACAGTATTATTTGAGCACTAAAGTTGAAAGAGACCATATTCTGCTAGAGATGGAAAATTAAAGTGAGTATTTGCTTACAGGTAATTATATGGCTGTGTTTATATTTAATGGAGGAAAGCTCCATGGAGAAGTCCTTATTTAATCTTGAATGCAATATAACAAAGTTTTCAATTGTTTTTCCCTGTTTACCAAAAGAGTTTCAGACCTACTGGAAATATAATATTTTAACAGCTTTGAAAGCATTGAAATGTTAAAAGTACAGCTTCACCAAATAGTTATCTTTGTAGTTGAAAGTTTTATTTTTTCAGAGGAGGCTTAATTATTTCTGGAAAATGAAAGTTGAGTGAAGAGAGGAAAGGCTCCTTGCCAGTATTCTGCTTGCATTCCTTTCAGACTATGCATTCTATGAGAATGTTTTGGTTCCATCAATTACCTTTATTTGTTTGTCCTTTATCAAAACAAAATGAAACAACAAACAACCCCCCCCCCCCCAAAAAAAAAAAAAAAAAAAAAAAAGCAAACCAAAAAATCCAAACAAAACCACACCAACTTCACAAAAAGACAGGTGTGAATTGTTTCATGAGCATTTACTATGCACTGGGAATCAGAAAAGTGTGAGTTTGTGCTGTCTGGACCCTTCTTTAAAGAAAAAATAAAATATTTTACTGTATTCTTTTTCCCTGTATATCATGAAGAATTTTTTTTTCATCTTCTTTTTATCATCAGATCTAAGCAAAAGGGAGTTGTCGACTAAATATGGATTCAGTATATGTGGGATTTTAAATTGCTATGGTTCCACTTATGAATAGAAATAAATTTAAAAGCATAATAAAGATGAATTATGAATTAAAATGTATTTGAAGTATCATTTTAAGCAATATACTGAAGATCATGAAAATGGAGCTGTGGTTCTGAGATTAGTAGAAAGCCATGTGATTAGCTAAGGCAAATTATATTATTTTTAAATGTTCCTGAAATACTTTCCTTTGGTTTTGTTACTGAAAGGTAGTCACCACAGTTTGCAGCTACCTTTGAGATGGTCTAAATATATAACTAAGTAGCATGATTTTAACTTAGCCCTCTTTCAAAGTAGATTTAAACATTTTTTCTTGATTGCAGTTTCAGGTTTATTAGTATGCACTTATTTTTCTGAATTTCCCAGATGTCTGCTGAATTTACAGTCATGTAACTGAGTTCAGTAATTCATTTTAATTTTAATTATTTATGGTTAACAGTGTCACCATTTTAATTTTTTGTTTATTTGGTTTTGGTTGTATGGGTTGGGTTTTTTTGTTTTGTTGCCCCCCCCCCCTTTTTTTTTTTTTTTTTTTTTTTTAGGTGAGATGTCTAGCATGTCTTGGCAAGCCTAAGCAATAGGAATACATTGGGATTTTTTTTAAACCTAATAAATAATATTAATAAAAAATAAGATTAAAAAATTTAGTCATGGCTATACATATTTTTGAGACAGGTCCCAGGAACATCAAATTAGGTTGCTTTTAACATTGATATGCGCTTGTTTTTTGCATTCTTTTAAAAGAAATACTTCTGTGCATAGGACAAAAATAACTATGACCATAAAAGTATGGATTTTAAAAATCTAGTTTTTCCATTATGTAGGCTGGAAAGTCTTTGGGATGGTTGATGCTTTTATTAGCTGTATGTACAGTGTCCAGGGTTCTGGACTCTTGATCTCAGATTCCTCTGTTTTTGTTACTAAAATGCTGATAACCAGTAATAACATTGCCTTTGTTTTCCTAAAATTAATGTCTGTTAAGTGTAGCTTATGCTACTTACATTTTGGATGCACACTTAGCCATAATTGTTTAAAATGAGAAAATTGTAAGCACAGATTTGGAGGGAGAGTGAAGCTACTGTTGCTAATGAAACCTTAACTGTTTAAGTTAAATGCTGAATATTCATAATTGTATCAGAGACTGCAAACCCCCTGAAACTTACTACTTAGGCCATTTAAAAATGATTGGGCACTTCAGTTTAATTTGCTTGAAGGTGAAGAGCTTATAAGACATATAAGATCCTAGAAATAATTCTGACAGCTAATTTTTACATGCATGAAAAACGTTTTGTAGTGGAAACCTTGACTTCTAGTGTTGTAGAGCTGCAGTCCTGCTGTCATAAAGGCTCTAATGATTTCTGACATAATTATGTATCTGAGTGCTTAGGCTGATACATATTCGCTACCCTTTAGAGATTCCTGTCCAAGTACCAATACTGGATGCACTCCTTGGCTACAAAACCTGCTTTGCTTTATGTCTCTGGCTGCACAGCTTTGCTAAGATCTAGGAGATGGATTCTGTTATTATTAGTATTTCACATATACATTAAGCCTCCTGCACACACCTCCTTAAAAACAAATGGCATAAGCACCTTGGACTTTGTTTGCTGATTGTGTAAATTGCTTTGGGGCAACTGTTAGGAAAAGTGCTTCTGTATTTGTAGCAATGTCCTTCTATGTGCCTGTCACTGTGTTAGTCAAGTGGCTCCCAAAATGCTTTAACACCCCTGGGGATCCACTGTGTGTTATTAGGAAGGAAGAGAGGAGCTGGACCTTTCAACCTCTTCAATGGCAGGAGAGCAGGGCTGGGAGGGATGACAGGCAGAGATGCTGCAGCAGCCAGGGTTGCCCTCCGGAATGTAATGCACCTTTTCTGGGAAAGGAGTATGCCATGCTGACCTGAGAAACAAAAGCTGGTGCAGCCAAACAGGGCAGGGCAGGCTCCACTTTGTCTATCTGTGGGTGATGGAGTCAGTAGAAAGATATTTGTTCTTATTTAGTTTTGTATTAAACCTGTTGGTTTAATAAGTTAAGGAGTGCTACATCAAAAGGTTCTGCATCCGAAGTGCTTCAGACACAGTTTTGAATGATTGTTACCCTTTGGCTATAGTTAATTCAATTTTAAATATGTTTATTTTCACTTAGAAAGTTCAGCTAGAGTTTGGATTGCTTCCCTGTTGAAGATAATTTGATTTCAGATCGCAGGAGTTTAGAAGTATGTAGACGGAAGGAAAAAAAATCTTCCATAAAAGCTACACTGTATGTAAATCATCTTATTCAGGCAAGGAGTTTGGTGCTAAGTTACAAGTTATGTCCGAAGAGTGAATGATTTAGGGTTTGATATAATATGTTAAAAATCTACCGTGCATGGCTGTTTTTTAATAGCTCATGTGTCATCCAGCTGGCACATGCTATGTCTGTATGAAAATGAACATTGTAGTTGGAATGACTTAATGGAAAGGGGGTTTCAGATACATGTTTGACGTTACTATTTTTTGTATCAGGCATGCTAAAGCTGATCTGAGTTCTCAATAGGCTGGCAGAAATGTCAGTCTCATACTACACTGAACTTCTTTGGGTATGATGCATTATTTGCTGATGCTGTTTTCTTGTTTGCATAAGTGGATTTGCATGGCTTGGTGCTTCAAATATTGGACTACTGAAAACCACCTGCATCTGCTGAGGTATTGAGACAAAAACTCTGGAGGCTGGCCAGGTTTCTGCAGTGCTTTTGCTTACGTGGTTGACAGTAACATCTGGTAACACAGATGTTGAATTCTAGAGAGCCGTAATTATTTTGAGAGTAGGGAGAAGTTGTCACACGTAGTTATTATCATGCTACTATCACAGGTATTAAAATCAAAGAGATCATTTTGTTCTTTGCTGACAGCATATGTTTTCTCAGCTTTGGAGATGTGCTAGTTGATAGCATGCAATATGCAGATTAAAAAATATCTTGTTTTTTTTAACCAGCTTGAAGGTTAAAGAAGAGCAAAGAGACTGTAAACGCAAAATGTTTTGTTTCTTCAGAGTACCAGTTCCATTGCAGTTGTGATTGCTGCCAAAATACGTTTCACACTGTGCCCTAGAGCCCCTCATAAATATGTGTTGGAAGTTGTTCTAGTGCAAGGGAGGTGTCTTAGCTCTGTTCATCTCAGCTGTTAGAGTTTTGGCTTTGCTTTGATTTGGGTTTGGAGTTTTTTGGTTTAGTTGGTTGTGTTTCAAACTCCCTGAGAGTCATTTTCAGGCATACTATTATTGGAAGGAACAAGACAGCTGAGTTGTGAGGAATTTATGTATTTACAGAGGCATTATAGGGTAAATATTGGAATCTCTACTAAGAGAGAAATTTAAACTCTATTAATTGAGTAATTCTGGAAATTTCAATTTAATTGGCCAACTTAATATCAGGATTTAACATTCATTTTTATAAGAGCGACCTTTCATTGAAACTGGAAAAAAATGTTGCTTCTTGATTTGTTTACAGTAAATACTAATTTTTCATCCTAAAGCTTTGTATTTGGACATCTGCACAAGTGGAAATGAGCATCTTGTGAAATTTTTCAAGTGTAGTCTGATGCACAGTAATGTTTTAACATTTTTTTTTTCAAAGCTTATGTTTGCAGTAATAACATTTAAAAATTTCTTAGACAACACAAGTTTGTAATGTGGCTAGGAACAAACTGCAGGCACTAGATAAATCTGCCTTCTCCCTTGGTCTATAGGAGTGAAATCAAATGTATTTTAAGATTACTTTAAGGTCTTTGCACTATCTAGGATAAGGGCATTTTTTTATCTTACAGACGCATATGATAGATATGAAAAGAATTTGAGTAAGTGGGACCAAATATGAGTAAGAGTCCCAAGCTAAGAATGTAAGTACCATAAAGTTATCCTAATGCCTTATTCTGCACAGTCTAGATCTGAAATTAGTACTAAGAACCATTTTATATTATATGTTTCTCCAGCATTAGAAAATGGTGCTCTTTTTCTTTAAAACATAAGTTGAATCATATCTTACTAGAAATTAGTGTTCTTTGAGTATCAATATCCTTTGTCTGAGGTTACTTAGAAGTGTGTTAATATTTTTCAAACTCACCAGTTTTCCTATCTATGTAGCTCTGCAAGTGCTCAGGCGGTCAAGAGGAAAGTGAAATCACAAACAGGTCATCATTTAGTTATTTCTAAAATCCACTTCTTACGCTGTCCAGACGTCTGTACTTTTTAACTTGCTTTTGTCCTCGGTTTACATTGACATTTTAGGCTGCACTTACTGCCAGGTGAATGCAGTGAGGCGCTGACTGGGCTGGACAATCTCTAAACGAATGCAATGCCCCTCATCTTCTGGCATGATGCTTGTATTTTAGGTAAGATGGCTTTTTACCTGCTTTACAACCTAAGCAGTGCTCCAAGCCCTCTGTGGTTTCTTGCTTTTCCACTGTAGTGCCTATACATGGTTTTACGTTCTAGAGGCTTTGCATTTCTCACGTAATTGTTTCCTCCTCCGCACAACGCCAGTGCCCGAGTCTCCCAGGGTGAGTCATTATGTGGGTTCAACTTGGCTTTCGTGCAAGCGCTTTATTATTTTTGCGATGTGTTGCATAGGAATGGTTACCATGAGACACATATTTTGTAACTTTCTGATATGGTTTGTTGAGGCAACAAGCTTAAGCGATTTAACATCATTTTCTGCCCTCTAGTTTTACTGCTGCTGGATGAAAAGGTCTGTTTAGTTTTATTCTCTTTTTTTATTTGTTGAGCACCTTGTCTTTGAACTGTTCTTAGGCAGTATACTAGGTCAATTTTTAGTTTCAGATGTCTCTCAGTTGCCCTCATATAACTGCATCACTTAACCCTGGACAAAAACTTGGGTCATTTCTACATCTCTCAGAACATTTTGATTTTATAACTGCGTCTAACCAGGTGAATTCCCATGCCATCTTGCTAGCTGACATGTCAACACGCTCCTGTGACAGTTTTCTTGCCCCAGTCCGTTGCTGGCATTCTCTACCAGCTTTTTCTCCTGGAAAGTGTGGTGGCCCATTCTTACTACTCTCCATAATAAAACCAACGTTTGCTAAGCTTCTACATTGGCACTCTGTGCATAATGCTTGTTCTGACTTATTTGGAAATAATGCACTATTTCAGACCTGAAATGATTTGCATGTTTATACATTATTATACATCCATATTGTAATAATGGCAGATAAGTTACACTTCTAAAAGTGGATGATCTCACAACTTTGTTCATAACGTGGTCCTGTGAGTTACGGGTCCATTTGATTAGGGTGGAAACTTGGTTGTGGCAGCACGATTCAGATACATATTTCTCCAAATCCTTTTTGCTTTCTTCTTAAATCTGTTCTTAATATCTGACGTAATGTTTGAAATGTTCTTTCTGTTGTGCAGAAAACATCAGAATAGAGCAGTACAGCACTGACCTGACTAGTGAACTGCTTTGGCTCTCTTGGCTGTAATTCCCGTTTCCCTGGACAGACCACTGAGTATGTGGATCTGAAGCTGTTGGTCTGTGAGACCGTTCTTCAGTTTAGTGGTTGGGTTGTTTTGAGCTTTGCTTCTTCACTGTAGCCAAGGTGTTAAAGCCTTGGAGTATTATCAGATACACTTTATGAACTTGATACTTCATGTAGATAAGTTTTATCATTACTTGTGATCCTGACTTTCCTGCTGGACATCTACATACCCATATGAGGAGCTGTGCAACTTGGAAAATCTGGTTTAGAAAAGAACCAGAACTGTGCAGGGTTTTCGTTCTAGGATGGCAGTTACTGTATTACTAATGTTTTTCAAAATAAAATGAGTTGCTTCTCTGTAAACTTTTTCATGTGTGCCAGAGAGTATTTGAGAGCTGTTTTTAAAGATGAGATTTTGCCAGCCTTGCTGCAGCGGGTCTGCTAATTTATCAGTTAGCCTCCCTCAGGGGTATAATTGCCAGATGCTTTCTGATGCTCATTAAACTCGAATCAACATCCTTATAAAATCTATGAAGATGGACTATAATGCTGCTACTTCAAATAGGGGAAAAAAACCAAACCCAAACCCTTTTGTCAGCAGTAAGAAATGCAGTGGCTAGAATATGTCACAGCAGACATCTTGATTTGCTGTGGTCTTCTGTGGGGCGGGAAAAAAAAACAGAAAAAAACCCAGAAAAAAACCCCTCAAACACTAGTGAATAAAAATGAAGTTTTCCAAGTGCTAACAATATTTTTGCCTGCTTATATACTCATAATACTTCATACTTATATCACATTGATGATGCAAAATACGGCATTTGAGAAAATGTGAATTTATGTTTTCAACAGCAACAATATATTGGATTTACATGGTAAATTCTGCTCAATAAGCATTAATCTTGGCATTACATCTAAGAGAAACATGACAGCAGTACTTATTATACCTGTAATTTCTATATCAGTTATGGAAGGTGGGTTCTGAGGGTGAGACAGCAGAGCAAGTTCTCCTGAAGCCAGTTTTAAAATTGTTTCACGCTTAAAGAATGTTCTGAATTCAGACAAAGATTGGGTAAAAATCTTAAAGCTTAAAATATAATGCAGGGTTAGATTAGGTCAATATTAAATATTGTACTTTTTAATGTGAAAAATGAAGAAAATACAGAATTAGGGATGAAATCTGAAACACGTGCTTCATAGCTATGCCAAATAATAATAAAAAGTTACGGACTCCAGTTTAGCCACCTTTAAAACTTTTAATTAGAAACAACAACTAAAAAGCAAGAAGATAAACAGTAGGCATTTTCAGTATCATCTTAACTTTCACAGTTAAGACTGTGCAAGTTAGCCCCACTTTTGAAGATCAATAAACTTCACAGATCAGGCATGTAATTGAATTAGTTTACTGCCTCCTGTTCCGTGCCAATGCCAAGTGCATCAGAGCATACTGTAAGAATTCACAGTCAATCATTATGGCTCAGTTAATGGTTGTATTATGCCTTGAGGTAAAGTATTTTTGACTCCGCTGCAATTGTTTTTTGGGGTTTTTTTGTGAGGCAAATGCATATTTCATTAACCATCTAAATGCATCGCTCCTTCCTAAATGTTGTTTAGCTGCTATTCACAATTTTTTTATTAAAGACAAAAAAAAAAAAGACTGTTTCATCCATAATTTTGGTGAAAATTCTACATAATAGAAGCGTTTAATTGGGTGGAGAGGGGAAAGGGCATACAGCCATTTGTGGTGGCAGATGTGACATCTTGAAGTGGCCTTTGCACCGTTTGCAGTAGCATGTAGACATGTTACAGGAAGCCTTAGAGATGCTTCTTTCAGAGAAAACTTTTGGTCTCCTGTCATGAGGAAGTTTTGCCACCTTTATAAACCAATATTTTTCTTCAGTCACCAAGCCTTTTAATTTTTTTTACATCTTTAGGAAACAAAGCCAATCTTACATGCAGTCTGGTAAGAGTTGAGCTGCGTCTGCAATAACAGCTAGAAATTATTTTACTGTTACTCATAAATTAGACATATTCAACCTGCACAGCAAACCTGGGAAGAAGGTGAAATATGTAACAAATAAGACTATTGATTGCTCAGAGGGTAACACGTGCTTATAAGCTGTTGCAGTCCTGTGCAGGGCTGTTCTTGTTGGGCTGCCTGTGGAGACACCCACTTCCAGCAACTGCAGCAAGTGAAGCAGCAAGTTTCTTCTGGAATTCTCTAATGCTAGTGACAGGTGTCTTGAAAGATCTAATCCAGATGGTTTTTTGCAGAGCTTAGTTATTTCAGGCTTTATTAATGATACCAGTGTAGCCATTTCCCTCCACTATGCAAATGATGCTTGAATTGCGTATCGTGTAGAATCATAATTTAATAAAGCACATTATTTAATAAAACAAATTTTTTAGTCGCTGACCTGTGGTATGCTAGTCCTTTATTAAGCAGGTGTTCCCTTTTAAATTTGTAGTGATTAGTTCATTACTGCTGATTTTAAGAAGAAGACAAATATATCTTTTTAATCTCTTTTCAAATATGGCTACAGGTTAAATTAAAACAGATTACTTAAAAAGAAGATGAGATGTTATTTACAGCATATTTTACTCATGAAGTGGAGCACTGGAGACCATTGCCTGCTATTGAGTTAGTGCTTACTAGGGAGGTCGGCAGCAGAAATCCTATTAATTCAGTCTGAAACTAGATTACATTATAAAAATATGTATGATGGCACATGATGCATAAAGGCACAGAACTTTGTTTTGAAAAATAGAGAATGTTCAGTGTATAACAGCATCTGTATTCAGGGCAAACACAATTTTTCAAGTATTTGCTTGCACACACAAAGTCCAAAAGACTGCTTGTTTTGACAGAAACAACATTTATACATTATTTTGAAATTTTACTGTTTGTTTTTATCAGTACACAGTAGATGTTTATGAAGTTCTGAAGGATTTGATTTTATTTTGTTGCTGATAATGTAATTGTTAAGCTATCTTTGGTGATCAATAAATCTGAAAACCCAAAATATTTTCTTTCGTTTTCCTGCCTTTAGTAATAATGACATTATTAATTAAAAAAAAGAAACCAAAACAACCCACCCCCCCCCCCCCCCACCCCCCCCCCCCCCCCCCCCCCCCGTTAGTTTAATGAATCAGCTGTGTTGTTCAGGTGAATAACTTGGAAAATTGTCAGCAAAACACATACATGATAACCAATTGATATGCTATCATTTTAATATTGAAAATTGAAGATAACATGGTATTGGTAAAACCTAGGTAAGGTCTTGCACACCGTATTCTTATTTTAAATATAAACTTTTTGCCTGTGTATATTATTTTCTTCTGTTATTAGTTTTAACAGATTGTTTGTTTGTACTACACTTTTTTAAAGCTGTAGCTTAATTTTGTTTTTCAATATCTCATTGGTGATATTTAACATACCAGATTGGCAACCGTAGAAAAATATAGCCTTTATCAATATTCTCTGAAATTATTTATTCCGGGTAACATGTCTTGCTTTTCTCTGGAATAAATTTTAATCACCAGGAGGGGTTTGGTAAAATCTCACCCCTACCCACCTTTCGATTGACTTGTGCCTGCCTGATGGTTTTGCGAACTTCATGGGCAATGAAAGTAATTTGGCACTATTAAACAATCGTGCCTTTTTTTTTTCTTTAAAAAAAAAAAAAAAAAGGTAACATACTGATATCCTAACTTCTTAGATCACTCTTTGGTTACTCCGGAGTAAATATAAATTTTTTGGTAGACTTTGTGAATGAAATGTGGGGTTTGGCGGTTGTTTGGCATTTTTTTTGATTTTTTTTTTTTTTTTTTCTTACTAAACCATTTGTGTTTAGGTGATACTGAATTTAAATGAGTGCTTGTTATGTTTGAAATAGGGATAGAATTTGAATGGAGGAGCACTGAACTCACAGCACTTAATACCAGAACAGGCACTGATTGTTCAGCTCCTGTTCCATCTCCTGGGTTTTGGAGTTAATATGAATTTTGCTGTAGCGTCAGATAGGAAGATGCTCATTTCGCTGACTTCGAGAATCAGGACTGTTTGGGTAAGAGCTTTGATGTGATTGACCCTGATTTCCAAGTGGTTTTGAGGGTGTGGGAAAACAGTGGGTTTCCCCTTATTTTTCTGCTCAGGGAAAAGGTGAGGAAATTTTCAAACCATACATTTTGGAGATGGAAAAAAGGGTAACTGAAATGAAGACTTTTCCACACCTCTTGGATCTGTACTGACTGACTCACCTAGTGTTTTCTGACTGTATAAGATTTGTTAGATTGATAACTAATATCCAGTGCAAAGGTCACAATGGAAATCTCTGTATAAAATTATGAAAACTTTTCTGGTTACAGAGTCTTTCAGATGCAGTTGTATGTATCTGCGCTTGTGACGTGCTGTCAGCACAGGTGTCATAAAAAGTGAGGCCAAACCTGTCAGACACACGCGTTGATGATATATCTGCTTTTGAAACTATCAGTCTGGAGGAGGCTGATAAGGGGACCAGAAGTAATCTTGAGTTGAGAAAAGAGAGAGAATAGCAGGATTTAAGATGATAGGGGAGAGGTGAGGTAAACAAGAAAGACAGGCTTGGGGATGACAGGTTTGTACTTTTGGTGTTCATAAATAACATCCCACCGAACACAGCGAAGTGTGTGTCTGGTAATCCTGTAGTGACATCCTGGGAGCTTGCCCTGCATCTGTGTGGCTTTGTCCCTGTTGATGGCTTTTTGTTCTCCTGCCACCTTGCTCTCCAGGGAAGGGAGACAAATGGGTGGACCTTCTGGTCACCCAAACTGCGCATAACACCGTGTCTGCCAGACATCCCTGCTGCTCTGCTGCTTAATCTTGAGCGCAGGGTCTCTGCCGAGGCTCTGTTACCTTTTCAAAGGCAAGAGACACCCAAGCAGAAGGCGTGCTGGTCCTATCCATAGCGGGCGCTATGGTATCATAGAGTTGTTAGGTTGGAAGAGACTTTTAAGATCTTTAAGTCCAGCTATTAACACAGGACTGTGAAATCCACCACTAAACCATGTCACTAAGCACCACATCTAAGTGTTTTGTAAATGCTACCTGGGATGGTGATTCCACCACTTCTCCGGACAGCCTGTGCCAATGCTTGACCACCCTTTTGGTGAAGACATTTTTCCTGATACCCAACCTAAACCTCCCCTGGTGCAGCTGGAGGCCGTTTCCTCTTGTCCTGTCACTTGTTACCTGGGAGAGGAGAGAGGCCCGCACCTCGCTCCAGCCTCCTTCCAGGCAGCTGCAGAGAGCGGTAAGATCCCCCCAGCCCCTTTTCTGCAGGCTGAGCCCCCCCAGCCGCCCCCCGCCAGGCTGGTGCCCCAGCCCCTGCCCGGCTCTGGACGCGCTCCAGCCCCTCAGGGTCCCTCCTGCGCTGAGGGGCCCAACACTGAGCCCAGGGTGCGAGGGGCGGCCCCACCAGTGCCCAGCACAGGGGGACGGGCACTGCCCCGCTCCTGCTGGCCACGCTGCTGCTGGCACGAGCCAGGATGCTGCTGGCCTCCTTGGCCACCTGGCACCCTGGGGGTCACGTTCAGCCGGCCGTCAGCCGCCCCCCTGGCCCTTTCCCGCCGGGCAGTTCCCAGCCCCTGCCAGGGGCTGGTGTGACCCACGGGCAGGACCCGGCACTGAGCCTTGGTGACCCTCCTGCCATCGGCCCCTCGGCCCGGCCTGCCCTGCTCCCCCTGCAGAGCCTCCCACCCCCCAGCAGGGTAATGCTCCCCCACATTCATGATGGCTACAGAAACAAAGCACATGCACTCCAGGCACCTGTTGGAATTCGTGGCACAGGTGAGGATTCCTCGCACGTCCCGGTGCTGTTCGTGGCCTGCTCTGGTATCAGGAGGGTTTCCTTGGCTGTTTCTTTATAAAACCTGAACCTACTGAATGGCTGGGATGTGTGATGCTCACCTAAGAGCTGTTGGGGGTTTGGGCAGGGGGTCACTTTATTTTGTTTTACTAATTGATTTTTATTTTTCTCCCTACCCTTTACTTAGTAATTAAAGTATTTCTCTTATGTTTACATTTATTGACTAATGGTGAGTCACTGACTTGTGATGTCCTACCACACCTGTTAAAAATTACACCTGTTTCTTGTAGATAAGGCAAGAAACAAATTACTCTGGGGTGCCTTTCTCTGACATTTCATTTGTCTTCCAGATTGTGCAAGGGTAGTTACCTTCATGCCAAAATTAATTATGGACAACTTTGGAGCTGCTTAATCTGTCAGAAGCAACAGGAAAAGAGAACATCCATATTCAGTGCCAGAGAACTGGGTGAATAAGGAATAGTCGGGAGGTATCCAGGCATAGACAGGAGTTTTCTCACTCCTACATTCAGCTGATTTTTCAGATTCTCGATGAAGTTGTTTTAATTTTTACTTTCATCAAAATTGCCTCACTGCAGCTTAAATTAGCAGGGTCACACTATAGCAGATGGTTGAAGAGTTAAACTGTTTTCCCTTTTTTCTGTAGTGAATTTATTCACACTGTATACAACACAATAAAACTATACCCTCCTTGGGTTACTTTGTTTCAAGAAGGAAATGCTATTTAAAAGAATAAATCTTGTGTTGGTTGGATATCATCTTATAAGCTAAAGAATGTAACTACATAAATTACCATTATATTTTCAGCAGTTTCAAATGAATTACTTTATTCCTCTTAAAACCATTACTGTGTGCCTTTTTCACCTGTAGCAGTGTATGAGGGATCGCTCACTGTTTCTTTACACTGCTGTGCCAAATACTCCCTTCACTTTAAGTGCAGACAGGAACTTTAAACTGTATTTATTTGTTTGGAATGAATCAAAATTCTTATGTGGGGTTGTGGCCTTCCTTGTTCTTTCTGCTGTGAGTGCCACACGATGTGCCCTCTGTCTGGTGGCAGGATTACAGTGGAAAAGGAAAGAATTAGGAATATATTTACAGGAAGAAGTAAAAGCCTTTCACTGACTGTTGATTTAATAAGGTAATATCTCTGTAGTCAGAAATTAAATTGTTAGCCTGTTGTTTGTTGGGTTTTGGGGGTTTTTTTTGGTGTTTGTTTGGTTTGTTTTTGTCCCCCCCCCCCCCCCCGATAGGCTTCTTGTTGTTTAGTTTTCTTTATATTATAGCAAGCGAGTGGGGCTTATACATGTCTTATGTCCTTTTCCTCTCATCAGTGTAAATTAAAGTGGGATTTGGCTCAGTGTTTGCAATACTCCAGACCCCTTTGTTTTTTTTCCATCTCTTTACCAAAACATAGATCCTGCGGTGTGGCATGCGGCAGCTATCCAGTGAGCACGAGGTGAAGGGTATTTGTTTGCTGTATACTGCTTTTATTTAACTGTGATTACATGCCTTGGCTAGAGGAGTGCAGCCATTCCTGGCAGCATCTGAAACCCCGTGTGTATTGAGTATCTTCTAGTGGGTCAGTGCTTGCCAAATCCATTGCGCTGCCACTAGGCTTCTGCAGGGAAGGGACCCAAAGGCAGCAGAGCTGGCCAGCAGTAGGTGACATTTCTGTTGGGGTCTTGCAGTGGTGGCCCCAAACCTGTCTGTGTTGGCAGCACAGGGAAGGCTGGGTCACATTGCTGCAGCTTGCTAGAGCATCAGATCATAGAATCGTAGAATTGTTTGGTTGGAAAAGACCTTTAAGGTCATTCAGTCCAACTGATTAATCAGTAAATGAGTCAAATTACACCTGAATGTAAAGATTTAAAAGTCATTTATCAGCTGGCCAAATTTATTTGACCAAATTTTACCTGCACAAGAATTAAAATTGCATTTGGGTTCACCTTTTTAGCTGCTGAGGCATCATTTTCAGTTTGGTTTGATTTCATTTGTTTGACATGCAAAATACCTGCCTTATCCAGACCGGTCTCATATCAGTGTTTAATCTGTTAGTTGCTCTCATCACCGGAAACAAGGCTCCATGTTCCCTTCTTGCATTTGTGATAAAAATTGATATTTGTGAAGTAAGAGAGGTCAGCACACACAGAAGAGCTTAATCATTCAAACTCTACAAACTTTTACAGTGTGGGACCGCTGTCCCTCTGTGCCAGTGTCCCGCTACCTTAATTTCTTTTAATATCACATAGAGAAGAATTGTTGACACCACATGGCAAAGTGATTCATCTTTTCTATCTTGTTACTTGCTCAAGCAATGAAAATAATTATATTAAATATGAATACCTTTTTTAACTTGTTACCTGACTGCTGCGTGTTCTTGGGTCATTCTGTTACATTCTCCTTTGTAATCCTAAGGGCTATAATATTTTTAATAAAAGCTGAAAATCTGACATCACCACAGTATTCCAAGAGCTAGGACTTGAGATAAATGCAAAATAGTTTTGCATGGCTAGAAACATTTTATTTGTGATTGTAGGCATTTCTATAGGAATTTGAGAATAAAGCTAGGGGGAAAGGCTCCACTATAAACCATGCATGACACTTCAAGTGCTATTTGCTTGTCTCAGGCATAGCAATTTTATTCTGTAAAAATCTTGTGGATAGTTTGTCACATTACAGTGATGTGCCTAAAATAGGAGTTAATAGACAATGGTATCTTGACAGCTTGTTGTGTCTTGTGCTTTTCTTCCTCCACTCTACTCTGTGTTTATGAAATTGCTTTAAGCTGTATTTTATGTGTTTGAAGCACTGTCTGGACCTTTTTTGGGAATGTGCCAAACATATTCTGGGTATTCAGAGTAATAATAACATTGATACAGTCAAGAATCCCCAAAGCACTTCCTGATTTTTTCAGTTACTTCTTCCTCGGTGTGCCTGTGTTAGGAGATTGAAAAAATTACAGTGTTAAAATTCAGGTGTTATTGATAGTCTCCCTCTCTCAAATATAACTCACTATGTGTTGTCTCCTTATGAACATGTGTAGGATGCTATATTTATTATGCATTCTTCAGCTGACAACTGCAACCATTAATTTTAATAATGTTTCTAATGCTGTGCTTAGCAGGAATTATTTGATAATCCGAGCTTTAATAATTGGAAATACTTGCTTGGAGGTGGGTAATCAGATTATGTTCATCTATCTGTCTATTTCAGGCTTTTTAAAGCTATTTATGTAAGTGACTTGTATAGTTTTGGTTGTATTCTTTTTATGTTTTCAGTTATATAGGGATGATATATAAAAAATCGATAGTTATATACCGAGGGAGGCTATCAGAAGAAAATACTTTGTACATCATCAGTCCACCGGTTTTTGGAGGGTGGGCAAAATACTGGTTTGGTGCCTCGAATTTTGTACAATAATGGTTCAGATATGTATTTTCTGATAGAAATAGGTGTCTTTGAATTGAGTACTCAGTAGGAGTGGTGCAAGAGAGTTACAATTGTTTTTGGCATTACAGGATTTTTGAAGCATACTGCAAATAATGCTTTTTGTAAGTGCTGACATTTGATAGGGTTTTGTAATGTGTGCGTGTTTGTCACATTGTGAGACTGATGCATGTGAAGATAGTAGATAGTAAGTGTCTGATTAATTTACACTTTATCCTTTGTGTGGTACCACAGTGCAACTCTCTGGGCTTGAATACAGGGTCACAGCTTCGCTCTGTAATTAACCCAAATAGCCAGAGTTCAGTGTATGTGAGGTGATCCTGTAATTTCTTTATCTTAGGAGCTGATACTAAATTTTTGGCTTTGTTGGATAGTGGTTGTGAGGTTTTTGTTGTTTTGTTTTGTGGTTCGTGGTTTTGGGTTTCTGTGTTGGGTGTTTTTATTTGTTTGGGGTTTTTTCTTCTCTGAAAATGCTCTTGTAATTGCTTTGTTTCCAAAAGATACTAAGGAGACATAAACTACCATCAGTAGTCTTGGCAGTTTCTCTGTGTCTTGGAAAATAGAAGTCTACAGTATGATAAGATCCGAATACTCAAGGAAGAAGAATCTTTGCAAATGAGAAAAATGAGTGTTGCTTGTGTTTACTTAAACTTTTTAGTTGTTAACAAAATGTCTATTTTTCTCCCTTTCAACCTTCTTATGTTTTTGGCAGCTGTGACCCTGCAGAGTTAAAGGGGCATTTTGCAAAGAAAGGCAGAGAAAGAGGTGAATACGTTTACCCAGTAGGACAGCCTAATGTGTGCTTTTCACTCTTCAAAATGGGAACAAACAGCAGCAGAAAGCTGTTGTGGGGCTTTCTCCCAGGCCTTGGTGAATGATGCTACCTGGTGGAAGGAGCAGCCTGTTGTAGCTAGGTCTCCTGGGGCTCATGCTTCATCTGGCAGGAGACAAGTTGAACTACATCGAGAAGCGTCCAAGGGTAGACAAAGCAGGTTGTGTTCCAAACATCTTGTTTGCTTGCTGTCATCAGGAGGTGCATTCAGATCTTCTGGTGTTTCTGCAGTCAGCCTTAAACTGGGAAATAACAGCTGCAGATTAAGCAGTTGCAGGCTTCTTCCAGTCACAGCAGATTAGGCTGCATGCACACGTGTGCGCAAACTCACTTTCACACACGTGTGCATGACTTAGCAGTTATGCCTATAGGTTTATATATCTTCTCTCTGACTTTTGAACAATTAAAATGCAAATATTAAAATTTGCTTTAAAATTACATGTTTTTGTTAGAGACCTGCAATTTTACAGGAAGAAGAGTAGGTATTTGCCTCTTATAGTTAATCTGGTTTGGGGTTTATCTGTAATTTGGTAGCATGTGGAGACCTGTATATTAACAATCATCTCATGCATCACTGTTCTGGAATACGAACAAATAGAAACAATGTGCCTTTGAATGCCTTTAACTGAGTCTTTTTCTATTCATTGAAAATGCAGCTGTATCTTTGTATTGTAAAAGCATATCAAGTTATTGAAAGCTACTTTAGTTATAGGAGATGGTCTCTACTTAACGACGTAGACTACTTGGTCTCATTTCATGTCATCTCCTGGCTACTTACTGATATTTTAACCTAGTTGCTGGAGTCGTGCAGTTTATTTTATCTTATTAATAGCACACCTTTAAAAAGATTGGGCCCATTCAGCTAGAACATTTTGATGTGGTGATTTCATTTCAGGAGATAGAATAAGCCAGTGCCTACTGTAGGTGCTAAAGAAATGCTGGAAGTGGACTTGTGTTGGACAGTGGCTTGTTAAAAAATTATAATTAGTCTCAGAGAGAGGACTTGCTGCGCAAAAAGTATTTTGGTAGCTAGTTCATGAGCTGGATTAACAAATATACAGTGTTTAAAACGTAAAAATAAACCCAGCCTATTTTGTTTGAGGTGGATTCATTGTTCCATCAACAGAGCTAAATAAACTGTAGTTTTCAGGTGGAGGGCAAAGGGGTTGGGAAGGGCTTGGGGCAATAATCCCTTTAGTGGGAACAGCTGCAGCTGGAGATGTAGGAGTCTGTTGGGTGGATTTCCAGTACTGATAAGGTAGCAGCATATTTGAAGGGAGAGCATCATCTCGAGAGCAGTGTGCTGAGACTTAGGGCTGAGGCCTGACTGGGTAGAAGAGGTTAAACCATTTGGGTACTGAGTGGTGCAACGTGTCTCACCCTTAGAAACGCACGGTGCTGCGCACTTGCCAGTCTTCCGTGGGAAAATTTTATAATCAAGGAGGAAATAGTCTTCTAAACTGGCTATTTAACTCTTTAATAGAACCTCTACATATGTGACCTAATTTCCAGTGCTCATAATTTTTAATTCTGGATTTTATTTATTTATTTATCTGAAAGTAGATCTGAGATTCTAATGTTAACCATCCATTTAAAAAAAAAAGGAAAAAGATTTCTTGGCTGTGGATAATTTGATTGATTCAGTTTTTCCAAGTACTGATAGGTATGCTACATACATAGCTAGAGAGAGGGTAATTTTGTTGATGATTTCAGAAATGCATTCTAGCAATGTAGTATATAGTAAGCTATAAAGCTATTGTCTTCACATAAATGTGTCATTAAGCCACCTATCCTAACATAGTGGCCCAGGTGAAGAGAGGATAAGATAATACAGAGGAAGATTTTAGAGGAAGATTTTTCTCATTTCCCATTCTGGATAACAGTTATACAAATCTTTTTCTTCTTCTTTTTCCTTAAAAAAACACCCCAAAACCCCACAACCTTAAATACACTGCTTTGTTGTTCCTAAAAAAAACAATAATAAAAAAATAAATGCCATGTTAGTCGTGAAAAGCATGAGTAATATTGTTAAATGAAATTTAGAACCTAATTATCAAAGTGGAAAAAGATTTTGTATATTTTTAAAAGAATTTGTGCCTTTTGCTAATCTAGAGAGCAAATTTGTGGGCACAGACTCCCAAGTTACCTCTGATGACATCACTTTTATCTAAAATTTTCAAACCTGAGTACAAGGCTGGAAAACACTTTAGGCAGCTAGACTATTCCTCTCCCCACTCACTGTCTGGATATTGTGAGTAAATTTTTTTTATAAGCCCATATTTCTAGAGTCTTTCTCTTGTGATGTGCAGAATGAAGGGCTGGGGGAGGCATATGTGGGCCAGCTCCCCTGTCCAGCTGAATTATTTTTTTCTTTCTCCACTCAAGGTGTATTTGCTGTATTTGTTTATTTGGTCCCAAGGCTGAAATAAATTACAGTATTTGTTGGCTGACCGTATCAGCTTAGTGCTGTGAGTAACGTGTTATGGTGGAATAGTGGGATGGAGTTGGCAAGGGATGTTTCAGAGGTGAAATGTGGTAAAGGAAGAGAGCAGATGTGAAGCTGTCAGAGACTGATGTTACCACAGGACAGTTTGTAGTTGCAAGAGGATTATGGTGAGGAAAGGTGGTAGAAAAACTCCAATACAGAATGGTAAAAAAAGTACGAGATGTGAAGCGACCCCCCTCCACCTCCAACCCCAACACAAAGCAAATGTCAAAACCTCAGAAAGAAGAGGAGCTGTAGGCAGGATTTGACACTTTTGACAGTACAGAGTTCATCGAGAAACAGAAAGAAGCAAACAGTTTTTTCTTTAAAATAACAATTTTTAAGGACTTTATCTTAATTCACAGTGACTGGCACGTACTTGAGTGACTGTAGCCTTTTTGCGCTCTCTCTGTGAATACCAAGACTCTTCATTTATATAGCATTATTGCCGTTAGCTAAGGAAACTTGCTGTTCGCAACATTATATAGAAAAGATGCTCCCACATGCAATTCAAAATAGAAGCTTAAGTCTTTTTGCTTTTCTAAATCCTGTAGGCACTTTGGAAGAAACTGCTTATATAAATATCACAGCTAATACTGTATCTTGTTGACAAAACTATTAACTTCACTGAAAATATGCTCAACATCTTCCCTTGTGTTCTGTGTTACAATGATTTCAGATAAAGTGAATTTCAAAGCTTAACCACATGTGATATTTATTTTAATTGGTGATCAGGTTGAATAAAATTCACAATTTGTTTGACTCAATATTGCATGCATTTTTTGATCATTATTTTCTTCAATAGCAAGGCTCACAGTAATGTATTTTTCTTACTTCTTTTTGTCTTCTAACATGCCCGGAATTACTCAGGTCTCATAGTAATTGTTCCTCGTACTCAAAGGGAAGTTTTAATTAAAAATAACTTGATTAAGCATCTAAACAAAACTCAGAAATCCATAAACGCTTTCCTAGTTGTCTTTGTCTCTGCCTGGGAAGAAATTGAAAGAATTTATCTAAATTTAGGTGTGCATATTTTTGTTTAAAAAGAGATTACTTGGGTATAGTTTTAACTGGGCTCAGGAGAGAGCTTGCAGTTTTCACTGGAGTGACGTGTTACCGCTTTGTGGCGGTGGAGTTGTGGAAAGTGCTTGTGGGTGTGCTTTCAGCTGGCAGAAAATGCAGAGAAGTAGAAGTCTCCAATGGTTTCTCATTAAACAGAACTACTGCTTTAAAATAATGTCTACATATGGATTTGCACTTGTATAATTTAAATCAGTTCATTAAAATAGATGCATGCAAAATTCGTAATTTGCTATTATAATGTGTTGCTCTGGGAATAAATGCACATGAATTGTTGAGTCTTTCGCTGTTGTGTTTTTCTCTTTGTGGCAGAATTCTGTTTGCAGTGAAAGCATCAGTGAATACGCAGCAATATGGGCCATTAATCTCAAGCATTTGGGGGTGGGTGGAGGAAGAAGTTGAAGAATGGGTACGATACAGCTTAGACTGCAGTGAAACTGTTGCTGTGTTCCCACATTTACTAAGTAAGGTAGATTTGTTTTGTGAAGACTTCCAGTAGAACTAAACTAAATTTATCTTTAGTTCCCCCAAAACACAGACTTTTCAGATACCCGTGTTTTAGTGGCTATTGCTTCAGGTATAGTGACAATTGCCAATTTTTACTTTTTTGTCTGTTTATACATTTTTGACTGTAGCTGCACTGGTAAAGCTGTGGTTTTATTCTTTCTCACTGATTAAAAAGTATGAACCTGCTCTGTATGGTTCAGCTTGATTAAATATATCCAGGCTTCCAACCCCTTTGTAGTTTTTCCATTCCAATATTTATCTTTTTTATGTGCCAGTGAATGTGTCATACATGTTAATGTCACAGATTTTTAAGAAACTTGAGATGAAATGTTGTGTCTGCATAATCCACGTAGGTAGTTTGTTACCAAGAATACGAGTATCCATGTCATGTTAATAACAAATAGACCATCTGCCTTCCAGAATTCCTCTAGCTAGTAGATACTTTAATTAGATGACTTTGTCTTCATAGTAGATGTAAGAAGCAGTGCAGGATGACGATGCCAATATTTTTATTTTTTGCACTGTAGATAACATGACCACGTTCTGTATGTGCATACCCAGTAAAAACCTGCTCCGCTGCTGAATTTCTGAGTCCTGTTCCATGCCCTCGTGTCTCTCTGTAGCTTTATTAACACCACAATAAGAGCAAACTCAGAATCATAATATCCTTGCAGGAAGAGAGACAAGAAAATATACAAATTTTACCATTTATATATACTGATATTGCTTTCTGCCGGCCCCCCCCCCCCCAAGATTTAATTGATAATGCAGCTTTGGAATAGAGCACTTTCCTCTTTACTGCCTAGCAACAGCCACCCCCCTCTGGCCTTCAGGTTGAAACATCACTGTAGCACAATAGCTCATTTGTTCTTGCAATAAGCAATTCAGGGGATTGCACATTAAAGTATGTTGAATACTAGGGGGCATTTTAATTCTTCAGCCTTGATTCCAATTCCTAAACATCTGCATGTTGGTGTTTGTTTTGTCTTTTATTTTTGTTTTATTTGCGTAAAAATGAGATTTGAAATTTTAGTTAGATCGTAAGAGATGCTGAAAGTGAATTATACCATTTAAGTATTACTCCATGAAACCACCCCCCCACTGTTCCCGGGACACTTTGTGTGCTTCATTTTATTTTTGGATAAAGGAGGGCCAGAAATCTGAGGGAAGTCTAGAATAGGCAAGAAAATATAGGTGAATAGATTGCTTTGGGGGAGCACGTTACCCTTTTGGGTGTGCATGGTTAAAGGAGGGCATGTTAAATGTGTAAAAGGAGTGTCCCTTGAAGAGGAACTTTACTGGAGATGTGCGGACTTTATAGAGCAACTGCTTTGGGGTTTGTGGTACAGAGACTCCTAAGAGGAGATGAAGTGGGTAAATCAGCCTTAGAAGTGTCAGAAAGAGGGACTTTTTTTGTGTGGACCTGGAGTGGGCTGTACAGGTGGTTGTAACAGAGGGAGAGAGAGACTGCAAATTTGCTGGACAAAGAGCAAACCCACAGAATTCTTATTGCAAACAGTGATGACTTTTGAAGCCAAATCTCAAAGCAGCTCCAGACTCGAGATTGGTAGAGACTTAGAACTGAGCAAGCAGATACTTTTAATTTTGCCTACTTCAAAAAGTTTATCTTTGTACTTTAAATCCTTGTAAAATTTACTTCTTGAGTCAAAGCCCACTTGATGTTTTGGGAGGACTCACTTCAGTGCAAATGTGCTGCTGTGGCCAGGCCAGGTTGCTCTCTGCACTCACAGGGGTATGATGAAGTCTGGCATGAGGCAGACAGCACAACTCTGGAAGTCTTGCACTTGAGCTTAGTTATTTCTGTGGGAGCTGTTTGAGTGGGTTTGGTTGTGTTGGGGGTTTTGAGGTTCTTTGCAGGGGGGAGGGAATCCATTCTTAAAAGGGAATTCTCAGCATTTTGAAAGTCTGACCTACTTTATGCAATACACTGAGATGTGTTCGGGACCATTTTTCTGACAGGAAAGGAGTGATTAAATGAGGAGCGTTTTCGAGGTCAACAGAGCTAAAGGGCTCTGTGAACTTACTGGAGAAGGTACGGAGGTGAAATTGAATAAAGGACAGCAGAGGAATAATAATTGACTTTTATGAAGGCAAACAACAATTGGATACTAACCATTCATTTTCAGTGCAAGTGGCATATTCGCAGTGTCCATTTGTTGGAACTGAGTTTCAGGAGGAGTGGGCACATGCTGGAAAAGGGGCCAGAAGATACCAGGGAGGGCGATCAGAGATTTCAGGAGCAGGAGCTCTGAGGAAACATGACAAGACTGACAGTTTTGGTTTAAGACAAGGTTAGAGGAGGGAAGGCCGTAAGAGTAATCCTTAGGTATGCAAAAATAATGTTGCAAAGAGAACAAAGATTAGTCTGTTCTCAGCATTGGTGGTGGAAAGGAGAAAATAGTGTGCTCAAATGCAGTGCTATGTAGGGTGATTATTTAGGATGGACAAGGAGTTTCTATATTTGGAACAGGGCAGGAAAACATCTGCCTGGAGTGGCAGCTGGGTGAGCTGGGCCTGCTTTAACCAAATGATCTCCTGTGGTCTCTTCCCAGGACTGTCTTTGTAAGATTTTATGCTTGCTCCTTTAGGGAGGGCTTTTTGTATAGCCACAAGCTATTTGATTTGCGGTACAGCATAAATAACTTCAGGATACTGTTTTGGTTATCAGTGTTGATTTCCTCAGTTGTATATTAGAACTGAAGGGTCAGTTTAAATATGTCAGTATTTTCATATAAAAACAAATCCAGCTGATACGCAGGTCAGCTGGTGAAATGGAGATTATCTGAACTAAGCCATGTGGTATGACATTCATGATACTACTTTCATTCCATAAATACGTAGAAATGGTATTGTATCCTTTCTAGCCCCCCCCCCCTTTTTTTTGTTTTTTTATTTTATCTGCAGTTTTCATTTTAACTAATAGACCTGACTGAACTTTTAAATATTTCTGTAAAACGTCCAAGCTGATATATCAACTAGAATTCTCTCCAGTTCCCTTAGATCTGCACTGGCAAGGTAACATATGCTGATATGAAAATGAGACTGGTAACAGAAAGGTTACATGGCGTCGTCTTGTGGCTATCATATGCTTTTCTATATATAAGGTTAAGTTCTCTAGTCATAAAATAAAATGAAGGGTTTTCCTTTTTAATTTTATAAAGTATTTATTTATTTGGGGAATTATCTAATTCCAAATAATCCTAAACTTTAAAATAATAGGTAGCTTTTTCTAAGCATTGCTAATTTTTCTAGGATTTTGAGTTAGCATGCCCTCTTAATCCCTCTTTGTTCTTTTGGAACTGGGGTATTATTCAAAAGTTAAATTGTACAGTTCAAATAAAGATGTCCCTTACCGTCAGAATAACACCCAGCATTCAAGCTAATTGCTTTTCAGTTCACAGTGTAACCTAATGATTGGCAATTGAAAGGAATAAAATCCTGCCAGTTGGGCAGGATTGAGATTTATTTCTTTTATTATTTTTTTTTAAATCAGCAGATTTGCTATATAGAAATCAAGGTTTGAGGTTGGGTTTTGGTTTTTTTTTTTTGATCAATAGGTTTTTTGTATAAAAGAGTGAAACATCCACTGCTATTCACTTCCATACAGAAATGGTCTCTGGCTGTAAGTAAATGCAATTGTCTCCAACAGTAAAAGGTACCACTTGGACTTGATTATGCAGCTGGTCACATTTTATTGAGGCAGTGACATGTTCCCTGTGGTCTAGGAAGAAAAGAAGATTATATCATTGTGAAGTTTTGCTGGGTCGGTGCTCTGCTGGGTTATATGCAAACACTTTCAATGTGGCGGATTGTCTTTTTGCTGCTCTTCTGCAGCTGCAGCGTGCACTGTCCTCGGCATTGTATCCTGTCAGAAAATGCAGGGTACAGTTGTTTGGAGCTTGGGATCTTGTTCTTTTCTTGCATTCGGAGAAGACAGTAGCAAATCCCTTTGTTAAATAATTAGACCCATAAACTTTGAAGAAAATAATATATTTTTATCATGCAAATGTAATGTAGTAGATACATTATTATGTTTACCGTATTTAAAACAGAGGCTAAGCTCTCCTTGATGTCCAAAATAAAAGTTTGGATTAAGTCATAGAGAGTGCTATTATTTCCATGGACATAGTTATTTAATATACTATAGATGGAATTGTGTAGATATAGATGCTGAGGAAAACATGTTTTCTTGTGACTGAAACTTAGCAGCTATGTATGTTAATAAGAAAAAAGTAGTTGCAATCTTACTGATTTTGAAAGAAAATGGCATCATTTTGGGGGATCGTCTTGCAAATGAGATTTAGTGATGGGGGAAAAAAGGAGGTTTATTGTGTAGATATCTCCGTTCAAAAGAACTTTTTATACAGACAGTTCATCTATTGAAAACAGTTTACTGTATTAAAAACATATTAAGAAATGTATGAAGGAGTAGATGAGTCCTGTTTGTAGTATGTGGAGACTGAGAGGCCAGTGTTAGGAAGAAGCAGGATTTGCTTGCTTTCCTGGAAGGGCAGCCTTTCACCTAAAACCTCTTGTCATTGCCAGGATTCTTTGTTCATTTTGGTTACATCTTTTGCGCTGAAGTATACATTGTAAAAGGTATCTCCTCTCGCTTCTCCATCTGGAATTAACAGTCCTTGCGATTTTGAAAAATAGCCCATTTGAGGGTCTGGAGCTGTCATTCTCCATATTAAGGTTTCTGTGGTTCATTAACTATTCGGAAAATGGATGGTGATTACCATCCTGTTTTTATGTGTCTCCAGAATGAGGGGGGGGGGGGGGGGGATTATTAAATGACATTCTCATCTGTCTCTACACTGGATAATTAAACAAAATGTGTGTCAAGGAAAAGTGAGTGCTTTAAAAAATAATAATAAAAAAATAATGTTTTAAAATCACGTATAAGATGTTTTAATAACTGAAACCCACAAGTGTTAATCGGGCAGTCTGGTTTCTGTTCCTGGCTCTGTCCATTGCCTACCTGTCTGCCCTTGATTGATTTGCTTTATACTAAACATTTCCAAAAACTTATACTAGTTTGTGATTTTCATTTCTTGGGCATCTGGTTTAATATCGAAGTCAAATGCCTTTCACATTTTGGCTACATGGTTGTAAATGATGAAAAAGCAGTAATTTAACAAGTTATTGCACAACAGCAGAACTTCAGCTGATTACACATGCTCATAGTCCATTGCAAATTAACGTGGTCAAACAACCTTCACTTTGGCCAATGCATTTTCCTGTACTTTTGTGCTCTGTTGATAAGGCAATTCATTCATAAACTACTGTGGTGATGTTAATCTTTTGCCATCTCTTTTCCATACTGCAAATAAAAACTGTATTAAGAAAGTCTTTATTTTCTAAAATCTGATGTATTCAAAACAGTTTCTATCAAACTAACAATGCAGATAACATATTTTGCATATGTTCAAAATTTCATTGGCTGTCTTGCAAAGGATTTGAATTAGCTCTTCAGTTCTTTGCCCAGCAATTTCTGGACTCAAACGTTAGTGCACATATGCAATATTTTTTGGCCCTTAGATGAGGGATTTTTGACGGACCCTTGCAGGTGCTTCTGGATCATGAAATACTGAGTATTCACTATGGTTCCTTAGAAGTTCATACACAGAAGAATAAAACAAGAACCTTCCTTGTGCTGGGATGCAGTGTATACCTACAGTTGCTTCTAAAATTGTGACTTATGATATCAGAAATTATTGAAAATCAAAGCAAAAGGATTCAGAACAAACTCTCACCATTTCTACATGGTGAACACATACTGAACTTTTTTTAAAATGTAATGCATTTGCAGATGTCTTGCTTGTTGACAGATCTTAACCTTTCCAAACTTGGATTCATTGAGGTGATTTCTACAAACGTCAGTTGAGGATATGTTGGTGGATCTGGCCAGGTGCTCTGTTCTGTGACAGAGTATAATTCATTAGATTAACTCATAAGTCATATGACTGTTTCAGTTGCTGCACTTACATCATTCAATAACAGTTTTCAAAAATTTTCCTTCTCCAACAATAATAACATGTAATCAGTATTTTTCCATTAATAGGCCACTAGAATGTGATGGGCTCTTGAACTCTGAGTGAACACGTAGAGCATACTGTTACATTAACACTAATTTAAAATATAATATCATGTTGTTTCTATGTCTGATACTAGAATAGGCAAGTCATAGGGTTTTACCATGGCTGTTTATTTCCCCAGTAAAAGATCACTAACGGGAAGAATTGTTGTTTATTAAACAAATAGACCTGAATGAGCCCTTTTCAGATTAGAATGGGTTTTTACTGCTGAAAATCAGGGTGAATGCTCTCTTAGAAGTTACATATATTCAGAGCTACTGCTTTTTTAATATTTTTTTTATTATATTTTTAATCTTCTGATCTTAAAGTAGACTAGAAGAGTAGTTGAGGGATTTTGTGTGCACTTACCCTATCTTCACCCTCTTCTGGGAAATCAGTTGATAGACCCCTATTGGAACTCACTGGAAATCTGATGTTCTGAAGTATTTGGAAAATTTGCATGCTGGCTAGATGTCAGCATAACCGACATCCAGATCTCTTAGGAAGCTTTGGACAGCTCACCTATGGCTAATATATGGCTTTGCAATGTTTAGTGTAGAGGAACAATGAATTCCTTGAGTTCCAATAAACTGTGGGATCACAGAATGAGAGATTCAGTAATTTTTCAGTGCCTTCCGCCATCTGCTTTGAATGCAAGTTGGGCTTGTATCCTGAGGTTGGCAAGTGAGGTTTGAACTATCCCCAGTAGTTTTAGTTTAAATATTTAAAAGGCATTTGACTCTCTGATGTGTGGTGGGTAGTAGCAATATGCTTAGTAGTCGTGTAGTATGTGTGGGAGAATGTACAACATAGCTAAGCTTGGGAGCCAGCATGGGCTGAATTCTGAGGGTGTTCTTCAATCCCATGACAAAGAACTTCTCAGGAAAATGAGCGGTTTGGTCTGAAGCTATTGCACATGTAATTATGTTATGATAGAAGAAGGTAGGTATGGTCTGGTATCCTCGCGAAACTCTAATAGCCAGATGGACCTCAGCGTGTTACAAAAATGCCATGAAGTTTTGTTTCAAAGTGGTTTTGTGCTTGCTTATGGTATAATTGTCTAAATAGATGACGCGAGTCCCTTTATGCTGAAAATATCCAAAGACTATAGTGCAAATAATGAAAAAAAAAAAAAAAGGAAAAAGATCAAAAACCTTTTTCTGCTAGAGAAGTGCACAACCAAATCTAGAGCTGGTGTGCTTTTATCTGATGTTACATTTTTACTATAAATTGTATTTATTCTGTGTCTGTGAAAAGTAAAAACTGTCATAACTCATGCTCTTTTATGTTAATAACATGATACCTCTATTGTAGGCACTGTGTAGCACTCATAGAGATATGTGGGCGCATATGTGTAAATTCTCCCTTTAATAACAGAAGTGATATGTTGTTACCCCAGAATGAATCGGGTTTTAGCTTTCCTGTGATTAGGACAGACCATGCATTCTGTATTCTGATGAGCCATGTATAATTTTTTTTTTCCATCAGGCAGAGCTGGATGACAGTGCAGGGCTGTCAGAAAGCCCTGCCTCCCTTTGGGGGTCCATCTTTGATGGTGAGGCTGCTGTGGGTGATGAAACTGGCTGGCCAAAAAACAGGCAAAAAGGAGAAGCAGCATCATGTCACATAGTGGTTAGCCCATATCTACTGTCCAAATGTTACGTTTAACCACAGCTTTCTGTTGGTTTTGTGCTGTAGGCCAGGATTATTTTGTTTGTTTATGTTTTATGAAGCATATTTGAATAGACTTACCTGTTAGTTTCGGTCTTTACTATGGTCTCACGTGACAAGAATGAACAGAGCACCAGATTCCTTGTGCCTCATGACTGCCAAAAAAATAATTTTAATATCAGTGCTGAAAATATGCCCAGAATATCCCAAATATATGGAGCATGGTGGCAGACGTGACAAAGGACATCACGGATCTGCTTTCTGCAGCGGTTGCTGGAGGCCTTGCTATGTAACCTGAAGAGCCTGAAGTGTCCTGGGTCCTATCCTGCACTAAGCTGTGTATTTACATCATGAGAATATTTTCTCTTACATATTCTAATTTCCTGATAAATGTTTATCCTCTCTTGGACTTGGATTTTTAAAATTTATTTTGGAATCAGCAGATTTGTGGCAGTCAGTTCAGACCATGGGAAATGTGATCCAGCAGGTTGGAGATGAGCCAGCTGAGCACCCTAATTAACAGAAATATGTAATTAAAATTTAAGCAGATGTGGCTTGGGCAGGTGGTATTTCTTGAATGCATTTAGTTTGCTGTATGTATGCGCTATATGTGATAGATACAAACAAATCCTCTATCTGCAGCCGCGAAAAATACTGTGCATATGCTAGGCAGTTGGTCGGTGCAAGTGTTGTGCACTCGCCCAGCACTGCTGAAACTGCCACATCTCTGCTTTTAATGGACTGAAACGAGTTCTGAAATCCTGAACATATGTAAACACTTTTAAAATTCAGCCTGGACAAAGTTTACGAGTGGGAAAACAGACATATGCATGCAAGTCTATAAATACAGTAACCACACATGATGCACTGCTTGCTTTTTAATTATTATCTTCTACCAGCTACTGTTGGAAACAGCATATTAGGTAAGATAACACTTTGATCTGATGTAGCTTTACAAAAAGTGTTGCCTGGTGAATTCATTTTGACTCCCCAAATATGAAAAAAACTACTCAGTTGTTCCCCAAATATGAAAACAACTACTCAGTTGTCCCATAAAAATTCCAAAATTATATTTGTTCTTAGTTCTTACCTAAATTCCAGCAATTGCTTTGTCAGCAATTTCAGTTAATTGGAAAAAAAATAAAGAGTAAAAATTTACAGTTAAAATTTGGAAATAAGTAGATAAACTTCTAACTTGGCAAAACTGGAATTCAGATTCTCTTTGGTAACAGCCCGTGAAGCATAGGCCATTCCCCGTTCTCACTGTTCTCACTGCAGTACACACATTGCACCTTTAGTGAAGACAAACAAACAAAAACCCCAAACCACAGCTGAAGCTCTTCATATTTGAGGGAAAATTCTGTCCCTGTAGATTTTTAAGATTATAGCTGTAGAATCCTTCTGCAGTTTTAGATTTTTTTTGGAGTGGTGGGGTGGGGGTAACAGTTTAATAGGATTGTCTGATAAGGAATCGTGTCGTACAGTTACATTATTCAGTCTCCTGCTTGTTTGAGTGACCTTTTATAATTTTTCAATTTCCTTTGGGCGGTGTTTCGCAGTTTCCCAGTGTATCACCAGCAATGAGCATGTGGCTTATTTGCAATACCTTCCTCTCTTCTTTAGCAGGCTGTGTCAAAAGTGTTGTTCTAGCAGATGACTTTCCCTTAAGCTACTGCAGCTCCATGTGCCCTGCGGTTACTAATTTGAAAATGACGTGTTGGGATTCTGTGTGTGTGTGTGTTCATGTACCTTTCATAATCATCTGTTAAAAGACTGGTCTTTTGACGCTGCAGAAGGTGCAGAAAAGCTGGCTTTATTACAGAACTATCTTTCTCTTATTTCAAAGTATTTTTGTAGCTTTAGGACTTTGAACTGTCAACAGTCATGGTCTGATGCTCTTCGCTGGTCAGGTCATTCAGCTGATGCGGCAGTAAGTACAACATGACTTACAGTTCTTGTATACAAAGGAAATCCAAGACCATGTAATCATAAGCATTTTCTTGATCTACTCATCATGCCAAAGTGGAAAAACTTTACCTTATTCAAGCGATGTAGGTTGCGCTTTTTGAGTTTCAAGTGCAATTTTATCTGGTTTTGGTGGTTTTTTTTCAGTTCACAAACCGAGCATATTTGAGATGGAGCAGAATACTCTTGATACAAGTTTATGTCATATTGTGATGTACGTTAGTTCATTATCTGATCTGTATTAGAATGTAATGACAAGTAACTTGTGGAAATCTCGTTGAGAGCATCTGATAAAGGCACAGTATTATTCAGACTGTTATCTTTATAAATATGTTGATTCTAACTTAAAACCGAATCTTAAGTCTTTGGTGGCTCCACTTCAATACATTATGCAGATTTACAGCAACTGAGATGTGCCCATTAACTTAGTGGGTTCTCCCATTGAATGAACCCCAACAAGTAGCTGAGTGAAGTATCTTTTTTGGTAAGGGAATCAAAAATTTGGCTGACGATATTAAAGGCAGCATTGCAAATGGAAATTGGCAATTCATTGCTATTGATTCCTACCAAGTATGCAGCCGCTTGCAAAACTCAGAAACATAAGCATCCCGAGGGCCTGTTTCTTTCCACTGTTTCAGTCTTACTACTGTGATTCTCAGTGCCCTGGAAGTTTTAGGAAGCAATTTAATTGACAGTTTGTGGAGAAGCACTACCAAGTGTGTGTGAAGTATTGGGATTTTTCCAGGATGAACTGCCAAACTTTATATTTCTCTGAAATTGGTTGGGTTTAGGAAATACTATTTTTACACGGTGTAGTTGTTATCCAACTAGTATGTAATAAAAATAATGAGTTAAATTACCTCTGACTTTAAGTCTATGCAGTCAGCAAAAGTATATCCAAGACAAGTGCTAATCACTTGTAAGATTTTAAGAAATCTGAAAAACATAAATCTTGCTGTTAGTGTTCATAAGATTTTGTGAAATAGTGTAATATGTGCTAATTTATCGTAATATGATGTGCTCATAATTTACAATTTGATTTTAACATACTATAAAGTCATTATGGAGTAAATAGTGAGTGTGTTCATTTCTTTAACTTAATCAGATATGTTGTCACAAAATCAAAGAATGTATATTTAATTAGGAAGTGGAACGTTACTTTTGTTACTAAGGGAGCAATTTGCTTAGTGTATCTTCTTCTTTTAATGCTTTATTCCTTTTACTGAAACTTAGTATTTCTTGTTGCAGTGTGCCATAACCTTATTGGCCTGGGATAAGTTTCTTCAATTATTTATTCTATTAATGTTTCTATCACCTGAGGGAAATGCAGATATGCTGTTAACGATTGTGTTAATCAAACAACTTTCTGTATTTCTGCAGTGCCCAATTTTATGTCATTACATTAGCAGGCACAGGTGATGAAACTGGAAACTTGTAATGTACTATAGATTGGATTAACTCTTCTGTTTTGTGTAGACTACTCAAAGATCTATTTTAGATAATTTAAAAAGATTAAATCTGCCAAGACAGTTATTCCTCCTGACAGGATCTCTAAATTCTTCAACATAAGTCCAGTGTTCTTGTAAAGTTTTTGAATATTGTACGCTAATAACCCTGTGGTTACCCTGGGGCGTGGGATACAACACTGTTTCTTTAAACAGGGAATTTTTGTGTCTTTTTTTAAGTCCTTTGAATATTGGAATAATTATTTCACCCATATAATGTGATGACTCACATTAGGCATTTGAATGCAATAACCATTTTTGAGCTATTCTTAGGCTGTAACAGGTGTTATAACTTCACTTTCTGCCTTTTCAAAGTGTTGATGTTATCTTTTTTAAAGGTCCGTTGAACCACAAGGTGGTTGTGTTGGGGTGGAGAAGGGCGTCTTGGTGTTTGCTTTCTGTCACAGACTTTCCTTGGTACACTTCTCCCTGGGGTGATCCCAGATCCCAGTGGAAGCAGTGCCGGTACTTTCAGCTGGGAGCATCCTGCCTGCGGCATCGCAGCTGGGTTCTGAACAGCACCAGGGTGACTGTAAAGCACTTGGTGGGATCCTTGGATGCCTGTTGCTTGCAATAATGTTGTTTTTTAATACATTTTTTTAGTCTTTTTAGACTATGCATTATTAGGCTTTGCTTTTGATATGGGCAAGACAGCCAGGGTATTTTTTAAGGGTCTGTTAAAGACCCTAAAGCGTCTAAATATAGTTGGCCTTTTTGCAAAGAAAAGGTTGTAAGCAAGACTTTCAGTCAGTGTCAGTACCTCTCTCTGTGCCTGGAAATCAGTACCTCTGTGATCCTTAGCCTGTTTCTCAGTCCTGAGAGGCTCACAACCAGGGGAAAAACAAACAAACAAACAAACAAACACCAAAAAAAAAAACCCCACACAAAAATAACCCAAAAACCAATCCCACAAAAAAAACCCAGAACCAAAAAATCCTCACAAAATTCAGCAAATATTCCAAACGTTTTTTTCTAATACATTTGCATAGTGCTTTTTATTTCTGCACTGCTTTGCTTACATGAGTGCCTGCCTACATAAGCAGGGAAAGCCTTTAGTTGTCCCTTTACTATCTGTCCTCTAAAGTTATATTTAAAATGCTCTATACATCTTGTATTTTTTGGCATTTGCTGGGGAGGAGGGTGGTCCTTCAGTGCTGTCACCATTTTCATCCCATGGCCCATCCAGGAGCAGGTGTTGAGCAGTGATACAGCCTGGTGGTACATGCCCCAAGTAACCCATCTGAAGTCTCAGTTGGCCCGTTTGGTAGAATCTGCCAAAATAATTTCCAGGCTCATGTTGTATGCTTGCCAAGCTGTTGGCTCAGGTAGTCCTTCAGTGCAGATAAGAAATCTGAGGAAAACTTTTTGACAGCGAGCATAATATTTGGGGGAGTGCTTCCATTCTCTTTAGCAAATTTGCTTTACTTGATGAATTTAAGCCAAACATGTAATTACAACTGGTTTTCAGCATCATGTGCTCCCTGAAGTCCCTGAAATTATACTTCACATTGTGTTCTTCATATTTAGTGGTTGTTTAAATTGATGCTGTATCAGAGACTTGATCAGCATCAGAGAGATGAAATTTGAAACCATTACTGTGATAATTTCTGTAAGGTTCCTTGTTTCCATTGCATATGTTTTCTATAAATATTTTTTCTAATTTTTATTTCCAAAAAAGTGGTTACTTTTGTCTCATAATTCTAAGAAGTTAAGTGGGGGAAAAAAAATAAATGAGAGCTGAACTTTTAATATTTTTTTTAATGTTTGATTATACGTTATGAATACAGTTATGGACTGATGCATACTAAGGTACAAATCTCCTAGTGGGAAATAAATTAAAACTGTGTTTACTTGTGTGTTTTTTCCAGAGATTTGTTACAGTTCCCAGGAGAAGATGATGTAGACGTTGCAATGAAAATTCTGGTTCAGTGGAGTTCCCAAGGCCTTGAAGATGCCCGGCTGGTAAATTACTCTGTTTTGCTTGACCTACCAGGCTCTTCTTCAAACACAGTAACTCTGAAAAACAGCGGTGAATGCTTTTATCCTAGTGGACAACAGTGCAACAGAGAGACCAAAACGCTTCATAACCAAGACCTCCTGTACTCGTATGCAGCTTACTCTGCTAGAGGAACTCTTGAGGTAATATGACCATTTGTCTCTGTCATTTGTGTTGAAATAGAGATGGAAAACATCAGTTTTTGTTGAACTTGGCTGGCAAAGTATACATAGTGAAATGCACAGCCTTGAAATAAACAGGTAAAATATGATGTGGCCCATTTCAATTCAAACTTAAAAAATAGTTAGACCTGAACACTTCGTATGATATATATGTTTTGGGGGTTTTTTTTAAGTATTTGAGTTTATGAATTGGCATCTTTTTCTTGGGTGTTAACATCTAAAAGCTGTGTCTAGGGCTACATGTTATCCTTGTTGATATATAAGTGCTACTGTTTTGAGTGATGTCTTAGGAAGAGTAAGATGAAGTTTTCTATAGTGAGAGCAGTGGGAGTGCTGGGCTAGTAACTGGAGCTCCTGAATTATGGTTGAGGATCTTGCATAATTACTTCTGTGGCAACTCAGCTGACACATCTGCTCTGTTTCCTCTTGAAAATCCTGATTTGTGCTTTTATCTTACTGTAGCTTTTGTTAGGAAATTTTGTCAGCAAAAAGATGCTGCCTGTTGGGATTTGTTACTTGCCAAGTGAAATAAGATCTTGGATTATCTTGTTTTATCCTCTTTACTGTCTTCACTGGCTGCCTTCCTGTATTTGCTTTCCAAATATATTTGGGGTGCACAAAGGGGTCATTATTTCTGTTTACTTTCCTAGCTGAGATAGCATAAATCTCAGTAAATATTTCTGAAATAGAAAAATTGAAATTTCACTGCTAACTGCATTGCAGTTGTCTTTCTCCTTTTTAAAATATTTAATATTATTCCAATGATGCAGGGCTTTTCCCATCTTGGTTACTTTCCATCTTGTTTAAAAGGTGATTGTTTTCATCACTTAGAACACTAATAGACCATATTGGAACAGGTTGGGAATGGCATTGGGTTTGGAGGATACCTCTTCCAAAATACCTTTATACATTGTGAATACCTTAATAATTATAGCATATTAGTTACTAAATTTCTAACAGTTAAAATGCAACTATTGTGTATTTTCCTTTTGTTTGTGACACTTTATGCCCATAGTGTTTATTGATAACATGTAATGCACTGTGGAAATCTGTAATGAGTCAAAATGGGGAAAGTTGCATGATGCTAACTAAATCATTTTATGCACTAGTAATATAATTTTGAATTTTGGACTGTAGGAAATAGGAGGGGTGATAGAAAGTCAGATCCATATGTTTCTCATCCTGAAGTTCACAAGCTTCAGTTTCTCTTTCTTAAACTTTTTAGTCCAAGTGATTTATTCCAGGGGAAGAATCGATTTCTTGTTCTCCTTTGGGAGAGAGACATCTCTCCATCTTCTGTTTTTGTGTACCTTACCTGCCTACTTTCCATATTGAGTCTCATGTTTGTTATCTCCATGCAGCTTCTGTTATGGGGCTCTGTCAACCCAACAACTTCAAGTTAAAATTTGTTGTTAAGTAGTGAAATGAAGTAGACAAGTGATAGGTCCTAACATGCATGATGTATGCTTTTAACTTTTCCATGGGCAAGCAAAAAGTACTAATGAATGGGTTTGGCTTCGCACATTTATCACTTAGAAACTCAATATGTGATATTATTTTCTCATTGTAACTTAATAAGAGTAACTGTAATGAGATAAAAGTAGAGTTGTGACCTTTGAGATTTTCTTTCATGAAAATCAATGTGTTGCTAACAAATTCATAAGATTAAAGGAAATCCAATGTTCCGGGAAAAATCATTGATGTTGTTACCAGCAGCACATGTACCACCTTCAGTTTTGTTTTGGGCAGTTTTCTCTGAGTTCTGCAGAAATGAGGACCACCCACATGACATTGTACTCATCACTAGGGTTGGACCTTGGCTTTGGCAAAACATGAAGCTTGTACTTAAGCCAAAGAATGACTCTCTGTGGACAATCAGTTCTTTGAGATACCTAGCACCCTCACAAAACCTCAGTTACTTATTTTATTCTTCAAAAGGTTTACCCGGAGCGTCCTTAGCCCTGGAGTTTTGCTTAAAAGGGAAATTTCTCTATTTATTTGGGCAACAGATAAGTTGGTAGTGATCTAATCTTTCCGACTTTTGTTCCTACACAGTACTATCTACTATTTAAACTAAAGGAAGAAGAAAAGCTTTAAATGAGAAGTAGCAGGTGGTGCCTGTAGCTGGGGTCAGCCATCAGAGCATGACTTGATTGCTTGTAGTGGAACAAGTCACATGTTTTTAATATCTTGCAGTGGGCTGTGATTACAAAATCATGAATGGTTTTCCTGTGAGAAGGTATTCTTGTAACAGCTACTCATAACCTAAATAATTTGCTTTCAATTGTGATGCATGCTTTAGTAGAAAATTTGTATTGTGTGTCACGTATTCAGGTTGGATTGCTAATATTGCTTCTATGCTGCTGCTTCATTGTATCTCATTTGTATATTTGTTTTGAATAAAGTTCAAGCAAATAAAACCATTAAGTTATTGCAGCCCGGCTACTAGCAGAGCAACAACTCTACTTTCATGTTGACAAGGTTATTTGTAGAATAGCAAGACTCATTTTGTTTGACCACCTGTCATGTCCATTCATCATATAGCCATTGTATATGAGCCATCCAATTTGTGCTTTCTGGTAACAGTCTAAACAGCATTTGTGAGTAAAAATGTGAGTATTTGTGATCTGAAATCTACTTCAAAAACCTACTTAGTGCCATTGTGATGGATGGTGCACTTTACTACTACTCTGTATTTCATTGGGCCCTGAAAAGGTGACAGTGTTTACCCATCACTGTGACAGGCAGGGTAGCCTACAGTTCTGGAGAGGGCTGTCTACTTGGTTTTGAAATAGATATTGCAGCAGTTATGTAAATAATACATCATAGACTAAGTCAGTCTAAGGAAGGAATGACATACAGGAAAAATACTTTTATTAGAACTTAAATATGAACCACCTTTTAGAGAGTTTAAACCTTTAGTGTGCTTGAGGAAAATGGGAAAGCCACTCTGGCCAACAGAGAACGTATCATAAGGGAAATTACATTGCATGAAAGTTATGCATTAAAGCAAAATGCATTGTCAGACAGTCGTGTGGTTAATTTGAATGTGCTGCTGCCTGCCTTTACGGGTAGGTGGTGATCTGAGAGCTGTGGCCGCATGTGCTCTCACTGGCAGTGCTGGAGGGATGAGCTGGGGAGCTGTTGGTGAGAGCAGAGGAGAGCTGTGTGTGAACCCCCAGACATCCAGTGTCTTCCTCTCAGTACCACCTTGGCCAGTAGTGTCAGCGTAGGTGCATGTTGCTGCCCGTCTGTTAGCACTCACGGCGGTGGTCCCCGAGTGCTGTGACCCCCCTTAAGCACGGCTGGGTGCAGGCTGGTGGCGCAGCAGAAGGCTGGGTGGTACCCAGGGCCACTGGGTACAGCGAACTGCGGGAAGCAAGTGTTCAGTTTTGGTGTTGCAGTGTTCATTTGCTCTGTTCCCTGGTTCTTCAGGAACTGTAAAGAGAAAACCATAGCAGGTTTAATGGTTGGTGTGTTGGGAGAATGTTCAAGGACAGACTAAATAAAGCAAAATTAAGATTGCTTTGTATTCCCTGATTTTCTGAAACTGTGTTTGTGTGACTTGACGTTTTCCTCATCTTTCACTTTAATTTATTCACACCTTCCTTTATGGAAATGTTAAGGAACTTTTGACAATCCTACCTCTGCTTTAATACTTTGAACAGGGATACTTCATGTCCTCTGTTACACAGTATTGTCTCATGCTCCACTACACTCCTCTGCCTCTTTAGGATTAACCGGCAGCTGAATGCACCAAATCCCTGTTGGTTCTTTTGCTGGTCCTCCATCCTTTTTTTTTTTTTTTTCCCTCCTCCTCTTTTCTTTTTTTGTTTTCTCCTGGATGCTCTCAGCGATCCCAGCAAAACATCTTTTTTCTTTCCTGGACCTCATACACTAACAAGACTGTGTTTGTTCAGAAACCAGGAGAGGAAGCAAGAAAGGTAAAAGTAATAATGTTCTTGAAATGGGAATGTATGTACGGGCAGGAGTTTAATGTTATCATGGGCAGAAATTAATTGTGCCCATCTCCAAGGCACTTCTCCCAATGCCCAACTATGTCTCCTTTGTACTTTGACCCCTCCTCTGTCCTTGTTTCCGGAGTGCTTGGGCTCCTCTGTGACGTCACCTCCCTTCCCTGCCATTGTCTGCATTCCCTGACTGATTCTACCCATTTTTCTGTTTGAAGTGTCTGCTGATTTTAGGCATTTACACTCCCAACTCAGCCAGTGATACCTTTGATTAGTTTTGGAGGGGCTGCAGGGAGCAGACAAGCGAGAAGACTGACTGTTTGCCTCTATGACAATATGCAGAAGAGATTCTCTGCATCTGTTGATAGCATATCAGCCTGCTCTGGTTCATTTGTTTTGGTGACATTTTCACAGCTAAATGAGAGCCCACTGCAGAGATTAATGCAACCTGAAGCAATATGAGAAGTGCAAACCCATCTGTTAAGCTCACTCAGTGATCTTCCCACCATTCTTCAATCTTGGCAAGATGAGAATAAGGGAGCAGGACTGGGATTGCTGTCAGAGCCTCTTTCACAAGGAGCAGAGCTTGTGTACTTCTTATCAAATACCCCATTTTCCTATGGCTATGCTGAGATGTCACCTCTCCCAATCCATCCTGTCCTTTCCCAGGCCCTTGTCTCTGCAGGAAGATGGGAGCCTTCCTTTCTTCTACTGCCTGTTCCTCTCATCTTTCCCACTGATTGCAGGCTCCTCCTGTGTACCCTGCGGTCCCCTCCCCTTTCTGCTAGGTCTTTGCGGTCCTGCAGCACTGTTCCCTTGCAGTACTTGCAGCTCCCTGTATTTCTGCCTCTGCACCAAAAGGTTACAAGTTCCTCTGGAGGGACAATACTTCAGGAAGTCCTTGACCCAACAGCTTGCTTTCATTTGGTTTGGTTTCCTTGTGGTGGAAATGTGATTAGTGCACCCTTAGTATCTTTTATCTTCCCTCTAGCTAATCATTGGTAATTTCCTCAGCAATATTTCTGAATTAAGATTGGTGTCAGAGGGTTGGTTTTAGAAAATTTTAAAATCTTCCCAGGTTATTTTTATCCCCAGGCAAAATTTCCAAATGAGCCTTCTGCAGCATGTTCACTTGCACATCTTGAATTCCAAATGCAGATAGTGCTTATAATTTAGATTAAATAGTCACAGCATCTCACCCTAAGTCTTTTAGTCATTTTTGATGGCACATTGGTGCAAAATATCAAGCTAGAGGGGATCTCCATACATGCGTACATTTAATTTTTAGGCACACCAATTTAGTTCATTATTATCTTTATTAACATTTTCGAAAATTTCTTCTCTGAAGAGACATCTACTAGCTAAAATGAATCCCTAGCAACTGAAATCAGTTTGCAGATGGTTAGGGCTATAGGTTGAATAACACATACACACAAATGAGAAGAATCATGCAATTTTTGTTACATTTAGATGTTTTAGAAGAGCTTTATTTATCTTTTATTTATAGAAGAATTTCTCAGAAACCTTTTCCACAAATAATCATAATTTGGACCACTGTTCTGCATACCAAGTAGGCACAGCAAATTTTCAAGACAATCTCACTGACTATGGATTTTAGAATAGACTTGACCTTTAAACAGAAAACAACATTCAACATTAACTACAGCATAGTGCCACTCCATTATAATTACATATAGAAAGCTGTGAAACACAATGTGAAGGTTATATAATTTAAAATTGCAGTCAAGGACTAAAAAAAAAGATCATTGAAGAGTTGTCCTGCAGAACATCCTGTCAGTTTTCTGGCATATATCACATAACCATTAATAAATAAAGTTGTACAGTTCCCTAAAAATAACAGTAGTTCATCATGCACGAAAGCCCAGTTAATACTGCTGCAAGATGTTTCTAACATTGAAGGGCAGAGTTTCAAAGATGCAAATGCCTATTGCTGCAAAACCTTCTGCTCTTCTGTAGTTGTGGATCAATACTGTACTAACGTTTTACTAATGAAATATTAGTAGTGACATTTTAGTAATAATGTCACGAATAATGAATGAGGGTGTGGTTTCTTTTACATGAAAAAAAGCAAAAGGTGAGGCATCCCAATATCTACAGCTATAACAGGTCACTGAGCACTTCCATGCCATTACACATGATCAGCCAAAGGCATTTTTCAGTAAGGCATCTGTACAATATTGGAGGGGGAGCGATGCTGAACCATAAACACTATCTGTATTCCAGTTGCATGATAAAAACTAAAGGGTGAAAACACTGAGGACTTGGGAAATGGATTTGGCGCTTTATTCAGTTTTTAGTGCAAGTCAGTTTCCTATTGAAATCAATGGGAATTACATCATTTTTTACTAGAGTTGAATTTTTTCTGTTAGTAGTCACTGTGAGAGAATACAAGTGGAAGTAATTTCTGCAGATCCATGGACCTCAGAAATATTTTTCTTTTTAATTATTTTATTGTATATAATTTAGACCCAGTAAGTTGCAGTCACCTGTGCAGTTTATTAGATACCTGGGTTGATAACTACCCTGCCAGTCGTCATTCATGCCCACTTTTTGTTAATGATGTTTGTTGTAAAGCTGAGTACGAAGGAGCTCCAAGTGAAGTGGAAGTCTTTCTGCCAAACCACAAGGCATGCTTTGCTTAGGTAGTGCTATCTTCTTGACTCCCTGTCATTTCTTTTACTTTTTAGTAAATATGAACCTGCTAACAGCATACCTGTGTTCTTTCTTTTTAATTTTGCAAAGGCAGTATCCTCCTCGGATGAGAAATTCCAAGTAAAAAGCAGCCGCTGCAGTGAAATGTTTGGTTTGGGTATTAGGGATCTTTTTCTTTTAAATTTCTCCATAATTTTGAAGTTTTAAAACTGCCTTAAAAGGATTTTGCTTACACTCAAACCAAAACGATACATTTTCTTGAACAGAGAAAAACCAGAGAAAGCTAGTATTATCAGCTTTTAAAATATTGCTTGGGTGATAAGAACAACATAAGAAACAACTATAACTGATATAATGAGAACAATAACAAAACGTTTTTGTGTTTATATAATACTAAATCCTTGTCTCTAAATCTACTTACATAACCTCATTGTTGGTGGTGGGTTTTTTTATGTAGTTTCATGCATAAATAATAATCACTGGTTCAAAATGCTACTCAGCTTTGTGATAGGAGTGACTGTAAAATACAGTATTGATGAATTTATTTATTTTTGGGGGGGGAGGGTTGTGAGTCGGTTGTGGGGTTTTTTTAAATTATTATTTTTGAGGCAGAGAGGAAAGTCCTAACACCTTTTAAGGAATATTAGCTATACAAAAGCATCTGTAGTCAAAGGAATATTTCATCTCACCCCGCTTATACATCCTGTACCTAGAAACCTTGTCCTAAAATTCTGACCCTGGCAGTCACAAGCATCAGTCATCCATAAGAATATGGGTTAGAAACACTGTAATAAACCAAGCTTTTTTAAAAAGACCAGATCACTTTCTCTGACATACTGCACTTGATTATTGTTTTCTGAAAATAGAGAAAAAGTCTAAATAATGGTGTTGTCTCTTGTGAATTAAAGCTGGCAGCTAAAAAGAATTGAAAGCGACTATTTAAATCTTCGATGCAGTGTGGTAAATCTTACCAGCTTGAAGCCTTAGCAATGTGGTTTATCTCTGCCTACCAGTATAAATTTTACAGTCACTACTGGACAACATTTTGTCAAAATCTTAAAAATGTATTTCTTCTAATGTAATAATATCAGCTTATTGATTTTTTTTGCTATGGGACATTTTTTTTTCTTTCTCATTATGAAAATCTTTTCAATATCTTTAAACGAAAGTATCATTCAGAGTCCAAAACGAGTCTGAAGATTTCCTATCTCTATGTTAGGATGTGGTGATATGAAGTCCAAATATAATCTTCTGAAATGACTGCTAGAAAGAGTGGAAATAAGTTCTTACTTAAAAAAAAAAAAAAGCTTAAGTGACATGTTTTGAATGTAATCTCAACTAGTTGGGGATAAAAAGCTGGCGATATATAAATAATTTGGCAAGGACAGACATTAGCAGCTTGTATTTCATTGTTGAAGAAGTTTTGTATAAAAGAGCGAAGGATGTACCTCTCTAGAGGCTGCTTTGAGGAATGCTATAAACCTGGTCACAGGGCGTTAATAGTAAGAAAGACCAAAAAAGTGAAGATGACTTCTCCCAGAGAAAACCCTTTGAAGCAAATGTCTTTTGAAACCTTTCAGAGCAGGATGAAAAAAAAAATGTGCAGCTGTGATACAGCTGGTTGAAAAAATATATGAAAACTGATTTCTTAAAAATGTAAAAAATAATAATAATGAAAAATAAAAAATAAAAAAGACCCAGTTACTAACCTTAGGCAAGTCTAAGTTTGGTATCCAGGTGCAGCTGGCAGAACTGCATTGGGTGTGTATGTGAACTGTCAAAATGCTAGGGCCTGTTCACTGGCCAGACTAAAATGTCCTGAGAAAAAGCTTTTGTTTAGAATTTCACTTCTAAACTGGTTGGAAATACAGCACTTCTGACTGTGCCCACCAGCTGCAATCCCAGGAGAGACATATTCACTTAACAGTAATAAAAAAATCTGTGGCAACTAAACATTACTGAAAATACATTGGTCTTTCCTTTTTATTTAGAATTAGGTATTCTTAGTTTTTTTCTGTCTGATATGCTGTGTCTTCCATTACATACAAACAAATTTCACATCTAACACCTCATGTAATGAATATTAGTTACTGTGTGTCATTCATTAAAAGAACCTTAATGTGAATTAATTGTAAGATATATCAGTTCTGTTCTCATAATTATTTCTTATGTTCCTGTGCTCTGCAGTTCAAAGAGAAGGTGACTAATCAATCACCATCTTGTGACTGGCCCAAGAGTAGGTGTGTGTGAGAAAGAAGATGCTTCAAGGAATTTATCTTCCTTCCACTGAATTATGTTACCATACAGAGTTAGTCTTGTCTCCGGTAAAATTCACTGCTTCACACTGATGTCTTCGAGGGGCAGACAGAGGTGAATAAGGATAGAAGAGGTCTGGCAATGGCTTCAGCTAGTAGAGAGCAAAGCTGCTTAAGTATGCAAGAAAGCTCCTGCTGCTGCGTTGTCATCAGGAGAGATGTTCCTCCTACTGCAGGTCAATGCTTGCCAGGCACAATCTTTATTCGGGGGATATTTTAAAGGATGAAATGACATGAAAAGCTAGAAATTACGTTACTGGCAAAAGAATTACTGCATCATTCATCTAACCAACATTTTTATTCCAAAACATTTTCTCATGTCTTTGTCCATGTTGTCCTTCTACCTACAAAACTCTTACCTCTTAAGGCTATTAAAAAAAAAAAAACTACAATCACATAATGACAAACTAAAAATCTAGAATGAGAAGTTGTATCAATATGGACAGTGTTAGACTCGGGGTCTGATGGCAAAGACTGATTCTTTGCAGTTCAGCTCTTTCCCTGATGATCTTATTGCTGTTGTCTTAATGTCTGTGGAGTTGCTCTGCTTGAATGATTTTTCATAATTTTTCAGTTTTCTCCACAGAAAATGAAGATAGTTTTATCAGAATGCATAGTCTTTGTAAAATGTTTACCAAAAATGTAAAGGCAAATGAAGAAAAATACAGAGGGAACCTCTTCAGTAGATGATACAACTAGAGACTATTTTAAGTGATGACTGTTGTGCTTCCATTGTCTCACCTGTCGAATTTAGTCTCTTGTGTTTTCTAAAATTGGGAAAGGGTCCACCTAATGGGGGAAGAGGGACCGTTAGGGATATTTGTGCTTGAATCGGAATTTATGGGAGTGCATACTGAGCTCCCTGTTTCTAGTTTCGTTTTTTGATTGTTCAACATCCTGGGCAGAAGGGATCGCTAACAGATGAAGAGAAAGAGTAGATTACAGATTTCTGTAGTAACTAATAATTCTGGAGGCATGTCTCTAACTTCTTTTATTGAAAGCTGTACCATGAAGTACTATTGCTACAATAATAGTGAGCACTTTGCTACTGCTGTAAAAGGGGCTGACATGGATTCCAGGCTGTGTGGAAGGTGAAGTAAGCTCTGTTCAGATCCAGCCCCAGAGCTCTGGACAGGCTCTAGCGATGGCAAAGATTTTGTGTTAACCAGTGAAATCAGTTACGTGACGTCGCGTCAGACTATTCCTTCCTCCCATCAAGTTCTCCATATTCCAGAATCTCTTCAGACCTTCCCATATGTTTTAGATAATCTCAACAGTTTTCCAGCTTTTCTTTTGAGATGCAGTTTATTGGGAAACCACTGTACAAGGTGAGTGGTTTACTCCACCCTTTCCTAAAAAGAAGCAGTTTTGTCCTGTGCATGGGATTTCCTCTTTTTCTCCAGGATTTTCCATCCCTGCTGAGAGCACAGGAACCAAGTTCACAAGTTTTTCGTGGTGTTTCTGCCAACACTTAGCAGAGTCGAATGATCAAAATGTCTGTGTGAAATATGGCACAATTCAAGAAAACCTTCACTCTAACCTTTGTAAAGACTTGGGATAGTGCTATAGCAAGGATAGTGGACAGGGACCTATCCAGAGCTCCTGTTTAAGTCTTGCTGTTATTAATTAAAATAAAACAATTTAAGAATGGTTAGCGATTTCTGAAATAAAAGATAAATGGTGCTGCCATATAAAAACCTTTAGATGGCTAAGCAATGCAAAATACAGTATCACATTTAATGACCAAATGACAATTCCAAAATAGCGAGTGCATTAAAAAAAAAAAAAAAAAAAAAAAAAAAGCCTGAAACAACCAAGAACTTGGTTTTCTTCCTGGTATGACTTTATTAAGTGTGATACCTGAATCACACACTACATGTCTCTTGTAAGATAAGTCTACTTTCCAAAATGTTAGGTGATCAAAAAATGGAAATATATACTTGTTTAATCACATAAAGCTGTGCTGTTTTCACATACAACCATCTTTATATTTGTCTTGGTCAGTCATTTGGGCCACTTGAATTTGTTATTGCTCAAGTATATTCTTTGTTTTCATTGGAGTTCTTTTCTGACATCTGAATGTATTTCTAGTTTTAGAACATATTTTTTCCACAGTCCTTTTTCTACAGATGTAATTTAGAGACCTATACCTCGGTGTAATGACACAAAACAGCAAAATTCATATGATACAGGAAAGGTGTCATTTTCCTTTTCACAACTGCATGTTTGGTGCTGCAGGTTTTATAAAACGCTGCTTTAACGCTTGGATTTGCGTTTACAGCACTACGTGGTTGGGCATCTCTATGATTATGGTCAAGTATGTGATGTTTGGCCAAGCAAGGGCTATAAGTACTCTATGAAACAGCATTTATTATACTCTGGAAAACAGAGTTTTCAATACATTTCTGAAAGTTCAAGTGATCTCTTGATGCAGTGAATGACCTCCTCTTGTACATATGTGTGATTATCTGCATCTTTGAGGTAGATATCTATTTTATCTTCACGTATCGATATACTTGCAGTAACAGCAACATATGTTTTGTGTGTTTGGATGGCAATTGTCCATAGAGATACAGCTAGCCTGTGTATTTCAGTATGCTGTGCATGATCTAGTATGAAATTTGGTTGGGAAACAGGCTTCTGATCCTGTGAAAATGGTGCGGTTTCAAAATGTGTTTGGAATCAGGGCAAAAATTGGAAACCTGAAAATTTTAAGGCTGTTTTCTAGATATTTTTGTTTTGACATAGCCAGACTAACTCTAAACATGACACAATTAAACAATGTTGAAACACTGCTCTCTAGGACATTAGAGAATCAAATGTATTATAGTCAGAACATGAAATACTTAAATATTATTTAGATTCAAAAGCACTTCCATGTAACAGTTTGCTGCATTTGACGCACAGTCTTTGATAGACAGTGTTTGCATTCCCAGGACATTGTTCTTATGGCCTGTTGTTGCAGGCAGGAGATTATTTCCTTCTCTGGTTGTGTAGGTGCAAACTCATCTTTCTCTGTTTTTCACATAGAGCCGACGGGCAGGCGGAGGGGATGTGCCCAGTGCCATTCAGTAACCTCTCCTGCCCCATTGAGATGAATCCTTCCCCACAGTAGCTGCCTAGCTGGCAGTTTCTGCTGCTGCCTGCAGAGCTGATTTGTATATAAAGCACTCCTAGGTGCCTTCTGTAAGGTGCAAGCATCTTCTCTAAAGATTTAATGATTTTAGCTGCTATAGGAGTGAATGCCAGGTTTTTGTTTGGTCTATGATAAAAAGGTCATTGAAAGAGGACGGTCTGCAGCCTCTGGATGTTTTGCTTTCATCATTTGTGTTTGAGAGTAGCCAATAAAACCTGTGCCTCACTGCAGTCCAGCCCTGGGAATCTTTTGAGTTCTGACATAACGGGAAATTCTGCATTAGAGCTATTTCATTGCAAATTTTAAAGCTGGGTTGAAATCACACCATTATGATTAACTCTGTACATATGTATCTTATGATTTATTTTTTAAGATGTCACATCACAGCTGAACAATTCTGTTGTGTTTAGTTTATCTTTAGTCTATGTAATTTGTAAATTTATATTTGCATGAATAATTCCCCCTGAATAAGCTAAACCAAGTAGGCTGGCAAATACAGATTACTGTTTCTTCTTAGGAAACTATGATCAATGTGGTTTATGCTTTAGGGACTAGTGCTACTAAGTATCTTTGCAGTTAAGTCTTATAAAGAGGCGTATATAAATAATATTAAACACTTACATAGTTGTCACAAGTCAGTTGACGAATGATCAGCATTGCTTAATGAAAGTTTGACTTAATTAAATTTTTGATAAGTTTTAAGCATCAAATGGTATTGTATCCTTCGATGTTTTATAACCAAAGCAATGTTCTTAGAGATTTTAAAAAATAGTAATAAAATACCTATATGACTGAAAATAGTAATGTTTTATTTTAGAATACTTGAAAAACTAGATCTTCATTGAAATCTAATTAGGAAAGATGGGGGGGGGAGAAAGATTTGTTGTTTGGATACCTTGCTGGATAACATGAGTTAAAAGATTAATATTCAAGTATTAGTTTTGCCTTTTGCTAAGGGGAGACTCTTAAGAATGTGATTTGGGACAGAGGGTGGGAGGGAAATATTAATGAATTGACAGGAGGAGTCTACAGGATGAGCAGTACCAACAAGGAATGGAATTATGTCAGCTCAGATTTGGCTGGGGCTCTGTAACCATAAAACACAGAAGAGGTTCTCTTCTGTAGGCTATAAAAAGGCTTCAATCTTAATTCAGTCTCGCTGGGAGTTGGTAGGTGAAAAAAACATGATATAAGCTGTAAAAAGCAAGCAAACAAACAAGTTAAGCCTCAGTGTCTTTTTAAAAATGACACTGGAACAGCAAAAGCATCCTATAGGAGAAGCTTCAGTAGATCCTTGCCTGGAAGGGAGCTGCGTTAGCTGGGCAGATGGGGCGAGGCGGCAGAGCAAGCGTGTACAACGTGCCTGTGGCTGAATTCGCTCTGCAAGGCCGAGCTCAGTTAAACTCAGGTTAAAGCATATCTTTTTTTCCTCATGTTTTGGTACAAAGTACAGTTTTAGCTGCCATTGTGATGCAGTGTGCAATTTTATGTAATAAAAACTAGGTACTGAGAATCTTTTTTGACTGTTAACTGACACTATGAGTCATGTTGAATTACTCTGGAATCCTATTGTATGAGCATGAATATTGAAGCAAAGAAAGAAAAGTTCTATACAGTAAGGTGCTGACAACCACAAAGACAAAATGTCATGAATCCGAAGAGAAGTGTTTATAGGTAAAACCCGCTAGTTATATAATGACACACAGACACACGCGCATCTTGCTATGTGGAGCAGTATTGAAGTTCTGTGATTTAAATCTGCCCAGGTGCTGCTGGTCAGGTGCATCTCTTGGTATTGTAACAGAGCAAAATCAGCTTCAGCTAATCCAGATATGTAATGATTTGCTTTTTTTGGATCTGGCAGTGTATTCAAATTCAATCTGCAGAAATCAGCTCTTTTTGACTTGCCTCACACAGTTGCCCAGAACTAAGTTTGGTTATTATTTTGCAAGGCATACAATTATTTCTCTCGTTCCAGTTTTCTAGTAAGACAAGAAGGTCAAGGATAGGGAGTCCTGTGCTACTAGAAATAGAGCCTGGGTAAGCTGTGTCCAAATTTGGCCAAGAATGTAGGAGGATTTACTTTCAAATATACAGTTTACTCATTTGCAGGATATCACAGAGACATTTCTTTGTAATTACCCCAAATTTATCTACAAGATTTCTAAGATAGTTTGGGAATGATAAGTATCGTAGGACATACAAAACACTGTAAGTAACATTTGCTACCAAAGGCAACATGCTTGGATTGTGAAGTGATACCCGTTTTTTTTATAAAGTAAATAGAGAGTGGAAAGCTCACCAGGGGATTTCAAAGACAGTGTTATTTTGAAATTAATGTAAACACTGGAGTGTGGTGTTTGCATAAAAACTGAGTTCTAAAGAAAGTTTTTTTTTTGTTTTATAGCAAAGGCAGCTCTATGAGAAACTAGTCTTTCATATGAACCCCCACCCCACCCAAGGGCTCTCCTCGTAAGAATCTGTCATCTGCCTCAGATTATTTCCTGATTTTTTTTTCTAGCTTGTGTTGGACTTGTCTTTATTTTATCAAATGTTGAATTACACCCTTGGTCATGCTTCCTCAGATCTTTTTCCCTTTTGATAATGCTAAGGCTAACAACATAAAACAGAAAATAAAACTTGCTGCACTTGCACTTGACTTCAGTGAGTCCTACGCATGAAGGAACAGTGACAAACCCTACTCACACCGAGTGCCAGCATTGTAAAAGAAATCAACAGTTGGGCACGTTACTTTCTTCGTTTAACCATCAGCACTTGGTTAACTAGAGACATCCGATAGTCATTAGCTGCATGCCACAAACCCTGCAAACACAGAGGGTCTCTCTCTGTCCCTCTTTTTAGCTAGAACCAAGTAAAGGACAAAGTTTGAAAGATATCTTTGAATATTAGTGGTTTTTGTGGAAAAACTATGTGAAAGGTGGAAAGGTGGTTATGGTTTATTTTGTCTCTGGTGTGCATGCTCAATAGGACAGTGAAGGAGGCTGGGTGGTAGCAATCACAGGGAAACAGCTGTGGCTCCCTGATTATCGAAGGGGTGCTTTGGGCTGTAATAGGAGCAGCAGCTCCTGTCAGAAAGCAGAGCATGCTTTACACCAACAAATGATTTGGCATACTTGGGCACAGCTCCGTTATCTTCCCTTTTCTTTCTTCCATTTCTCTAAGTTTAGAGAAGACCTGGTTTTATGTTTGCAGCTTTCTTTGCATTTGTTGATGTCCAGCTTTGATCTACAACCAGCTTGAGTTTACTTTTATGCTCTGCTGAATGCTGCCTTCAGCCTCAGTTTTAGAGCTGTGCAAATAAATTATAGTGAAGTGTTTAATTAAAGTTAGCCTCATGTCCTGATTGCAGACTGCCGTCTTCTCAGATACAATTTGCAAATATATTTTGGAGTTTTTACTTCGGGCAGGATGACTAGTTGAAGGTTATTTGCTTGTGATTGATCATGCATTGGATGTTTCTGTTACCTTTCTTTTGTGAACAACCTGAAAATAGTAGCTGGATGTTGAAGGGCAAATAAAGGGCATTGACTTGAATGAAAGAAGGGATGTGGTAAGCCTGAGCAGTCACAGAACTGAGGAGCTGATACTTCTAGTATTACATACGTGCTTTTTGGAGAAATTGTCTTAATTCTGAGGAATAAGTAAACCTAAATATATTGTGTGCATAGTGTTTAATATTTAGTTTTCCTCAATACTTGAGTTTTCTTTAGGTCATCCATTTCTGACACTCTTTTGGTGGGTAGGTCAGAACTGGCAGGGATATGAGCTTGACTGTGCTACTGAAATCAGTCGCTTCCATAGCTGCAGCTACTACGGTCCTGACCTCCCAAATAGTCTTGAGTAGAAGCTGTTAATTAATATGAGTTCACAGATAGCATTTGATAGGTTTTATTCATAATTGGAGGTTACTGAACTATGGCAATGGCAACAGGTAACATGAAGAGGAGATTTTTCACCACAGCCATTCTATATGCTACCTTGGTTTTGTTTTCTGCATAAGTTTACACCGTTCAGATATGATTTGAGGTTACTCAGTGCTGATCTTTAATGTATTCTCTTAAAAAATAATAGTAAAACTGTTTGCTCAGGTGTGGTGCTCTTCTGCCCTGGGATTCCCAGCCTTGATAGCTAGAGCAGATGCATTTAAGAGCTACATTTTTATCTGCACTGACTCCATCTGCACTTTGGTGGCTGTGGGAAACATCCTTTCCTGGGTGTACTAGCTTGGAATTTGTTTTGTGGTTTTTTTTCTGTGGGTTTTTCCCATAGTGTTTGTCTTGTCCTGTATGCCCCAGGCAAATTGGCCACAATCAGCCTCTTAACCAGTGTATTGGATGCAGATATATAATGCTGTTATTAAATTCCTTTCCTCATTCAAGGAGACTGAATAATAATGATGTGATATGACAAATATATTTCCATTATTATGTTTGACCTATTTAACTTTTCTTTTTAAATCACCTCAGCCTTTTCAAAGAAAGCAAAGTTTTAAAATAGTATCCAACAACTTCAAGACCCCAGCTGCCACCTGCTTCATACAGTTATTCATACTTTCCCCTTCCAAGACCTGCCTTACCGTTTTTCATTTGTGACTGGATGAAGTATGTTGTTTTATTCTCTTGCATTTTGGAAATAAGTAGAAGAAATTGGGAAAAGATCCTTGACTGTTTTGATTGTGTCATTTTCAGAGTGCTTGTCTTTTCTGTTTTGGGGGAATTTTATCATAGGTTTTAAGATGGTACATTTACAACTCATTGAGCATCATCTTGGGACTTAGAAACTAATAATAAGGCTAACATTAAATAATTACTTTTTCTAAAAATGCTTGTTTTATTACCTACTCCTACTTCATTTCATGCATGGGGGAATACTACTGAACTCCATATTGCACATTGCAATTTGTTCCTAAATAGTCATATCTTTCAAATGGCATAGCATGAAACAATTTGAAGAGTAAGTACCTCATTCAAATGGATAAAACAACTCATTCTTTAGCAGTTTCCCAGGTTTAGGGTAAGAGGATTTACCCTTGCATGTCTAAACCAAGTACACAAGTGCTCTTTTTCATCACCTGATAAAAGGATGAGTTCTCTTTTGTTTTTGAACATAATTATCCTATCAAAGGAAAGCAGTTTATCAAATATGGGTAGTTAAGGGTGAGGTATTTTGCTTTTTAAAATCTGGTATGTATAAGATGAGGATTATGTCATGTTGTAAGTATTTCTAAAATAGAAAAAAGAAAGAATAGCAGATTTAATCTTTATTCATTTTTGGAGGTGTTATTAATGTTATAACTAAAATAGGACTTTGTGCAACATTAATGGCCTGTTAATTTCTCAGTGGGTAATTCAGAGGGTAGCACTCTTTGGATTCAATAGGATTCTTAAACATTATTTTAAAGGTGTATTTTTTCAGTAGTTTATTTTATGCTAGAAGTAAAGGAGCCAATTAGTTAAGCCCCAGTCTATTAAATAAAACCAAAACTAAACTACTCTGAGCTAGTGTTACTGTACTGTATTTGATGAGATGTTGTTATTAAGCAGTGAAAAATATTTTTCTTTTAATTAAAAATTTTGCTCAAGTATTCAAGTGTAGAAGAAAAGAACGGGTAGAAATATTTTTAAGAAATATTTTCATAATTTAATGTTTACTTATTAGTTTCTGGACTGCACTGCCAAAATGTTATGACTTTGTTCTAAACTGTTGTAGTGAATTATTGACTTCATTTGGCAGAAGACAAGCTGTCTGTACTTTTATTCAAGAGAAGATATTATTCTGGGGTTTTTTTGTCATTTTAACTGAAGTTACATCAGAGATTACCTGTGCAAACCTCCAGCTGCTAGGCTATATGTGATGCTACCAAGATTTGATAGCTTGCTTTGGTAGACAGACACATGCAATATTTTTACCCACAATTCCCTCAAAGGTAAATTACAGGTAAAATGTTTGTGATGAGAAGGAGAACCATTTTGAAGTTACAGTGAAACAGAAGTGTGCAAGTACCCCTAAATTTGGACAGTAGCAAGAGGCTTAGGACATACTTATTTTTGGGCAAGTGCAAAATAGAGATATATTGAGTTTTTACATATTCTTCATGTGGAAGATCTGTAATGAAAGCACATGCAACTCTTTGTTATATTGTACCCAGCTACTTTTTCATTATGTAATGACTTCTTACATGTACTCTCAATGTATGAATGTATTTGATAGCTTTGGCATTGGGGCTTGCTTTTAACATTTGGAGCAAAGAACGTGGTTTGCAAGTGTTTGGGGCAGCAGGGAGTCAAGTTCTGGTCCTCACATAATTAAAAAATGAGCTGTGCTTTTGTAGGACCTTTTATTCAGCCTGCTTTTGTTGAGCTTGCATGGGAAAGACCGGTGAGCAGCTCTTGAAGATGCAGTCTGCATCCATAAATTAACTAAGAACATCCAAGGGCAGTTGCTAAATGCATTAATAATTGTACAAGCATGTCGTTTTGTTGTTTACAGAGCAGTGGATAGCACCCCGGAGGAGCAGCTAGTGAAAATAATGTGAAGAGAAGAGGCACATGAATGTAGATGGGCAGGGATCTCATTTTCACACAGGCGTACTGTAGGAGCAAATGGTTTGATACTTCATTATGTTATATCTTTGTGTATTGATTTTGCCTCAGGAATATTCAGTGTAGTTTCTCTCATACGAATGATGAAAGCTCTGGTTTTTGCTTTGCTTGAGGGTAAGTGGGAAAAGCATTGGGTCCAAAGGAATTAGATTTGAGGTCTCCCTGAGAAATCAGCCTAGGTATAACCTCTCAAGTCATAAGACTTTTGAGACACGAATAATTATTGCACTGAAGCATGTCTATTGACACATCTGTACGTAGAAATTAAAATAAGCCTTAAATCTACAACATTTGTGTAAACTTCAAGGAAATACACTAGCTAATACCCTTTCCTCATCTGAGGTGAACTCTTTGTAACCAGGGACATGAGATTATGTAAAATATAAATTAGCCTCAACTAGTATAAAAACATCTTTACTTGATTTCATCATACTTTTCAGATATGACGGTCGCACAGGGAAATGTTTATATTTGATTTAAGCCTGTAGTCACCATTTGAATTTTCTTATGAAATAGTTGTCAAGTTCTTTAGATATTAAAATTGACAAATATTTTAGAAGAAACTGTATGAAGCACAAGGTTTTCTGTTCGTACATTTCAGTATTTGGTGTTAAATCTGATGTTTGTCTTCTCCAGACGTGTTTTATAACTTTGGCTGACCTTTCTAAACACTTGGTTTGTACAGCACTGATGATGTGTAACAGTCTTAGAAACCTGTTACCTTGAAAATTTAAAAGAATACATTTAAGATGGGAACCTTGGAAAATTTTTTGTATGATTTCAACTTAAATGTTGAGGTGCAAACTCAGACTAAATGTTTAGATACAGTTGTATAAGGGTAAATACTTTCCAAAAATACCGGTGTTCAGGAATCTAGTAAAATTTCACACATCCTACATATCCAGAACAACTGATGCTTGAAATCAAACAGTTTGCGTAGAGATGCCCAAAATCAGAACTGTTGCCTTTGGCAATGAATCCATACTTCAGCTACCAAAACTGAACAGAAAAAGAAACTTTTCCATCTTGTACTGCCTCTCTTATTTTAATTTTTAAACACTCATGTAATATTCTTGTGTCTTCTTGTATTTCTGTTTTATGTGAACATTGTCTAGGGATTTAGAGGTTCCAGAATGTCTTTGATGGTGTTATGAGAGCTCCATAACATTCTAAAATAATAATGTACAAGACTGATTATCCTCATACTTGGTCTTCACCAGAATATATTGCTAGAAATGCATGAGCAAAATGCCCTTGGTCATTCTTTAATTTATGCATATGTATTTTTTTTTTAAAAAAAAAAAAACCTTGAAAACACATCTTGCAGTATTTTTCCATCCCTGCCAGTGCTTGACATTTAGTAATAACTTTGACCTTTACTACATATTCTTGCAGTGTCCTAACTGAAAAGTGAACATTTTCATGCTCTAAACACTTTTAATTTATTTGAAAGTGACTCTAAAAAAATTATATATATATATTAAAAAAAACCAAAAAACGTTTACATTTACAGTCAGAGTGGTGTAGTCTGTTATTACTATGGTTATCTGAGTATACTGTGTGGATAACTGAGGGTTTATAAGAAAATACTTGAATACTTAAGGTAAGACTGCTCAGTAACACGGTATATTAGTAGAGTATGTATTATCTATATATTTACATGAGTGACCAGGATAATGAAACACTCATTTTCTGAAATGCTTTATAAGACTCTGATTCCTTTTAAGAAAATTAACAGAAGTGAGTTATTATCCATTATGTGGTTTTAAATACATTCCTTTAGCTAACAAGGGGATAGTCTTATGAGAATCAGCACCACTTATTGTAACTACTGGCAAAAAAAAAACATTTTTTTTTTTTTATCACAACTGAGGAATTGTGAATGAAAACTACAAAGATACAAATCTGTCAGGTTGAATTCTCAAGCTCTTTGTTATTACAGGTATTCCTGGTTAGGAGGTGGGGGTAAGCTAATGGCAGAACTCTGCTCAGGTACTTGTACTTATGAAATAACTTCGTTTCTGTAGAAGGAGCACCCCAGTGATGCATGGTTGTAGGTATAGCCTGAACTTTGTCTTCTCTTTGCAGGCAGAACTTGTTGATATACAGTATGGGACCACGGAAGACCTGATTCGGATTCAAGCTATTACAAACGTGACCAAAAAAATTGCACTTTTGAAGCTAGGACAATCGCCTTTGCTTTATAAGGTTAGTCAATTGCTTGTTGGGTGGTTTTTTTCAATTTCAAAATACCGGAACGAAGACTTTCCCATTTTATCCCAGTAAGTCATTATGATTCTTCCTTAATACTAGCTACTTCAATCCGACGTGCCTTTTATGTGTTATAGTTATTTATTTTGCTGTGTATCTTACAGTGCCCCAGTAGTACACCATATTTTCTTTGTGTGTACTATAAGATCTTTTGCAAAAAAAGAAATCCCTAAAAGAAATAATAAAGCATGGGACAGGGAGGAGGAGGCAACCAGGATCAGGAATATTTGGATCTCTCTGCAAAAAATGTATGTATAACACTGCGCTGAAATCTTGTTTCTGCGTAATGGTAGGTAGGTCTGCGGGCTGCCGTCAGAGCATGCTGTGAGGAGGGGCAGAGCACAGCACACGCTCGCCTGGCCCCAGATCCCAGCCTTCCATGGGTCTCTCCCATCCCACGGGGCTGTGTCTAAAGCCCAGTGCTTTGGGCCTTGCCATGGATGTGCTGCTGCCAGCATTGGGATTGCGAGACAGTAAGCAGTACCATACACTACAGGAGGGCTAATGCTGTTGTTTATTCATTTCTTTAAGAAATGATACTGTAACTTGATTTCATCGTGGCATAATGTGGAGACATAATGGTCTGTGGGGAGTTGGCCTTTCTGCCATCCTTGCCCACCTCATAGGGAAGAAAGGGAGTGAGAGCTGGAGAAGAACATTAACCTCTGTGGTGCTTTCTTATATGTAAAATGTGTAAGCAGACTACCCTGAAATAGGCAGAAAGACTTTTTTCCCCCTGCCATTAATGGTCAGTCCCTTCTGTAGAATCATGAGGATTTGCTGTTCTGTGGATAGGGTACCAGCAGTTCAGAACAAGTGTTTTTCTGCCACTCCCTTCTTCCTTCTTCTTTGGTTGCAGTTATGTGTGGGGAGGGGGGTACATGGTATGTCTATCCCTGTTCTTTCTTCTCCCACTCCAGCACTGGCAGAGAGTGCAGAGATGCAGCTCACTAGTCCACTTACATGTTGGGTCTATTATGTGTAACATATACACTACATTTAAACTCTCAATGTCCAGGAACTGCCTTCTGTTGCAAATATTTTATAAACAAAAATGCTGTTTTGCCCTTCAGAAAATACACTAGCCCGATAAATATTTAAACAATTCATTCCCAATTCACAAAAGCAATTATAAAAGAACAGTGACTCCAGATCTTATAATTAAGATAATCAGGATCTGCTCTGTTGGCCAGAGAAAGCACAATTTGGAACCACAACACAGGTTCAGAAAATAACCACTTAATATTTTTTCTATAAGAGTAATTCTTGTCTCAGTCAATATACCATTTTCAAGTGAGTAGCTTTAACTGTTTATTTAAATTATATAGATGCAATTTAATTACGCCTGTGAAAGGTCAGTTATCATTGTTGGAACTTGTATTTCGGTGCATCATTTCCACCAGTAGAACTTATACTGCATTTCACCGCTAACTGACAAAAACAGTGAAATAGCAGTTGGAGCTCACAAAGTAGGAATTTGATGAAGATGCAAAATTTGCTGTAATAGCACTGTCTACAGGGTCTGGGGGATGGACATTTTACCAGTTGAAGTGGTGTTCCTCTAAGCACTTACTATGTCTAAATTAGCAAGAAGTGCAGCCTGAGGGAGTAGGAAAAACAGTTGGTACTGAGGATAGGGCACATCTCAGGAGCTTTTATTTTGAGTTGGTGTAGTCTCTTCCCAAGAACTAAATGCTAATTGGCAGCTGAGGTGTATTAGCCACACTTCTGGTTCTCATCCACTCTTGCAGAAGAATCCATTTTGCACGTTCTGAATATGTTACACTATGAACCAAAGCACGTTATGATCAGGAGATTGACTTCAAATGCACGCTTGGGATCTCAGCTAAAAATGCAACTCCCCAAACCTACTGTTTGGATTCTGATCATGCAGGTGGAAAGTTTGCCCTTTAAACTCTTTTTTTTTTTTCTTTTATTTTTTTTAGAATATTAATTGTGTCTCTGAGAGATAATTGTAAGCTTTACTTTTCTCATAAGTATGAGAAAATATGTGGGAAGATATGAAAAATGGATTCTTCTTTTGAAGGAATATGTGAGGTAAAAGAGAAAAACTGCCTTAAACAGCCAGTCCTGCTGATTTAAGTGGGCCCAGTATCTTATTACTGAATCCACTTGTATCTTTTTTCCCCTAATGTTTATGTTACTGTACTTCTGAGTCTCTCATTTCTGTTTCAGCAGATACTTCCCTCTGCCTATATTTTTCTTATCTCTGTCTTCCACGTGCTTGGTTTTACATCACATTAAAACAGAAGTCTAGTTCATAACAGAGCTGTTGTTATATATATATATATATGTATATATATATGAAACTGGTTTTCTTTCTAATTTTTGTATTTAACTTGTACTTTTCACATTTTAATGTTCTTTAATTTCTCATTATTATTATCTTTTATTATAAAAATGTTTTATTCTGGATTTGGGTCTTATTTTTATAGATCCTGCACCAAGGTTTCATCTTCATAGCAGAGTTTCTAATCATGTCTCTATTTTTCAGCTTTGCATTTTCCCTTACATTGGTATGCTTTTTGCCTCTTTTACTGCCATCATCAACTGATGTTTTTCATGTGTTCCTATTTTCTCCTTTTCTGTTTTTTAATTTGCCTTTTTTTTTTTTTTTTAATCTAAAATGTTCTTTCTTTTCACATCAAGTCCATTGGGAAAAGCCTGAAAGAAATAATAAAATGCTGCTGGCAGAAAACTCGCCATGAAAACTGAACAACATTTCTTTAGTCTTTACATCATGTTAACGGAAAGAAGTATATTCTGGTAAAAAACACCATGTACTTGATGTATGAGGTAGTAAGTTGTAGAAATAAGCCCAAGTGATGGAAAATTGAATATTTTGTAAAATAATTTTATTACTGACAATATTTTTGTAGTTCAAGTTTAGTTTGGTATTTTATGGAGATCGGATAGGGTACAAAATTTGGAGGAAGATCAAGGTTGAAAAGAATTTGAAGCTTATACCTTCAGTCTTTCAGGCTAGGCCCATCTCTCATATCTTCAGACACATTGAAAACAACAGACAGGGTCCAGAGCTTGGAGGAGTTTGGAGTTGGAATGTACAGGGAATCTGGAGTATGCAGAAAAGCTTAACGTTAATGTGATGTTAGAATATGCAGTTGAATCCTCAACATGAATAATTCTGATTAAATTTGGTAAGGTTCATAAATTTAAGCTGCTTTGAGAGAACAAGATTTGTAGAATTCTGACCTTAAGTTATTTTTGCAATTTTGTAATTGAATATGATTTTTCAGATGTTACTGGGAATGTTGTATTTCTGTTCTGCTGAAACAGAACATACTGTCCGATTAGGGCAAGCGGGGCAGCAGCTTTGGCAGTGGGTGCATTTCCTAGAGTACTGGCAGAGCCACACCAACACATCTTGATCCCCTAAGCTGAACCTCTTCAAATAGGGGATGTGTCACTACAGCCACACGATAAATTATACATATAAAAAGAATGAATATGGACCCACCTTTATAGCAGGGTAAAGTATCAAAAAGAGCATTGACTGGGGGGGTGGGGGCTGGAAAGTAGAGTTTAAATTGTTGTGATAAAAAGAATAGAGAAAAAAAGGGGTATGTATTAACATATATATAAATCAGAGTGGAGTAGGGTTTTAGAAAGTGGGTTTACCATTGGTACGGCACTATTAAGATCAGTAAGGGAGCCAGTTTCTACCCTTTTATGAAATTAATGTAAAATGGGAGAAAAGTACGGTAGAAAAAAAGCTTCAAGGGCTGGAGCAAATTACAATATGGCAAAGGCATTTTCGAATGCCACTGAATGGTTTGGGAATTTACTACTCCCCGCACCTGGAGTGACAATTTCCTATAGGAACACAAACGAAGCCAGTGGACTGAGCAGTGAAGCATACCAGGAGTACGCATATGATGCATTAACTTGGCATAGCCACGATGCTAGTAATTCTGTCTCTTTAGCCAGAATAATTCACAGTGCTGAATAAGTGACAGAGGGAAACTTCAGTCTACTGTGCCTACTCCTAAAGGGACCTGGTGCCTAATCTGAGACACTGGTAAGAGCTGCATTGTTTCTGAATGAAGAGGGGAGGTGATTAAGAAGAAGACAAACTTTGTTAAGGAGAAAGCTGAAATGAGACAAATGTAGCACGGAAGTGAAACTCAACTTCTGGAATAAACTACCATAAAATAGGTAGAGTATTTGCTTCCTCACACTTTTGGATTAAAAGTTACTACCTTCTAGTGTTCTGACTAAAAGGAAAATTTGTGTGTTGGTGGAACTGAGGATACTGGGATCACTGGTGACCTTCAGTAGCCAGTTACATACAGGAGGTCAGACCAGACCCCCTTATGTCTTTGAATCAGGAGGATCTATTGATTTGGGGAAAGATGATGAAATTTATTTTGAAGTGATTAAGCAAATCACTTCAGTGATGTAGAACACCTTGTTAAGAAAGAGGGACCTGAGTTGCCTGCTGTGTTTGTAGACAAGAAACATATGCTAATAGTTTAAAATATGTGGTGACAGATTGCTGAAACCACCTCACTGTCACCCAGCCCCTCTGCCCTACAGCTTGTCTGAGTATCTGTCACCACTTTGAATGCATAAAAGAAGCCAGAGACTTTTTTCTGGGGAGAACTGCACAATAGTTTCAATATCCAGCCTCTGGAAATACCATCACCAGATTCATTTTTTGAAAAATGTTGTGAGTCTTGATCATAATTTAATCTTTTGGGGTTAGGATTCAAGAAAAAAGCCATAATTTCTGTCCTAAATTAACTTTTAATAGAGTAACAAAAGCCCTGAAGGCCAAACCACTTCATCGTTAAAATGTTCACATATTAACATTTTTTCCGCATCCATTAAATGAAGATGCTGTTCTACTGTGTAAATATATATATTTATTTTAATAATTTACTGCCTTCATAAATATTCATAAAATTGCTTTTTAACTGTCATAAAGTTTAGAAATGTGGATGCTTTCATGTTTATGCAGAGGTTATTGGCAGGCATTTACGGATAAGGATTTACTAAATGGAAATTATTAAAGATTCCCAGAATAAAGGCAATTTAGAAAAAGGCTTCTATTTAATAACTGTGTTAGTTTTAAATAAGTTTACTTTGGAAAAAAGTCATTTCACTTTTCTACTGTCTACATTATTTCTTTCTTTCCCTCTGGTACTTTTTATGGCTAGTCAGTATAACTGTGAAGATTACATTTTTAATCTCCATTTAACTAGGACTTTCTCCCTGCATCCTGTCCTCCCTCCCTCTCTCTCTATGTGTGTGTGTGTATATGTATACACATATGAATAGATATATAGTGTATGCACATAACTGTATCTGTATATATAAAAACTATATTGAAAAAATGCTTTAAGGGACCTTCAACAACTTATATACATTTCATTATTAAGGACACTGTTGGTGGGTTTTCATGGTTCTTTTTTGTTTGAGTTTTGTTGGTTTTGTTTTGTGATTTATTTATTTATTTTTAGTGGGATGGAAATTTTTCCAAGGCACCTAAAACCTTTATAAGCCCATTTCCCATGTGAGTGCTATGGGATTTCAATATTATATACCAAAGCCCTTCTTGAAAATCGGAGCCAGAGATATGTATATGTTGTACGGAAAAAGTTACAGAACCATAGAAACTAGACCTGGAGATCTGGATCTGAAGGGGTCCTCTAGTAACATCCACTTGAATAACATCCGGTTTCTCAGGTTTTCTCTGATTTATCATCATTTTAAAACTTGTTTCAGTTCCCCAGATCCTGAGAGTTCCTCTTGAATAATCCAAGTTGAGTTCAGATTGATTGGTAACTGTAAGATTTGTCGCTGTTGAGTTTGCTATTTAGCCAAATTATATTCCTACAAAATATGCCAATTATTACTTTGTCTTCAAGGAACTACTAGTTACTTTGTGGTCCTTTTTCCTTAGCCTTTGTCTCCCCTGAGTTTATAAGAGATTTCCTCCTTCCAGACAGTTGCTTTTATTGCTATTCTTTACCGTCCTCCCCACCATCACCCCCAAGACTAGATTTAGCGTACTCATGTTCTTAACCTTCCCCCTCCTCAAACAGCTTCTTTAATCTGTTAGATTTAATCCAGTCTAAAGAAGGCTGCCTTTTATATCTCTACTTCCTATGTAAAAATATTCTGTACTAAGGCCTTCAAAAAACTTACTGGACAAAAGTCTATGTCAAAAATCTGTTTATGTAATTGAGGTTGCACACTGCCATCAATACTGTATTTTGATTGATACTTTTTACCTGTTTACCTCTTCCTGATTGTATGATTTGTCGAATGATAGAGAAGCTATTTTGCTCTTTAGTGATTACTGAGAAAAAATATGTTTTGGAGAGAGATGGTGAGTCTGCGAAAGTATATCAAATTTAAGAGATTGGTGTACATAGTATAGTTCTCCGTTCTATTCCTGCTGCTTTGACTGATAACAAAGCTTTCTTACCCCTTTAAACAGGAGGAACAAGCCATAATAGGAATTAGAGAGACTTGGAGACACTCTGCCTTGATATCATAAATCTGGTCTGTGTTGAGGTGACTAAGAAAGCCACCCCCAGTCCACTATATCTGAGATTATTTAAAAAAAAAACAAACAAAACCAATCCCACCAAACAAGTCTCTGTGTATAGATTTACCACTTAATGCTTCATCCTGAACTCATGTATCAATTTTTTTTGGTAAGCTTAGTTTGAAAATATAGCTTAAAAAAAAAAGATGAAGTAGTGATTTTGATATACCTTTTTCCCCTCGGTGTGAGCTATTATGGGAAAGAATATTGCAAAATGGTACTGACTAGAGAAATCTGTAGTTGATGACTTACAAAACTACACTTTTGACTTTCTTTTTATTGCTGATTGGAACCAAATCATTCCGAGCTCTATTGTTTAGTTCCTAGAAGGCTGTTATTACCCAGAATAATTTAAAGTGAGCATGTCAATTTACTACGTGCTTAATCCAGCATTTGAAGGATGATGTACTGTGACCTGTACCACCTAAAAGCGAAACAATGCCAGTGTGCTTATAAATCCAATCCATATCTGGGCAGATGAGTATGAAATAGTTGGCAAAATTTGCTCTCTTATCACTTCAGTCAAGTCTGCTGCAGTAAATAAAAGCAGAGTGAGAATTCTTTCTCTGTACAGTGTAAATGGGAGAAAGTCATTTGTTCTTGTAAGGCAGTACGCGTGCTGTGTAAGGGGTGGGGTAGGAGAAAAGCAATTGATGTCTGGAAGGAAGCATAATTGTAGCACAACTTGTCAATATTCTCAAGTAATTAACATTTTGGTTGCATCAGTAAAGGACTTTTGGTTATTACTCATTTCCTTTTTGATTACAAATGCTTGAATTTGTTTGAATGGAAAGAGAAATGTGCTATTAGCAGAGTAAACAAGGGGACATGTAAGTTAATGAGCAAAAGTAGATATTGATTATTTTGCATTTCTGATGCTACAGGGTTTTCCCTGAATATTTTGAGAAGTCATGGTCGTTTTGCAGGAATACTTGCATTTGCAGCTGTAGTTACTGTTCTCTCTTTGTCTTTTGGCTTGATGCAGAAATTCCTGAAGTCCTACTTCTGAATCAGACACTGAATTCTTAGCCATTCGACTGGGTACATACTCCTGTTATCTATAACACTGAACACTTAATTTTCTCTTGGGAAAATAATTCTAAATATTCATATATTCAATTGGGTGTTTAATTGCACATTCACTACATATATTAAGTGCAGCTAGTCCAGGTCCCATTATGAATTCGTCTTTCCTGAGAAAAAGGGCTGACCATTTCATAGCCGATCTCCTGCTTTTAGTACAATAGGCTTCAATTGAGTGAGACAGTAAGTGGCTTCCATTCAAAAATGGAGGATGGCTGACTCATAAAAATTTCATTCTGGGGCCTTTTGAAGCTCTTGTCAGATTTTAGAGGTGTGAAACCCAAGCATAATTTTCTATTTTATCAAGCCCTTAAAAACTGAGTAGTAAATGTAATCATCCAATTTACTGTCTGAGTGCTATGTCCTGATAAATGGTGCGAAGTCAAGTGAAATGGCTTTGCTATGAGGCAATTGTTCTGAAGCAGAACCGAGCAAAGAAATCCATTGCCTCAATTTGTACCTCAGAGCCCTAAATCCACACAGCTGATCAGCTGCTCGTGTGCAGGGCAACAGGAAAGACACACGCGCTTTGTCTTTCCATCATAAAATCTAAAACTTTTAAATTTGCTCTTTCTACAGATGCACTAGATGTACTTTTGCAAGTGGCCTTGGCACTTTTCTACTACTTACATAGGGAACTACAAGCATTTTTTTTCTACCCAAATTGCTAATTGACCTGGCCCTTCAGATTAGTTGAGCTTGGACTTCATGGAAGAGCCATTGACAGACAAATTATCTGGGCCTTTTTTCATCTCATGTGTTTCCAGCACATACTGTTTGATTTCAACAGCAGCTGAGAAAGTGAAAAAAACATATGGAAGATGCAGGAACCTTGAGTAGAAATGAGTAGTGAATTTATAAAAAGTCATCCTGCCAGAACAGATCTACCTACCTTTTGGTTTGAAAGTGGCAGCCACTGGACTGGGTGAAGCAATGCAACCCATGCTACTCATCTTCAGAACTGCCCATGTGAACAACTCTGCAAGGATAATTACAGACCAGTACTGCACAGGCTGGTTATTTTGTATTTTCTGCAATAGTGACCAGGGAAAAGGTTTTCTTTCTTCAGGCAACAAGTGTTTTCAAAGTACTCTCCTTATTTTTTATTTAGTTTGAATTGTATGGCGTGTTCTGTAGTAGTTACTGGTTTATTACTTTATGATAAAGAAGTTTTGACTACTGTCTGGCTTTTTTATCCTCTTTTAGGTTTTGTTTTTGGTTTGTTTTTCTTGTTTCACAGTAATTACTTCTTAATAATTACTTTATTTACATGTCTGAACTTATTTGAAACGTATCAAAAGTCATTAGTGTAGTGTTGAACACTTTATGTAAAATTTTATCTAAGAGATTACAGAACTAAATGGTTCTGTTCCTAGAAGCAAGGGTTTATTTGATAAACCAGGATATCACAGATTATTCAACTGACAGATTATTTTTTTGCCTTGTGGCTTTTTTTAGTGTGGGGTGTGTGTGTCACCTGTCCTTTAAAATGCAGCTGTTAACACAGTGAAGAAAAAAAAAAAATAAAATGGTTCAGTCAGCCGGTGAGTTCTCTGAATAGAAGTAGCTTTGAAGCTGGTCCTACATTTTAGGAAATACAGCCAGATCCACACCTTGGCTTGATTTGCATTTGTTCCGTGTGGCTTTAGAGACTCGTCTGTGAGAACTGGTTCACAAAATCAGCACTTGTGATTTATGTATGAAAATGTGAATTCTGCACTTTCAAATGCACCTGCAGTTTGCATTGCGATCAGAACTTTGAGTAGAAGTGTGGTCTTTCTGAATGGCGATAGCCAGCCTTTTCATTGACATCAGCGGAACTAGGGTTTTATACTTTACATTGTATAGCCTATGGAAGTTTTTTTTATTATTTTCCCTATTGTTTGATGCACTCTCTTCAAATCTTCTGTAGCTGCATTTTGTGGAACGTAGGTGGATAAAATATTTCACTGCTTATCCTCAGGATTTTGGGAGGTTTTTGCTTGGAGGGAAGGGGATGGCTTTTCGCATTATTATTTTTTTTTTTAATTTTCTTCTTCTTTACATAATGCTGAAAAAGCTGTAGAACACCAAAGTCAAAATTTCACTCTTAGCCATTTGGGCCTCTTGATGCCTGTGCATAAATTTGAAAGAAAAACACCAAGTCCATCGTTTCAAATATAATTGGCAATCTATTTGCAAGTACGGCAATAGCCACTTGGAATATTTTGTTTCAATTGCCAAAACATTAAACTAACTATCTGTGCAGAAGGCAATTCTTCCCCTGTGAACAAATTTTCACTTAACAGGAAATGATTGTGCATTTCAATATGAGAACTCGGGCATTTCAATTTTGTCTTTAGGTCTGAGTGAATAATTCACAGGCAGCAACATGCACAACGAAGTTAAACTTACCACATTTTCTGTAGATCTAGCTCTTAAGCAAATGCCAGCTTGCTTCAATTTATATGTAATCCTACTATATTCTCATGTTTTTAAGTAGGTTTGGGGTTTCTGTGGGTTGTTTGTTTTGTTGGGTTTTACTATTGTATTTATTCTAAGATATTTTCTGAGGGTTGTTTTTGCTTTACTATTGAATTTCTGAGAGCAATTAATTTCCCGTATTTGAGGTTGCAGTTGCAATCATTCATGATGATTGATTTATTTTTTTTTTTAAAAGCATTGGTTTTCATGCTTTTTGAAACAAATGGTCAATCAAGGATGTTGCATGCAAAAGGATTCCTGATCTTCCTGATTTTCACTGGGAGAGAACACAAAAATCACCTAATCACAGTCACCAGAACCTAAAGTTAAAATTTGTGGGGGTTACTTTCCTAAATTGGCATATGGTGCCACATAGTTCAAAATTTCGTATCACTTACACTTAAATTTCTCTAAAAATCAGGTTCTTCATCAGATGAAAAAATAAACAAACCGAAAACCTCACATTGTTGCTGATGGTAGCCTTGTAATTGTAAATAATTGTAGTATGCGCATTGGCTGAGACTCGCCAGCACAGCATACGGTTACGTCTACATACAGGTAACATTTTTAGGTAGAGGACAGAGTATTTGCATTTTGTGAGGGTTGGAGGAGTGACTGCACTGACAGCAGAAACCATTATTTATGTTTTTCTACTGTAAGTTATTATGCAGGCATCATAAGAACTCTTACCACGCAGCCTCAGAAGTGACCTTGAGGTGACCTAGAGACATCACCCTTTCAACAAGAAAGAAGCATATTTTTCACTTCTCGGTCAATCTTGGTTTTCCCTAGAGTGGGAATTGACTGTATTCCCTTTTATATCAGTATTCAGTTATATGTGATGGTTTTATGATATAAAATGTCTATTGGGGAACTGACCTGACAGCTCATTTCAGTCAGCCCTCCTACCATAATCTCAGAGGAAATATGGAAACATTTAATCCACTTAACCACCTGACCATGTCTTGTCTCATTCCTGTTTATCATATTATCGGGTATAAGGAAAAAAAGACAAGTCCAAATCTGCTATTTCAGGCTTTTCTTGGATTCCAGGTTTAAGCAAGCTTTATGACAGATTACAAATTAATTAGTCCTGTGCATCTGACTGCTATAGAAATTACTGTCTTTCAATAACCATGTACGCCATTTTAATTTTAAATTCCCTCTTAGCAATGCAGTTGATCATGTAAATGTGTGATACGCTGGATCTGCTGTTTCCAGTTGCAGATAAATGTTGAGGCTTTCTCAGGCTTTATGGGCTCTTGCTGTGCCTGGCAATGTAATTGCCTCCATGGTAAGGTGCTGTACATGTACCTTAAAAAATGAGATACAGGGAAGATGTTTGGAATGCATTAGGAGAGTTGTGACCTAGCTTCCTTTTTCTGCCTACGAACAGTGTGTAGCAAGAATCTCATTCGAAACAATGTGTGTATATCTATCTTGTTTTGAAAGGTATAATAATAGTATAAGTATCCTATTTGCACAGTGCTTCACACTTGGCATTAGGGGGAGCATCTTTAAAAGATGGATTTTGCCCTATCCAACAAAATGAGGGTTGGGAGGGGGTGTGATAAAAGTACAGAAATTTTCACTATTGAGTATTAAATTTACATTTTGTTCCTTTTCAGTGTAGTGCATCAGAAATTAGCTAATTATGAGAGGCTGAGATCTTAGTCATTATAAAAAATGCATGTGGGACTATCATACACAGAAGTCTATGTTGGTGCAACATTATATATGCAACATAATCTCTTTGCAAATGCCCCTAGTATTTTGTCTTCATCTGTGCATTTCTGTATGCACTTCAAAAGTACTTTTTGAAAATGTAATATGGCTCTCAGATATTTTTAAATTTTTTTATGAGATTTTTTATTTAAATGATAGTTTATTAATTTGTATGGTTTGCTAGTAGACCGAACTGGGATTAATTTTGATGTGAGTGCTGTACAGATTCACTGAATGTTGCAAGAACAAAAACTGATGTTGCCACTACTAAGTGCTTTATTTTCACTGAACATCAAGTCGTTTCAAGGCATACAGATTACGAAAACAAGGTTTGCCTCTGACCTGCCAAAAGGGCAGAATTGTTCAATGCTTTGGTGATAGCAGTGGTAACAGGGGAAGAGTAGCTTAAATGTCTTATTTCTTCCTTCTGCTGTTCAGCAAGCAAACAGAATAAAACTTAAAGTACAATATTTAATTTTGGGAAAGCCTATATACTTTAATGTCAAAATTAGATCGATTGTTAATAGGACAAAATTTATTTGTCAATGGAGAGATAAGCTTCATACAGTGAGGTTTCTGCCGTTGTGCTCTTGCTCAAGAAGGATATAGAAAAACAGTCTTATATTTAAGCACATTAAAACTCACTTTATTTAATATAAAGAACATAAGTGTGTTGCTTAGTATGTTTTACAGGAGCAATTCCCCTTCAGCAAAAGAAGTCATGTCTGGTGTTTATTCAGGTAAAACTCTCATATGATGATAAGGTCTTGGCCATGACATAGTACTGTTATTGTTGAAATATTGTTATCATAAACTGTAATGGTAAAATGCACAGACAATCACTCATTCAGAATGATTGGCTGCTTAGTCTTTTGCCGGGAAGTTCTTATTGACTGGAAAAAAACCTCTCCATCTCTTACTATGAGAACATAACATAAGAAATGTCCTCTATCAGCCAGATATCCTTACCTGACATGGCTCATCCTTAGGGGAAGAGTATGAGTTACAGAGCAAGTACAAAGTGATGATTTTTTTTTTCTTTTTTCCTTTGGTATACCTTTCCCGAAAATAGCAATCACTGCTGTTGTGACTTCCTGAAGTGGAGAATGTGTCCGGGCTAATTTGATTATCGTCATTAATATACCATGAATTGGTGCTTTCCATTTGGGAGCCTTTTTATACTTACCTCTACAGTACCTTGTGGTGATGAGTTCCACAATATACTTATGATTTCTTGATACAAAACTTACATTTGGGAAGTGTGTATTTAAAACTCTTTTAATGCTTTACCACTTATTACAAAACAAAAATAGATATAACAGCCTACCCATAAAATACTCCAGCTGCAGTCTACATACAAACAATCCAGAGTAAATGATACAGTTCTGAGGGTACCAGCTGCATGCTAAACAGTAGTCTTCTGCCTTTAGGGGTCTTGGAGAGAGGTAAGGTTTTTGTCTTGGCCTCAAGATTAATAGACAGTGTAGTAAAAACTAGTGCTTCAGAAATCTGTTCTCCTTAAATATCATCCAAACAGATTGTAATTTTCTGAAATTAAACTGGTGCCTCATAGTCAAGGTGTGTAACATAATAATTTGGTTTGCCTCTGAAGATGCTTATAAATACTAGGAAAATAAAAGACATCTTTAAAACTGCTGTTACATTCTCTAACTACACTCCAAGATGGGGGGAGGGGGGGGAAGCCAAACCAAAACCCAACAATCCTGAAAAAGACAACCAACCACCCACCCTCCCAAAACAAACCAAACACATTTGAAGGGAGATGTGTGTCATGCCCTTAAAGAGGAAGCAACACATCCTTTTTTATCTTATGGTGTTAAGTCTTTTGAATGGTACCATGTTAATATTTCAGTCAAATTGATTACAAATGGTATACCGTCATTTTGGAAATCAGTTTACTAATAAATACTTTTAGACAAAGCTGTGTCTCTTCTATCTTGAAATATATGTATGCTAATTTCCTAGCTAAAACCATCTGGGATTTTTAGAGGAAGAAGGATGATCTGAAGTGATAATGTCAGTAATACCAGTGAGATAATATATGGCTTTGAATTTTACTACTATTACTCCTGTACTTATTAGTAAATTTATGTATTATAAAGAAATTGACAACACAAGCTGCATATACACCTAGAAAGCATATGGCTGTGGAAATTAATCATTGAATAAAGAAGCAATATACCATAATTTCAACAATAATTAAGAATATAAATTCATGGAGGAAATGTATAGGCAAAACATTATTTAAGTAAAACCAAGTATATTCTCTGAATTCTCTCTTGTAATATCTAATTCATCTGCTGCTTCTGGATGCAAATAAAGCAGTGTTTATCCTATTATTGATGTGGCATTTATATATTGCTCCAAACATTCACTTATTAACATTGCATCAGCATCAGTAGAGTTCAGATCCACCTTCTGCACAGTTATCTATGTGACTCTAGAAAGCTTCATATCTGCTTTTCACATCTGTCTCAAAAGTGGGGTCGAATGATAGCGTTTGTAGTGAACTACATCCGTTACAGATTTGTAAATTCAGAACTGAGTGTAATTGAGCTCAAGGCTTGAGAGGATTTCTTACACTTTGTATTGTCACCTGATCTCTGATCTCAAGTGTGTACCTCAGCTGCCTTCTGGTTGCTAGGAGATCACTGATTCAAAATACCTTTCTCAAAACATTGTGTTTCAGAATCAAAACATTTCAAAGAAGGATACAAAATTTAAATGTCTTTTTTTTGGCTTCTAAAAATAATCACCCTCCCCAGATTAATGCTGTATTTAATAGAGAAATAAAAATAACTTAATAGTCCATTTTGTTGTTGAAGGGCCAGCTGAGTAAATAGGTTAATCCAAGAAGATCGATGATTAATTAGCAGCGTCTTTTGGAAAATTACAGCTGTTTGTGCTCCCTATCAAAATTACTCTGGTCTTCAGGGAAAACAAACAAACAAAAAAACCCCAACAGTAAGTGTTTTAAAGGATGCTAAGACTGAAAAATACAAAAAATCAGATTTACTGTTGGAAAGCAGACAGATGCTTTTTCTCAAGCCTTTCTGTCCTCATTTTGAAGTCATAAAACTTCTTTCTCCAGCTGGGGTAAAATAACAGTCCATTCTAATAGGTTGTGCTTATCGCCTTTTCTAGAAACCAGTAAGAACCCCTTGACTTTGTGCCTTCTTTTACAATGTGTTTGTCCATCACCAGCATGTTGATGTGGCTTCTGAAAGAAGGTTTATACAAAGATGAGAATACTCAGAAGTTACAGAAATGCTTGTACTCAAATTCAGAGAAGATCTTAGATGGTAAGCCTGGAACTTAACATCAGTGACTGTGAGCTGAAACTGATAAAAAAGTTTCTAAGGCAGACTTCCACAACTTAAGTTATTTTCTAGTAATCAAAGATTATCTTATCAGGGGCAAAGAGTTGAGCTCTGTTAGAGAATATTTTTTTCTGTCAGAATGGCCTTCTAAACTCACTGTCTTCATGGAACGTCACATGAAACAAAAATCTCTTCAAAAATCTTGTCTAAAGGGCAGGTTAGTAGATGCTGGAAAAAAGAAACTCAAAAAGCTAAGCTACATTTTAAAACCCCTGTCATCGTGCTTTAAGGTTTGTAACAGAACTGCCTAGCTATTCAGTGTCTCCTGTTGCCAAATAGGCTCTTGTTGGAAATGTGTGCATTAATTAATTTGTTTCTCTGTTGGTCTAAGTTGTCTCTGCATCTGCAGTTAACTTCTTTCTGTATTTTATCTGTTTTAGAGTTGGTATTTAGCCTTTACTGTAAAAATTAATCATAACATTTCTATGTATATTAAATATTTTTCCATCTCCTGAGAGAATTAAATTCACTACACATAGAATCATAAAATCATTTATGTTGGAGAAGACCTTTAAGTATATAGAGTCCAACCATTAACCTAGAACTACCAAGTGCACCGTTAAACCATGTCCCTGAGTGCCCACATCTCCACATGTTTTAAACACCTCCAGGGATGGTGACTCAACTGTTTCCCTGGGCAGCCTGTGCCCATGCTTGACCACCCTTTTGGTGAAGAAATATTTCCTAATATCCAATCTAAACCTCCCCTGGTGCAACTTCAGGCCATTTCCTCTTTTTCTATCACTTCTTACCCCGGGGGAAGGCACCGACACGTAAAAAGTTACAAAGTCTGACTTTTAGTTTCATACCAGTTTATGTTTATTTAATTTGACTGTGTGAAGCTGGTGCAATTAAATGTAGACATAAACACTATTAATATTTTAAATATAATGGATATAGTTGCATTTGCCATTAGGAAGTGATGCAAAAGTAATCTTGTCTTGTAATCCTGTACTGGCTCACTCTTCACCTTTTTGACCAGTTGCAAGCAATGGTAAGTACAAAGATTAGGCATCACTGCCAATCTGTCATTAATGGGTGGGAACAGAAATTTATATTTATGCTGTTTTCACTCCTTGTCTCAATTGCAAATATGTTGCATAAGGAAATGCTTGTCTGAATTGGAACTACTTCATGATTTTCTGTAGAGTCCTATGCTGTGATAAACACCGGGACATATGAATGTTGTCATCATTTCTGGGTTAGACCATTCATTCATTGCATGGCTTTGCAGCATAACTTTGTTTTGTCTGAGCTTTTATTTGTGTTTTGGGGTGGTTTTTTTGGTGTTTGTTCTTGTTGATGATTTTGTTTCAGTTTAGTTTTTCCCAGAGTAAACTTCTGTATGCTTTAAAGGGTTTTCCTGGAAGCTCTATCTCAAAAGAAAACAGAAGTGTAACAGAAATTGATTGATCTTGAGTTTCATTGTATTTCTTTTTCATTCATCTTCTGACTATGGTATTCTGTGTTTGGCATTTAGAAGTCAGTTCTGTGGAGTCCTAGGAGCTGTAAGTGGTGCTAAATCTTTTCAGTGGGCCCATTAGAGGGAACTGTATTTATTTCTAACATACAAGGTTTCAAAAGATATTTTCTTTCTCTTTCCTTGCCTTCCCCAAGAAACTGTCAGAGAAAGACAAAACCTGTGGGTGCTGTCATTGACCTAGTTGGGGAGAAAAGTGACAGCGAGCAATAATGTTGCCAGCGCATCTTTCTTAACCACCCTTTGTATGACCTTGTTTTGAAGTTGGGACCTTCCTTTCCTAATCGCTGCATTAAAAATCTTTATGACAGTAAGTCAGACATATTTTGCACCTTTTTTATTTTTCATTCAGTTTTTTATGACAAGGCAAGGGCATAATCTTGGATTGATGTTCTGGAACTAATTGTATACTAGTGTTCGTGAAGAAGAGCTGGGGATTGTTGGTTTTGGGGTTTTGTGGTGTTTGCTTTTATTTTTTTATTTTTTTTTTAACTGATGGCGAATCAGTGACTTTGTAGTGCTTTCTGACTGGCAAACTAATACAACTGCCACCTCGGTACTCATCAAGGACTTCAACCTTGGACCTCCCACATGTACCTCTTTCGACTATTTCATTTTGGTGAAATGGGTTATTTACTAAATCACAGGAGGAGCCAAAGCTCTGTTTTAGTGATGTGCTGAGTGGAAAGCAGTGGAAAAGAAAGGACCTAGGAAGAAACAAATGCCACAAATGTTAACTTTTTCAGCTGTTATATCTTTCATGTAATTTCCTGCAGTTTTCACTTCATTTTGTTACATATTCTGCATTAGACTTCGATGTTCAATATGAAAGATACGCTCATGATATGTTCTGTGTAGCACAGTTAATGAATAAGGTCTTGTGGAAAAAATTCTGGTTGCTAAAATGTCAGCCATAAAACAAAATGGAAACTAGTCAAATTTTTAATTCTGGGATTTCTAGGGGAGCCTAGGACTGGAAATTAGTACTGATATATTATAAAATAACTTTTTATTGCTATGTTTTTTAATAACTTCTTTAATATTTATAGTTTTTGAAATAACTTTATACACTGGGGCACATTCTTTATGACCATTTCTTTTGTAATTCCTGGTTTGTGACTGTATTTCTAACAAGGAAGATAAATAAGGTCATTCTGAGTATTGATTTACTTAAAGGCATGCTAACCAAGTAGTTAAACACAGCTCTTTTCCATAAATGAAAGTAAAATATTCATTAACTAATTAATAATGGGCAGTTTTTCTAGTTGATATATAGATGTGACTGAGGTTTACATATGGCATACTCTATATCATTACATGGTCCACTTAGAAACATAAAATAAAACCAAATGTAAATTTAAAAATACGTAACAGTGTTATACAGTATATATACTGTATAAAAGAGACTGTTTATATTATGTTCAAGGCATTATTTTAAAAATATGAAACCTGGATACAATGTAATACCCCAGAAAATAGTTGAGTAGAGAACATGCTTTGTACATTAAAAGAAATAGACGAGCTTTTCATGGAATCTTCTAAGATAATAATTGTGTGAGAATATATATAATCTATACGTGTGTGTATATGTATATATATATATAAAATTGTGTGAGTATATATATAATATTCTATAATAATACTAAAATAAGTCGGGAGGGTGGGGTTGGGTTGGGGTTTTTTTTGCACAAGTCTAATGAAGGCAGTTGTATTCTAACAATCCAACAGACATTCTAAGATGCAGTTACTTGAGGCAGCAAATATGCCTTAATTAAAAATCCATGACCGATTGTTTTGTGGGTTGTGAGAACATCTGCTAACATCTTGGTAGATACCATAGAACATTTACACTTACGGAGATAGCAGTCATAATCCTTCTTTTGCCTTGCATGGTAGGATGACTGGAGCTGTTTTCACTTCAATATTACTTTCAGGTTTGGTAATCGAAAATATATACTCAGGGTACCCCAAGGATATCCCAGTTACGCACTACATGTTAATTGAGAGGAGATTGTTGAAAGAATCAGAGATTTTGAGTTTACATTGCATGTGATGCATAATGAAGGGGGTTTATGCAGGTAGGTATTTCCCTTGTTCTCTGGTTAGGTACTTCCTCAATCTTGCTGATTATATAACTGATAATTTTAGAAACAACATATTATTTTTTTCTACCTTGTTGTCTCCATGTTTTGTGTGTACTTTTGCTTTGGTTGCTGGTCTGTGGCCATTAAATGTCCAAAGTCTCTCCAAAGTTTGCAGAACTGTTTGTGGCAACTATTCATAAATGCAGGCAATTAGGTGGAATTAATGCAAGGGTTGAGTGAATAATGGTAATGACACCCAGAATCCCCAGGAGCAGTTGCAACAGGCAGCTCAGGTAAATCAAATGGCACAAAAGAGAACACATTCCTGGCTTTTAGTTGCATGCAACGCACAGACCTCAGCTGTTTGCTAACTGTGTTGTACATCTTGTATTATTTCTTCAGTCTTTCAGTCTACCTGATAATTTTCATGGCAGATATAGCATAAGAATTTGAGGATCTCTATCCTGAGTTTAACATTCAAGTTGCTATCCTCTACTGCCAGTAAATGACTTACACTACTACTTAGCCATAGGGGTTTCTCTTACGGGCAGAGAACACTGGCTGTGGCAATCTGAATGACTTCAGGAGGCTGATGCTTGCAGCGTAAACTGAGAGGCAGTTGTTCTCTCCCTGTCAGAAAGGCTGCTTCCCCATCATCTGAAAACATATATCTGTGTTATTGACATATACTGCATGTAACTGAGAAATAAAGAGTACTGAGCTCTGTAGCTTGAAAGTGAAAAAACAAGCCTGATGTGTACTCACCAACGTTTGATTGCTGGCAGCACTTAGGTAATACACTCTAGCATTTATTTATTTATTTATTTTTCCTAAGGGTAATATAATGCTGCTTTAAGTTTTTGTTGTGAATATGGCCTTGAATTTAGCAAAAAACTTCACTCATAAATGTCAAGTATAACTCAGTTAATTAATCAGAGGCAAGCTTGCCAAAACAGATTTAGGTAAGTACCTGCTTTATTACTTCAGTTGAATGTACCTATGACCAATAAATAAATGACTTTAGTAAAACAAAATGGTAATTTATCTGTTCTTAATTTTTAAATTTCTCTGTAGGCTGGTAGCTTACCAGTTTTAACAGGACTGTCCTGTGGTGCAGATACTGATCCACTGGCAGTGGGTTACAGTCCCAGTCTATACCGAAGGCATAGCACCTCACACTGGAAGAATCAGCACCATGAGCATATTCCCACATGGCCACTCACCGTGGCTTCACTAACTCCCTAGGGCAGTCTCAGTTTGAAAAGCTGGCACTACATTTTGAGGGCAAAACATGGAAATTGTGATTGAGATTTTTCTCCAAATCCATATTCCTTAAAGACTAGAGAATTCTCAAAAATGAAAAATGCAAATTCATCTTGAATGGAAAGTAAAGGTTAGATGCAGGCACACATAATTTAAAATTGACACATTATATATTTAATAGCTCTTACTGTAGTGACAGGTAAAATCCCTTTAATACAGCTGTTTACACTTTATTTATGATACTATTTGCTGAGTAGAAAGTATGACCACTCATGAATGTAATCACTTTTCTTTTGGATGGCACTTCAGGGTTCAATTTGTAACTGAAGAGCTAAAAGTAGGAGCTGCTGCCACATCCGATGGGAGTTCCAGTCCCATCCTCTGTGTTAACGCCGGGTGAGAGCCTGCTGATCAGTTTGTTGTAAGGTTTAGGGAACTGCAGTCTAACCTCTCCTTGTTGAACAGCGTTGACTTAGTATGTCACTGTTGCTATGGTCAGCAGAAAATGAGAGGAAACATATATTTTCCTAAACCAAGGAAAATGGTGTCCGTCATCTGAGGGAGCCCCCACAGCCCCTGGCCCAGGCCAGGAGCAGCAGGAGCCGACGGGTCTCAGTGCACCGATCAGGGAACACTCCATCCCCAGAACGGGCGGGATTGGCTGAGCCCTCCCGCACATGCTGCCTCAGATAATCCACCCGGCAGCTCAGAAGCTTCCAGAAGGGGAGGTGAGGGCCGTCAGGCAGGGCGGGGGCTGGTTAGGGTGGGAAGCGCCACTGGCAGCACTCATGGCACATCCTCAGGCGGGGGCTGTCCTGCAGTGCAAAGCGAGCCGTGTTTGCCACAGAAGGTTGCAGCGGGAAGGTTTATGTTTCTGAATGCGTTTGCCGCCTTTGTGGAAACCCAGTGTGGCAAAGTGCAAAGGCAGCAATGTTCTTCCTCATGTCCTGCTCTGAGTACGAGGCACTAGGTAGTTCAGCAGTGCTTACAAGAGATCTGAAGTAAAGCCAGGTACTGTAGTACACAACCAAGCTGATACCGAACATTGGGCTGCTGTAAGCTTTCGTGGTTGGGGCAGCTCCTGGCTGGGAGCTTCCTGCAGGGTTCCAAAGTGGTGAGGAGACGTGGGCTGCAGGGTTCCAGAGCGGTGAGGAGACGTGGGCTGCAGAGATAGGAGACCTCCCTGAAGTTGAGACTAGGTGCCCTAAATGATTGCAGTGAACAGTACAGCTTCTGGAACGGTGAAATTGCAGCCTCCTCACCAGAGGAAACCTGCTGTGGTTTCTGTGCCTGGCATGAGGTGCAGGAAGGTGATGTAAACATGAAGCCGTGGCTTTCTGGATAAATGCCATATGCTGGGAACAATGCAAATTGCATCTGCTGTCTTTACCTCATCATTCTAGTGGTAGGAAAACAAAAATTAAGTAAATATTAAAAAAAAAGAAAAAAAAAGGAAGGGGATATTGGCAGATTTGACTCAGGCTTCTGACCAGCTATACTGGCTGGTGGATTCTGAATTAAAAGTTCACTAGAATGTATAAATACAGCTAAGGGTCTAATCAGTTTATTCCTGATAATTTACCAAGATTATATCTTTGTGTAATTGTTTTTTGTATGACAGATCTTCAGCTCTATTCTCTCTATGATAGAGTCTAAACATAGACTGAAATAACCATAAACGTAATCAGAAACAGCGGTTTCAGTATGAACAATGGAATGCTATTGGCTTTTTGGAGGTTGCTCACCTGGACATTCATCCAGTCTGTTTGTTTCTTCTTTTTAATGTTTACTGAATATTTAACACTTACTATACATACAGTGCTCCTCTACATGCTTATTTAAAAGTCAGTAGTATTTCCAGAAGATGTAGGAATGCAATAGCAATATGAACGGGTTTGTATTATATACTCATCAAATAATGAAGATTTTTTTCTGAACTGTAAGCAATTCAATTATTTTGTTTCTGAAATAAATTAAGTAAAGCTTATTGAGTCCAATCAGCCCTTGTTTCTAGGGAACTGTAGTTCAATTTCATTTTTAATTAGATCGAACATTGCAAATTTCTTAGCAGTGGTAAGCAAAATCTGGCAATAAAATATGCACTCAATTTGTATTAAAAGTTCCTAAAATCTCATGTAGGGAACTGGCAGTATATCTGGCTTACGTTTAATTGTCCAAGTACCTTATTGTGAAAAATTCCATTTTTAAAAACTGCCGATGTGTAACAAATTACTTTTCTTTGATAAAACTGTATAGATGATGAGCAGACAGCAAATAGGAAGAAGTATGGGACAAAGCATTTAGTTCTTTGTAAGCTTAATACCACGTTTAGGAACACGACGTTAAAAAATTTTCTGTGCAAGGATTACAGGATTAAACCAACCTGTTTTTTGGGTTAGAGAGGCAGGGGGCCAGGATGAATTTGCAAGTAGTTTTTCCTCAACTACTGTGGCAGTCCAGAGGCTAATGCCTAGATTTCCACTCAAACTAGTAGATGACAAGCTGAATTGTGATTCAGCATTACACATGAGTGCTTGGAAACTCTTCATCCAGTTTGAGTTCTACCAGTTTATGGTAGCTCTAATTTATTCAGCAGTTTATTCCTTTTGTTGGTGTTTCCATCAGCTTTGCACTGTAGAAGCTGCTGCTCTTCGCATGGGTGCTGTGATTCCCCATGCTGATTGCCTCTCTTGTGTTTTCTTTGCTTTCCTTTTTTTGTTTTGTGGCTATATGCCATCTTATCCATGTTCAGACAGTGCCGCTGGGCTTCATTACAAAAGGCAGGTACTCTGGACAAGGTGGCCGTTCTGCAGCTTTTGAATGTAGTTCATAGGAAATGACATGGCTGTGTCACAGACAACATCCCTAGCTATAGGGAGTAATTTCCAGCAGGGATTCAGGCCAGCATCATTAGAACATGTGGGACATGTTAGAACATGATTTTGTTATGTTTGAGGGGGGTTTATTGTTTGCTTGTTTGCCTCAGAGAATGAAAAGGGTCAGCTATACGTATGGTAATGGATAATTGGTGTTTGAGAGATATCTGTGGGAAGGCTGGGTATGCACATTTCATTGCATGACAGCTTAGTTGCTCTTCTGCTGCAAGAGCAATTCTACTGGGGTCAAAGGATTTTAAGGACTCCCCATAGCACATCTAACATGAGCAGGGGTTGAACTAGCATGGAGATTTAATACTACTCCAAATTGATGGGCTAGGAGCATCGAAGCCTGTTTTACTTCCCTCCGGTAGTTTCTTTTTTAGTTAGTCACACTAAGAATAAACAACTTAACTTATTTGCTTCTAAAAGCTGTTACTCATGACCCTTCACAAACCAGTTTTCTTGTGGTTAGTGCAAATGTACAAGTCTTCTGCCCTTGAATAGCACTTATCTGAAAGAATGTAGTTAAAAATATAACTGATGGTATATTGTGTACAAAGCAGCTCTTGCTCCTCACTGCCATACAGCCCCATCACTTATGCAGGCTGTTATGATTGATATTCTAAGGCTTCTTGCGCTTCCCTCCTCCTTTTTCTCCCATATTCTATCAGACATCCAGGAAATACAAGGGGGAAATCTCCTCTCCTTATAAATCAGTTTTAGAAATGAAAATGACCAAATTCTGTAAATTTAAAATTTTGAAGGACAGTTTCAATTTAGAAACTGATTAATAAAAATGCCTTGAAAAAAGCATAGGCATGCATGTCAGAGTCTTTCCTCAAATAAATGCACTGCATGTTTCTCTGATAGTAAGTAAATCAGAGTTTTAAAGTTCTTGCCATGATGCAAACCAAGTATTTGATCTTCTGCTGTTCATATGTATTGCACTCTATGTCAGGTGTAATTTCTTGAATTCAATGGAGTATGTTTTCTACCTTCTAAGACTTTTATGGGAATAGCCTGTAATTTATCAGATCCCCATTGTCTGCATTTCTAGCTTTTTGAAGTTTTACTTAGCTTAACCCTTTTCCCAGTCCTGTTTCTTCAATATAGCAATAGTGTCATTCCTTAGACAAGGGCAGTGTTCAAGTTGAATAGGAAAGATGTATTTCTTTTCATCATCCCCATGTGGTCAGCCATTAAACTGGCTGTGTCCTCCATCTTTTACTATCTTAACATAGCACCTTGAGGATTGATCAGCAAAACCCAAAACTTCTTTAGATAGAGTTTTAACACAGAATTATTTTGGATGCTGTCCCTGCATCTCTGTGATGGGAAATATAGAAGCATGATTGAACATTAAGTGCAATATTAAAATATAAAGCGGAAGCCAAACTGGATCTTTGCCCACTTTACCTGTTAAAAATATGCAACTTGGATGAGTGATATAAAAATTAAGGTATGTGTATCTAGGTGGGTTTTTTCTTCACTGAGTCTTGTTCGTGTTACTACTGCATCTTCCAAGTAATCTGTCTTATAGTGCGTAATTGAGAGGACAGTGGCATCTAATTAAATGTGCAGTATGCAAAGTCTTATTTTTCTACTCTAACAATCTGTTTAAGAAATAAGAAGATGTTCTGTCAGTGAAGTCTTCCAGCAGTTTCAATGGCCCTTTCCCCTTGCTTGGTGATTTTACATACTGCCAATTAGTAAAATTAGATGGGAGATCCTTTCAGAGCATCATGATTTTAATTGGAGCTTCAGTAGAAAAGAGTAATTAATAACTTGTAACCTGTCCAGCTAGTAAAGTTGTGTCTCAGCTTAATGAACCATGGGTTTTGCATGTTGCACTGTGAATTGAAAATGCAGTAGTTAAAAACTAGCTACTGTTATTTGTCATTTAATTCTGGTCATTTCATTGAGGTATAATGACAATAGGAGATAGAACTTCTGTAAATTTTTATGAATGTTTAACCTGGAACAGAATATGTAATAGATATATGTATGTATTTTTCTTACATGTTTGAGATATTTTACCTTTGCCTCTGAAATATTGTTTTGTATTGTTTGAATCTTTTTTTTTTTTTTTTTTCCAATGGTCCATATGTATTATGACCTTGAATATAAAATACTGCATGCATTTTTGTGTGTAAGAGGTGGAGAAAAGGGGATGACAAGTATATACAGGCAATCAACATATAAGTGAGAATATCCAAGAAGGTTTTGTTTCATTAATGCATTATGTCCAGGTTTTACTGTGTTAACACCTGAATGGACTTCTAGTAAGCAGTGCTATTATGAATCTGGCATTAGGAAGAGGAAAACTTTGGCCTGAAGTGGTATGGAAGAGGTTGTATGCTAGGCTAAAAACATAGTAATCCAGTATGAATTTTGCTGTACTGTCAGTAGCTGACAGTTAAAGGCCTTTGTAGTCTAATGAACTGTGATGTCATTTACACTAACACAGGCATTGTGTAAAATATAATTTGTTTAATTTGGGGTGTGTATTTAAGGAGTGCAAACTGCTCTATTAAGCTTAAAAATCTCCTGTGCTTAAACATCCTATATGTGCCTGTAGCTAAAGCATGTTTAATCTCTTCTTTTAGGGTTCTGTTACTTTGCCAGACATAGACATATCTTGATATATATATTGCCTTTTATATTTTTTTTTACAATAAAATGGGTGATAAAAGTTATGAAAGAAGATAAATACTTGCTTAATTTACTACTTAAAGTTTTGTTGCCTTGGTATACCCCCTCTCCAGAGAGTCTTGGTTCCTTTTTAATTATTGTTACTTTTGATAGTGACTGGAATTTCCAGGGTTTAATATAAATAATTTCACAGAGATTGGGTATATAATCTTCATGGAACTGACATCAATCGGAAACTTCTGGTGTACAGCATAATTGCTTTGATTCTGGTTTACACAAGAGCCTCTTGCTGCCATGTTGTAGTAAGACAGTAGAAGGGCCTCAGAAACATGTACGTAGTTTCAATGAACACCCTAATACTATTTATTAATGTATGTATCTATGTACAGGAGTGAGGATACAGCCAAGGCACAACTTTCAGTAATGTGAAATACATGCACATGAATACCTTCTGAAGATGAAAACTATGTTTTGAGGCACTTTTGATGTGAAACAGCATGGTGTGCTACAGGTGTTTTTGAAATGTAGACTTTTAAATTATACTAGGATAGCATTGAAAATATGTGATAACGAAGTGAAAAAGAAATCTTAAATACTGTTGTTCAGCTAGTTTGTGTTGTTTTTTTTTACTGATACATTTTAACCATTATGTAACAATTGAAAACCTGAATGCTTATGTAATGTAGTTGAAAACAGAATTAGATCTAATAAAAAAATGACACTTGATTTCCATTGAACCCAGTATTGCGAAGTAAAATGTAACAGAAGGGAACCTATAGTAAATTGAAGAGATCTGGTTGATCCCTGCCCCAGCACTAGAGTTTGATTTATAACATGCTGAAAAACTCTTTTAGATGTATATACAAGTAGTGAAATGCATTTGGAAGTCGCTGTCATTTAAATTAACTTTTCCAGACAGTGTTAGTGCTACTTGTTTTGTGTAAGGATAGAAACTTTCATGACAACAGTCACTTATTACATAGAATTGTAAAACAATATATCCTGTACTGAACTGCATTATTCTTCATAATGTATCATTTGATAAACGAACAAGTTTTTCCATGGGTTAGTGAACAGGTTTTTCACTTTGTTTCTTGAAGTTGGATTTTATGATGTCTAAATCACGGTCCAAGTTTCTGTATCCTTTTCAATCTGTCACACTCTCTCTTGTGATTTCTTGCATGGTTTTCCCCCTTTCCATTAAGGGGTAAGCTCTCCAGATTTTATTAATGCCTTTGCAGTGTGGTGCATTAGCAGGATCTGCCTCTTGTCTACTCAATATCCCATTTTCATTAAACTTGTAGAAATATACTGAGATATTTCCTCCTGTCATGTAAGTCTTCTGTGCCAGTGGTTCAATCATTACTGTGGATCAAGTCACATAAATAGACAAGCATAGAAACCAGACCAAAGAAGTGTTACAGAAGTGGTATTTTATCAGTTAACGGGGCTGGTATTATGCCTTATAAAGCATAGCCTGTACAACTGTAGGGGAGGGATAAAGGGAAGAGAGATGGCTTTCCGCAGGAGAGAAAGGAAGACAAACAGCAATGCTGATACTGTAGCGGTCTGCACATTTAGCAGCATGACTGATTGTAAAAAAGTTTCACAAAGACGAAGAACTGTCTAGACAGTGGCACAGAAAGGTTGTCTGAAGGTTTGGCCATATTGTGGGACCATTTGCAAATATAGTGGGAAAAATTGCTGGTAATGAGAAGCTATTTTAATATGTAATTGGTAGATTGATGGAATCCACAGTTACCACATCAGGTGTGTTGTTGTTTTTTGTTTTTTGTTGGTTGTGGGGGTTTTTTTGTTTGTTTTGTTTTGGTTTTGTTTTTGTTTTTTTTTCCCCGATGTGTTACTAATCATCATTAGTCCTCACTTTTCGGAATATAATATGTTGTGGTGCTCCTCATCTGTTGATCGTGCATTACTATGTTGTAAATTGTTTGTAAAGAGACTATTACTTGGAATCAGCTAAAGGGAGAGAAAAGATGTTGTGGTCATTTAATTGTCTTTAAGCCATTAGGGTCTTGATGAATCAGAGAAGGCTGGGTTTTCGATTTCATTGAGTGACTAGGTTAGGAAGCCCTTTCTTAGCTATCTCTACACTATTACTTGCTGTGATCCAGATGAGACCAAAGCGTGATGTGCTTTTCTGCTCTCTGCCTGGGAGATGGCAGTTCAAACTCAACCCCAGATGTGGCTCCCATGAACAGAACATCAGAACAGTGCTGATGCTGTCAGGCTTTATTTTCAGCTAAAAAGCCAGAGTACTACTTACACAGCTACATGCCTCAATGTGCATGTTTTTAATCCTTTGAGGCTTCATGGTTAGCAGGAAACCTGTCCAATGTGCTCTCTGGACAAGGATGATGCCTGATTACCCAATTGTTCTGCTTTTTGATGCTTGGGAGGTGCAAGGATGGTCTCAGCTGGAAAGAGGAGACCAGGGGAAATGATCTTCAGCAAGGTAGACTTTGCTCTCAGCTGAAAGATAACAATACAGCTTGAGGCCGGTACCTGCTGCATTGCTTCCCTGTTTATGACCAGTCATTTAAGGGCAGCTCTTACTCTTTATGCTGGAGTTTCATACAGAGAGGCTGTAGTCTCTTCTCTTTTGTAGGTTTGTTTCTGTATTCAGATCACTAACATAACCCCCCTGATGAAGCATTCGTTCAGGCACACGCTAGGCTCAGATGAGATACAACACATTAAAGTCAGGTGTGAGAGGTAGTGGCCCCCTGCTTTCCAGCAAAGAGTCGTGCTCAGCTTCCCTATTTTTAACCTAATGTCTATTTGTCAGTAGGTTTGTGGCCAACACCAAACAGTCAAGCTTGGCTCCTGTGTGCAGTGCAGACCTGGTCTCTGTTACCTACGTGTCAATACAAAAGATAAATGTTTTCTCTGCGGCATTCAGAGGTGGTGCAGTTAAATGGTGAAGTACCTTTGAGATTTCCTGTTAGGGCAAAACCAAGTTCTTCAGACTACTGGAGTCTGCCTGTATAAAGAATTGGTTGCGTTTACTCTCCCATATCAGTTATCTTGTTCTTATGTCCACAATGTGTTATTAGTGTGCCCTCTTAATGTATCTAAAGCTATCGATGTTATAGTTACTGTACTTTCTGTTCAAGCAGTACCTTATTATATAAGGAGATCCCTGAGTTAAAATGAAGGATTCCAAAATCACTAGTCACTACTTAAAGATGTGTCTTTTCACTGCTTCAGCCGCATCATCTTTAAAGGGTAATTTAATAGTGCCTTAAGGTGTGTAGAGTTTACAAGGCTGATCTGTCCCCATGTATGTGACAGAGCTTTTTATAAAGCAGCAAGTGTCTCATATGAGATTAAACTGAGTTGGGAATGCTTTTTGGGGTAATTTCATGTACTGGATTGAAAGAGTTAGTGGTTTAAAGTGAGTCTAGAAACTGAAGATTTAAGCAGCCATAAACAATGAAAAGGTTAACAATGGGCATCAGTATCTCTTTTCTTGTCAAGGGTTCTGCTGTTTCCCTTTTATTCTGACATGTCTGCGGCTTTGGGAGAGGGAGGAGGCATACACCTAAAACCATAAGGAGCAGATTCTGTTGTTGGTTGGTTCTACCATCTAAAATAATCCATTGGTTTGAACAGATGTGTACCAGTGTACCTGAAGGGACATAATCTACAATCTTTAGCCATGTAAACAACCTCTTCCTCAGATTCTTTGTGCTAGGGCTCTTTATGGCTGTTAAGGTGTTGACTTATTTAAGATGAAGATGGAAGCAACAGTACTAATTTTTTGTTGGCGTAGTTGTGATGTCACTATTGCAAAGTTGAAAGGCAGCAATTATAGCTGAAATCTGAAAGCTGTTCTGTAACTTCATGTGAACAACACAACTCCTTACTAGAGATTGTAGCCATGGCAGCAGTGGTTGCTGCACTTTGTGAATAACAACCGTGTGGTTACCTTCTCTCAGTGAAACAGGAATTTAATAGTGATTAAGTACAAAGTTTTTAAAACTTTTTTTTAAAAAAACCCAGAAAACACTGCATCTGTATTCTGTATCTTCTATGCTATTAAGATTAGAGATGAATAAAAAGGTACTGGATATGGATGCAGGAAAAGACAATTGTTAATTTAAATTCTGGCTATTACATCATTTAGCTATGATGCATCCTGCTCTTCCTATAGTCTCCCCACCCCCTGGATTTTGTAAATCCTGGCTAAATGTATGCATATGAAAGTGATTTGGAAACAGAACAATACCATAATAAATGAACCTACCATTTTGGAAATGTTTATGCCTCTGTTACATTTAAGGACTGTGATACATTTTTATTCTTTTACATTTTTAACTGTCTGTGCTAGTCACGTTCTGACTCTGCACACTCATCTGAATAGAGTTCTTTCAAAGACACTATCCCTTTTCATCTAGGGTTTGCTTTGAATAAGGTATGTAAGATTACACAGGTGATTCATAGGTTCACTTGCATGTGTTTATCTGAATTCAGACTGCAGTGTTAAAATTTTGGTGAATCACATAATTACATGTTTACTTATAGAAATGGCAAATAGTACGCTGCTATTTTGTTACATTTTTTTCCCCATCTTAATTATCAAGAAAAGCAGAACTAAACATCAGACGCTTTTGAGGCTTAAACCAAATGCCGTATATTCATGTAATTTACATACTTGTAAAGCCACAGAGAACTACACATAAACAATTCTTAAAACCGACAGCTAGGAAATAAATCAAATATATATATGTATGTATACACACAGAAGAAAAATGAAGGGTCTAAAATACAGAAGAAGGACAACTGACCTGAGAAATGGAGGTATAGTAATGAGTTCTCGGGTTCCTAAAGAATCAGATCTGTGTAGTCCAGAAACCTAATGTACTTGCAAGCGTTCCTCAGACCACTTGGAGCTATTTGGAAAGCCATCAGTAGAGCATACTGAATAGAAAGATAATCCTTAAATACCACAATTACTACTGTCTGAAAAATTAATGTAGTTTTGTGTCACTTCTGTAGTCTTCAGTCAATTCCAAATATGCAGAGCATGACACAGAAAAGTCATCTCATTTCATGGGAGTATTTGTGACGTTACAATTTGATTTCATATGATTCAGAATAAAATCCCTTTATTTTTCCATTCTCTATGAAAGAGAAAACCAGATTTTTTTTCAGACAGAATTGATCTATAGGCTCCTGCAAGTGAAGGTGCTTGGATTCTTTTGTCCTTGACTTTGGGGAAGTTACCTGATTTGCTGCCCCAGATCTATAGATTTTTGGAAAGGCTAGTTACCATTACCAACTCAAGCTGTGATGTTCTGATGAGACAGAATAAAAACTGTCTGACAGAAGCCAGACTCTTAAGGTTTGAGCAAGTTGTACTGCGCCTTTTTTTTTTTTTTTTTTTTCTTTTCTTTTAATTCTGTAAACACGTTTTGGTTTTTTTTTTCTTGACTGAAGAGTAACTGTGTCCAGAAATCCTGTGGCAGACTGCACTTATGCATGTCCTTGAAGAGGTAAGTTAAGCGGGAATGTCGTACTGCTAGTAATATGGAAAATACGGAAGATCTACTGAAGATGTTTTAATGAGACTAGTTTCACAACTAAGGCATTTTCAAGGTGTTATGTATATCACATAAAAATATGTTACGGTTGTATGTCTAGCAAGTGTCCAATGAGTTGGGACAAAGGTGGCTCCACTTGTAGCTCTTTGTGTACATTACTGAATGCCAGTGCCTCATCTGAATATAGTCTCCAACACACCAGCCTTGTCTGACTGTCACAATGAAAGAGTTGAAGATGGAACAGTTGCAAATCTCAAATGCAGTTGTAGTGAGTGTTAGCACTGTTTCCTCAACATGCTACATATAATTTAAAAATAAGAATTATTTTTGTCATTAGGCTTTGAATGTGGCTTTTGACAGGAATTTGGGAAACATGACTTGCCTTTAGTGCTTCAGGGTTTGATTTTGTCTTTTCAAAGCATAACTGATGTTTTATATTACAAGCAGTTCGGAGCTGCACCTGTCTTTATTTGCTTTGTGCATAGCATAGTTGGTGAGACCCTGATATGTGACAAAGCCTCTATCTCAACAGTAATTAAAATAAATAATGTGTCCTGACATAGTTGTTGTTAATTGTCACCTATGTTGTTTTGTTCCCTCAGCTTTCTCTGTTAGAAGATGCAGGATTTGGTGGTGTTCTTCTTTACATCGATCCTTGTGACTTACCAAAGACTACAGATCTTGATGATAAAGCTTTTATGGTTTCCTTGAATAGTGGAGGAGATCCATCAACACCTGGTTATGCCAGCATTGGTAAGTACTGTTCAAGGCACATTCAGTTAATGGTCATTTTAATTCTTTGTAGATTCTAAGTATGGGATTTAAAACACTCAACAAAATTCTGCCTGAAAGAGAAACTCAGTAAGAGAACACTGTAATGCTCAAAGGATGGCATTCAATCTCAAAAGTGCTTTACTCTAAACTCTTAGCACAAAGCCTGTACTCTGAATAATTTATTTTGTTGCTTTTTTCTATTTGTGTATACACACACTGAACCATTATTCCGGCCTGCTTATTCCTAACCCATGAAAAAAAAAAAAAAAGCTGTGAAATACTAATTCAGTGGTTTTTGAGCAGGTTCCACGGGCTCTGTCCCAACTGAAAGAAGTATTCTTCCCTTCCTTCTATATTCCAGTTTCATGGTCTTGGTAATGGAAACTTTGGTGCATGGATGCAAGTGCAATGCAATCAGAAATTTATATGGTAAAAGATTTAAGAAAAAATAATGTTCATAGTATCTATGTGCTGTTACCACTTGAATAGAATGTGTTCATTTAGCCTCATCTCAGTTCTGCCTGGCTAGACTTGGTTATCAGTTTGTGCTTCTCTAAAGACATGTGTTGTCGAAGTATGGGAAATAAAGAAATGATTTTAAGGAACTACATAGCCTTTTATAAGTTTAAGGTGTGTTTTGTTTTTTGGTTTTTTTAAAGCAATGCTAACAATAAATAGAAGCAGCAGCATATTTGACTCGTATGTGCTACTTAAATCTCTGTTCTGACAGTTCAGTGAATGTGTGTTCTGCTTCCCTGCTGCCTTTTCAGCTTTACAACCTTTTTTACTATCTAACTATTTGGAAATGTATTAAGCAGCAGTCTATGAGTTTGTGACAAGGCTTCATCAAGAATATTTGGTCTGGTTACTAGCTCAGACATCTAAAGTCTGACTTGAATTGGCACTAAATCAACTGAGGCAACACTGAGATACTTCATGACTAGAATGGCAGAAAATAGAAATATTTGCCTGGTTGTCAAAGAAGGGTGTTAGCTATTCACAGCATGAATGCCTTGACAGCTCAGTGGGAAAGAAATCGCACATTTTCTCAGTGTCTCAGTGTACCTGACCCAGTGTTCTTAAAAAGTGCCCTGGGAGCTACAGAGGTAAATGTAACACTCTTCAAGCTTTATTCTTGCTCATTTCATGGAACTATTTGAAAAACAGTTTGTTGCTATCTGTCTGGCTGACTCCTTGATGTTTTATTTACTCTTCATGAAAAGTAAAGCTAATTAAAACAGATACATCAACATGAAGATGCCATTTCAGTGTCTAAACCTTATGCGTTGGTTTTCCATCAGTAAATTATCTCATTGGCAGTGTGCATTCCAATCTCCAGTTTGAGAAAAAGAAGCTTAATTATATGGAAAGTGGTGATGAAAGTACATTGATTGTTTCTGCTATAACCCTTAGTGTGGTTTGTCTGTGGTTTTAAGTCTCTGAGCAACATTCATAAACAAGAAGAGGCTCTCATTTTCCTAAAATCATTTATATTTTGATCTGGAAAGAGTTCAAAGGAACATGTGAGGAAACTCTTTGTTATGGTTATGTCACTGGAAGGTAGGTCAGATGGAAGTAATTTCTGTGTTTCTGATGATGATTTTCTTCTCTGGAAAATATGAATCAATTTGGTTAGAGGTAACTTATGCCTGGGACGAATACAAATACCTCTGGAGCACAGACTTTTGCCTGAGAGATATGCTTGCGTGTGAGGTAGTTAAACTGACTACAGGTAGAACGTAAGTGCCAGATACCCAGGGTCGCCCCTATCTCTGTGATTCACAGAGTATAACATGCACTACAAGAGATTTTATTGGACGCTCCTGCTTAAGTTATTGGCATATCTTTGATACCATCTGTACTTCACAGATTGCCAAAAGAACTGTTACTATTACAGTCTCAGAGACTGCTCCTACCACCATTCTCCCTTTTACTAAGAAATTCCAGCTGAGTGATCCAAAGTTATGCTTGTATTAGATGAATGAAAGGTACAAAACTTGTATTTTCATGCTACTGCCTATGTTTCTTGCATTCTTTTAGTCTGAAAACAAATTTCTCTGTGGCATCAGAGTATTGAACTACTTCAGTTTTCTTCCTAGGGAAAAAAAAAAAAAACCCACAACAAAAAACCCCCACCAAACCTTCAGGAAATGATAGCATTTACAGGTCTCTTTGCAAAGTTGACAGCATTTTCAAATGGGGTTTATGTAATAATTCAGAGAGAACTTTGGAGTTCTCGTGAGATTTTAGCTCAAATTTCCTAATTCATGAATTCCTCTGCATATGAATCATTTTAGAATGTACAGAAATAGCTTGAGGATGGGTTTGAGATGCCTACTACCTATCAGTTGAACGATTTTTTTTGATCACTGTTTGATAAAAGGAAAAAAAATAATAGTGTGGAAAGGGAAGTGAACAGCACTTATGTAAAAGTTTCGGAAGCCTTGATAATTCTTCTGTTCTTAAGACTCTCCCAATCCTACATCATATCAGTCCTGAAACAATGATACGAGCCTTTCTGAGCATCCGTTCTGTCTTGCTGATACTGATTGCCAAAGACTGGTATCCTCCATTTTCAGAAATCTTTCTTCCCTCTTCCTGATCTTGAAATGAAACAGATCCAATGGGCGGGACTCAAGGAATTAAACACAAGGGACTGAGAAGTTTGAGAGCAAAATGAGACACTTCTGTGGCAAAAATTATCCTGAAAACAGAAGAATAGCAAAAAACTTGAGTGACTTCCCCCACCTATTTCCCCCCCCTTCATTTTGACTTTCTGAATGCTGCACTTCTTTCACCTACCTTTGCTTGGCAGACACATATTAGATTTCTCCATTGCTAGACTTCAGAGCCATTTTAAACCACATTTGTTTCCACACAGAAAATGGCTCAGTAAACAAATATGGATAGAACCTCTTTGTCAATCCTAGTATGCAAATCGAAAAGTGTTATTGTGATAAGCATTAAGAACCCTGCCCCTGAGATAAGGTACCTCATAATAGAATCCCTTTCTGTGCAGTAGTGGAATAGAATTTCATGGAGAATTCAGACAGCATCATAGAAAACACTGTTAGCCTAAAAATGCTGAAATATAACACCTGTAAAATAGAATCTTATGCTATCGGTTGGAGTTTCAAGTGTAATGTTGTTTTAGAGTACTGTTAAGCAAATAGTAAGGCAAAGTGGTATATCTGGAAGTAGTCCATGCTTCAGGTCATTGTTAACAGCTAGCTGGTCATGTGAGCCGTGTTACAGGGATTTGGGTGAATAATCATAGTAGCACGGGGAAAATGCACAGCGTCCCTAGAATTCCGAATAGTGAATATTATTCTGGTAGAGGAATTGACATTACTCCTCAAACATTGCTAATAGGATTTTTTTCAGAGGATTTTTTTTGCAGGAAAGAGGAGGAATTGGTGAGGTGTTGGTCCACTACAGCCACAGCTGAGCCTATCAGCGAAGTTGGTGGTGCCTCTGAAAATGTATTTAAGAAAGGGCAAGAATTCTGAACAGGCAGAGGAATGAAACTTGAGCCTAGAAAAAGGCAGGGTGAAGGTGCTGGTTTGATCTTTTTTGTTTTGTTTCTTACTATCCAGATCTGTTTAAATTGGCAGCTGTTGACACTGTTTTGCCTGCAGAGGTAATTGAAGAGTGATCTCCCTGTTTATCTTGACCAATAAGCTTTTCCATACTGTTGAGCATGGGGAGTGAGACTGTGGCTGGGGATATGTCAGGGAGCAGGCCAAGGTTGACCCACCACACAGTGTTCTTCATGTTTTGATAAATTACAGCAAAAGTTAAAGGACACCAAATATGATTCATAAAATCTTTATTTTTAATTATTTTTTCATAATTTATATATATATTTTTAATAAACTCTAGTCATGTCATTCTTTAGTTGAGCTTAGCCAGTTATTCTGCAGTGAATATAGGGAACTATTGCAACTACTTGGAATATTGGTAAGTACATGCTGTGATGGAAATGTATGCCTGCTTTATTTTTAGTCAGCCCTTTGATTCTGTATGTTTATGTGCTTCCTGCCTCATATCTGAATTTGTCCTTACTGTCCTTTACTTCATATTTTACTCCTCTGAAACAAACAGCTGAGCAGAAGTTAACGGGAAAATAGAACACTGTATAAAAGTTTTAAGCATGCATACCAGTATGCTCTAAAATGTTTTGTTATAGATCATCATGACTTCTTACAAGATGTCCTCAGCTCTGGTTTGTCTGTTTTTTGAAAGAACAAAACACAGTTACAAGGATAGTTCTGTGCTTCTCTTTGCACGCATTTGTTGCAGAAATGATCCCGGGAATATTATTTTTAATGTTTTTTTTCAAAAGCTGTGTTTACTTTCTAAATGAACTACAGAGATAACTTGGTTTAAAATGACTGTCTACATTCAGACTTTTGGCTTTTTCATTTTGTTTTATTTAAGTTTATATTAAGACTGAAGCTGGGGAGAAAGTTTACAATGCCATATTTTGATTTGGGGTTGGGGGGTGTGTGTTTACATATACCCTTGATCATTTTATTTTTTTACTTATGTGTAATTTTAGTGTTTGCCATAAAAAACCTCCCACACTTCATTATCAACTACACTGCTTTATCAGCTATACTGTGTTATTTTCTGTATGAAAAAAAAAATAAAATCTGTGCTAATGATGTAAATCTTGGGAAAATACTGGCTGTTGAATAGTGAGCACTGTAAGTAATAATTTCAGCAGATTTTCAATAATACTTCTAGCACTAAGGGTTCAAAAGGTGTCTGAATCCATGATCTGCCTTTTCATATTTCTCAGGATACAATAAAATAACTAAATTTGTATTTAAGTACCAAATTACATGATCTGAGTTTTTTGGGTTTTGTGGGTTTTAGTTTTCCCTCCTGTCTGTCTTTCAATTGGTGTTGCATGTATTTAATCTGAGAAAATCAGTTGGACATCAAGATATTTTAGGCTCACATGTTTGAGTGTGTGTACTTCTGTATAGTATATCAGAAACAATTTAATCTTCTGTTAAGCTGCCTATAATTTTATCTTGCAGGGAGGAAACAAATTTGAATTGAAAATACAGTGATTTTATCAATTAAAGTATTAGAAGAGGAGGGAAGGAATTACTGCCAATAGTACTGCAATAGTTTGCTAGCAACAATTCTATCATTTTACTCTTGATGCCATGATGAAACATATGGTCAAAACTTTTCTTAATTTCAAACAGAAAATTATAAAGACCAGTGAATTTAAAACAGCAGTGGAATGTACAAGTGGTAAATGCCAAATTATTTGAATAATAAGAAATAACCGCTTCCTATCCAGCAGAACTAGTTCAGTGGAAAACATACTTCCTAGATACATCGTGACATCTTGAAAGCTGGAGAGGACTCCTCAGTATTTTTGACATTTCAGACAAGCTGCTAAACAGCCTTGACTCTCAACAGAACGTTTTCCAGTGAAACTACTTTGTCTCATCCAGCAAAAGTAGCATTTTAAATGGTGTCCAGCTTAAATTTTTGAAGCTACTCACAACTGACTTTAGCATATTTAAATCTTTTGTGCAGTCGTGATTGAAAATAATCCTGCCCATAGCTTTACCGATACAGTGTTTCAGCTCACTATAATTTGTGCAAGTAAGCTAATTTGTTATGTACTTACAGAAGAGCAAACATCACTGTATGCCAGTAAGTCTAGCTGCTGTATTGGAATCTGCTACTACAAAAACACAGGTGCCTGCAGAGTCTGTTTGAAATCAATTGTCTTTGCATGGGCTGAGAATCCAGGACAGGAAGCTTTTTTTATAGCATCAGGAAGTTTCGAGGACCCCCTTGCACTCCCATATGGGAGTGTTAAGAAGCATATGAGACCAAAGACAGATTATTAAAGAAATATTTTACTAGATTTATGTGTTTGTGGATCAGGAAAGGAATTACTTTTGTTTCTTTATTTGCAAAGGTAGCGGGATGAATAGTTGTGCATTTGCTCATCTAGCAATATATAATGATGCATTTTAAGAACCGGTGAAACTCTGAACTGACAGTCAGCTAGAGGCCAGTTTTATGGACCACTTGCTCTGTTGACAGTAATTTGTTACTTAACACCCTTCTCTGTCCATTATTGTGGTTTCTTCCAGTCCTGTATCTTTCACAGCTTTTTTCAGTGGCTTTGTTGTGTTTCAGGTGGGCTGTATTTGTTTATTCTCTTTTTCCTAAAACCCAATTAATCTAATGTTTCTTGAGATTAATTTTATGCAGCAGCATCTAGCAGATAGGCAGGAAAGTTTGGCAGTAATTGTACATGAAATCTGAGTTTAGAGCAAAAAACATGTGTAGAAATAACAAACCAATAAAGTCAGTTCCAGGTTTCTACCATTTGCAGTCTGTAAACACATTTCTTTATTCACTGCAACTGAAACACTTGGTTGTACTGATGTCAAAGTTATGATGACACCTCCCCACTGCAAGCAAGCCACAGTGGTATTGCTGGTGTTTGGGGATCCAGAAAGGGCTTAGAACAGTAGGAAGTTATCTTTTCAGTAGAATTCTATTTGAAGGCTCCAAACCTCTGGTTACAGTATTACAGTAAAACAGCTTCATTTTCCTAGGCCTATTTTTCATGTATTTCTAATAGTTGAGTCTAATTATCACCATCTTCATTTCAGGTGATATATTGTACATTCTGAAAAATTATGCTTGTCACAATTTAAAAGATTCTCTCTTAATATTGCTGTTCAGGCAGCTTAGATTTAAAACTGGCCGTTCATTTTTCAATGAAGAGTTAAATTCTTTTAAAAGAAATGCTGGGAGGCAGATTATGTGTGTGAATTCAGGCTGAATATAGTGTTTAGTTTTGTTACACAGAAAGGGAATTTTTAAAAGTCATTAATTTCCTTTTTAAATTTTCAAAACTTGAACTTTTCCCCTTCTGTTTAAAAGCTGATGAAATGAAGGGAAAAGCAAAAGGTTTAAGTGAACATTTTGAACATAATGGACCAAATTCACTATTAGTTGTGCCTTTGACTGATTTATTTTGTATGTACAAAGCAAGTACCTGTTTCGGAGATGACTGTTTTCTAGCTAATATACACCTCAGAGTAAAAAGCAGGCATTTCTGGTAGGTGGTACTAATTATTAATGCTGCTGTAATGGCCAGAAACACCTGTCTTGAAGTACAAATTCTGGTCAGATTCAACCAATTATTTTGACCATGTAGAAGCTAAGGGGAAAATTTTCAGAACCGGAATGACTGTAAAGCAGTTTAGGTATCCCTCACAGGAAGATAAAGCAGATAGTATAGCTTTATAGATATGTATAAGTAAAAGAACTGTAATTACTAATAAAGGTTTCTTAACTTTCCCATATATTTGTGTGTGTGTGTAATACAATGGTATTTCCTCCTCTTAGCACTCCTGTGCGCAAGTTGGGATACTACAGTGTAACTCTTACGTATTGCAGAATTAACACCTGCAAGTGCACCTGCATAGCATCAAAAACACCATAAAGTCAGCTGGGTGATTGTTTAAGCAATTAAAGTTGTAATTAGTTTTATAATTATTTTTTTCTAGTGCAGTTTGAATGCTGCAAGACAGAATAAACCAAACCATCTTTAATTCAACTTGATCTCTGTTCCAGCCCACTGCTTACTCTATAGAGCAGCTGCATAAAAAAGATAATAGTACCTCTTCCCACTTTCAGACAGGTAGAAACTCCCTTAGAAGAAAACCTAATCATCTTAAAATGGAGATGTGGAAAATATTTTTTGTTACATAAATATATGCTATCATATCGTATAGCACTGTTCTGCAGAACACTACAAGTAATACATCGCAGTTTGTGTCTGGCCAATTTTCAGAAGCATTTTCCTTGTACTTTTCATTTTCAGATTGTTTTTTCAGATTTTCAGTGTTTTCCTTCCCTTCAGAAACAGAAGAATGCTCTACCCAGGGTGACTGAGAAGTGGGCAGGGAAAAAAAAAAAAAGGAGAAGCTGTTGTATGATGATGGTTTAGTTGGTTAGCTAATAACAATATGAGTGGTGCAGGAAGCTTATGAGACGACAGGGTAATCAGTGTATATATATCAAATTTAGTCAAAACCATCTAAACATATTGGGGGTGGGGGGGTGGTATTTCAGTGACAGTGTGCTCCAGAGCATGGTGTATCATGGAGTGGTTGGATGTCTCTGATACTGATGCCAGGAAAGGAATAACAGCCCTTCTTCCAGAAGGAAAAAAAAAAAAAATAAATCATAAATTAGTTGAACTTGGAAGTGACCTGTGGAGATCATTGAAGTACAAGCTGCCTGCTCAAAGCAGACTCAACTAGACCAGGTTGCCTAGGACATTGTACTGTGTTGGGTTTTGAGCATCTCCAGGCACATGTCAAAACCTCTCTGGGCAACCTCTTTCAGTGCTTGACCACCCTCACATAGAATACCTTTCTTTATGCTTAAGCCAAATTTTGTGTATTTCAGTTTCCTCCTCCATTCCCTGAATACCACTGGAGAATAATCTGGCTCCATCTTCTTTCACACTCCCATCAAGTCTTTACACCCATAGGTAAGATCTCTGCAGGTCTTCTCTGTTCAAGAATAAGCAATCCCACATCTCTCAGCCATTCCTCATATGTTGAATGCTCCAACCCCTTAGTCATCTTCATGGCCATTCACTGCACTCACTCCACAATGTCTGTGTCGCTTCTGTAGAGACTCCAGGGGTCGTTTCACCAGTGATGAGTGGAGGAGAAGAATCGCCTCCCTTGACCTGCTGGCAACGCTCTTTCTGATACAGCCCAGGCTGCTGTTGGTCACCTGTGCTGCCAGGGCACATTGCTGGCTCGTCCTCACACTGTCTACTAGGACCCACAGGTCGTTTTCTGTCAAGGTGTGCTCCAGCCGGTCATCCTCCAGTGGGTACTGGTGTGTAGGCTTATTCCTTCCCCATGCAGGATGCTGCCTTTCCCTTTCTTGAACTTCATGAGACTCTGGCAGCCCATTCGTCCAGGTTATTGAGGTCCCTCTGAATTACAGCACTTCCATCTGGTCTATCAGCCACTCCTCCCTCTTTTGTATCTTTCTCAAACTTGCCAGTCGTTTCATTGTAGGGGGCTATCAGGTTGCTCAGACATGATTTTCCCTTTGTAAATCCATTCATACTACTCCAGATGTTCTTCCTGTCCCTCGTATTTTTGGAAATGATTTCCAAGATTATTTGCTCTATCACCTTCCCAAGGACTAATGTATGGCTGATATTGGGTCCTCCTGCTTGAAGGTGATATGAATGATATTTGCTTTTGTCATGTCCTCATGAACCTCTTCGCATTGCTATGAAATTTCTGAGCTTCTTGTGGCCTTGCAATGACATCCATGAGCTCGCTCATCACCCAGCGTTCCCAGCCACATCAGGGCTTGCCCTGATGGGTTAATTTACATCTTCCTCTGACTGGTGCTCTCTTAAGCAGTTTCTTTCCTTTCTCATTCCTCTCAGTATCACGAGCTACACTTGTTACTGCAGTTTGGATGCTGAAGGATAGTGGTAGATAAGGTTTCTTAGGTTATGGCAGAATGTGGCCTTACAAAAGGCATTTGGAGCAGGCAAAAAGTAAGACATCATGTCCAATGGTGTTCCATGGATAGGAAGATCTTCCTCTGCCTGGTTAACCTCCATTGTGTGGTCCTTAGGTGTGATGTTATGAACCACTATAGAGATATTCCTAAATACATTCAATAGGATTGTAGGCTTGGTGATTCCTTTCTATTAAGGGATGTTAGATTCGTGTACAAAGTTGCAAGACTCCTTTATGTAAGAGACTGCATCAGTTTTGATGCAAAGCTGTTCTGTCCTCTAGTAAAACAATTTAAAATGCTCTGGTGTTTGTTTTGTGAAAGCATGGAGCTGCATTTTGGGAACGGGTAGTACTGAAAAAAGTATTTGTGGGTAGAGATGGCCAGGAGCCAGTCATGCAGTACAAAAGAATTTTGTAAATGTGGGATTATTTGTGTAACAAGGAGGCAGTCACAGTTTACAAAGCTTCTTTCATCGGCACTTTTGGAGTAGTCCTGTATGCCGTGATGCCAGTCAATATTTGCTCTGTGATGGGTGCAATACCGGAATGAGAAACAGTTTGTTGTCAGATGTTTTTATTATCTGACATTTTTTCTCATGTGCAAAGCTGGGCTATAAGAATGATTTGAATAACCCTTTGAAACTTTGATAACCGTTTCGATTTCAATTAGAACAAATATATGCATATAATGTGTGTAATTTCTAATACCCCTTATATGCTGATTTTACATAGCTGAACAGGTGGGTCTGTTGAGTTAGCGGCGAAGAAAGAGTGAACCCTCTTGGGTTATTTAAAAACTCACTGAAGCCATAGATCTTTTGGAGTAGTGATATAATGATTTACATATTTATTTAAAATATTTTGCCATAGGGACCACCCTTTACAAAACACGTAATGAACAAATGCTTGTGCTGCCTGCTTGGGAGGTTGTTAGGTTTTTTTCTTACAGCAGATATCAGCTAACGCTGACACATGGTTACAATCTATTCCTTTCTGGTATAATGCTCATAATAAGGGAACTAATCTTAGAACAGCTGGCCTACTCATGTTTTAAAATGCCTAGGGTTTGCGGTCTTTCACTTGATTTCCAAGCATCAGCAGTCCTTCAACTAGTCAACAGTGTGATTTCTGCCAAGCCCAGGTTAATGTCAGACTGCAAGGGATTTTCAGCAATATTTTGCACACTCAGAGAACTGAACCACACACTGCCAAAGGCTTCAGCAATTAAAATTTGGGCAGTAGTAATTTTCTGTGTAGTATAAAACCTGTTTTGCTTTTTTAGTACTAAAAGAAGTGTAAAGGTGAGGTAAAACTTAAGAAGTAATTCCCTTGTCAGTCAGCTCTGCTCCCTCCCAAAATAGCTGCATTAGATGTGACTCTAAGTTTTGCTGGTAAATGGCAAAATATTTCTCTGAGCAGTAGTATTATGTGCTAATTCACTGAAAAAACCACATACATCGCCTGACATGGACTGTCCTGAGGAATGTTTTAAAAGTTCCTCCAAAAGAGAAAGTACAGACTTCGAGAAGATAGTGTAAGTGAAATATTTCTTGAGTTAAAATTAGGTGACTTGGGTATAAGGAGAGTTGTATAAAGGTTGTATACAGAATTTTGTAACAGTAGTTTTGATTCTTTATTAAAAAGTAGGTGGCAGGAAGGATTCACTAGTTCCAAAACTCACTAATACCAAAAAATTTAGTATCAAATGACTACTACTGTGTTTAGTTAATTTTACTTTGTAGTTATATTAGGTTTGTAAGCCTTAGGTCCTTCAATGGTCTTACCACTTTTATGATATTAACATTCTATTTTTAAAATGAAAACATTACCTTCTGAGCTTCAAGATACTGGAGGAAACCTAGAAGTACAGTTTGACTGCTGACTAATAGGAAAAAAAACCAAACAACCAAACCCAAACAGAATGCAAATGAGGAAAACAACCATGGATTTTAAGTAGGCCTCATAAATGTTGAGCATTACTTGTGCTTTTTAAATAATTTCTGTTTGTTAGTACAACATATCAAAGCATAGAAAAGAAGCTTGCTTAAAACACTTCTGCAGGGGCAGTAGTCCTAAAGTGGTCAACAGTGCTTTCTAGAAGCTAGAGCTTCAGTTTTAATTTTGTGTTTCTGGCAATTTTGTCATGTTAGACAAAGCACATCTGTGTATCTAGAGTCTGGATTTATGCTCCGATTTATACCATGGACCCATAATTCTGAACCCTGAAGTCCTGATTTAGGAATCAGTGCTTTAAGATAGGATTTAGTTACATCTGTCATTTGCTTCGTAAGATGAAAAGTTGAATTGCAAATCCTATAATAGATTTACAAATCCAAAAGCATATTTAGAAATACTGCAAGAGATTTATAAATTGTAACATAAATCTTAATAAAGCAATTTTTAGCTATATAAATCTATACTCATTTTTAAGTTAATATCTCTGTGATCCTAGCACAGATCATTCTTGAATTTAAATGACTGTTCTGTTTTGGGTCAGGTTCTTTATGATTTCTTTCTACAGGACTTATGTTTATTAAAATACTTTATCTCAGTTTCTCCTTCAACTTCATAAAATAAAAACAATTTTTAAACATTATCCTTTTAATAGAGAGAGGAGTTGCTGTTCATAAAAGCTGTTACAAAAACTGTCCCCTGATGGTTCTATTACAGCACAAATAAGCAGCTGAAACTTGCTTAAAAGTACTGTGATTTAGTAAGATGTTTGTCTCATAGTATGCATGCCTCTCTATGGGTCACAGTTTTGAAAGATGTTTTAACATCTTTTTCTCTTCTTAAAATCAGAAAAATTCTGTCTTTAATATTTTTATTGTCTTTTCTTTGGATTTATGGTGTTTTGGGTACATGAGTACTGTGAATACTGTATTTACTATCGGGGTGGGGGGGGCAGACACTGGAACAGATTGTCCAGAGATTGTTTCCCTGAGAAGATACCCAAATTGCAGCTGGACGTGGTCCTGAGCAACTTGATCTAACTGATGCTGCTTTGAGCAGGAAGGTTGGACTGGGTGATGTCCAGAGGTCCTTTCCAACCAGAGCTAGTCTATGATTCTGTGAGCAGGTAACAAATTTTAGAAGAAGCTCAGCCTTACAGCCAGTTTTTTTTGTTGACACTGATGTTAAGAAATAATAATAATAATATAAGTGACCTGGGACAGGATGGTGTAAAAGAACCTGGGAACTGTTGCACGAAGCCAGAATGTCACAGAATATACCTTTTAATGTTCTCCCTTATAGTCCAGCAAATAAGAGCTCTCTGTAATGCTTTTGGAAAACGTGTCTATGATAGCAAGGGAAACAAAATACTGGGCTAAATATGAGAAATCAGGCCTGAACAGCTTCTGCATCATCTTTTCCTTTTACATGTTTAAATTCTGGCCCAAAATGTTAATCAACAAAATGAGATGTGGGAATAAAATGTGATTTTGGTCAAGGTAATATTTGTTTTTTCCAATTTTACTAAATTCAGCTTTTTTTGAATCAACATTTATGGGATTCTTTTATTACTGGAACCAACTACTACTGACTGTGTCATATGTTTCATTTCTTGGTCTTCACTCTTGATCAGTAGTTTAAAGGACTTCAATCTTCCTTAGGATAAAGAACAAGATGGGCAGGGGAGGGGGGGTGTGGTGTGTTGGTTGTATTCAGCCATTTAAATTGTTCTTGATCTTCTCTTAATATCGGGGAAAGTTTCTGTGACACCAGTTGTAATTGGTGGCAGACAAAGGAGGAGGTGACTGATTCAACTTTTCCGTGTAATTCAGGCAGTAATTGCCTGAAATGGAAGAATCTGAATGTTTTCTGAGACCTATAATTTTAAGGAGAGAATTAGATGGATGAAACCTGGGTACTTATAGTCTGTAGGTTGCAGACATTTGAAAAAGACTTCTCAAAAAGTACTGGATGCTGCACAGTGAGGAAGATGACAGGATAAAATATATTTTAGAATTTTTATTAAGGAATTTATGACAAGTGGTGACAAATATGTTAGTTATATGACGTACCCTGTAACAATTATATTAGGTTTTTCTCTGACTGTAAGGAACAGTCCTGGTAGTTTGCAGGTAGTTTTTGAGAGTGCTAAAGGAATTATACCATCTGAATAGGAGAGATATCCAGTGGTTCTGAAAAACAATGACTAAGAGAAAATGGTAAAAGGAACCTTGAGGTCCAGTGCTGTTCGTATTAGCAGCTGCAACATCGCAGTAGCCTTCGTGATTCTTCTGTGGAGCAGGATTCATTGAAAGCTACATGGAGATTTTATGGAAGATCAATTACAGCGACCATTATACTGTTCTGGTAGGTACCACTGTTACTGCATGGTGTTCAAAATTCATTTTTCAACATGAAAGTAAGTTGTCACTTCTAGAATAAATGCTTTCATTGCTAATATTGTTGCTTAATATTATGGGCACAGGAAAGCTATTCTGAGCCTCAGGAACTTCTGTTTTCCCCTTATTGCTCTAACTAAGAAAGATTCATGTGGATAAAGCAATTGACAGTCAGATTCATCAGCTGGGTTTTCTGAAACGTGGAATTGCTTGTGTAGCATTATGTACCAGTTCTACTACCTGTATTTTTAAAATCTGTAGATACGTGTATGTTTATAACAGCTTTTCTTAAGGTAGGTCTGAGAGCCCAGTAAAGCTGAACTGAGTTCTTAGTAGCTGTGCTAATGCACTGGTATCCCTGTAATTGATTGTGATAAGAAGGTAGGTATCCTCATATGAACTGGTTTTTACCTTGTAGATGTGACTTCGCAATACCCAGACTCCCTGTCTTCTGGTAAGGCTCCAGACACCTACTGCTTAATGGAGAGATAAAAAAGTAATTAGAAGGAGAAATATCAAAGGACTTTGACAGTGGTATTTAAATAGAGAACTTATCTGCTTCCCCCTCCTGATCATTGCCTCTAAAAGTGGTTATTTTTTTGTGGACTTGTAAAATTGCGCAAAATAGGGTTCAGGTCCTATTGGCATGGCAACAAAAGAATTGCCAAGTGCTAAAGTTTAAGAGCAGTGATTCCTGCATGCAGCCTATCAATAGTATCACGTGGAGCCAGTCTCCCTTCCAAAGGATGTTGCTGTGTTTTTTTGTTAACTTTTATATACACATTATTGTAATACTGTGTGCTTTTTACATTAAATTTGAATAATTGAGTTTATCATTGAAAAGATATAGGAGACAATACAGTAATTGCAGTTATGCTGGTTTGGTAATGTCAGAGTGTACCAACATTTAAAAAATATTTTAATTTCATGATAAAAATGTTTCTTGAAATGCTTATGGGAAATCAAAAGAGGCTTTCATCTAGCCAATAACCCATAGTTTTTTAGCCCAGGTAATTGCTCAGAAAATGTTTTTTGGAAAATGAGTTTTTTAATCCATGAGCTATTTGCTCTTTGGGATAGTTATTTGTTTACCTTTCTTGTGTTTCAATTAATCTGTAATTTTCATTGTGACACATTTTGACAATAGTTTCCAAGTTGCTTTAGTACTGATACTTAAAATTATAGTAAGATTTCTGGCTTTTTGAGGTATCTCAGGCTGATGTTGATATTTTAGGATTCTGGTTTTTTGTTTTCTTCCGGTGTCTATCAAGTGATGGATTTGTGGTTTTAGGTTTTGGTGGGTTTTGGTGGTTTGTTTTGTTTTGTTTTTTTCTGTTAAAAGAAACATTTTATATATCCCATATATATATATATATATATATATAATGCTTTATTTCTAATATCTGCAATTTATTTATATGTAATCCGTTTACTCTTGTGAAGAGTAAGAATATGTGGTGCCAAAATAGAGGTAACAGTGGTCAACTAAAAGAAAACAAGTTGTTCTTTTTTTTATAGGAATAATGGCTACTCAGATGATCTCATTCTCTCATTTGTCATTTATGAGAACAATACACTGTTTTGCCAGACTCATATTATAGGACAGTATTCTGCAGAATTACCTCTCCACTGTCCTTTTTTGTAAATCAAAACCAGAACAAAGGACAGAAATAAATCCTAATAAAAATGTTTTATTTTGGATAATACTTCACAAGGCAGAACTACAATGCATTACTACAAGACAGTCCTGTCTTTAGAGGAAGGAGGCTAAATCCAGCTAGAAGTAGCTTAAAATCACATCTAGAAACATTCAGAATAGCTCTCTTTTGTTATAATAACATATCCAGAAGTACTCCAGCATTCTCTTAACCCCCTTGTTAGTAATTAATACTTCTGAAGGTTTTACCTTTGGCTTCTGTATTTGTTTACTGGATAATACTGGAAACTTAGGTGTAATTTTTGTTGTTGTTGTTGTTGTTTATGTAGCTATAATTTAATTATACTTCAAAGTTTCGCATGATGTGCTTCAGTGTGTTGTTAATCAATGATGACTGAAAGGAAGCATTGTGATATTAAGCAGTTATAGAGATTAATAAATAATGATTGTGGAAGACTGATTTTTAAAAAGCACATGTAACTGCTGATTATTACAATATTTTAATCTGCATTATAAGAATAAAATAGTTAAAATATTGAAAATCAAATGTTTTAAAGAGTCATCACTGAAGATTTAAGTTACAATTCTTGTTTCTTACTTACTTTGAAAACAACAAATGGCTGACACATTATGTCAGTAGCAAATTGGTGGGTATTACATACACAGTGTACCTAGAAATCCTTGCAAGTTTAAAAATTAAAAAAAGCTATTTTAGACGATTATTGACTTTAATATCTTTATTCCGACAAGTTAGAACAATGCTTAATTATTGGCTGACACATGTTAAAAGAATAAATATTCAGATTCTGAATTCCTGAACAGAAGACAGGAATTTACTAATTTTGCTGTTCCTGTTTTGAGTTATTCAGAGAAGTGCACGGAGATAAAGTGATTTATCCTTCCTGACCATAAAGTTAGTTGAAGAGAGACGTACAAATTCCTCAGGTTTAATTCTTTTTTGTCCATTGGAATGTGCAGCTTTTCTTTTGTATACCTTTTGGTTTATTTGCTGCATGAATGTAGAGATTATGTCACGGGAAGAAGAAAAAGGATATACTAGTGTTATGTCTTCATTTCTCCCTTTTCTGTTGGGAGGGGACAACAAAAAACCGCAAACCTGTACTAGAACAGTACATAATAATAGTAACATAATAATGACAGCAGTGTTGTGCTCAAATATAATTTAGATATCTTAATCCCAGTAAACTACTCTCAATATCTTAAAACTTTTAAACATTTGAAGTCTAGAAAGAAAAGTAGTTTGAATGAAAATGGAGATTAGTTAAGCCTTACCATGTTACACTCCAAGAATACAGAGGGACATTAATATCAGGGTAACACAGGAACACAGGGTAATCACAGGTAGGTGATGGGCAAATGCGTTTCTCAAAATCCTTTCTTGCTGTGACTCTCCTTGTTTTGAGAAGATGTGAGTGAGGTATCAGTAGGATACCAGCGTCTATCAATGAAAGAGATGATGATTGATCCATTTGCCATTTGTCCATTATTTGACCTGATTATTCTGTTTTGATGATCTGTGATGCCTTAGTGTGTTCGTCTTCTGCTATCTTCTTGCATCGCCTGCTGTGTCATATCCTGAGTTTGATGTTGAATCTCAGTCTCCAAATAAACTTTTTAATTTAGTATACCAGTAAGATAGAGGGAAGGACAGTTGAGAGGACTGTAAACCTACTCCAATTTTCACCCTGCAGGATGAAAATGTATTGTTCAGCTACATCCTTCAAGGGAGCGCTCCTTGTTAAAAATAATCACATCTCCAGGAAGCCCTTTAGAAATGCTTTATTAAGTCCTCTGGGATTAAACTACGTAATTCCCCCTGCAGCCTGAATTGTTTGAAGAGTAAAATTATAGTAGGTGATCTAAGGCTAAACAACCCCTGGTACACTTTCTCAAGGTGCCTGATGGTGTTGAGATGGAATTTGTAAACTGGGAACATTCCTGTGGATGACAGAAATGCCCGATCTCATATTTAGGAGTGCTTTAGTAGAATTACAGGGAGACATCTTTTGCATTCACCGGCCATTAGGCTGCACAAATGTAGTTACTAGGAGGCTTTTTTAAAAATGTATAACTGAAGGCAATTTTTTTAATCGCTCTGTCCTTTGATAAGATGAACCAAGCATTTAGCTGAAGGCAAAATCAGTCAGATGGGAAGAAAGAAAAAAACCCAAAACCCTCTATAAACCAAACCAACCAAACAAACAAAAGATATATTGAAGCTAGGTATAGTATGTACCCATCAAAAATTGAAATGATGGTAATATTTGATGACTGGCTGACAGGCAGAGCAGAAGAAGTGGTTTAGATGCATATTCAGAAATTCTATGGGACCTGAACTGTGATTCAGAGGCTCTTCAAGCATTCTAGAAACTCTTCAAAACACCTTTCCAAGATGAAGACAAACTGCTGTTCTACAATGTTAACAGTTGTCTTCTGGCCTGGCTCTCTCCCTTATGGGCAGAATAATTCCTACAATAATGTTTATTCCTCTTGCAGTCTTTTTTGTATGTTTTCTTCTGCCAGGCTTTTCTTAAATGATGTTATCAAAACCACCCCTTTCCTTTGAGTTATATCAGTTGTTCATAATGAGCATGCATTAGGCCCAGGTAACCTTTTTTGGCCTCTGATGACCTCTGATGAAAATACAGCTTATGGAAAAAGAGCCTGTATTAATTTCTGAATGATGCAATATCCAAAACAAACAGAAACTCTTGATAGGCACTGTTCAGAACACGCTACTTGTAAAAAGCCTAATTTGACCATTTATAATTTTTAATATCTTGTGAAAGAAATTTATATCTTTTACATGTATCTTTGTAAATATACTTATATGTATTTTCATTACCATCCCATTGAAATTTTTATACATAAAAATTATTTGTCATAATTACATTTTAATGAGACACTTTTTTTTCCCCACTTTTTTTTAATCTTTTTCGTTTCCTGGAGAAAAATCTAAGCATTGTCACGCCGTAGATGTTCTGTTACTTTAATAGTAATGCAGGTTTGATCATGCAGCTAATTGAGATGCGCATTATTTTAGCTGAAGAATATCCCTTTCATTTTAATGTGTTGCCTGTTTCTTACCTGTCAGGGAAAATGGGATTAGCAGAATACATGTCATAATAATGATATTTATTTTTTTATATTGACAGGCTTTACTGCGCAACAAAATAGTCTGTTATTGTTGTTTCAGATCGTTACTGAATCAGACGAACTGCAATTAGTGGAAGCCCAAAACACTTATTGTATTCTTTCTTCAGTCATGCTTAATCTTCTCTTCATTCTGCTTTCTTACATTAAAGGGGATTTTGTAGAGGTTTTATAATTATTATTTTTTTTTACAAAATTCATGAGCAGGTCTATTTTCTGTTATCTACTTCTTATACCAATTATATTTCATGGAAGTTCCTGTGTGATAAAGAATGGGAAGAACGGGCTATTATGTGAATATAGCTGTTTCTTAGTGATGCTCTTACACCGCGCAGTCACAAAGATAGGACTTCTGCATGGTCTTTGAAGTTTGTGCGGGTTTTTTTTTGGTTTGGTTTGCTTTTTACTTTTAGTGGAATTTACAATGTTTTATCTGATTAAAACAAGTTAAAGTATTAGATCATTTCTCTTACAATATGGATTTGAGCACCTGATAGCCAAGGTAAACAGGGTGGCTGAAAGATTTCTTCATGATACAGATAGCACAAGTTTTCTGGTTATAGCTTACTGAGAATAGTTACAGTTTTAAAACTGAAGAGGTTTAATATTTTAGTGATTATTATAACTGAAATTGCCTCAAACTCAAATATGTTGTACCTGTCATTTGTGAGGCAGAATAATAAACTCATGCTGAAATTCTTAGCCTAAAAAGAAAAAAAGAAAAGAAAAAAAAAAAAAAAAGAAAAAGAAGAATAGAATAAAACAGGGAATAAAAGAAACTAAGTGTTTACATAAATAAATATTAAAAATCCACATACAGACCTAAGGCACTACTGAGTACTGGACTGGATTTTGATGTGAGCTTGTTTCTGTTCCAAATATGAAAAACATTGCTTTCCTTTTAGCTAGAACCTGATTAATTTTTTTCATATATGCACTCCTTAATAAGGTAGATGAAAGAGTCTATAGTCTTAAATTTCAGTGAGGAAAAAGATTGTGTATTTCGAGCTTCTACTGAACTGTGTTAGTAGGATTTACCAAGCAATATCCATTATGATTTAAGGCTTGAAGGAACACTTTTTGCAGCTGAATTACCTTCCTTGTTATAACTGTAATTGTGCCTATACATTGTATCTCTGACTGGATATAGGTGCATATTTGAGTACTTGCGCCTCTGGTGATTTGACTGTGAGACCAATTAGATGGCTAGAAGCACAAATCGGTAATTACAGCTCAGATCTATTTAGGTAGCATATAGCAAACTCGCCTACTTCTGTTTCAGGTTCTACCTTCAGAGTTACTGTGCTTTGTATCAGATTGTAGGAGAAGGCACTTCTAAAAGGAGCGTACTGAAGGCAATACATGTTGCAGCTTCTAATAATACCTTTCAACAGTGTCTTCCCAATATTGATAATGATCCTCTAATTATTGTGGAGTACTTCCCCAAAATGCTGATGACTCTTCAGTCCATTGATCTGATTGAGATTGGTGTCTGTTCAACATCTTGCATGTCTAATTTGCAAAAACAGCTTTATTCAGTAAATTGTTCTCAACTAGAGACTGTTATGTTCTAATTGTAGAGACTGACTGTGCTCATCCAGAAAAGAAGTTCAATTCACAAGGCATCTTTGCCACTTACTCTGAATAGAGGAAGAAAATGTCTGACACCTCTGGAAAGAAAGCTTCAGTTGTTTCATAAATGTGAGGGGAAATGTCAGGGCTGAAAATATCACAGCAGTGACTTGTATGTTCCACTGATGGTATGGTTTTCTTATGCTTCCATCAGTATTTTTCTTTGACTTCTCATTGAGTGTCTTTTGTTTTTGTGTTGGTGAAGAAAACTTTAATGTTCCGTTCCCACTGTTCAGTGCTTGCTGTAGATTACATCCCCATCTTTTTCATTTCCTTTGACTGTTATGTTTTACTCCGCTGCTGGATTTTTTAGTGTGAGGGCTAACAATTACAACAATACTCCAGCTGAGACTTTGTGCACTTTAATAACTGAGCTGTGAAGGTACCTCATGTAGATGATTCATACTGCATAGTTGCTTTCAGGAAAAAAAAATAAAATATCTGTGTATGTGAGGCTACATTTGCAAATTCTGTTTAGAAAACAGTTTTTATGTATACTTGGATACTTCTTTTATATTCATTAATACTGTTTGAAAGATGCCCTTCAACTACCTGTTTGCATATTTTTATTTCTGCTTAGATTTAATATAAGAGTAGAGCTAGTGACTGTACTAGTTCTTCAGGATAATACCGACAGGATATTAGTATTACCTGACAGTACTGGAAGTCCTAGCTTAGTTTACTGTACTGGAAAGCTTGATAATTAGAAAGTACTTTTAAAGATATTTACAACAACTCATGACAATGATGAAATATATTTCAGGGTTAAGATCATTTTGAATATATTTATGATGTTAAACCTGGAGAAGTAATTTCAGAATCATTCTTAAAATGTGTGACTTCAGTTAATGGCAGCAAGTATCTGAGTTTCAGTTCATCTAAGAACAACCTAAATTATTTAAAATCAGAAGAAACTCCATCACCTCTGACTTAATTTATTTGAAAGTTTGGATTTTTTAGGTAACATTTTTCAGTGCCTGATTTCTACTTTTCAGTGAAAACTACTTTTTCAGCCAGTTTCAGTGGTTAAATTATCTCATGACCAACTTTGCATGGTTTTTATGACCTCAGTGTGGAGATACCCTGTGGTATTTAATTTTCATCTGATTTATCCCCTTGGCTGTGCATTGCTTTATCTGCCTCATCATCCAGGGCAATGATTCCTTCTCCTGTCCTGGTTTACAGATCCTTTAAAGACTTCCTTCATTCATTCTACAAAGAAGAAATAAAATGAAACAGTAAAATCAGATCTCTTGTGACTTTCCTTTACTATTTTATTCATAGTTAATCTTCCAACATAAAAACAAAGAGCCAAAGCTATTTTACTAGCATGGCACATACTTTTTTTTCAAGTACATATTGTATTTATTAACGGTCCTAAAATGAAAAATCCATAAATCTGTTTCTTAAAATACCATTCTTACTGTATTTCATTACATATTTTGAAAGTCATTCCTTCAGAATCTTTGTATGTACAGTTTAATCTAAACTGTTGCTTAAATGTAACTGCAGTTTTCAGAAAGTTTCTTAGTGTGTCCAAGACTGTTCTCACAAATAAAGTATTTCTGTATTTCAAGTTGAAATAATAAAATAAAAATAAAAATCTAATCGGTAAATTGCAACTTGACAAAGTTTCTTAAAGCAAGTCTGAAATATCTGCAGATACTGAAACTTTTAGTATACTCTATTACTAATAAAACAGTTCATATTGTATCTTGTAGGCTCTCATCCAAATCATAATGCTTTTGGTACTCTAAAAAGTTTACATTTTTATTTCCAAGAAAAACAGTTGAATTATCATAATGGAGGTTGCTTTCTTGAAAGATACTCATCTCCTTAATTTTGTGTGATCAGTTTTGCGCTATACAAATGGACTGTCTTTTACCTCCTTTACAAAAGGTGCTTTTAGTAGGTTGAAAATGCACTGAAATATTTGTAACTGCAAAAAATGCATACAACCATTTCCTAGGGTTATGTATTGATTTCAGGTATTCAAAGAGAAATATATACTTTTAAATGGCAAGTGGAGAAAAACAATTGAAAACTTTCATTTATGCAAACTTCAAGATAAAAATCTAGGCTTCGTTATGAAGTAGTTTTCTGCAGTATGCAGTACTATGATTTTTACAGTATAGCATGTAGTTAATGAGTGATATTATTTTCAATTAATTTATTGATATAACGTGGTCTCCCAAAATGAACTGAAAACAAAGATATACTGCCAGAGTTCTGTATGTATTCGAAATAGTCCTTTCAGTGGCAGTGGTCTTAAAAAATGACTCTCCCTTTCAACTCTATGGTGATAAACTCTTAAGTGGAAATGTGGGGTATTTCTTTGATTAAGACTTTAGGGGCCACAAGGAATAAATACAGATTTTAATAGATTGGTATTCAAGTTTCTTCTGAAGAAAGATGCTACTTTGACTCAGTTTTTATTCTGGGAAGAATGTTTTCCTTTTCTCACACTCTTGAACTATGCCCCGAGATTCTTTTAATTAGCTGTGATATAGCAGAACAACAGGTGTAGAAATCCTAGCCAGCTGTACACTTCGGTGGTGTAGCACCAGGCCTGTTCTTCATAGCTGCAAGGATTGAGTAATTGCTTTGTTTTGCACTGATTCCCAAATATATTCATGTATTCTTAACCTAAGTACAGGGCAGCTCCTTTTAAATAACACCGCCTGCCACCCACCCACACCAAGTAGCTTATTACATAATTGCTAGGAGCTTAAAAATGCTTTATCTTATTTCTTAACCTTCCCCATCTATCAGTTGTTGTTTATGAAGAAGATTTTGCTTTGAAAATTAAAAATGCCATTTTGGTGGCGGGTTTTTTTGTTGGTGTTTTGTGTTTGTTTGTTTGGTTGTGGTTTTTGTGGGGTTTTTTTTCTATTTAAGGACAAAATAGTATTTATCTAGTGTACATTGCGCAGATTACTCAACAGTTTTTTTATGGTATCAGTATGTCAATACCATTACGTATGTTTTTTGAAATGAATGGATAATTAGACAGACTATGAGTTACACATGTTAGGAAACATCTAGGCAACAATAAAATTTATCTCTTAATTATCAAAGTACTTTTATCTTTTAGTTACCTAAAATAGGCCCATTTCTATCTGGTTTCCTATATTGGTTGAGGTAAATGTTATAGCATGTCAGTGGCATATGTTTTTCCATATATTTTTACCAACGTAGTATTGGCAACTTGGAGTTCTTTTGTTCCATAATCTTTGATGTTCATTACTACTTCACTCAAAAGGTAACAGAACTGACTCCCTCAAACCTCTACAAATTCTATCAAGGAAGCTACATCGAGAGTGTGTTAATTTTATACACTCATTTTTTCTTACTTTCTGTTAAACATTTTTGAAGGCAATAATTTCCACTTTAGAAAGGCTGAGGGTTTTTACCAGAAGTCCTTTTAATTTGTTTGATATATTAAAATCCTTAGGTTCTCACTGGAAAACTGTTTTGTGTTTTATAGTAGTCCAGATACATACTGAAGTCTTGTGTTCCGAATAGACATGAGAATCCGTGCTCCTTCTTACAAATTACGGCTGGAAAAAAAAAAGTGTTACATATAAACAGTATTTGCAAAGATTGCATCATTGTGTTTAATGAAAAGTGAAAGGAACTTTATTCTCTTAGTCAACAAAGGTTAATCTAGAGTAAAAATTTCAATAAGCACTTCTCATTCTTGTTTATAGGATAAAGTAACGGAGAGGTGCCCTAGGACTGGACATGCTCTCTAAAGTTCTGGAAATTTTAAAGTTTTTAGCAGTTTTCTGTTGACTTTAGGGTCAGAATTCAGTCAGAATATTCCACCTCTGAGTTACTGCAAGGTCAAGTTAATAGAGATAAAAAATGTCACATCTCTGTAGCTGGTGCAACAGCATTTCAGAGAATGTTTTGAAGATGGGTGTTTGGGAATTAATTCAATTTGCCAATGCATGTCCACACATCCTTCTCTGCTGTCATTACCTCTGCTTATTTTTTATTTTTTATTTCTCTATTATCATACAGAGCCTGTCTTCCTTCAGATTAGGTACTATTCCCTATTTTCATTTTAACTGGTTAGATTTAATAAAATCCCACTGTAATACAGAGGGAGCTCACTCTTTGCCCTTTGAAAAAGTGGTTGATAAATATAGCTGTTGCAATAGATCTGATTTTATTTTTTAGTCTAATATTCAAACACACTTTTCTCTGTAGTTGACTCATATTTTTAATGCATGTATATTTCACCTCTAGCAGTGGAAAATATTTCAGACTGTATGTTTTCATCTGTATGCTCCTTGATGGGGTTTGCAATATTACTTCAAGAAGGGATAGTAATCTATAAGACCTGGCTAACCTCCTTTGGTCTTTTTAATAGCAAATCTGCTGTCCAAATTAGTCTCTGTTCGAGTAAGCAAAATTTCAGCTGAATCGTGCCCTTCCTTATGCTGCTTGCTTGTTTCTCTTTGAAACTTTTTCTAGTAAGCATTTTAAAGACATTAACAATGGAATGTTCATTTTAGTCTCTCATTACAAATGACACTGTGCTATTTATTATCCATTACTTGTTATTTATTGTAGACTAAGCTTTACAGTTACTTGGAAGAGAATCTTATGTTGTCAACAGGAGTATTCTCTGTAAAACTAGCAAGATTTCCCTACTACACCTGCTACTTTATTCTACATTTCCTTTTATACTCAATGAATATTATTACTGTTTTGGAGAGACAGTTAATGCCATTCTAGAAGTAAAGTGTTTTGCAAATACATAGATTTATTTTACATGAAAAGATAATTTGTATATAATTTAATGGGTTTTTTAATGCAAGAGCAGTAATTCTTTTGTTAACTTCCATGTAACTTCTGGGTTTTACTTCCTGATTTCTTTATTAAATGCAGAAAATATCTGTCAGTTGGGTTTTGGTAAGTTGTTTATTTTTATTCTGAAATGATAAACTGAAAAAATGGAGCAAAGGGAATCCTCTTTGCCTTTTGAGGTAGATGTAACAAGGAGTAAAGTTGCCAAGTTAGGGTTATGTTATAGCTGATAATGGTGCTGTGCTGGTGCAAGATAAACAGAATCCCTTCAGGAAGGGATTCAAACAGCTGTAGAGATTAACATTGGTGGGTCATCTTAGGATACATGACCTTGCCATGTTCCTGTTTAGTGACTGCAACTGTTTATTATCTGCAAGCTATTCATTAAGTATCCCCTCCCATTTATGAAAAAGCTCTTGACCACAAAAGGGGCAGTGACGACATTAGTATGTAATGTTTTTGGTATCTGAGAAACATTTTTCATTTCTCTTAGGCGAACATAATGGTTTCAATATCAACAGTATTTGGTATTTCTATTTATTAATAATTAAGTGCATTAAGTAATGAGAAAGTGCATAATGGATGTTTCAGTTTCTTGAGTGTTTGAACAATAGAATACATTGTCCCATGAAGATCTTTGAGAACCATTGGACATTAAATGAGGTATGTAACTAAAGTCTATTTTATCCAAATCCTTCATGTTTCAGTAACATTACGTTGAAAAAACCCAGAAAGAACAGAGGAAATATACTGTAATTCATCTTAATAATGAGTGCAAATAATGTAGGAGACAACATTTTAGTGTTGCAGATTAGCACTTGATTGCTTGAAAACCACTCATATTTAGTGTAGATAATACCAATACACCACTATGCACATTATTGCAGAATTATTAACAAATCCAGTGTTACTCAGTTAACCTGCCATTTACAAACAGTCTGAGAAGAAGGTGGGCTTTGGAAGTACCAGAAGTACTTAGCATTGTATTATAGTTCTCTGGCGTTCATTATTTTGAAAGTACAGTGAAGTTCATGTCTGAAGGTCAACTTTGGAGTATTTACCTACACACTGAGTGCCACATATAGTTATTTGCTCAAGGTTTTGAAATACAATTAATTATTCATCATAATGTTCAGAGATTTATTTTTTTAGTCCATATTTCATTGATCATTAAAATTCTTTTTAAAACAAGCATTCCTGAAAATATTTCAGGCTAAACACTACATGTCCAGTTACATCTTCAGAATCTTGACCTGAGAATGTTAATGTGAGTATTTGTTCTGTCAGTCATAAGCAGGTATAAATTGACTGCGTTAAAAATTTGTTAGTTTGTACTAGTAAATATTCTGATCCTGTGACTATGAACATACATTCAGATTATGTAGCTCTTGTAACACAACATTTTACAGTGTATTACCTGGGGAAAAAATATATAAACTACCTTAGTACTTAACAGAATGTTTATGTTTGGGGTCAGATGCTCAGTAGTAGCTGCCATTTAAATTTATGTGCCATTCAGTTGTCCTGAAGTAAGCAAGGAACTATGGATTATTGAGAGACTTTGGGTTGATACTGTAAGGGCTTGACAGGCTCCTACTGTGAAAGGGAGGACCAGGGAGAGAAATCTTACTGTGAGGTAACTTAGGCAAGCATTTGTTAAGTGATGTGTAATAAACCTTAGATATGACAGGGAGGTGACGTAATACAAGTGATATCTGGTTTTCATTTATTTGTTTAAAGAAAAATTCCTTCTGAATTGAAAACATTGCAGTGAGGAAGATGACTTATTACACAGTTAAAGGTAGGTCTGGGTGATTTGTCTTTGAAGTCAAATGAATCAAAAACCTGCACCACTTCTGAAACCTTAAATTCCATTCCTACAGATGTTTACTATTGTAAAAGCTTTGACAATTTCCACCGTCTTTACTTGAATAAATTGGTTTTAAGAGATCTTTTAGATTAGACTTTGAACTGGAAAAGGCATAAAAATGTAGAAAAGTCTTCATTGTCAGTATGTTTGCTATTAGCCAGTCTGTCATATAACTAAGCTTGACTCAACTCTGGATTTTACTTAAGAATTCATTCATATGAATGTAGAGTGTGACAACCCATTTATGTTAATATAGGTTCTACCTACAGATGCAAGGAATACAGAACTCCCTCTTCCCACAGTGAATTTCTAATCCTTATTCACTAAATGTGACAGCTTGCCTGGCATACCCAATCTATGTATCTGAGTGTCCTAAATGTAGTTACGAACACCTTCCAGAACTTATTTTACAGATGAATATAGGTGAGCTGCATACTAATCCTTAGTATTAGATTCTAAATGCAGAGTTCTGTTAAGTCTGCGCTCCCTAGTTGCTTGAATATTACTGATGAGAACGTTGCCAGAAGTCATGTGGGTTTCTCTTTCCACTTTGTAATACAGCTATAGCAGGAGTGGAGCACATGCGAATTGGGTTAACTGCCAAGTTCCAGCTTTGCCTTCCTATGACGTTGATCCATAGATACCTTCTTGACATTCTCATTAAAGTACTATTTACTTCAAATAGTCATTCTGATTAAATATATTGTCCTGGCCTTGTTATGGATCATTCTGGAGATAAGTAATTTACTTTGAAAGGTTGGATTTCTGGGTTGGTTTTTTTGGTGTTGTGGGGGTTTTTTTGCCTTTTTTTTTTTTTTCCCCTCCCATTTTTTTTCAAAAAAAAAAAAGGTTAAGGTTGCTGTAATATATGTAAGAACTCACTTCCCCCACCATGGACTTCCTGGTTTTTCAGGTGCTACAAATGCCCGCACTGTGATTTGAGATTAAGATTTGATGTTAATATGCATATATTTAACCATTAATGAAGAGATAGTTTTTATCTAGTGAGTGTAAATCTCCTCCTGGCTACTTTCCAGAGAAGTAATCCTTGACCAATATGATTTCCCATGCATTTTAAATTATATTGACACCAACCTTTCTATTCGCTTTTGATTACACTTGGTCTATAGTGTAATGCATATTGTGGAGTTCAATGAGCATTGAATTAACTGTGTGGCTTTTGTTGGTTTGGTTACTTTAGAAGTTAGAATGTGCTGTTTCACTTTGCAAGCTAGAGGTGTTGAATTGAGGAGTACCAGAATTCCTGTCTTGTTCTGGAGATGTCTATTCAAAATTGCAAATGCTTTTCAGAACCCTCATGGTGCAAAATATCTTACTGTGTGTAAACACTTAAATGTAGAGGATTTTTTAATACAATTGGTTAACATTTTGTTATGTGTTGCTTTGAAGATCTCAAAGTTATTGATATAATGATAGTATATAAATAACAATTGTAAGTATTGAACAATGATATAAATATTATACCTCTTTGTCATAAGATCTGAAAAAAATTGGAGGTTAAAGTCTGATTTTGCATGAAAGCATTCACTGAGGGCTACCATTAATTTCACAACAGCTAAATCCATTCCAAATAGGAAAATATTTCGTTGTTTGACCAGATTAAAAGTTTTTCTGGATTTTAGTCTGAATCCTGCACATTTCATACAATTTTTAATACAATTACAGGTAATGAACCTGAGCAGAGCAGTAAACAGATATATATATTGCTTTTTGTTGAGTTGGGGATTTACAAGGTGTCTTTACTGAATTCAATCTTGTGCATATTTTGAGGAAAATTGAAAAGTTTGCAGTTACAGTGGTGTTTTTTTTTCTTTTATCACTTTATTTTCTATACATCACCATAATAACTATGGGGTAGGTCAAGGAAATGAATGGTATTTCAATACAAGTTGGCATAGCTTTACTCTTAGCACGTAGAGGTCATTGTTGGTAGCTGTCAGAAATTTTATTGTAATCATATTGCTGTAGAATTTGACTAAACTTATGATTTGTATACCGAGTTATGAGTAATTATTAAGTTGAGGTACTCAGAGTCATTCTATAAAACCTATGGTTTGACAAGAAACTTCTCATGACTTGTTTAATAACAAGTACTTGTGCCAGATGAAATACCTTCACTTTTTGCAAAGCCAGGGTGTGACTTAAGTCTTTAACACAATGCAATATTGTGTATTATCTTTAATTTTTAGAAGAATTGGATTTTTTTAAAAATTGCTGGAGTGGTTTGAAGAAGGCTAATGTCACAATAACTAATCCATAATGTAGTTGTTGTTTAATTTCCGCTTGCTATTTCAAGACAAATGTACACTGTTTATCAGAAAAAATTCTATGAAATTTTGGGGCAGAACAATCCAATTCTAATTGCAAGACTGACTTTGTACATAATTCAAGCCGAAGAATTGTGCCATCAAGCTCATAATTAATTTTAATATATATGTTGGAAATGCATTAGGTCTTGATTATCATTAGTTCTTCTGCAGCACCTCTAATGAGGAGTTCTGGTATTTTGCATTTTGAACAAATACCTTTAGGTTATTAATTGCAGGTGTGTTCCATATAGAAAAGCTGCATCTGCTGACATGGAGCAAACCTCTGATGCAGCTTTCACTGTTCTTTTTAAATTATATATAGATAGGAAGCACCACAGTTGAAAGTACACTTGGTGTAGAACTTCATGCAACAACACTAAAGCTAATGAGGGGTATATATTTTTTAAAGTTGCTCTGAAGACGCACTCACAATTTCAGAAATTAGTCTGATTTATTTCAGTCTTTTGATAATTCAGTGGACTGTGTAATTTTCTATCTGAGGAAATTTCCATATCTAGGCTTCCAGCTCTAATTCAGGTAGTTGGCCTTTTTTGAAAGTGTCAAGTTATCTGACCATAATGAAATTAGTTTGTCTTGTAGGGAAAATACAGTCTTGCGGCAGCTTGTGCAAAAGGTACCATATGTGTATCTGAGTGTGTTTATGGTTAAAAAATGGATTAAGGAGGCTTCAGGGTAGACTTTGCCCTTGCTGTGCAGGATCTCTTTCACATCAGTCATGTCTTTCGGGAGCTGCCCTGAGTATAGAGTTGAGTAAGAGAGTGTAACAGACAGTTTCATTTCCTCCTTTGGCCTGATGAAGTCCCTTTGGAAGTACTTCAAAAAAACCACAGACTTTTGGATACCGAGGTATCTAATGCAAATTCCACGCACGTTGAATGTGACCAATACTCCTCTAAAAAACCACCTTTTCCAAAATCTGTGAGAAACAATGCAATGATGATTTTAAGAAGCTTTTGATCTACATGGAATGATTTTATAATATTAATCCTGGGCATGACTTATATATTCTTAAGAAAATGCTTTATTAATTACAGCTTGAAAAATACAGTTACATGCCGAGTTCAAAAAGTACATCAATATGAAGGGCTTCAAGTGTGGTGAAGGACAGAAAAAAATCCACAGCAATAATTAAGTTTATATTTGTGGTTGTTTGCGGAGGCTTGTAGTTTATTGACTAAAGATTTCCAGGAACAGAAGAAAATAGGTTCATTTTAAAATTTAGTAGCCATAATATAGGGAGCAAATACTAACGAGCACAATTCCAACCAGTGGTAGAAAAATAAACCCTTTTTCATTAGATTTTAAATAGATTTGTTTCTGAGGTTTTTATTCTTGGGAACTTAAGCTAGAGGTTAACAAACAAAATTTGAAATATTTACTTACAGTAGGAGACAGAAAATTACTGAACTGATTTTAAAGGAGGTATAATTAGCTCCATTAATCTCAGGCAATATCTTATTCTGCTCAATAAGCTCGGATGGGAAAATTATTATTCGAACTTGTTTGTATACCTAACTCAAAATTTAATTTTGTGGTTAAGTTATATAGGTTTATAGATACTTGAAATTTCATCAGTACAGGTCCTGTACTATCTAATTATATGTGCAAGAGAATTCGGCAAGGAAGATAAATAATAGCCTGTAGCAAATTCATTTTAATTTATTAAATAATTTGGGTAATTGATCGTTTCGGGATTCCTTTTTCTGTGTTTCCTCTTAGCTCTTTAACACTTCTCAAGAGTTAATGCCACTTTTTCAACTGCCTCTCAGAAGCAGGATTGGATTTTTGTGAGAACTGAATCAAGTAAGGGGCCAGATTTTTTACAAGGACTTGGTTCCTTCATTTTTGTTTCCTATCAAATTGGTGCAAACAAAAAGCACAGGATTTTATATATACATCTGCTTAATTACAATGTATTTAGTGTCTTCTCAGCAGCTAGCTTTGAGACTATGTACTCAGCAGTGACGACTGAGAGGACTGTGACTGTCAAGAAGCTAATGGAACATCTTTCAAACGCCTTCTCGGTGCTTAGTCCTGAGCTACATTTTGAATTTATTTTTAGAGGTTAACAGGGCTTAGAATTGCTTAACCAGATTAAAACAAAACTGAGTAAAGTTTCATTTTAATGAAAATAGTTGTAGCAAAAGTAATAGTTTCTTCTTTTTCATGTAGTAGATTATTTTTTTGCCTGTTTCACAGCATTTAGTATCTTTCCCATGTAATTATTGTGTTGATGTTTGTGCAAAAGCCACACATGAAGTACAAACTCAATCAAAAAGATCAGTTCTATCTACAGACTAAAGCAGTAGCTTTCCCCTCTGATCTGTTATTACTTTAATACTAGATTTGTTTACTGCAGTTGAACTACAGGCAGTAAAATGAAATGATGAATTGATAACCTGAAATCTTGTTAAGGAATACTTAAATGTTGGCCTTATAGCGAACAGTGATGGATAACTAAAATGTTCAGTCAGTTCTGTCTCACCAACTTGAGTACTTTCATACAGAATATCATGTTTGAGAATTAAATGTCTGCAGCGAGTGCATGGGAACATAATAATTTATCTTTGAGTGGCTATAAATATATTTTCTGAGCTGAAAACAGATACTTGAGGACAAATTGCAACTTTCTTACAACACTATTGGCAGGAAATAGTTTATTGTAAAGCTGCAAATACTGGTTTGCAAAGTTGCATGAAATACAGTACCTGTGACAATAATGAATGATGTTACGTATTGTAGAGGCAATCACATAATACATCATGTGTTACTTTGATGGAACGGTGCCAGTGGAATTTACAAATGTGGCATCTATTTATTTTTGCCATTACTTAGAAGGAAAGGGAATAACATGGAAGTGATGATTACTTGTGACACATTCTTTTTATGAAAGTAACTGCTTTAACCCATACTGTTATAATAGTCCATGTGTTCTTTTTATTTCTATTTCTTTGTTTCATTCAGTGAACCATATTTCTGTATATTTGTTTGTGCTAGCAATATGATGGAGTCAAGAGCATCTGTTATCTACTGTAAAGTTGTGGTGATAGCTTACCAGCTTTGTGCAACTTTGTGTAACTTCAGGCAAAAAAATCCTTGGAACTGAATTGCAACAGAACAGTAATAGAATCAGAATAAAGGCAACACTAAGGGTAAGATTATCAAGCATGTTTTGAAGTAAGTGCTGAATGAACCTTACAATAATGATTGAGTGGCATAGGAGAGTAACACTGTCTTTTGCCATTGAAAAAAATCCTGGGTAAGGCTGGTGTTAGTACAACAGCACATCAGAACTTGTTAACTCTACTTATAGATAACATTTATTTGTCCAGACTATGCTGTCCAGAAACATGACTATTCTGCTTCTAGTTCTGGACCAGTCACTGTCAATGGTAGCTGGAGGCTTGTCTATTTCATGTGACAGGGTGGGGGTTTGGGGGGGGGTGCGCACACATGCGTGTGCATGTATTTGTAGGCCATAATTTAGTCTACTTAGATAGCTGTGCCATCATTCCATCTTAGTTACTGAACCAGAAACCTGTATGAGGTGGTTTTACTGTAAGATCCAGACACACACACAAGTTCTGAGTCCCAGGAACTTGTAGGTTTCATGGGTGTTTCTGTATATCTAACTTACGACGTTTCAAGAGTTGTCTTGATAGATGCGGATGCTGTGATTCTTTGAAACCTTGAGGTCCCATCTTCAGAAACAGGAGTAGTCCTTAGAGTTATCACAGGAGAATAAATTTTAACAGTAAATCATGAAAAATTTTATAAGAACTGCCACATTTATGAAGTTTTCAAGATGCCACCATTGCAAATATCTGTAACATTGATGAAAAAAATGAAATGAGGAATGTTGTTCTTGATACTGATCTGTAGCATAAACAGCTCCTCTTCCTGGTACAGTTGTTGTAGATAGTTTGATTAATGTTTCTTCCATGGACCTCCATGTCTTTAAAGAAGTGGACAGTCTGGTCCATTGCAGTTTCAGCTTTTGAAAACAATTTATTTGCTGCGAGCTCTTTGCTAGCGCTTACATGAAAGTAGTGGTGAATCTGGAGCATCTTCCGTAGTGTATTATTATATTGTCTTGCAGTACTACTCTTTCTATAACAAATGACGGAGGAGAGTTGCCTTGTTTTCAGTGGTTTAGTTCAGGTCCAGCTGTTAGGCAGAGTAGGATTTGCATAGGTATTTCTGTCAGTCTGTATATTCTATATGCTTCTAGGTATCATTTAAAATTCATTAAGCTTCAGGGTAACAGTCAAAAATAAGCTAGACATGTATTGATTTCTTCTCCTCCACTGCTCTTTTGGGATTCTTCTATGTTCTTTCCTGTAAAAATGGGGGGGGGGGGGGGGGGGGGGGGGGGGGCAGGGGTTTCCTGATTTACCTGTGACCCAAGCAAGCTCTCCACATTTAACACTATAGAAAGGAACATGAGCAGTTCAGTCTTGCTCTTGTTCTCATCTTGCAGTAAGAAATGAGCTAGGAAGAGTGTGTTCTCTGAGGGAGCTGTACAGTCTTGCCTTTATATTTTTTTGACACAAGAAGGGACTGAAAATGAATAAGGATAGCATGTATGTGTTAACTATAAACAATGTTTTAAGCCTGCCTGACATAATGGGAAAAATGTACGGAACTTCTTTGCTTGTATTTTGCTTCTGAAAGGTAGTGTTTAAACAAAATACCACGTGTGTAGGCAGACATTTTTAGAAGACAATAAAGGCTAAATTAAAAAGAGTTTTTAAATCCTTTGAACTAAAGATACTGGGGGGGTGGGGGTGGGGGTGTCATTATGTTTAATCAGTTGAACAAATGTATCTGCTTACTTAAATATTTCAGTATTTGGTAATCAGTATCAGCTTTGGGGGGCAGAGACATTGATGTGCCTGGTCCACTATATGACTCCTATGGTATGTCATACTAGTCACTTAGAAGGGAGAAATAAAGGGATAGTATACTTACACATTGAGATTCTAAGGGGAAAACGGGCCACTAAAAGTCACTTTAGGATTACACAATTACCCTGATGCCTTTAAAAATCAAAGCTACTGAGACTGATAACTTTTGGGTTCCCAAATTTAGTAGCTTCATTTTGCATCAAAGCAGGTAAAAAAACTCATTTTGAAATATCCAATAGAGAACTGAAAATATTTTTATATATATAAATTATATATATAATGCTATAAAGATATTTTAGAAATAGATTTTGAAGATCACTGATTTTAATGTTTAAAAACTATTGCCAACTAATTTTGCCAACTAAAACTTACCTGTGGAGCAGGTAAGAATATGTAATGATAGTTGCATATGCATTATCAAGTTAATTCTCATGGAGGTCTGAATGGCTATTAGAAGATTATAATCTGTGACTTTTATTAGATAATGAGACAGATACCTATTTTTCAATGTTTAGTTTTGTTCTGTGAAGTTTCTGTTGTTTTTCACTTTCATTTTTCATTGTTCTAGTGCTATATTTTCTTTTTGTCTTTTGAGGTTTTTTTTATTTTGTTTTATTACAGTGGTTAGTCTTTTTCAGATCATTCTCTTTTTAAAAACTTGAGATCACAAAACTCCACTAACAGGTTACAGTCAGTGAATATATTAGTTTATATGTGAATGTAAACTAGCTAAAAAAAAAAACAACAAACCAAATAATTAGAAAAAAACCAAACAACAAAAAAAAACCAGCAAGAAAGTAGTGGAAGATGCAATGGGGTAATTTACAGCTGTGGAAATACAAACTGTTATCTGGCAGTAGCATGGTATGGGAGATATGGGTACACATTGTTTGATATCTGTGAAGGCCTCATTGAATTGACTAGGAAATACATTTCATGAAGTAATAAGGAGTTACTGTAATTCAGAGAAGCCAAACATCAAATTGTCTCCGGCATTGGAAATAAACTTCAAAACACTGGATGATTGAAAGGAACACTTTCATTTAAATTAGTTTTAAGTAATAATTCAAAATGTAATATTCTTATTTTCTGCAGAATTTAGTAACTATATTTGGCTATTGCAAACATTACATGTTCATTATGTTTATGGAACTGTTCTTTTTAAGTATTCACTTTTTAAAAAAATCCTAAGCAGCATGTTTTTAAATATATGTATAGGAATTTATGTTTATCACTGATTTACAATTTAAAACATGGCCTTAAATATAATCTTCTGAAGTGATACTGCTACTCTGACCTTCTTAACAAAAGTATTTTTTTAAGTATCACCCAATTTTCTATTTTGTCTGATCTTCCTATCTCAAATTGTCCTTGAATTTCAGGGGGATTAGCCTAAACATTAACTAGCTCCTTAAACCTGGTATTTCAGCAGTTACTTATTTTGTATGGTCATCTCAGGTAACACAAGCTCAATTGTATATGTTACCTTAGTGAGGATGCAAAGCTTCTTAATAGAAGTGGTTCAGAAATCCTTTAGGGCCAAGGGCTCCGTGTGTGAATGAATACTTAGATATGATGTGCTCTTGTGTGCAATATAAAATCCCTTTCTCAAGGGTGTTTGTAATTGCCTACTAAAGCTGAATGCAGCCTTTGCAGTAGTCAGCATGAACGTAATAAAACATTGCAAATACATAGGCAAGTTATTAAGTAAATTAAATACCAGTGTTTATATCTCTGAGGAGCACTGCAAATAGATTATAGTTTATTTGTCTGTGCTCTGCAATTCCAAAAATGAACCATTACATGTTACAAGGTGTTCCATAGATTCAGAATTTTAGGATTTTCAGAGCATAGCTCCTTTTCTACAGTTACATCAGTCCTGGGTTAATGGTTGGATTTGATGATCTTAAAGGTCTTTTCCAACCTAAATGATTCTATGATTCTCCACTCTGTACTGTAAACAGGACTAATTAAGGATCTTCAGAACACAAAATCACAGAATGGTCAGGATTAGAAGGGACCTCTGGAGATCATCTAGTCTGGACCCCTGCTAAAGCAGATTAATCTGGAGCAGGTTGCAAAGAGTCATGTCTAGGCAAGTTTTGAATGTCTCCAGAGGAGACTGCACAGCCTCTCTGGGCAGCCTGCTCCAGTGCTCAGTCACTCTCAAGGTAAAGAAGTTTTTCCTCATATTCAGATGGAACTTCTTGTGTTTCAATTTGTGCCTGTTGTCCCTTTTCCTGTCACTGGGCACCACTGAAAAGAGCCTGGCCCCATCCTCTTGACACCCTTAAGGTATTTGTAGACATTGCTAAGATCCCCTCTCAATCTTCTCCAGGCTAAACAGCCCCAGCTCTCTCAGCCCTTCCTCATAAGGAGATCCTTCAGTCCCCTCATCATCTTCATAGCCCTATGCTGGACCCTCCCCAGTAGTTCCCTGTCTCTCTTGAACACAACGCTCCAGATGTGGCCTCATCAGGGCAGCAGAGGGGGAGGATCACCTCCCCTGACCTGCTGGCCATGCTTCTCCTAGTGCCCCCCAGGATCCCATTGGCCTTTTTGGCCACCCGGGCTCACTGTTGGCCATGGCAACTTGCTGCCCAGCAGCACTCCCAGGTTCTTCTCCACAGAGCTGCCTTCCAGCAGGTCAGCCCCAGCCTCTGCTGGTGCATGGGCCGGTACCTCCCTGGGTGCAGGACCTTACACTTGCCTTTACTGAACCTCATTAGGTTCCCTTCCGTCCAATTCTTCAGCTTGTCCAGGCCTCACTGAATGGCCGTACAGCCTTCTGGTGTATCAGCTGCTCCTGCCGCTTTTGTATCAACAGCTCACTTGCTGAGGGTACGCTGTCCCCACGCCCAGGTCATTGGTGGGTAACTTGAACAGGACTGGACCCAGCACCAACCCCTGAGGAACACCACTAGCTACAGGCCTCCAGCCAGGCTCCGCGCCACTGATGGCAACTCTGAGCTCTAGCATTTAGCCGGTTCTCCTATATCTTCGTTCTAGAAAATGAAACTTTGAGCTTGACTTGCCAGGATATTTTTTTTTCTTCCATAATTGTAATTAAATTATTACTGGTACCTGACTAAATGTATCTATTATATCTGATTTTGTAGGTGAAGGATTAATAAATTAAAAATGAACTCAGAACTTGGAACACTTTCATTGAAATCTGGCTTTTTAAAAACACTGATTTTTCTTCTCTGTATTGAAGCATACTTCTTTTGAAATGGGTGCAGGCCCTTTAGAACAAGACGCAACCAGAGATTTATTTTTAACTGCTTGTATGCCTTTGATACATATTGTCAGAATTTAACTTGAAAACAAGGACCACTGAATTTCCAATGGCATGCTCCACTAAAACAAAGTTAAGTGGTATTAATATATTTTGAATTAATAGACGTTGATTATTAGTAGATTTATCTTGTTAGAAAATTTTTTGGCGTTAAGATCATACTAGTCAAATCAACACTGCAACTTCCTTACAATTTTAATGTTACAATTAACCCTGCTAAAACAGAGGAGATGTATGCATTTTATATCATTTTTAGACAGATTTTTTAGAGGCTTTCTTGTTTTTAAACTGTTTTCTTAAATTAACCTGTAATGCCTAAAAAAAGTTTCAACAATGTTATAGCATGTCAGGGATGCTTATTACAGTGTTACAGGAGACTTAGCTGGGCACCAGTATTCACCAATTAATTCTTTTGTAAGGAAAAAAGCCAACAAACCAGTTTGTATCTGACTCCCTGGTTCTCTCTAATTCCCAAAATGTTGTGAGTTTAGATACAGAAGAGTTTTTTGTAAATCCATCCATTCTTATGTGTGAGGTCTAAGTTACGAGTTAGAAATTGTATTGCTGCTTTAGATGGATAAAGTAAGTGCTTCTGACTGCAACACTTTGCATTATTTTGGGAAGACACTTGTTTCAGACAGCTGCGTCCCTGATAGTTTAAGGTTTAATAGTCCAGAGTATGCCATTATCAATGTATCCCTATATCTACCTATTCCATTTGCTGTGGATGGAGTTAGGGTCTGCCGTCACTGATTAGCAAACATTTCAAAACACTACTTGCTTGTTTTATCTGAAATTCAGAAGAGGCAACACAATCATTTGAGGCTTCAGGACTGCTGTTCTGCATGCAGCTCAGCACACCAGATCGCTGTGCTGCCGTTCAGAGGGACCTCAATAACCTGGACGAATGGACTGCCAGAAATCTCATTAAGTTCAAGAAAGGGAAAGGCAGTGTCTTGCACAGGGGAGACATAAACCTACACACCAGTGTAGGATGTCTGGCTGGAGCACACCTTGACAGAAAATGACCTGTGGGTCCTAGTAGACAGTGTGAGGACGAGCCAGCAATGTGGCCTGGCAGCACAGGTGACCAACTGCAGCCTGGGCTGTATCAGTGAAGAGGGTCCCCCGTGGAGAGTCGGCCAAATCACGACAATCACACCAATATGGCTACATGCCATGCTCACTTTATTAAACAAACAGGTCATATTTATAACTTAAACCGACCATTCACCCGACTTTACACACAGGTGAAATACAAATTTGGCTTAAGCATAAAGAAAGGTATTCTAATGGTGAGGGTGGTCAAGCACTGAAAGAGGTTGCCCAGAGAGGTTTTGGCATGTGGTTGGAAATGCTCTAGAGCCCAAACTGAACAGTAATCATTGCTGAGGTCTATGTCAACAGAGCATGTGTAAACCAGCATTTTTGACATATGGGCAGACAGTGAAGATGTACTGCTGGTTTGCTATAACCTTTGCAGGAATGAACCAAAAACGTCTAGAGAATGCTGATTCAATATATGTGCTGTAATTCAGTATTTAAAATAGTCCTTGTGCTGACAAGGGGATTCTTGTTGCTTTTCATTCTGATTACATAGTTGTGTGTAAGGAGGCATCCGTCCATTAGGATCTGACCTTTCATTAATACCTTATTTTTGATCGGTTATTACTCAACTATTTCATTATTATGATAGATTTATCATATAATTATTTTATAAACCATATCCAAACACAGAAGGAACTGGTTGAGGTTTTTTCCTATATAAGGATTGTATTATCAGTTTCTGATTTTTAAAATTTAAGGTGAGGTTATGCTCCCTTACAAATCAATATGTAAGCCGTTTTTGTGAAAAATAAGAACCTTAGAGGAAATGGAAATTTTGAAGTTTTTTTTTTCTGTTTTGTTGTTTGTTTTTTTTTTTTTTAAACAAACAAACAACTGTAAGTAGCTTTTTAATTTGTGTGCTTATTTAAGTGTCATTCTGTGCCAAGGAATAGTCACTTTGTGTATTAGAGGACAAGAGTATCCTCTGTAATTATGGTTTGATAATACAAGGCTTTGGGAGCATTGGAGGAATTCCTGCCATGACGTCTACCTCCTTGTCCCAGCTTACCTCCTACTCTGCTGGTTTATCTGTTAAGAGCATTGCTGTGATATGGGTTGTTGAACTGATCTAGTTCTAAAGAACTTCAAGAAAGTTTGCTTATCTGGTTCATAGTATGGCCACTGAAACAATCGTGCTGGCACAATTAATGGCACTGCAGTGTGAGGACAGGAGTAAGTAACAAGCTGTGGGACATGGGAGAGACTTGAAACCATTGGATGACCCCATATGTAATCAAACTGAAGCCAAAATGTAACTTTTTTCAAACAAATATGGAAGAATAAATCAGAGAGAGATATAATTGTAAGAAAAGCATAGTGTACCACAAAACATATGCAATTTTATTTTGTGTTGCCCACCAAATATATACAGACAGCACGTGTTTCTGAGTCATAGCGGTATTCACTACATGCTATAAACAAAATAATTGGTATCCTAAACCTGTCACATTCAATGTTTTCTTAGAGATTTTCTATTTCCATTCCATTCCTTGTAGAGTGTTTTAAGGGCTTTTATTATTTTTAATAACAATAAATCTTATTATTGTGAGTAAACAGGACTCCATGCTTGTTTGTAACAAGAACAGTGATGGCATATGTAACGTGATGTATATTCTGGCTGCTGCAAACATATTTCACCTAAAGCAAGACAGTTATTTTGCTATTTCTAGTCTTCATCAGCACTGAAGGGAAGGAAGTATGTTTCACTGTCTTATTGTCATGTTCGTTGTTTGTTTCTTCTATAGTGGCCATCACTGGTGTACAAAACTTAGGTTTATTTCATGAGGGAACAAGCTATAAGACCAACCCATTAACTTTTGAATGTGCCAGAAGTTGATTATTTCCTGAAGTGGTTAACGGGCAACAATTCGTACAGGTGGTGTGTTGGGCCTTATCTGCTAGGGTAACTTAATTCTCCCACTGTTGAGCTGGATACCCATGCTTGGTGGCTACATGGATCCTTTTGCCAGGAGAGAAAGAAATGTTTGGTTCTGCAGGGCAAACATAAACTGACCGATTCCAGTTATTCCCTATTCTCATCCTTGCATCTTTTTCAAAAAGCATGGGAGGGAGACTAACCAGCCAAGTACTATAATAGCCATAAACCACGGAAAAGCTGCTTGCCCACTCAGAATACAAGAGCTGTTGCATTGTCGTCATTGCTGTTTGTCTCACCGAGGGCTGCTACCAGACAGGAAAAAGAAACCAGTATCAGAAACTGCATAAGGTCCAACTGGAATATGGCACTGCACACTGGAAAAGGCAGTTATAAAATCTGAGTATTGTAACTTTCTTTTTTAAAAGAAACGACATTTACTTACCTTGGAGGTAAAAAACATCATGGAAGCAAATGTAAAGTGCTTATGTTCAAGACTAATGATTGTCCATTAACTATATTATAAAATACAAAGCATGGAATAGGTTTCATGGCACTTACATAGTTCCTTACTCTTACATAATTTTAATGTTTTCAAAATTCTTCCTTTCAGAAAATATTAACGGGAATGATCCAACCTTACAGTAGCAGAATGTGGGGTCCAATGATGTTTTCTGTGTCCATTTCAACAGAGCAAGCCAAATTCATTCATAGAACAGCCACAGTCAAGACAGTAAACTTGAGTTAGGGCTGTACTTGTCCCAAGATATATAGCTCTCAGATGCAGACCAAAGTATTTTATTTTTTTCAATGAAACTGATAACAAATTCTATAATGTCTTTGGCACTTGAATTCAACATATTCTATAATATTTCAGTTTTAAAAGCCACCTGTGTCAAGCTTAGTACATCAATTTGATTTATGTTCCCTCATCCACACATGTCTACATACGTGCTTCCCTCCAGATCAAAACCTTCATATAGCTAATAGTCTGGGAGATATATTTTCTGGGAGCAACAGATAGGTTTATTTCGAATGTAGGCTTGCAGCTATAGGATTCATGAAGTAGTTTTACTCTAAGAGAAAGATTAAAAACCAAAACCCAAATATATATCTGATACTTAATATTTTGAATTATGCAGTAATTCTGAACATCAGAGCAATCACTTCAAGCAGTTTTGCTGAATTCCATTTAATTGTTACCTCAGTGGTTTAGGAAAATACTGAATATCAGTTAAAAATAAATTTGTGGTAGAATTATTTTATCATATTAGGTTGAATCACTAATTTGGTGCAAAGATTTAAAGTTTAAGTTACAATTACAGTATTTAGTTTGGCAGCACTTTATGATACTTACTATCTAATTTAAAACTCATAATATGATTGCAGCAGTTTCTGGTCAGGTTTTTGCCTGGCTTATGTTCTTGAGTGTTTGCAATGTTTTTAGCACTGATTATTTCCACACACAGCCTCTTATGGTGTACCTATGTTCTTAAATTTAATGAAGGTAGAAGATGCTAAGCAGCTGTTTTGGTATCAATAATACCTAAGATAGGATCCAAAATTAAAAAGCAAAGTTTTGAAGGCACCGGTTTTAATTCAGTATGCATGCAAAGAACAAATTGTGCAGAAACTGAAGGTTATGATTATTGGGATTTTTTTAAATGAGCTTATTTTTAAAGTATTGAGGGCAATTCATTTTCGGTCTTCTAACCTATACAACTTCTGTCAATCCTTTTAAATATCTACCATCACCGTCAAAAGGATGGATCATAGTTTCTATGCCACATGGCCCAAATTGCTGTCTGTCAGTGGAGAGTTTCTGTTAGTTCAGTAGTGAGACCAGCATTTGCTAACACAGGAAGAACTGAGAATTACCTTGTCCTTTCACCCATGCTACATTTGATTGTTACTAAATGTAAGAATATATTGTAGCTATTTGTAATATTTTCTGCTCTTTTCTTTCATGGCTTAGTGGTTACACAATTGTAGGATGCGTAAAAAGGAAAAGCTTCCACATCAATTGGTGTGGTTTGGGGGTTTTTATTTTGTTTTTTTTTCATTGTTCTTGCCATGTTATTAAATAGGGAAGAGGAGGATTAATGAGATGTTTCTGCGTCACGAGTGTCAAAGCATTTTTGCTTTTACAAAATGAATGTGTTGCTTTTTATTCTGTTTATATTAAAAAGGAATAAGACTGAATGTGTTTAAAGTACATTAAGTAGGCATTAAGACAAGGGTGATTTCCACTAAAGGACAGGGGAGGGACATTTTTTTTCTCTTTCCTATTGGTTAAGCACATTTTCTTGAGAGGGAGGGGAAAAAATGGTAGTGGGTTGTAGAGGTATATTTTCTTAACATATCAGCTATAGTTATTCTAGGTTTATTTTTAAGGACAACAGAAATCTGTGTAAAGAAACAGTCTTGGGTAGTCTATGCCTAGATTTGCACCCACTCCGCTGATAAAATATGATGTAAACATAATACAGTGGATATACTTTGTAAAGCATAACATCTGGGTAATGTTATGTATTCTTGTATGTATCAATGAATGTATGATCTTAACTCTTGGGAGTTTGTCACAGGTGGCTTAATATTTTTGTTCTTCTTCTAAACTTTTTTTGATAACTCTTGGTGTCATGAGAATGTCGATATTTTGTTTTTTTTAAGTGTTTTTAAAGAGGTCTTTTTATCCATCATCAATGCAAAGAAATATTTGAAAATATTTTTCAAATACTTTCTGAGTACTCTCAGTAACTGATTTTCCTTCTAGGTGATCCTCATAGCCTTTAAAGTTCTGTACTTTCTGTAAATTTGTGTAAACCTCTTATAGGCACAGCCATCTTTCTCCCCCATATCTCAAATCAGTACGTAGTTCTAAGCATCCCTTGTCCATTTGTCAGTCATGCATCCTGAAATGCAAGCTGCCACAATGCTGTTGTAATTGACAGAACAGTTCATTGTCTCATGCTTCATTGCCTGTAAAACTGTTTTTAAAGTCCTTAGTGAGGGCTGCTGTTAAAATCCCAGTTGCAGAATTTCAAAGTTCCATTTTTTTACAAAAGAGAAGCGAATGTTTTTCTCTTCCTCCCTATTACTACCAGTGTCTAGTGAAGCAAAGCACTTCAAAATTGATGTATGTTCCACACTGTAATTCTAGTGGATAATTCATAGAGAACTGAATAAAGACATCAGGAAACTCGTTAGAACTTCTATTCCATAGGCATCTGCTCCAGGTTCTGCTCTTCTCATGAGTAACACTTCTCTGTTTTTTTGTTTTTTTTTTATTATTTTTCTTACCCTTACTGATATTTTTAGCTTATACCTCTTAAGATACTCTGCAAGTCTGAAGCTATGGTTGTCTTCTTCCCATTAATAAAGTTCCTTCTGACTTCTATTTTAAGCACTTGGAGGGTGATCAGCACCATTTTCTTTGCTATAGTGAGACGGAAGAAGAGCTCCCATTTGACTTTGTAAGCAGAAAAACATGTATCTAAGTTTCAGAGTGCAAACACTGAGCAGATGCAGGGCTTTCCCAGAATTTCTTGTTCATAAGATGGAGAACAGTATCAGATTTTCTGGATCAGCTCCTGTATCCCCTGTTCTCTGGACTCACCGTATCCATTTACAACAAGAAGTAACAGCTGGGATCAGTTTGTTTTTCTTCCCATGTTCAAAGAGAAAATTTAGGAAGGAAAAAAATACGTCAGTGACATTGCTGAGGTTTAAAAGAGGTTAGACAGGATCTGTATTCTAAGCATCTGCTTGAACAAAATCATGCCATTTCATATGGGTATGACTATGCTCACACCAATAATGGCATTGAATATTATATAGGAAGTCAATAAGATTTGTCTTAGGAAAAGCATTGGAAGAGCAATGTGCAAAACCAGCAGCAACAAAAAAAAACAAAGTCTTGATGTATAATGCACCAACGTGACAGTGCAAACCTTGTCTAGCAGTATTAATTGGTAGTGTGAAGGCTTAATTGAAGGCTGCGTTTTGAGTAGGAAAAGTCCAGTCTGTCTTAAAAATGCTGCTCATAGTATTGTGAGCAGCTGTAGCTGAAGATGTTACAAAATAGCTGCTGTGTAGCAGAATTACTATGATTAACAGTAGTGATGTGGTTTTAGTACCTAAAGCCGCCAACCAGCTGGCGGAGTCTCCCTGTAATAGGCACTGCACAGTCCCTTTCAGTCTGGGTATGTGATTAGATCTAAGTCAGGAAAATCATAGATAAACTGCTTTTGCAGGGAAGTATAAAGAAATCATTGTGACTAGCTTCATGAGAACCAGTGGAAGCCTAACAACTATTGAGTGTATCAACAAAGTTGGAGGGCAAGTTGTATGGAAGTTCAAAGCGTAAATAATAAAATGTCTGTGATGTGTCAGTTTAAACGTTTTGGTTTTGTCATGGTTAATACAAGATCAAGTGCTGATAAAAGAGAGTTTGGAATATATGCTGGAAATGTATAAATGGAAGAATCCCTCTTTCACAGAAATGCATTGAACTAACTCTTCACTTCAGGCAGTTGAATGACAGAACCATCTTGTTTGACCAAATGCACTTCATTTTGTTTTTCATGCTCTAATTTATTCTCATTGTGTGCTGTGAAGTCCTGTTTGGAGTGTCTGTTCTCAGCATAAAACTGTTTGTCAAATTTCTATTAGGCTTAAGGTGAAAAATTAATGAGCCATTTACTTCAGATATTTCAAAACTAATACTGCTCTATTATTAATGCAGCAGAAAGTCAAAGATTTAGGTATGTACAATTATGGTTCACTGTTCAGTCAGACTCTACTCTTTTCCCATATTTTGAGGGGGACATCATTAAAATAGTATTTTAGGTCATATAAAGAATTATTTTAATGAATTTCATCAGTAAATATTTTAGACAGTTTTATCTATTAACTTTTTGTTTTGTCAGATCCTGGAAGAGGATGGCTTTAATAAACAGATAACAATGAAACACATTATTCTGTCCAATCTTTCTCTGAATCTGGAATTTAAATAAAATGAACAGAAAGTTGATTCTTATAGCACAGACTTTGTAAAGAAAAATATATAAAAGCTTTGTTGCACAATACTGAATAAGCTGTTGGTAAAGCAATATTATTTTGACTAGAGATGTATGACATTGTGACTCTCTTCTGTTTCATGTGCCTCAGACTTTTCAGCCTTGACAAAAGTCATTGAAACATCAATAAAATTGTACTTCAATCAAGAATTGAGTGGCATATGGTACACAAGTATTACTTTAAGTTATCCCATTAAAAATTTTTCAGAAATCTCAGGACGTCTTGCCAATACCAGTAAGTTAAGTGATAAAACGCTATGAAGTGCTAGGTTACAAGTGTGCATCCCCAACTGAGCAGTGTGGAAACTGATGCTCAAGGTTTGTGCATGCATTGAAAAAGAAAGCACAAAACACAGGCGCTGCAAAAATAGAAATGTGGTCATCACTTTCTATGCAGAAGCTTTCTAAAGATTGCCTCTTTTTGTGCTCCTAAAATTAACTTAATAATTAATTAGCACTTGTTTCTTCCTGCGTTCCATTATGTTCTCTAGAGTCTTTCTTAAATTAATAGTGGTTTTAGGTCTGGCACGGTTAGATTGTTAGACTTGCATAGACGAAGCAATTCTGTTTCTTGGAAGATTTCCATGCTATAAAACTAAATTTCATTACAAGTAAAATGTCAAACTTAAATTATTCTTAAGGCATTTGTTGTGCTCACAGATCCTTAAAGCACTATGGGCTCCAAGGAGTTTGGCATCCAAGCAGGGATGGAGCAAGCAAGAATCTCGCAAAGTTCTTTCTATACCTTGGTTTCGTTGTGAAGTTGCACTGCACTGTTTTGCAGTTGGACAGCATCAAGCCCATGAGTATTTAAGCACTGAATAATTGTGCTTTAACCAGTAGCCCTGGAAACCTCCAGATTTTTCAATGTGCACTGTGTTTTACTGGGGAGATTGGTCTTGAATCTTTTGCTTTTGAATCCTGATCATGATGCAGATGGCTTTCCTCAGTCTCCTAAAAAAGTACTCTCATAGCAACTAATAAAGGGTTGGCAGAGGGAAAGAAACACTTTATTTTTTTCTTAAAGCATTTTTTTATTACTGATTCCAATACTGGGGGTTTTTTGTAAATAATTTAGGAAGTTAGTTGAGAATCATATCGAAATCAGGCCTGGAAAAGATGTCAAGAGGTCATCTAATCTAGCACCCTCCCTCAGGGAGGGGATCAACCATATCTATGACATTCCTGACAGATGCTTGTTTAACTTTTTCTTCAAAAATATTTCCGTTGTAGAGCTTTTACCACTTGCCTAGGCAAGTCCTTATGAATTCCTCCTATCAGAAAGTGTTGTGTCTTTTTTTCCAGATAACTCGAGTCTCCTTTTCTAGATTTTTTTTTTTTTTTCCCAGTGGTGGTGGGTGGTGGTGGTGGTGTGTTGTTCCATACTTCAAATTCCATCTTATATTGTGAAATTATTCATTTCTAAACATGGGAGATTTTCTCCTGTAGATTGTTCTCAGAAGCGTATCTTTCACAGTTTACTCAGGTGTGAAGCTCAAATTGTGGGTAAATGGAGAAAGGAGAGATGATTTTCATTTGCAACATTTTGAGCTTCATTGCTCCTGTAATCCAGTTTGACAAACAATAGACAGAAAATAATGTCTCAGTTACAGATCTCTGATGGACATTTTAGGATGCTTTTTGATTCCAGAAACACTCAAAGCTTGAGTAAACTGATTTTACCATCAATTTACTGAAGTAACAGCTTTCAGGGATATTTTCAGCCCCGCCCAACTTTGATAAGGCAGAAGGTTTTTTCTAAATTACTATGTTTGAACCAGTTACACCTTTTCACTTAATAATTTTTAATTGTCTGATTCTGTAATTTGTCTGATTCTTTCAAAGGAAACATTGATAAAGTTCCACTGCGTATTAGAGCTGAACAACTCTTCTTTTTGTTTTTTTTCTTTTTTTTCCCCCTTCCATAATTAAATGTTATAGCCTTGGTCAATTTTTCTATTATGATTAAGAACATACTGCGAGAAGTCTCAGGAGCTTTGAGCACAAATATTAAGACGAAAGAAAAAAAAAAAAAGGAGGATGTGTGGGTTTTTTTTTTACATTGTGGCTCAGTAACGATGCTCCTAATAGTAATTTTATAAGAAACAATTTGTAGAACGTGTGCAGCTGATTTCTGATAGCTTCTTCCCTTTGTAACTGTAGTCACACAGAATGTAAAGGGTGCCTTCTGATTGTGAAGAACTCCATGTCAGCAGAAAATGTGGTATTTGTTTCATATAGGTCTCACGGAGAGGCCTTGTATTCTGAATCTCTAGTTGGAGGTTTGGAAAAGATGCTGTGTGGGCAGGTATATTGCAAGGTTTTTAGAGTTTTGCAGGTTGTTCTGGAGATGTTTCTGCCATGTGCTATGAACCTCTTCCTCGTTTTCCATGGTGGGCTTGTCATCTGCAAAAGTATTATTGCTTCCCATGGGAAGAGGTGATGCCTTTATTAGGCCATCTGAAATAGTTGAGAAAAAGTTGACTGTTTTGTCCTGAAGTGCTTTAGAGCATTTCCATGTGCAGAGTTTGCCTTTTTTTTTTTTTTTTTTTTTTTTTTCCTAGTTGGTCTCCCAAAATATCCCATTATCTCATCAAAAAACGTCCCACACGTAAATGTTGGACAGTCACGCGTATGGAAATTCAGGATGTTTTCAGTTAAGGAGAGATTTAAAAATATGCATTAATCTGCTGATTCTGTGAGGTTTGTGCTGTGACTTCTTAAGATGTTAAAATTGTGAGTAAAGTATTCTGATAAATGAGACATGTCTGTCTGTTTAGTACACTCTTATTCCAGACCTCCTTCAGCCGAGCCTTCAACTGTCCATCACAGAACAAATTATAGTCACCTTGTAAAAATATATTTTTTTATATAAATAAATATATATATTTGTAATATAAAATAAATCATAGTCACCTTAGGTGCCTTGAACCCACTTTGAGTCAATGCAATGATCAAATTGTATTCTTTAAAAGAGGAAGTGATATATTAAAATTTTCAGGCTTTTTGGTATATGCAAGGAAACACATCTAATTGCCAGTGTATCGTCAACATGCATCCTTAGTGGTGTGTTTCTGGTCAAAGTTCTCATGAAATCTTGTTTGTATGATGCTCGGCCCTTGAACAGTTTTATTGCTAAGTAATACAGCTTCTGTAGAATTTAAACATGTTGGCGTCCCTAGCAAAATGAACAGCCTCATCAGTAGTAGCATCGTTCAGTGCAGACAGATAGTTATGTATGATTTCAGACAATTTAAATGCCTGCTCTTCCCTGAAAGGGTGCGTTCAGTTCTTACTTGAATTTGAAAGTTATTGCTGATCAGTAATTCTATTTTTCATTGATTCCTTTAACTACGCACCAATTTACTTTGTTGTGTTTAAGTCACATACAATCTAATATCCGCTTGGACTCTTTGACAGTTTCTTTCCTTTGGAACTATTCCCCAAATACTGTAAGATGTACATGTGATTTTGTGGCACGTGTTCTTGAAGAGGGTTGTTTTAATGTTTTGGTTTTTTCAGTAAGGGAAGTAAAAATAATGGCTGCTTGTCTAAATCAATTGTTCTAAGATGTATTGTAGATATTTACTTTTTTGTTTGTTTGGTTGGTTTATGCAGAAGACAAATTTTCATTTACTAAATTGCTCTTTTCTTTCTGTCTTTTAAGATGGAAGCTACAGACAAAATCGACTAAACCTCACAACACTGTTAGTACAACCAATTTCTGCAGTGCTTGCCAAAAAACTCGTTTCCTTACCTGAGGACACTGCCCAAAAAGATAGTTGTATACCCCTCCAGCTGCCAGCAACAGGTAATCCTTTTCAAATGATCTTTTCTTCTAGCTATGAAGTGTTCCTCAACGACTCCAAATCCATTTTCTATAACCATATACATAATAGGTTTATCTGATGGCAAATATGTTTTGCTTAGCTGATTTCTAGAAAGGGCTATGTACAATCTAAAAATTATGCTTCCAAAATCTGATAGATGGAAGGTTTGGTTTAAAAAAAAAAAAAAAAAAAAAGACTCTTAGTATAAAGCATTAAGCTCTAATTCTTAATATTCACTTTAAAAAACTTCTATCTAGATACCATCACTAGGGAGATTTTTCTGCAGTATGGTTTGTTAGGCCTTGTACTACTAAGAATGTGATTTTTGATGTTAAGGGAGCAGTAGTGGTATTGAAGTTATTTTGTGTCTTTTTTTCTACCTCCGGCATAATAATACTTTAATTCTAAACAGTGACATGTCTTTCTGTTTTCCTTAATTTGTATATGCTATGGCATAAGCAATATATTGTTGACTGAACTTTCAGGCACCTTTTCCTCCAAGTTTCACCAGGAAAACAGTCATCATGATGAGAACAAAGTACCTTGAATAGAACTATATGTAAGGAAAGAATGCAGTCAGAGAATCTCTTTGAAGATAATGTCATTAGTAAAGTCATACAGATTACTGCTTGACTGCTGATGGGTGCGGGGGAAGTGAGAATACAGTCTTCCAGCAAAGATGCTGCATGGTGTTTCAATGAGCACCTTCCAGATAATGCTGGAGATGAGATGTTTGTCTAAACAATAACTCTGTCCTCATTTTTGTTTTGTGCTAGTCTATCTTTCAGCAGAAAAAAATGTAGAATAAATGGCATGTTTTATTATAATGTCTTTTTTAAATTAATTGATTTGAAGCAGTGATCTTGGAAGGGGAGAGGCAAATTAAGTTAGTCACTGAGTCCTGTGATAAATACAGCGATAATAGTAAAAGCAAACTTCAAGGGCAACCATTGTACTATCACATATGTGCTGTATCGCTTGTTTATTGCTTTTGGAAAGTTATTGTGGAATAGGAATACAGTACAACAAGCAATAACAAAAGGTAGATTAGTTTTATTATTTGTGTTAGCATTTTTATTTATATAGAGTAAAAAGAAAGGCAGAAAGACCTCACGCTTCATGGCTTAAGCTGTTGTATTTAGACAGGGGTATTGCTCTCCATGCATAGCTAATGAGGTACTTTAAAGATGAACTGATTTGCCTCAAAACCAGTAGATACAGACTATATAAGCAGGAAGAGGTCGTACTGGAAGGAACAAGTGCTTAACCGTTCCAGATAGGATGTGTGAAGCTTGCTAGTATTGTACAAATTTTCAACAGCTGAAGTGCCTGAAGGAAAGCATGAGTTTGGGCTGGCAAATGATGCTAATTTTAGAAAGAGAAAAGGCTGCACTGTCTGTTTCTCAAAAAGCTTTGTGTGGAGGCTGCAGGACAGGATCACCTAAATTGTAGCTTTTTCTGCTTCTGTGACAGGTGTGGCATGTCTGTTTTATTTCCCTTAGAAGGCAGGAATTCTGTGTGGTGGAAAATTTCTGGAAAAAAAAATATTCCAAACTAGCAGTCTTGTAAGAGCCAATCCATGTCTAGCTTACTCTGGGTGAACACAACTGCTTGTGTCTGATTTGATGTAAAGCTTATGAACCACTGTTATCCACATGGGAATTTGTAGAAAAATCTTAGTTTATTGAGCAAGTAGGGTCTATAATAAGAAGCCTTGCATAATTCTATAATGCATTATGATATATTTTGCCTTGAAATAATGATGAGAAACTATAGATAAGCTAGAGCATATAGTGTGCTTTAGTGTTCAGTAGCAGCCTTAATGGAAGAGATAAAAGATGGGTCTGATGATAAGAAAACTTGTATAGCTAATAATAATAACAGCTAAAGAGAAAATGCTGAACAGAGCAATGCATATGAGACCCCTGAAGGCTGAATTTGCAGTCTTCCTGTTGATTTGAAGAAGCTTAAGAGAGAGATTTCACTTCTGACATAGAACTCATCACTTATCTGTCAAAAGAGGTGAATGAGCAATTCAGATGATTGGTTGGCTTAAAATTTGTTAGAATAAAATGATCATCATTCTCTCATCAGTATGTTTCAAAAAGCTGAACAGCAGATTCATCAGTAACGATTAAACATTTATATATAGTTTTCTCACATTGCCTCTTTTTATCCTTAGCCTTGCAGTTTTCAAGAGACATAATGTGACAGAGGGAGTGGGAGGATATGGAGAGAAACATCTGAGATATAGCGAATGCTTAGTACCTACAAAGCAAACAGTAGAATTGAAGTTAGTTATTAGTTTTGTGTTAGTGGAAGTTAGTAATTAGATTTGCTTTTTGTTTAGTATGGTGCATCATTGTTAATCCTCATTAATCTTAAATTCTGTGCTCCCATGAACTTTTTCCCCCAAAATGGTCAATTAGTAGGAGTTTGAGTGAAGTTTTATAAAGAAGCTATATATTTCTGAAGCTTCGTTTTTTTTTGTTTTTGTTTTTTTTTACACAGATTATTACTAGGATATTTGCTAGAACATTGTGAAGATTGCTGTAGAACTAAAGCACTCCTATAAACATAAATGAAGAAAGTCCTGCTGTGTTGTAATATTCTTTCTTGTTTGTTAAGTTACCTGCCAGCTGCAAATCATTCCTTTTCAATGAATCTGTTGAGTATTTAAAGTAAATCTATCTGTCTAGCAGAGTTTAATTTACAAAGTGTTTTTCATCACTGCTGACCATATACTTTGGTGTTAAATGGAAAGCCTCATAGCCTGGAAGTCTGGTAATTAAAAACCCTAGAGATATATGGTTTATTTTTCTGCTTGTGTCACTTTTCATACTTGTATGATTTATATCTGAGAAGATAAAGATGGGAAAGATCTAGGATTTCACTAGAGATCAGTTTCTAGCTGTCTGTGGCAGAAGGACAGACCTGAGAATTTCACAGGTCAACTTGCATGATCACAAGGCTTCCATTGTCGTATGGTATATAAGGAAAAAGGTGCTGTATTTTTCATAGATTGAATGGAACCCTGAGGAATTTCAGTTGCCAGATTTGTAAACAGGGAGATCAAGGGAATGTTGTCTGAAAGGTTCCCAGCTGACATCATAGTATATGAGGAAATGTGTTCACATGGTTAAGTAGCTGTTTGAGATTCTAGGAAACAATAAGTAAAATAAAAATTGTTTTTAACAGTGGAGACAGAGGTAGTCAACAGTGGAGATAGGGATTTGTGATGGGAGGCTCCCTCTTCAGCCACAGGATATTATGCATACTAAAATTTTATATGAGTCAAAAAGGGCTACTTGAAAATTTACTGGGGGGCGGGGGGTGGAGAGAGAAAAAGCACGATAGCAATCAGAAGATTTTAAACACATAGGCAGCCCTGCCTGCCCCCCACCTCCCCTTGGCTAAGTAGCTTTCAAGTCACTGGAGGACACAACAGTGTCTTAGAAAGAATCACTGTCTGCTCATCCTATTCTTAACATTCTTCTCACATGTATGGTGTTGGTCACTTGGAGATGACGGGTAGATGGCCAGTTTGTCTGACTAGTGTGCTTGAGCATTCTAACTGAAATTACAGGAAGCATAATGCAAGCATTCATGCCCAGGTCTTCCTTAAAGCCTGCTAAGTTTCTTTAGCAACTGATGTTTAAATCCAACCCTATTTTTCTCTTAGTCTGGATCAATCTATATAATTAAGGGTGTATTGTTTCAGAAATTATCAGTAAACATACACAGAAGATCCCATCTCTTATGAGCTATTACTGCCTTTTGATGTGAAGTAGGTGTTTATATATATATATATATATATATGTTTTAAATTCTAAAATAGTAAACCTAAATCATGAATAGTTTAAGTAACTTGCATTATATCAAACACTATGTGAATAATAGAGCCAGGTATACAAAGACTCACAGCATTCTGCTATAGCCAGTAAAATTACTCTAATCAAAATGCTTTTTAGGTAGAATCATTTGATCTTTTGTAACCTTTTTTAGCCTACAAAATACAGTCATTGATTAATACTGAATCATCTTAATGACTGCAATGCAAAACCTTATTGTACGCTGCAAACAAATCCACATCCTTTACTGGAAAAGGTGAGAGTGGAACAGATAACCAGAAGTGACTGTTACTGAAAAGGTTTGCAGCATAACATAAAGAATATATTTTGCAAGACTTTGAACATTTATTTTTTACAGTTCCACATGTCAGATGGTCACTATGCTGAGTTTTATAGCCAGCTCTGATTATGTGAAATTTGAATCATTAATTATACAAAAGGAATAATTGGAAGAGTCCTTTAGTTTCCATGTTACACAGTCATCATCCAAAACAAATAAAGTTCTCTGCCAAGTGCTGCACTAGTGCAAATCAAGCCTGTCTTCAGTTGGAGGAAGGGCATGAAAAGATAAAGGATACCCAAACCTTCCTGTTGGGCTACATCCTTGTGATGTTGCTATATGTGTTTCTCCTTCGTAGCTTGCTACCCATCAGAGAAAAGGAGTACCACCGTATTTACATTCTGGCTGTGCCATCATACACTATGATATCGACATGCAAACAATCACATAATTTCTGGGTATTTGCACTATGCTAAACACAAATCCAAGAAGACAAATGCAGAAAGATGCCAGCATATTGTGTGGCAGTGCGTGTTACTGTATCTACCAAATTTGAATTCATTGTACATAACAATAGAAATATAATGATGTTCTGCAGATACTGCTTACTGGCATTGTAAAGAAGTGTATGTTCAAGAAAATTCGTGAACATTTATACTAAGACTTCTGGATTTTCTTTTTGTGATTGCTTTAAATTCTGTTCTCTTTTTAAATAGAAGTTAATGAAAAGAATTTAGCATCAACACTGTGAAGCATTTTTATTTATCTTCTCTCTACTCCTACCTGAAGCCTCAAGAGTTTTTCTGCCAGAATTGTAGCTGATTAAAATTTATTTTCAGAATTCTGTTCTGTGTCACTATTCTTCTGGGTGATGCTTTGCTTTTGATTGCTGTAAAGCAGGTAAAGAATCTCTCAAAATAGTGTGAGATCATGAAATTCAACTATACAATACGAAGTAATCTCAAAATTCATAGCTATCTTTTGATACTGAGCTTGACAAATTTATTCTTCATTAGGTCATCCCAGTTCAGAGACTCCTTAAAGGAATGTATTCCATACTTTACTTATTTTCAAAAGCTTTTTGTCTAAATAGATTTATTGTTGGGTGCTTTATTGTAGGTCAGAAAAGATGAACAAATAGCAAAAAGTTTATTCATTAATCTTTTCAGACCAAGATTGGGATTGAGGGCTCAGGACCTAAGTTAGTTAATCAAATAGAAATCTAGTAGTAAAAAAAAATTAGGGATACTAGATTTCAGTGAGAATGAATCTCAAAACCAAAAATCCCAACAACAACAAAAAAAGAACTAAAACCTTTTGATTACGGGGATGTATGTCTAAGAGTTTTACGATAATTTTATAATTCAATAATACTGTAAATTGTTGTAGATTCAGTATTGATTTTTGCATATGCAATTTGATAGTGTTGCACAATATTTTTTCAGAAATAATTACAAATTATTAAGCATATGCTGTTTTATAATTTTATTTCCTTTTGTAAGTATGTAGTTATGTTGCATATAGTATTTTTGGTATGGAAGTTATATTGTTATGTAAATGCCTCTGATGATTGCATTGCTTCATTTAAAGTCCTATGTTTAAACTTAATTGAAAACTGATATGAAATGTCGAGTAGATAAGGTTATGCCCTCAAATTGTCACGATGAAACACTCAGAAGTAACTGAAATACATTTTTCACAGTCCACTAAGTTTTCAAAATCTGCCACTAACTTGGCAGTCTAATGGTAGTAGTCGTAGTTAGGAAATTTACTCAGTTATTGTAGAAAATGTCTAAGAAAGCATTTGTTTCAAATTACAACAAACTCTACTGTTAAGCATGTTTTAATGTGTACTTATAATATCAGTGTATTTAACAGAGTATTCCAAATATTACATAACAGTCCATATTATTCCTTACAGTATTAGCTATCAAACATGAATGTTTGATTTTCATTATATGTAAATAGCTTATGGTGTTTCTACACTGAATGTACTTAGTTTTTACTGTATCATCATGTTCTGTGATATTTGATATTACTTTAAATCCTCAGATCTTGGGGCAAATAACTTTATGAAAACTGTAGCTTTCATTATCAAAACAAATTATTAGCTTTCGGGGGTATCTTAAAATCTTGGTAGTGTTTGCTCAAAAAGGTAGCAGTCGAATTCTTAGACTCTGACATAAGATTTTTGAATGACTTGAACAAGAAATCTATTGAATGTAACTTAATCCTGAATACCTCAGCTGAATTAGTGAGCCTGAAGTAACATGACCATGGATGTTTGATGATGTTTGAAAGCTTTACCTTAATTGTGATTTCAAACCAATATTTTTTATTCAGGTGTGGTTAATGTTGATTTCAGCAGGAATTACATTCATGGTAAAAAGAGTTAGTTGAAGTTATTCAGTATGTCTTGTTTCTGTAATCTTCTAAAATAACTTTCTTTATCCAAGATCTGTGTTATCAAAGTGCACAAATAAAGTTAGTACCTGATGCATCTATACTGGAGTTAAATGTGCATGTAGGGAAATTTTTGTATATGAGTAGCAAAAATCCTGTAAAATTAGTTCTATTTTCAAATCTGAGTACCTAATGATGCTTTTTAAAGTCTAGGACTCAAAGGAATGCTCAGAAAACAGTCTGGTTATAGGTGTTTAGTATGATCAGGATCCAGGAATTTAAACGACGTGTTTGAAAATTAGACTTAAACTTATAGTCCTCTATGTCGGTATGAGCTTGGGATAAGGTTAAAAACAAAACAAAAAGAAATTATAACTCATTTTACAGGCTAAAAGTAGTAGGGTTTTGCTCATCTGAAGTTCTAAAACTGTCAGTTAAATGAGTGAGAAATAACCCTGCATTTCTAAAAAAAAAAATAATAATTGTAATTGTGAGAGGAGAAGGTAGACACTTGGTATCAGGTAATTTGCAGATTTCAAGTAAAAAAAAAAAGAAATAAATCAAAAATACTGAAAACAAATATTTTTCAGTTTTTCTATTTCAGAAGCAGCTTTTGGTATACATAAACTCAAAGTGTATCCTTAATAATGTTAAGCTAAAGCTCCCTCATAGTTTTCCAAAGAATACAGAAAAAAGAATGTTGTCAAGATCTTTAAAATATAGCATTAGGAAGAGAGGTTTGTTGTCAGAACTGTTTAAAGGAGATTAAATTTCATTTCTGCTATATACTCCAAAGAGTACTTTCAGCCTTTTCATCTGGTGTACTAAGCCTTTAAGCCCAAGTCACTTTAAGCTGACTACTGTGTTACATGACTATTAACTCTAATATCTGATTCCAGAATATGTGTTTTGCCAGAAGTTAATTTTCTGTTTCTTTATTGTCAGTTGAAGACTGGATAGCTGATGTCGATTTAGGAAAAACAGTTAAATCGGTTGTCTTCAAAAGGATTTATCTACTTTTTGTCTTAAATGGGGCCTGAAGAAACGTCTATCTAAAGTGTTGAAAGGTTAGAAAAGGAAAGGAAATCAGTTTTGGATTGAAAATCTTTTTTTTTTTTTTTTTTTTTTTTTTTTAAACAGAGTAAATTGGCTCTAGAATGGTTATAGGTGAGAAACAGCAGCAAGAAGTTACTTGAATAGTGTAGATTAAACATAAATTGCTTAATCAACAGCTTCTATGAGCTGTTTTCACATTGTTTAAAAAAAAAGAGAGAGAATATAAATGATAGTACAGTGCTGGAAACCCTTTTGGATTTAATTTATCTTAATGAAATATTTAAAAAAAAATCCAGAGTAATACCTGTAGATTTATAGAACAAACAGCATTCATCATCATATGGCGTTAATAAACCTTATGGTCATTTATATCAGAAGGGCAAAGTTAGTTACAACTCAAACCCCAGCATAGGCATGACAGATCAAAATATTAACTTACTGTTATGGGTTATTGCAAAATAGTGTGGTTTGGTGTAATTTTAATTAACTATGCTTGACTTGCATCTTCTTTACCGTTGTGTTCTAGCAAAACCAGAGCTGTCACATAAAGGATACATCTATTGATTACAGAGAGGGTTTCCTCTGAGTAAAAAGTAGAATAAATATTACAAGTATGCCTTTTTAAAACAGGAAAGATCCTAACAGTTGGCTTGCTTTTTTTTCAAATATCAATAAAGACTAGTGAATGAAAATATATTGGATTTTATTTTAAGAGAATTTTAAAGTATATTTACCAGATGAAGCACCAGCAAATGAACCCTGAAGAACAGTATTGTTTTTCTTTTACATGTTGCAGTAAACTCCCTGCTTGCATATTCCGTACATCTCAGGAAACAAACTCTTAGAAATACATCTGTGGGAGGATAATAGCCTGGGAGATAGAGAGCAAAATGATCCATGGAATATTTTCATTTTGGTCTCTGACAGTTGGGATATAAACATTGAAGGAATTCTGGCTCAAAGATGCCTTTAAACACGGGTCTGTCCTGGGGGTGGTGCAGTACTTGGGGTCTAGGTCTAGGATGGCACAGTGGTTATTGTCAGACAATTGCTAGCATTTAAGTTAGAGCAAAGACATTTTCACTTTGCTTAGATAGAAGTTATGACCTTTCAGATGATATGAATGTTAATACAGCCTGTTATAATGCAAATGAAACATTTTAAAGGTATTGGCAGCTCCCAGTCCTTGTTTTGTTTCCATTGCCACAGACTGCAAGAGTTAACATGGTTAGTGTGTCCCACATGAGGGACAGAGGGAATGGCAGTAATTCTCAGCAAAGAACAGTTAACTAATTTTGTTAAGCTATTTTACTTAGTTACTTTTTTCTGGCTTTATCCTGTACTACAGTCTCAACTGGCCTAGCTATACTGACCAACCCCTTACATTTTAGCAGGGTTTGGAATTTTTCAGCCTTTCTATTTACACCGTTTCTTCAGTTGATACCAGCTAAGCCGAAAAAAAGCTTTCTTCTGTTGGTATCAGTTCACAAGTCTATCACCAAAGGCTGTGCTGGCAAAGTCGTTAGTAATGCAGGGTCTAACTCTTCCATCTGATTTAGTAGCAGGGGTTCTGTAGAATCATGTAATAGAAATCAGGTATGATTTTGAGTGTTACTGAAAGATTGACCTGGGCAAAGGATTAGATGAGGAAAAAACTATAACGATTAAGACAAATTTCTGTGTCACAGAATTAGGAAATTCCTAGTCTTTTTAATTATTTTTTTTTCTGTTGTATTCTAGCAGCATTTACTGGGTGAATTGAATGATCTTTTAACTCAAGGAGTAAAGATCGCTTTGGAGATTCCAGGTTTAAACCCCGCTGTTTAAGTGAGACTAAGAAAATAATGTAATATTTCACGTTTCAATCTCTGATTCCTCTCATTATCTTTTTTTCCCCTTTGTTTTTACTTCTTTTTATGTTGTTTGTTTTTTGTGGGGGTTTTGTTTGGGATTTTTTTTTGTTGTTTTTTGGGGTTTTTTTTACGTTTGGGGAATTTATATCTGTGGCCTGTAAATTTCTTGGCTGGATAAACAAGTTTAACATTTTCTTTTTCTCTCTTTTTATCTTGCAACAGGCAAAAAAGTAATCAGTTTGAATATTCAGTCAGTCTCAACTTACAAGACAATATCTAACGTTATTGGATATTTAAAAGGAACAGTATTTCCAGGTAAATAGCCCTTCATCATTTGTATCAGATACTTGTTTTATAGTGGTTGGGAGTCATAGCTGGGCTCAGGAGTCTCTTTTGCCAGATAAGGCACTAATGCAGTGGAAGGAGACAGCCTTTGTTATGGTTGTTTTGTGATTTGACTTACAACAAAATAGAACATAAGGGTTAAACAGAGTGAGCTCAAAGGGCTATTATAGTTACAATAAGCATATTTTTACACAACAAGCAGGAATTAAATGTAGCCCATACAGAGTATTAGTATTTTATACCAAGAAAATGAGTTGGTGGTTTTCATTTTCGGGTCTACTGTATTGTGTTATTTGAATTAATATACAAGCTGTCTGTAAAACTTTAGAAAATGTTTTGATTTTTTTCTAATGTTAGGAGAATTTTGAGATAAAAAACCCTCTGTGCTTCAAGTCCAGAACATCCCTACCTAATTCAAGTGTCTTACTGAAACATAAGTGTAGGGCACCGTGATCTCTGGCTTAGTTAAGGAGCTAATATCAAATGTTATTAGAATGTACAAAAATCTGTGATTAAATTCTTAATCACACTTGCTTCAACCTTATTTTGTGTTAGAATTGTGCCTTAAACTTCTTTTATACAAGTCCATGAATAATAATTAGTATTCTATTTGTCTAAGAATTAAACAATAAGATTCAAAGTGCAACTGTGACATAAACCACAAACCCCCTCCCTCCTTTGATGGTGTATGTAGATAATACAATAAACAGGACCTCATAGGAATGAAGATCATTTTGAGCTTACTCTGTCTGCAGGTGAGTTTGCCTGAAAGTTATAGGCTGTCTGCAACATGAATGAACACTGTTGCTGGGTACTTACATGATACAAAATGTTGTAGACCCAGTCCAATTCTTAACGTACAGATGGTATTGTCATCAAAACATTATCTCATTTAGCTTAATTGATACTCTTTTATTAGGTTCAGAGGAAAAGTTTAGGGAGATGGACCAATCATTTGATATTTTAAGTGATGGAATAAAGGAGGTGGAGAATATTTTATTCCTGTTAGTGAAATAATGACTCAGTTTTGTCATTTGTCTGCTGAATGCTGTACTTTTCACCAGAACATTATTTATTTTAACCAACATAGAAAGCGATTAGCACAATGAATTTAATTTTAATAAAGGACTTAATTTCCTTCATGAATTTGAAGTTACTAGTCTATATTTGCTAATGTTTTGCAAATAGCTGTCATGGAATTTGAAAGGCAGAAACTGCCATGTTTAGACATACTGTCTACTGAACTGTGAAACAGAAGCAAGGCAAATAATAAAAAGCATGCATCCATTTCTGTTTAATAATTGTTTTATCTTCTCTATACCTGAATCTTTCATCTTACTATTGCATCCTTAATAAGCTACTTGTTAAAGGTATGCCAGTATATGCTTAACTTTAAGGATGTAAGGATATGTAATCAAGTGCATTCAACAGCACTACGCAGATGCCAACAGTTTGTCCTGTAAATGTCTTGCTGAACAAGGGCCATAGTAACTGGCTTCTAATGTAGGCACAAGTTAGGCATGTAATGTACCGTGGAAGGCATTTTGTACAGAATCAGTGTTAAACCTTCATTTGCTTCTCTGCTCTTCCTGCTTGACGCTACAGCCATACCCTTTCAACTTGTTTTGAATACTTGATGTTTTCATGGCATTGATTCTTTTGTTGTTTTGATGACATTTTGCTAGTTTTATACACCTGAAATACTCACCTTTATGTTCCCAGAAATGCAGAAGGAAAACAAAATTTATCTTTAGTGCTTAATGAAGGACTGCAGAGCATCACCAAGGGTGGATTTTTGGTTTTGCTTAAAGGTCTCCTAACACACACACACAAACATATCTATGTAATGGTGATCTTATTTGAAATTTGATCTGAGGAGTAACAATGAGCATCCTAAATCCAACCAAGATATTAAAACATTTACAAGAAGAGGAAATGTGATGGTAGGTAGCATTTTAAAACCTGAAAAAATATGACTGATATTGTAGGTCTATTGGACATGGTTGAAAATGGGATGTATAACAAAAGAAGACAGTATAAATCACTATTTTTTCATGATAAATCCCTGTTGTCCAGCCCATCACTACCCTGGACACTATCCCACCTTATCACTTTCAAAATTTATCTGATGGATTATTTTTTTCTATCTCTAGTCATTTCTTCCTCTTTTTTCTTACCATCTGATCTCTTTCTCTACATGCTTCAGCAAATGATTGTGAGAAAGGACAGCCGCTGCCTCTGTAAGCATTAACATCCTTTCTCCTGTGCTTTTTCTATAGTCATTTGCTTCAGGGTATTGTCTCTATTCAAGAGGGAAAGATGGACAAAGATGAAGAATTTCAAAGGAGGCACCAGCTGTTATATTTTACCCCTGTTCGTTCAGCTGGTGTCTCCTAGAGTATGTTGCTTCTTGTAGCTTTCTTCTCCACCAAAATGTCCTATACTGATTTACATGAAGTCTCTTTCTACTCCCCTTCACATACACTGCACAGACTGAACAGAGGTTATAAGATGGGGCATGCATTGATCCTGTCTGATCACCCTGTCTTAGTGGCACTTTTTCTAACAACCTAGAAGACTAAAAACATTCTTTTTTTCACCCAGTTCCTAACATTGAGTTGAAGATCCTATGGTTTTTCACTTTCAGTGCAACCTATAATTAAACACCTTGTGATTCAACACACAAATTGCAAAATTATGTGATTTAGATTGCATTTTGTTATATTGAATTATGATGTACACTTAGATTTACATTTTTTACATCTGCTTTTAGAAAGAAACTTGCATTTACATCCTATACCCCCCAAGCAGTTGACCAAAAATGTTGTGTTGTAGGTGTATAACAGATCCCCTGTTTGTAAAGCATTTTTGATTCCGTATAAAACAATGTTACCATTTATTTTGTTGAACAAAACTAGTAAAAGTCAAGTGTCATAGGCAATGGTTTTATAATCAAAGTATGTTGGTTTTCAGTTGAAATAGTTTCTAGGCAGCAGTCACTGCAAAAATACTGAGGAGTGTGTATTTAATTTTATAAGCAAATATAAAACATGGGTATTTTTCCACCTATGTGTTACTACATTCCAGTGTACTGAAAACAGTGAAGAATGAATCTCCTTGCATAAAGAAAGAAAATAAAATTTTTTGCACTTTTTAGAATCCAAATGATACCCAGAGTTTGTTGAGGATCTGGCATCACTTGATACTATTTTTCTGTTCTCTATCAGTATCCTGAAATATGGAAAGCATACCTTCAAATGTCCTCGTCTGGACTAGAAAGATACTTTACTAAATATCAGAACACAACCAGTAAGCAACCCTTCGAAGAGACTTTGTGAATTCTTCTCATACAGAAGGTCTAGTAGTTTAGTAAGTCATACAGCATAACTCTGCTTAGACTTCCTGACACACATCAGTCACACCAGTCTTTCATGTTGTTTCATACCACATTATCCTTTTGGAATAAAATAAAGTTCTTTACACTTCAGAGTTAGTATTTGCATTTTATATTATGCCCTGAGAGATGAAGATTTCATTGAATTTCTCAAAAAAAAAAAAGTGCATTTTTTTTTTCTTCTGGATAACCATAGGCATGTTCTGTATTTCAGGTTGAAACTTCTTGCTTTTCATTTTATAAAATACTTTCTTCCAGTATCATCAAAGTTGCTAGGTCTGACTTACCGTTTCTGTATCATTCATTATCTCTATTCCTCTGTCATGTCTCCTTTCTAAACCTGCAGTCCAGGTCTTTTCAGTGTCTCCTTACATGGAAGTCTAAGTCCTGATATATAGCCATACTGGTTACCAGCTTCTCAACTGCTGTTTCTGCAATGTCTTTTTTGAGATAGGGTGGTGAGCACTGAACACAGTCTTCCAGGTGAGGGAGTACTAATACTTTGTGTATTTTCTCTATGTTTCTCATTGTACTACCACACCTTTTGTTTGCTTTTTTGGACTATAAGATGTATTGAAGCTAGAGTTTCCTGCTTATTCATCTGTGATTTTTCGTAACACTCTAATGTGAGCATGGAACTTTATTAGATTATCTATATGATGAAGTCCTGGCTGTAAAAATGGTATATATAATTTATAAGAAGGGAAAGTAATAAACAAAAAATGAGGCAAGGGCACAGGGATTAAGTGAGGAATGTGTAGACGTATATTTATTTACTAGTTTATGTTTGAGTAGTATTCAGTTTTATGTATTTATATTGTATGATTGTCTTGCACATGATCATATAAATTTCTGTTGACAGCATTTCGTTGTATTATTGACATTACAGAATACTAATACAGTTATACAGTTCATCTTTTAGTTTTTAAAAATTCTTTTAATGCTAGTATCCAGACAAAATAAGATTCTCTTGTCTTTCCCCACCCTGTCCTCCCGTCGTGCCTGTGCCTCCCCCCCCGCCCCCTCTTTTCAGACAGATACATCATCATTGGTAGTCATCACAACAGTCTGAATACTTACGGTGGACAAGAATGGGCGAGTAGCACTGCTATCATCACAGCATTTATACAAGCCTTGATGCTGAAAGTTAAGAGAGGCTGGAGACCTGACCGGACCATTGTTTTCTGCTCATGGGGAGGAACATCATTTGGGAACATCGGTTCATATGAATGGGCAGAGGTAAAATATTTTTAGAAGCACTCACTGCAATACTGATTACTTTTCTTGAAAGCATGAAAACAGTATGAAGTTACCACACAGAAATTATGGTTCATTAACTGGTCTGGGGCATCTGCATACTTTCATGCACTACATAGCAAATGCAGTGAAAACATCTGTAAAGAAAGTTCCTGTAGAACAGAGCGTGTGTGATAATGATAAGGCAAGTTACTTTTTCTCCTTCTTGGGGGTTCAACAGTTACTAATTTTTAATTGTTGGGCTTAGTGTGGGGAGAACTGAATCAAGAGCAGATTGAAGAGAATCGTACTATGGGTTACGTTAATTACATAAATATTTCAGTGTCTCCATAGCTAGTGCTGGTTCACTTTTCACGTATTTGTGCTAAGGAGTTAGATACACTCTGACACAGACAATTCCTTGGGTTCTTAATTTCAACAGAATAGAAATCAGCTTGTTGAATGAAAATACCCCATCAGAGTATTGCTGATCATATATGAATATAGGGGACTTCAGCTAGTAAAGGAATCACTAGCAGAGAGGTTCATGGCTGCTGAATTAAAACAGTAGATAAAATGAAGAGTTAATTGCTTTTTTATCATGTGTGAGAAGTGGCTAGCTCTCATTGAAGGTTCATACTTCCAACATGATTATTCTTCAAAAACAAGAGGGGGTGAAAAAATCAAATTGAAAAGATCCAGGCTGGAAGCAAAATTTGTTTAGTTCCACTTCAAGTCAGCTTTGCATCAGATGTAATTGTGTTACACCCCTTCTGTTCAATATAAAGAGCCACTTCATGCAAAGAGTAACTCATTACTGAGAAGGCAAAGGGGATCTTTTTTAAAATGAGTTAATAATTTGAACAGTCTATACATACTACTTTTGTAGTCTAAAAAATAATAAAGTGAAAACACTGGGAAAGTTTTGCAATTCAAATCTGAATTTGGTTTCTAAAAATTTCAGTACATTTAACTGTTGATAGTGATTGCTTTTGAAGTTTGTCTTCTGTCAGGCGTAAGTTTAAAAGGCCATCATGTTGTTTCACAGTATGTAATGTTTTCATTTTTGGCCTTACAACTGTAGTCATTTTTAATTCCTCCCAGGCCTGTTTGCATTTTGTTGAGTTGATGTGTGAAATGGAATTATAACTTCTGCTGTATAGAGAAATAACACTAAGATATCCTTTGAAGTTCTTAACAGCATATTGTAAGAAGTAGTAGTTAAGTAATACTTAGGGAATCACAGAGGACAAAAACATAGGGTGCAATTTTTCCCTAGAAGGAACTGAAAGAACAAAACAGGTCTTAATTATAATGATTCATAGTAATAACCATTTCTCTGCTTGTGTTGTAGGATCTCAAGAGAGTTCTTCAAAGAAATGTTGTGGCTTACATTAGCCTCCATAATCCGGTCAGAGGCAACTCAACTTTACACCCTGTTGCATCCCCTTCTCTTCAGCAACTGGCAGCAGAGGTTAGAAATAAAGTATTTTCTTTCACACCTAGTTTATGAGGTTACCTGGTTAACCCCCTTGACACTGGCTGGTTTTCGATAACTACAGGTGGACATTGTTTTGTTTAAGTGTTTTAACCTCACAAATACACATAAACTGGTTTTTCTAAGTAAGCACAGTAAATTTTATTTTAAAAATTACAAGCTGTATTAAGAGGTTAGAAAGGATAACTTAATTTCAACAGCTCATTATACCAAGTGTTACCGTACTTGCATGCCCTATAGCTTTTTCACCTTTTGGCAACTTTAAAGTAACACATTTTTTATTCTTTAGCACAAAGCACATTTTTCTCTCCCTAATCTGATGTTTCCAGACTGTTTCTCAATTTGCATTTAAACTATATATTTACCAGATGTAATGTGACACACAGGGAGAGTATTACTCTTACTATAAGAAATACTGTCTAAATAAGTATGTCAGGTTCACTGCTCAGCTACACCTTTGTAATGAGTCTACAGAATACTCTGTAGTTATGCTGGTGTAAGTGCACGTAGACTTTAAACTAATGACATTGCCATTTCTGAGGTACCCAATTTATTAATAATTAAAATGAATTTAAAATAATAAGGTATATATGAAATGATAAAAACAGTTTAAAGTAGTATGCATAAAATGGAGTTCAAATTTACTTTCATAAAGTATGTTTTTTAGGGGGTTTTTTTTCCATAAATTTGCCAAGCTAATACCCATTAGGTTATTCTGATTTTTGTTGACTTGCCTCTCAAGCATTTGGTACTAAACACTGCTTAAAGTAGCATGTTGAATGAAATGGAGTTTAAGACTGATCTTGGTTGGCAATTGTTGTCCATCTAAGTTAGTAGAATGGTATCAGTCAAATTGCTTCTTAGCAATGTTTTAACCTCTTACCCTGTCCAGTGAATAGGTGGTAAATTCTGCGTGGAAAAGATTTGGTTTATTCTGTGTAAGTATTGTGAAAAAATGAAATGCAAAATAATTTCTTTTAAGGGATAAAAAAGCTTTTCTTTGTGAAAGATTGTTTATATTGTATATATATTTACATATATGAGTCTACAGGCATTACAGATATGTCAATTAAAAGTTTATTATAAGTTTTAGCTGCTGTATTTGCAAACAATACTATTCTGAAAGATAGCTAACCTTTTGCTAACCTGTTAGTGTTTGCAGTCCTATCTCTGTGAAAACATATATTTGCTGTTTAAGGGAACAAATTTATTACATTTAAGTCCTTGAGCTATTCGTTTTTTTCTTTTTGTTTCTTTGACTTCACAATGTTACCCATGTCAGTGATCTGAAAACTGTAACCTGTCTGCAGCTGTGCATCAGACCCTTTCTTTGTTATCTATTTATCACTTTATTAAGGTTTTTTTAATTCTTGTTCTAATAGAAATTTTATCCTATCCAGCAGAATGAAGGGACACAGCATCTCTTTGCAGTCATGCCTTGCACCAGTTAATTACTTAACAGTCAGTAAATCATGACTGGAAGGTCTGTCTTTTTTTTTTTTTTTTTTTTTTCCCCAGTAAACATCTTTCATCTCATCTCTGATTCTTTAGTGGCTAAGGCTTTATTATTGAGATTGTATCCATTCAACATGTTTACCCTGAAGCCCCATTTAAAAACAAAATGACAAAATGCATGCAAGGTAATCTGTATAGTTTTATTTTTTGTAGGATATTATTTGTAATTAATGCAACGGTTATACAGTTTGTGGCATTAAAGAGATTTGTAGGAAATGCTGCTTCCAAATGATAGCTGGATTTCTGAATTCATGTCAAGTGTATTGACAGTGATGAAACAGCCCAGCACAGATCTTCATTTGTTCCCATGGGTACTCACAGTTTGCCATGCCTCTAGAAGATTTTCTCTGGAAGAATGATCTACTTATAAAGAATATCAATACTACTTCCAGCACTTGCCAAGAAGACAATGTAATTACAGATTACATCAAAATTATGATAGTGCAAATGGGGTAAGATGTGATATTTTGGAGCTCATCTCATCTTGAAGAAATTCTGAGTCCGTTCACATCAGATTCTTGTTAACAGGTACAGATTGCAAAGTGCTTAAGAAGTCCACTGAGAGACAAGCGTCATTTTAATTTGTAAGAATAATTCTCTGAAATTAGGCTTGTTAGAAAAGAAGGTGAAACAGGAATTTAGAATTCATAATATCAATCAATTTTGAAATGAAAAGAGAAAATAGCCATTCCTGTTTAGTTGGATAGGAACTTCCCATAATTTATGGATACATGGAAGATACCGCACTGTACTATTGGATTCCGTGGTAAAACTCATACTGCCATTTTTAGACCACAGCAAAAGGGACCAGCTTGCATTATTTTCTCCTATTCCTAAACATGTTGCAATTTTTTATAACATCAAAATGTATGAGTAAGTAATAAAAAAAAAAAAAACAGTGTTTGAGGAGGGCGATACTATGGTCTGCTCACCATTCACACTTAGGACAGAGTTCCGTTTTGTTCAATGCTCGCCATTGTGCTAAAATTGTGGGTATGCCATCTCAGTAAAACAGAGGAAGAATGTTTTCCTAGGGACAATTAACACTTGTTATAAATGTCTACAAAGGTTAAGTGTTAGCATTTAAGGGAAAACAATGAAAAACTGCAGGTTTTCGTGTGAAAGAAAACTCAAGTCAAAATCACGCTAAATGCAGAGCGCTCCATGAATGCTGTAAGGACCATAGCTCAAAGAGACCTGTGGAGAAATGGCAAACTAAGATAGGCAAATGCATACAACAGTGTTTACTTTCTGCATTGTAAACGTGGCTTTTCTAAAATATTTTTTTGTCACACTTGCTAATCACTTCAGCTTCCAGAATGCTTTTCTTCATTAATTTCTGGAAACTGTGGGGAAAGTTGTGAAGAAATAGCTGGAATGTAGCTCGTGTGAATATTCTGGACACACCAATAAAAGAAAAATCACAAACCTTACGAGCTGTCTCACATTTGAGATCTGGTGGTCATTCAGAGAATAGGATAAGTGCCAGGCTAATTAACAGAAACCATGACTTCTTAAAGACATTTTATGTAAAGGGAGTACATCTTTATTTTAGTTACAGGTTTCAAAAGCAAGCTACACAAGCAGTATGAAAATAATAATTTTATGTGCCTATCAGTGGGATTCAGTGGGATACTTGTTGAAACACCAAATTAGACGAAGAAGCTAATTCAAATATTTGGATTAATTAAGCAAAGAGGAATTCAAACAATTCTGAGACCTTGGCATATTTAATTCAAATCTTTGTAAAATAACTATGTTAATTAGTGTCCACATTAACAAGGGGGAAGTACTGCCAAGTTATATTTTTGCCTACTATTACTTTGTAAGGAAAAATGATTGTTAATTTGCTTGCTCAGTTAGCGAATCAGCTTCATTGGCAGAGTGTCATTGGTAAATTGGGTTCGTTTGATGCTGGCATTCATTCTCTGTAAATAAGGCCATTAATGATTTTTTATATAATTAACATTTCACAAGTAAAAAAGTTATTATGAAACATAAGTTCATTGCTGTTTTCTTTCAACTGATTATATGACCGCTGCTGATCAGACTCCCTGTCTGCTGTTATTGCTGAACACAGGAAAACCTACCGCTCCTTTCTCTTAAAGAACCATTTAAAGCTGTACCAACTCTTGTTCCATAGTATTTATCGAATAATGAGTTGAACATTAGGAATGACTGTACCAACTATTGTTCCACACTATTTATCAGTATTTGTTTCTATTAATAGAGTAAAAGGTATAGAACATCTTTACATTTAAAGGTGGTGTCATTGACAGAAAACTATTTTTCTTTTTGAACTAGAACCAAAGATAAATTTCTGTATAGATGCTTGTTACTATTGTTATTTGTTGATTTTTTTAAAAAAGCCCTTACATTAAGCCCAGCTTATTTTCTTCCGACTTCTATGTGTTTCTCATTTATTTTGTTTTACCTTTAGCGTTTAATAACAGATCTCCAAGACTCATATATTAGTAGGTTATAAAGAGGAAAAAAAGCATTAAATATTATTTTAATTACTTGTTGTATGTCATATAACAAAAGATTATAGATTCCCCATGATTTTTCAGTCTTTACCTATTATTGCTTTTAGTGTTACAATTGATTGCTGCTGTTACTTTATGTGTTTGTGTTGAAAATAAAAGAAAATCTCTTGAGAATCGGAAGTTTATGCTGTTTTACTCCTGTCTCAGAGATTCATAACTACATTAAAAAGATGCTGCTAATATAGACAATACTTCATTACCAGCATTATTAAAGTCATTAAGATGCTGCTTCTCCAGTGTGAAAAGCAAAATTGCATTTAACGGTGGATTTGATTTTTATAGTTGAAGCAGGTACTTTGCATTTGCTAACAACGCTTCCATTTTGATAAAATGTTGCTTTTTCCACTGTTGCATATTTTTTCACTTTTAATTTAAACAAATTTAATAAATAAATGCTGATTCAGACAATGGGTATTCATGTAAACTTACTCATACATTTTGATATTATAAAAATATTATTGCTGTTAACCGTGGGGGAAAAAAGTTTTGTTAGCAAGGAAGAATGCAAGTGAACTAGTTTTTATGCTGTGATCTTATTAGACGTCTGCCAGAAGTCTTTGTTTCTAACGTATCATGCTTTCTCCTTCCATGTCCTTCCCTATCTTTATGAAATTCAGATTTTAAGTTCTTCTGCTAAAAACATAAATTATGTATATGTTCGGCAGGTTTTTTGTTTGTTTTGAAACATAAATGTCAACTTTGATAGCCATTGTAGATAAAATTGAAGAACTATGGATGTTTTATTATCTTTAAATGTAGTGCTGGATTATGGGAGATTTCAGTAATTCCTTACCTGCTGTAGAACTTTTTTTGGTTCCAGGCTTCTATTGTCTGATCTGATTAAAACTGTCTAATGTAATAATCTGTACTATGTAATGGGATTGTCTTTTCCTCCCAGAGACTTTACCCAGTCTATAATATTAGGAAAGTTGACTTCAATGCTGTTTAAATATTCCTTTGCATAATTTCATCTAGTTGCTCCTAGTTATGTCCCTTCGGAATGGACTTTTTTTGTGTTGATAGGCAGACATTTTCTTACCAATAGAAAACCTTTCATGTAGAGTGCTTAAAAGTAAACTAGTTCTTATGAAAGATGATAGATTGACAGGATATTTTACATTGTCTACATAAACACAAATTATTGAAAAGCTTCAATTTTTTCCTAGTCATTATTAACTATGTTCTTGAATGAAGTTGTCTTAGTATCTGTAAGCTGTACCACACAAACTGCACGTGGGAAAGAGATGCATGAGCAAAAATGAAGTGTAGGGTAAAATAACCAGAAAAAAAAATATCTTTAAATCAGAATCTACAACACATTAATACAAAATGAAATTAGAATTAGCCTACATTCTGTCATTTGTTTTACAACAGTTACAACAATATGTTCCTTTTGTGTTAATAATTAAAATCTTGTGCAGCACAACACACTTTCTAGTTTGCAGATCAGTGTGGAAAAAAATGCATCTCAGTAATGAAAAGCAGACCATTTATTTGTCATATAATAAAAAGGTGAAATATTTTAAGTAATTTGATAGATATTTAAGCTGGCCAAAAGTATTAAATACCTGGGGTTTTGATAGTAAGATGACCTTTCTAAGTGTGCTAACCTCATATTCTGAGAATGGGCAGCTTTTGAGTGCTCTTTGACACACTCTCTCAGCATGTCTTCTAGCTGTGATTATTCTTTAGACAAGCATGAAAATGTTTTGTGAAGCACTGTGACTTTTGTGTGATTTACCAGTATATTTTATCATAAAATTGTGCGCTATTTCATATTTCCAAACCAGGTCACATATTGAGAAGTCAGAGGAATGGAAGGAAAATAGATTTGTAGAAACCTGGGATGGGGTTTTTTTGATGTTTGGGTTTTGTGTTTTTTTAAGTATTTCTCATAGGAAGAGTAAAAATAGGTCTGTAGAATACTAAACTCATACCTAACTTGAAAACATTGACCTGAGCACCACTGGGAAATAGGCACAGTAAACATCATGGAGTTCCTGCTCACAGTGATAGGTTTTGAGGTTGGAAGTTCTCTTCCAACATGGGCCCATGTCATGCATGCATAGAGGAGGACGCTTACATATGTTTGAGTGTTCAGATTCACCAGCGTGTCCTGCGGGATCTGTCAGACGTGCTCAGGAAGTCCGGTTGCTGTGCATGTGTCAGTTTAGCAGCCGTGTCTTTCTGAACTCGTAATGAGCTGGCTTCATTTAGTGCTTGATTGTTCACTTATATATGAAATGGAATTACATTTGAAATAGACTGAAGTAACAAAGTTATAATCTGAATGGTTTAGAAATCACCTTAAACTTACAGTGATTGTTATGTTTTGGCTGCCTGCCTGTGTTTTAGTACCCAGGAGTGTTTACATCTTAACCTTGTAAATCTATCACCCAAAGTGTCCCTTTAATTTCAGTGTTAGTGCGGTTACATTTCGTGTATGTGAAAACAATAATCTGATTTTTTAAATGCCATTAAATTAATATTTCTGTCTATTCTATAGGCATAAACATGTAAGAAATAACTACATTAAAAAAAAAAAAAAGCCAAACCAAAACATACTCCAAACAAACAAGAAAAACATCTGACCAGTTCAGTGCCAGTCATCCATAGGAGAAAAAAAAAAATAATCTTACGTATTAAATTTAGGCACCGTTGTTGGGAAGAACTTAGTAAAAGCCTTCAATGAATCCTACACTCCCAAAGTTTGTGATGTTAAACAATGCATGCAAAATAAAAAGGGAATGGTATATAGTGATTCAAAATTTATTCATCTAAAATTCATTTAAAGCTGTCATAGCTTGAATAATCATAAGCATCACTTGAACTATTCTAAGGGTTCCCTGTTCATTAATTTTGCATGTCCAATTCATCTGTTCACCACCAGAATATTCTGCTGGTGATGTCTTGTCCAGTGTGAAAAACTACTAAACAGAGCTAGAATGGAGGTTATCAGGACACTTCATAAACTGGAAATTTGAATTACCAGAGAATTGCAGAAGCAATTTCAAACTAATCAAATATATGTGAAAAATCTCTGTATTTTCCAAATTATTCATGAGGTTTTAATCAGTAATGTAGTTGAGATGCATTTTCGTTTAATGAGTCAAAGGAGCATAATTCCCATAATATTGCTACTCCTGTCTTCAAGTGCACACAGAATGAGAATTCACTGACTATAACAGGGAAGAATTTTACAGCTGATAATCTGTGATGTCAGGAAAAGAAAAAAGCCAGGAAATGTTTTCTTGAAGTTTCTGCAGGAAGCTTTCTTTGGGCAGGTAAAAGGTCGTCCAGTTCAAAGCCTTGCCTCTTGACAGAGCCTTGAAGGTGATTTCAAAACCTGTTTTGTAGCCATCTATTTTAAGACTTTAATGCTTAGGCTCTCTTCCAAGAAGAGTCTTCTAACATTTAGGAGAGATACTAACAACTTAACTTTGTACCATGTCTCAGTCTTGATTTGATATATTATTGTATAATTACTTGAAGAAGGCTGCATGTTCTGTCTTCAACAGGAAATATGGCATTAGAAGAAGGGAATCTTCCAAAAACACACACACACAAAATCAAGTTGGACACTAGCTTCCTCGCAGTTTAAACATGTTCATTTTTTTTTCTCTGACATGAGAATGATCACATTCAATTTAAGTTGTAAAGATTTATAAGAAGCTGCAGATCAAGTTCTAATTTATTGCTATTGATTTTGGTTTTCCATAGGCTTTTGAGCATTCCTAGAAAATAGTTGGATTCTGTGTCTGAACAGAAAAGAAAAACAATATTTATTTTGAAGATTAATAAACAACTCATGGGTTTGTGTGAATAGAGATTTAGATGGTCTTCCTGCTGTTTCATACATTACCAGTGTCTGTGACACTGGGATTTGCTACATTCTGATTATCTATAATTTTCAGGATCACCTTCTAATTTTGGTTAATGCAGTCTGGAATCCAAAAATATGTCTAAAAATCTGTGGCAAAGTTATCCTTAGTTTATCCACATTTTCTTCCACTGATAGTTATTTAGTAAATATATGTTCTGAAATATTAGTAATACTCAAATATCTTTTAAAGCTTCTTTCATGAAATGGACAAGTGTCAAGTATACCTTTTTAAAAACGTCTAAGTTTAGCACATTTTTATTTCATACTTTTTCACAAAATTAAGGAGGGTGAAATTCATGAAAGAAGTAGTAATTTAGGCTACCACGCACCATACAAAAATTAATACAAAAATACTTTAAGTTGTTTTATTCTTTCATGTTGGCACTAGGATGAGAGGAAAATTTAAGGTCATTTTAACTCTGAAACAATAAAGCTGTAGTCTACCAAGTAATAACTTATGAACAAGAGAATAGAATGTTATATAGGATAAGCTGATACAGTAGCTAGCGTACATGAACTCCATAGTGGTATCATGTTTTAAATTTCTCTCTTTCACGCTAACTCTAAAACATCTTATTTGGTCGTAGATTCATTATTTTTTAAAAGCTTGTCTTGTGTGGTATATGCTATTGTTTGCATTTTGTTTGCTGCATTTGGTCTGCTTATCGAGCTTTGTGTAATGAGTAGATTTTCATTTAAAACAAGTAGTGGTGGTTATTTGCAGTTGTCTATCAAAATATTTAATAACTCCAAACGCCACAAAAGTGTCGTGAATCTTACTTAAAAATATATCTTCAAGTAAGCTTGTAAAACAGTTGCCTGCACAGCTAAAATGGAACTGAATGTTCAGAATTGAGGGTGCTTTGGAACCAATTATATTGCTGTAGATACTTCTTTGTGGCTCTGAGGAATTGGGGAAAAACTAATGGCATAAAATCTTTTTCTCCCTGCAAATTAATGGATTATTGTTGTAAATGAAACACGAAGATGTAGTTTGCTTAGTTTGTTTTTTTCTTTTTTTTTCTTTTTTTTTTCTTTTTTTTTTCTTTTTTTTTTCTATAAAGGAAATGAGAATTGTATTTTACAGATTTCAAACGTAAGGTGTGATTAGGTAAAATGCACATACAAATGGCTATGTAAAGCACGTTGATGATACAAAACCAAAACTGTTAAGGACTTCAAGCAATCACTTGATGCAATTCTTCATCCTACTGCAAAAATAAGTCTTTCTGATGTGTTTCAGTTTTCAGTCTACAAGATTCTACAGCTTTCTCATGTGATCTGTGCTTGTTTTGTATCACACTACTGTTTAGAAAATTTTCTTCATCTGTTGAAGTCATCACAGTTTAAAATTAATCTTTCTTTTCCCGTTCTTCCACTGGTGATCTTTATTGTTTTTTGGGACAGTCTTTTTATGTGCTGAACAAAAGTTATCATTATATACAAAAGAAAATTACACACTTTAATCAGTGAATATCAGCTTCAAGGAATTGATACATCTTTCTCAAAATCGGTATGAAATTTAGTGTTTAAAATAATTGATATCTTGGACAAGCAAGTGAAGTCTCTGTTAAATCCTGTTTTTTGCCAAAGTCTACCTCTTGAGGCTCATTGAACTTCAACTAATATTTTACAATGACCTAAAACAGCAGGAGAATATTCCTAAGTCAAAGTGACTTGACAGAGAGGCTAATCAGAAAAAAACCCCAAGAGTAGAAATAGGTATCTTGCTTTTGTTTGTTGTATGCATGTATTCCTTTTAAAAACAGTATCCTGATTTGTTATCCAGTGATTTAATGCCTCTTCAGAGCAAAGGGTATTTGGAATATAGCTTTGTAAACCAAAGTAGCTGACTAGTGAGTGAACCTGAAACCAAAAGCATGTTAATAAACTAAGCTTAATTAATCTCAGAACAGCACATCTAATCCAAATGCCTTTTCTCATCTGAACTTCTTGTTTATCATGCTTTTTTTAATTCTTACCCATGTGTACATCTCAATTTTTGTTTTGATTCTCTTTAGACCTTTTTTAAAAACATTAGTGCCTAGATGTTAGTTTCACAATTCTGGGGCATATTTCATTTATTCTGCAAAATGGCCTTCTGTTTGCACTTGTGGGTTTTTTCAGTCTCATTGTTCTTATAATGGAGAACAGGTTGAGGCTGGAATTCTAATTTCACTTGTATTCCTATAAACTGCCGTAACCGTAGTGATTTCAGTATATTTTCCCTGATTTATACTGTTATAAGACAGGAAAGAATTGGGTCTTGGCTTCTGGTTTATTTCCCTGTAAAATGACGGAGTTTTCTGCTTCAGCACTAAAAAATATGGCTTGTGTTCTCCATGAAAAAAGCATTACATTCATGTTGGCAGAGCTACTGAAGGCATCTGATCCTGCTTGCTCATCAAAAACTGGTTCTCTTTGGTATTAGCTAGACAGACAGACAGGTGACACTAGTTATCTTGTGAGTGATGAAAGTAATCCATTTTTTTCAAGAAAGAAAAGGCTAAGATGGGTATCACCTACACTTTATTAGAATTAATTCCAATGTTATTCATCTCTCTTTTTACCATTCTTAAGGGGTACTTAAATGCTTGGGTTTAACTTCATGGTTTTTCTCCTGAATTACTCTTTCACCCTACACATGAACACGTGAGACAAAAGTCAGATAAGGTAGGTGATGTGTGTGGGTATTTTAAGTTAAGAAGAACTGTCGTGGTGGAAACAAGTGTAGTAGCATGTCTTTTTGAAGAGAGAAGAGTGATAGAGAGATCCTGAATGGCAGGTAATCAAAGCAAGAAATACATAATATCATAGCAGGGCAGCCCAATTCAGTTTCTTTATCAGGTACTTTAAATTATTGTGTGCAGAATTAATCAGTTCAAGAGTTCTGGCAAGTCCATATGGCAGCTTGTAATTTTAGGTCACCAACTCATTTTTTTGCTTCAAAGAAAATAATAGCATATTGACCTGTGTGATGTTCATTCTTGACTGTTGTATTTATGCCATACATGTGTGTTGCTGTCTGGCACCACATACACACTCCCCCACACCTTTTTTTTTTTTTTTACCATCTCTGCAAGTGTCAGGTAGAAGAAGTATCTCTGTATGAACACTCAAGTTTTTTTTTGTATTTCCTTTTTTTTTTTTTTTTTTTTTTACAAGTCTCAAAATCTGATTCTTACAAAACAGAATAGTAGTGTATTATCTGAACAGGTCAGGTTACATCAATGCAAGGGCAGTACTTGTCCATATAAGTTGATTTGTCTACACAGCATCTGGAAGTGCAGGTTAGAGTGTTTCAGTACTTCATTGGTGTGGCGGGAAGATGTTTTTCCTGAAAACAAAGGAAGTTATAAGGTTGTATTAAGGCATAGAGGAAGGAGACAAATGGTTGAGCAGATAATGTTAGGGTGGCACTTTGCCAGCACTTTCCTGAGCAAGGGGGAGGTTGGTGATTCTCCCCTAATACGAGGATTACTTGCTTTAAATCAGAGGTGTGGCCTGAAAAGCTCATCCTCACTTTGTATTTTAAATTTCTTATTTAGTCCGTTAATTGAATTTTGCGGCCCTAATGATGAAGATAAGAGTCCTTAAGGTAGAAAAATTCACTCTTGCCTACTCTGCTGAGCAGTCTTGCTTCTGCTCTGGCAGCGTCTGTTCATTCTAGCGTTCCCAAAGCAGCTTGTAGGCCTGCTGACATCTGAGCTTGATGCTCTAGTATGTAAACCCTCTTTTAAAAGAAAGTGGTAAATAAACAATCATAACTTCTCTGATTGTTTCTTCTTTCTGACATCCCGTACTTCTCTGTCAAAGCAGGCACAAGTACTGTGCAGCATTCTTCCATGCAGATGTATCGTTAGAGGGTTGTGCAGCACTGCTTATACTAAGCAATGCAGTAGCTCAAGGCAAAATATTCTTTTAACTCATGGCCTATCTATGACCTTCTAAAAAAAGAGCTGTAACACTGTGTGAAAGGAGGAGAGCTCATACATGACCTTTAATTGAGGCAATGTGTTTATGCTCCACAAAGATCACACTTTGCCTTGGGCTTTAGTGTAAATATTTTGGTCCTTATTCTGGTTTCCTATAAACTAATGTACACTGAGAGGAATTATATGAGGAGTAGCGCAGCCACACTTACGTAAAAGTGGGATAAAATGTGGGAAATATTTGAGGTTATTCTGCTACTACAGAAGTCTCGATTTCCAGCAGACTTGGTGCTTTTTTCCCAAAGTACTCTCTGACATTGAGTTTGGTTTTTTTGTTTTTTGTTTTGGGTTGTTTTTTTTTTTTAGTATTTTATTTTACTTCAGGGAGTACCGTATAGTCCTTGGTAATTAACTGCTAAGGTATGTTAACTGAATCCCATTGTTATTGAGTAAAATACCTTCCAATTACTGTAATTTTGCTGAAAGACTACCAAGCTAAATACATAAATATTTAAGTAGTCTCTGAATCTTAGACAGCATGAACGCAGATCCTAGGATTCTGCTGGAAATCCTGAAAACTTCTGTGGTAGATTAATTCAGCACATCCGTGGTGTTCCCATATTGTCCTGAAAGAATTGCACTGCATCTGTCTTGGTGGCAACCATTAGCCAGTGCTTTCTTGCAGCAACAGGGATGTGTTCCTTGCTGAAAAAAGCAGTGATACAGCCCTCGCTTCTCTGTGTGATACGCTGCCTTGGCTATCCCCCTTTTGAGATCAGGAGCTACCTGTATCAACTATACCAGCATGATTACTTACACTGACCCTTAAGATTTTTGTCTGTAACAACATTTCTGACTGCATGCACTCAGATCTTTATGATTTTTTCCCTAGATATATTTTTTTCTTCCTCCTCTGTTTCCTATAGAGCACCAGCCCAACAAGAGTCTTTTCGTGAAATGCTTGTCAGTGTTTTCATCAGTATTATCATTCCAGGTCTGAGACTAGAGCTTGTTAATTAGCCAGAGCATCCTCTGGATCATTGCTTTTGCATCATGCAGTAACATTTTAAGGCTATCTTCGGTCTCCTCCACCAAAAATGAGTATTTTGTATAATTTAGTATTGATGATGATATAACAGTTTCAAATTAGTACAGATTCCAATTCTGATTGTACAGCACTTCAAGCATGAAGGAGATTTTCAGATACAGGTAAAGAAAGGTGTTAAGCTGAATTGGCTTTCAGTTGAAGATACTTTTCTGATTGGCCTTTGTGCCTTTGAAAATTATATCCCAAGATAAAGGATAGACTAACAGTAGAGGAAAACAAAAATGATTGCTTTTCTTACTAAAGGTAAAGTGAAATATGGGGAGATGAGTAGAACTTCATCACAAGGTCACAAAGGAGGCAAAGGAGGGAATGTAATCTAGATCTTAGGACAAGTTATCAAAGGCATATGAATTCTCAATCTTCTGTTCCGCATTTGGGCACTCTTAAAACATTTGGCATTAAGTCCACTTGTTAATCTTAAAAGTACTTAAGAAGTAGCAGTTGGAGTCAGTTGCATGGTGTAAGTAGTACAGAATTCAGGTATAATGTTGAAAATGTTGGAATACATTTAATTCTCTAAATGACAAAGTAATGTTGAATGACATTTTTTGAATGTAGTCTTTTCTGTTCTTGTATTACTTCTGACCCTTATTTTCTTGAGTTCATTTGTTGTTTGAAATGGTTTGCAAAACCTTTTCTGCATCAGATCTCTTATTGATCTGTAGGTGACCTGAAAGCAGTATGCACGTGTCCAATATTTAAGATTTAAGCTGGTTAATGTGGAAGTAAACTTCTCTTTGATCCCCGATTGGGTGAGCTTTCTATTGCTTTATGGTAATATTTGCTTTACTTTTATAAATTATTTCCTTCTTTAGTTAGGTAGCTGTCTCTAAAGGTTTTTTGCAGCACTTGCTAAAGTACCTTCCTGACAGGCAGTGGTGTTAGTTCAAAAACTTGAAATCAGATTACTCAGTTTTGCCTTTTTGTTTAAAAAAATAATTAATAATTGTTAACAACCACATAAATAAGGTTTCATCCTGGTGTCAGTGAATGCTGGACTCTCTTGGGGGAGTCTGATACTAGGCTTCAGCAGTCTTCTTTTAAAACCATTTGAGTTCAAACAAAAATTTGGTCCAGAGGCTTCAAATAGACTTCTTGCTTGCTCAGTTGTTTTAATCTACAGACTTTCACAATGCATGAGGTCCACACTCACATTCTCTGAGGAACACACATTACACGCTGAAGCTGTCTGCCCTGGCTACATTAGGTACGGTAGGGAAAGTGCTACCAGGGTACGCAGATGCTAACGATGAGGGGCAAAGCAGCAGCAGGAGTCAGGGCTGGCAGAAGGGAGGAAGATGAAATACCAGTAGGGAGACTTGGCTAAGAAATGCTGAGATACTGTTGTTTTCAGGTTTGCTGTGCAGATGAATGAGAAAGGTTTGTTAGGGTGGTTTTTTTTAATCAATCTTAGTATGCACTGTATTTCAGCTACGTTGAAAATAATTCCTGCTATAAAAGGTTCTTTAATGCTCTTTCAATACATTGCTGTAATATCTTTCATTCTATCTTTCTGTTAAGATATTAGGCCTTGAATAATTACTCGGATTCAGAAAGCTATTGTTAAGGACTGAGCTGTTTGTGTCTTTAGGATGGAGGACGTCTAGAGGGTCTCCTCCCTCAGCCTGGGCAGAACTAAGAAAATGGGCTAAGAAATTAAAAAATGGCCTAGCACCAGCGGCCCTGCATTTCAGGAAGCCAAATCAGCCTGAGCTTCTAGACTGGTTGCATAGGAAAAGCTGAATTTCTGTTCCCGTGCCAGCTGATTCTCAGCAATACTGACACATCAGTTGTCAGGGGGAGACTCGGGGACCTAGTGCATTTGTAAATTGGTTGGTTGATAACATGACTGTATTGAGATAGATTCTGTATGTTAAAGCCTGACCAATTTTGGCCTGTATAGCAAATTAGGACAGATTGGGATTTGATTATCTATTCAGAGTAAAGAATTTTAATACCCACGTAACTGTTTTGGCACATGTTTTTCAATGGGTACATTTACTCTGTTCATAAACATTTTGCAGTTGGAGCACACAGTAAAATGTGTTGGTGATTCAGTCTGGTCTAAGTATTGTATTAAAAAGATTGTTCATTGTAGGGAAGTTATATATACATTGATCATTCTTTATGTGGTCTCGAGAATGACAGGTACAAAAGATTTGCTGCAAAGCACATGCATCTTTGTTCGGTTGGTCGTAATCTGATGTGTGTTTGTAAGTAGTGGATATCTACTTGTTTTCTGAGCTAGTACTTCAAGCATCTTTAGAAAAGTAGTAGAAATCTCCAGACCAGTAGAACTAGTTACTGTTTCATTGGGTGGGTGAGCTTTAGCTCAAAAATGCACTTTCAGAAGCAATTTCTAGATAGAATCTTCTTATTTCTTATGTTTTCATGAAGTATGGTTAGTACCAGATTGAAATCTGTTAGTAAGGTGATTTTTCTTGCATGGAACTGGGGAATAGTGGAAATCAGAGGCAGATTTGTTATTTATTTTTAATTTTCGTTCTTCTAAAGACATGTAGGACAAAAGAGACAGTAGAAATTTTTGACCTTATTCAGTGTTAACTGCGTAACAATTCAGTGCTTTGATGATTTACCTCTAAAAATTACAGTCTCAGGTTAACATTTTTTCTTAAAAAAAACCCACAAAAACAGTCTAAAGGAGCAGTTGAATTTTGGATTAGCTTTTACCACATGACTAGTATTTTGCAGATTAATAGGAAATCATAAAAACCATAGAAGACACTATAGGTAATTTTGTCAGTCTTGCTACATAAACATTAAGTTTTTAACTTTGCACAGTCTATAATTGGAAGTTATTAAAGAGGTGTAGCATCCTATAAGGGAACCGAAGAAGAGGAAAGCTGAAATAATTGTTCTGTAGAGTTCCTAGATCCCATCAGGCAGTGGAGTCCAGAGTACCAAAACTGAATGGTAGGCTAAATGAGCTACGTGCACTGAAATACGGAGGCTAAGATTGTTCCAGAAGCTAGAAGAGTGCTAAAGTTTAATCAGCATTACAAAGGGGAATCGCAGTGACCTGTGTAACTGCAGATTGATTAATTTTAATAATAACCCAAGATAATAGGAAATTTATTAACTTTTATAATAACCTAATATAAAATAAAGTGATAATTGATTTAAACGGGATTTAGAAGAAGGAGGCTAATTAATGCCAGTCAGAATTTTTTCACAGAACACCTCTGTCCATCATGAAACTATTTTTAAAACATCTTTTGAAGGAATCATATGTTTATTTTTTTAAGGTAGCAGCACAGACTTTTATGGAACTTCTTGCATGGTACTCTGTGGAATTCACAATAAAAACAGTGCTTTAGGACAGTAGGTAATCACATGGATTTCAAATTCACATGCTGACTGATAGATCTTCAGACGTATTACCTGTCAATGGAGGATCAGCATTGAATGCAAATTTCCCTACCAACATTTTTTCCGGCAGCAGCACTAGATTCAGTACTAGTCAACAGCTTCATTATTTATTGGCTAGAAAATCACTGCTCTTTAAGTGTGTGAATGGTAAAACATAAAAGATAGCATAAGAATCAAAAACTGGAGAATAAAACCATACAGATTCACATGTGAACTAAAAACCACAATTCTGAGAGTGTGAACAGTGAAACATTAGAACAAATTACTTTGGAAAAGAGGAATTATTTCACCTCATAGTATCATTATATATAGACTGTTTGGGTTTTTTTCATATATGGTATTCTTTACTCACGTGAAAGCAACTGATCTCAGTAAAAGAATATTCCTTTTCTTAAAATAAAAGGATAAGGCAGACAATATAATTGTTGTGTTTGGCTTCAGAGCCACAGCTCTCAATCATTACAGAAAAGATATTGCTAAATACAGCTGTGTTCTTACATGTGATTTCTATTAAGTACCAGCAAGCACTACAATGAAAATCATGTCCTGGAACTTTCGACCTGTTTATATTTTGAATATGTGTGTATGTGTGTGCTTGATTTTGTATCTATGAATAATACTTCTGAACTTAGTGGAAATGTTCATATCCATCAAATTATTTGCATATACAGTTAAAGCAGTGAGGCCAGAGATGCAAACTGTGCAAGATGCCACTGCACAGAGAAAAATTTAATATTGAGCCAAAAATGAGCTCATCTTTATGTCATTCAATAGTTTTAGTCCATTAAAAAATATTGGGCCATGAAGTAACGTTTTTCCACGCTGCTGACTAGAGTCTGCACATTTGAAAGTTCATGTAGACAGTATATTATTTAGTATTCTCAAAAATACGTATTTGTAGCTTTCATTACTCTTTCCTGATAAAGGTAAATAGCTGCAGATTGCACTTTACTGCATTTGTCAATTTGTCTTCTCAATGTGTGCAGTGTAAACATTTCTCCCTTGCATACTGTGCATTGTTTCAGAAAGTTTGATTTCATAACAGCAAAATTAACTTTTGAAGAACAGAGTCTGGAGGATTAAGCCTGAAATATAATGCAATACATATTTTTCTTAGATTATATTGTGCAGTAGTTAGAAGCTGTCAGTTTTCTGTACTAATAAATTCTGAAGTAAAATACATTATCAGGCTTTCTGGGATTTGCTTGCTTGTTATGAAAAAGTGATGACGTAACCCTAGAACCTTGTAAACAATGAAACCCCGCATTTTCTGAACAAAATTTAAAATTGTTTTTAATTCTCCAGTACTTTACATTAGTTTGAAATTACAATATTCCTGTTCAATAGCATACATAAGTTTTGGAAATATCTCAGATATTTAATTTTTCAGGGTACAAAGGAACACATCATTTGGGTGTATGATGAGATCTGGGTAATAGTTGGCTCCTGCGTGTTGGTGAAAACCTTTTCAAAGCTACTTGGACTAGATCACTTTCATGTGTCTATCTGAAATCACATTTTATTCAATTATCTGAAGTTGTTTTCCCAAGCCTTAATACCTCATAGCTCTTGAAACCAAGGTCAAGTAAATTTCTATGGAAACCAGAAAGAAAAAGTTGTTTGACGGTGGTAGCACTACTGCTTTCCCTGCTTTATAGCTTTTTTTCTTCTGCTTTCCTGATTGCTGTTGTTTTCCTGTCCAGTACAGAGGCAGTATCAAGGATACTTACTTACGGTGTAAGTAGATAAAAGTTAGAAGGATCCAGTCAGGGAAAGTATCAGAGCATTACACTGTCTAAGTAAGGGTTTACAGTCCTCCATTTCTGCCAAAGTTGGGGGGTTTTTTGCACCACTGCTGTAGAAAATAAAATCATCTAACGTCTTTTGGATCATTTAATTTATCTCCCAGTGGAGCGTGGAGACCAGTATTTGTGGTGCTGTCTTGCACACTTTAATAAATCTGCTTCATGATGATCTTTCTGAAAAATGCAATTGATACAGATACTGGATATCTTAAGTGCAAGTACTATTATTATTCCATTTACTCAGTTCCCACTGAAGTCCAGAAGATATTTTTTTATGAAAAATATGATGGTAGTTTATTGACCTTCATGCTCAGTATGGACTAATAGGAGTGACTTTCCCTTCCAAAGAATGAAAAATATTTTGTGTGTGTGACTGGGAAGGGAGTGATTTGTGCATGCATAGTTGCTATCGGGAAGTTTAAATGTCAGACCAGAGGTTTCAGGGCAAGGTAAAGCTTTGCCAGCAGTAAATTACTTTGGCCTTATTCCAGGGTGGTGCCATGAGGGGAGATTTGCCATAATTTACCGATGTGACAAGAGAGTTCATTCAGAGTGTTACATGTGATTTTCTGTGTTCTGTTCCAAAGAAATGTCTTCATTTGTGTATATTACAATTGAACTTACTCTGGTCTTTGATTACAGTAACAAAACAGAAATCATGACTGCAAATTTATCTTCCAATTTAAAAACCTGACTGTTCCACTTGCTATAGTTGTTGTGGGGATGTCCTGCCTCTGTGTATATTGTTAGAAATATGCAGTATGATTCAGTAGGAACCGTAGGTACAGGAAAAGAGTTGGTATGATACTCGGTACTGAGAGTGTTTGTGGAGGCATGGGGAATGTGGGGCACGTAATACGTTCACAGGTGTGATAGAAAAAAATGAGCTTTTTTTTTCTTTTTCTTCCCCTAGTGACACACTAGATTACATTGTGTTTGTAAGTAGCAAATTCTTGATCTCAGCAATCCACTGAAACATTCCACTGCACGGGGAAAGGGCACCAGGCTGACTTTCACTGCAGATCTGATGCATCTGTCTTTCTGGGTCAGCCTTATGATAAGGCTCAGAAGAATGTCTTTCGTGAGCTGATTTGCACTTTGACAAGTGTTGTATTGGGGGAGTAGTGCTAGCAACCATTTCTGGTAGAAATACTACAGATCATGAGGACTGTGTAGTTCAGGAGGAGAAAGTGTGACATGCAAATGCTGACAGTTTGAGGAAATATAAATTGGAGTAGATACAATGTGTAGTATCCATATTACAAGTAACTGTGGGCCTAACTTGTAAAATTCGGTGTTGCAATACAAGTACAAACTTCACTGGGGGGGGGGGTGGTGGTGGCGGGGGTTGGCTGGTTGGTGTTTTTTTAAGGTAGGATAGTGATGGAGTAGTTTGAGCCAGCTAGTTAGCTGATGAACACAGCTTCTGCAGGTGTGTACTGTGCATACTAATAGGGCTAGTATTGATCATTAAAAAAATCCATAAATTTACTTTCATAGTTTACTTTCCTAGGTAAGCCTTAGTTCACTTCTAGTGGAAAGTATGTAGTGGAAGCTTTCTCTCCTAATTTTTTATTTTTGTGTAACCATATTGAAAACTCGTGAACAGCATGTTACTGTATATTCATTTAACATCCAACCTCGCAATGACTGTCCTGTTTGGGACACTTATGAGATCTTGAAATATGAAATATAATAACTCTTCAAATAATAGAGTGAGCATACATATCTGTCCCCTTTAGAGGGACAAGTAACTTGTCTCTTCTTTTTCTTCCTTTGGGGTATGGAGAAGCAAGACTGTAATCTCAGTGGCATGAATTATTTAATATCCATTTGGAGGGTTTGAATGATGCATCCCAAAATGAGTAGCATGGCAGAACCTGATCATCACAGCGTTAGAATACACGGAAACGTGTTCACAGTCTTTCTGTCTCTATGTATGATAGAATGAGAATGCCTTTAGGCATCTAAAATGATTTACAAGCCACAGCTATTTCCATGGAGTATAAAATATCAACTGTTTGAAAATGTGGTCTTGTCAAATCCTAATCCTCTTCCCTACTTAAGCACTTTTTTCATATTAGCAACAAATGTTACTACAGCACAAAACATTAGGAAAGTCATGCAGTTCTTATCAAGTCCCAATTTATCAGTGTTTTATACTAAAACTGATTAATGTGCATTTTGTTAAACCTAGGTTTCACAGTACCTCAGTATGTACGTGACAGCTAGCATTGACCAGTGTTCCTGGTACTGTATACCTGGGGAAAAAAGCTTGAACACCACTAAGTCCAGGGAAGTATTACTTTTTACATGATAAAAAAATGGTTTGACTGCATCCTTTAATTGCAAATGCAACCATTCCGTGCCCAGAAATAGTTTAGATTAAAAACTAGATTTAAAAATATAAGCTCTAAAGTAGAAAAAGCACCCAATGTTGTGAGTGTGTTGGGAGTTGGAGACAAGTTCCCTCTGTTAATACAGTATTTTCTCTGCTGTTTTTTTCGTCTTAATGTAATACAATCATACACTGCTTTCTGAACTGTGCCATAAATGAAAGTAGTACACTGAATGATGAGTCTAAGCCTGTAGTCCTGGAAATTGACTTTAAAGTTACTTTACCTGAGGTGCTGGAGAGCTTGCTGTTATCTGTGCTGATGAAAAAATATGGGAGAAGTTTTAATGCAATACTGCTCTGGTTGTTGAGTGTGGGAGTCTGGGGTAAGTGGATACTTTGGAGAAACACAGCTACCATAGCTGTGTTATGTAATTTCTTATTTACTTTTGTTAAACCTTGTAACTCCCTATATTTTTAAGGTACTGAGATGTTTGGAACTGTTGATGGCCTTCCAGTTGCAGTCTTGCCACTTTAGATAATTTATGCAATGTAATTTTAGTTCTAAATATTTGATTGCTCTGAAATTCTTGTATGAAATCAGAGCATACCTGCTTGATTTTTACTTCCCTTAAAAAAGCCATTAAAATTCCTAGCAGTTTGTACTGGGTGTTGGCAACAAGTGTATCTGAGTTAATGAGGCAGGCATATGACTTCAATTTAGGCATAGGAAGGATAAATGTAATTCAGTATCATATAAAAAACATCAGGAATCAGAAAGAGACTGTCAGTAGATAAAGTTAAATGTAGAAAAAATCCAGTACAGGAAATTAAATTTACACTATATAATTTTTTACTACCTTGCTTTTGTATTTATTGCCAGTTTGATGTAAACTTTGCATCTAAAGCATGGTTCAGTCCTGTGAGGTCCCATTTATTATGCAGACCTTACACTTATGGTCACGTTTTTTAAAAAATAAGACAATGATTTCAAAACATGCAAATGCTGCTTAGCAGAAAACAAAGCCCTGAACAAGCAATACAGGTTTATGCTTGTCTCCTGTTTCGTAGCTGTAAACTAAATAAAAAATAAGCTTGTAGTACAGCATGTAACAACAGTGTTAAATACTTCACACCAAGTATACGTATTTCTCCATGTTTTTCTTTATAATGGCTGGTATTATAGTTTCCCAGTTTTTTTTCTTAAGTCACCATTAAAAGGCCAATATTATTTTATGCTTTTTTGAAATGTAAAACTGGAGTTTTAGGTCTGGCACCTTATGTTGCATAGTTAAACTGAGTTTTCCTTGGTTCAGTAGAAATCTGAATGCGGTACCAGAACTGGGTCTTGGGAAACCTCTGTTTGATCTGACCTTTTAAAAGCACTGTAGTTGTCACAATTTTCAGTTCCCTTTGTCCCCCTGGGTAAAAAAGGTCTTCTCTGTTATGCAGGATACCTGCATGCATTTTCAAAGAACAGTTCTTCTAAAGCCACGTGGTTCATCTAAGAGGCAGATTTTGCTCGTGACAATAAAATACTCTTTCCACAAAGGCTAAAAAAAACAGTTTACTGTTGGAATTTCCAGATGCAGTGCTTTTGTCTAAGAAAACATAGAGAACTCTCTTGGGGAATTTCCAAGAGGCTAATGGTGATCCGGCAGCTGCAGTGATCTGTGTAAGAATCACCTACACTGCGATGGACATCAGAAAAAAATAAGATGATGCTAAAATCTTTGTCGCTGGTGTCTTTAAATAAACACTAGCTCTTGTGGGAGTTGTTTTTCCCTAGTGATGAGGTAGTCCTCTCAACTGCAACTGTGTGACTGTGTGCAAGGAACATCTCTCATTTAACTGTGATAATATCGAAGAACTCAAGCTAGGGAAAACTTCTGAAAGTTAAATGCATCTTTTCTGTGACTGATTTTGCAGTGCTACAGAACAGTTTCACTATGGGTCTTCATGTTGCCCTTAAACGTCAATTAATAATGCTCCGATTGTAGATATTTTCAGTAAAGCCTCATACACGTTTAAATGAAAATACACATAAGCTGGAAGCAAATAATTTTATAAACAGCTGATTTGCATTAATAGCAATATATATCAATCAACAAAGACAGAAAGCAAAGCAGGATGTTTATAGCCAAACCAGATAATCAGATGGGAGAACACAGTAGTATGCTTGCCATAAAATTAACATGCCTAGAAATCCAACGATTTTTTTTCAATAGATTTTTGTAGTCAAGGTAAGCAAACAGCTAATAATACATTTTAAGAGCTGTCAGACTTTTTTCCTCTAATGATTTGTTTGTCAGAGTGTAGCAGGTTTTTTATGGATGAGACACATATACTTGTGAATCCTTTCCTATGCAGCTTCTCTAACCTCTCCTACCTGTTGATGATGATTAAGCGTAACACATTTGCAGTAATAAAGATGCTAATCTGCTGCTTTTTGCATTTTTTACATGGTCTTTGACTCTTTGTTTAGATAATTTTACTTCATTTAGATGGTCTTATCATACTTCAGCTTCTTAAATGCCTTTTACCAGTTACTAAGGCATGTGGTGATTCAGCTCAAGAAATACAGATTGATTATTCATGAAGAATAAGCTTCCTGGCTGCAGTTCTTAAGCTGGGATCACTAAAACATTGTAAGAATAATTGGTCGTTCTTTATTTGTCCTGTTGAAAACAACTTAAGAAGTTTTAATCCATTTTCAAAAGCTGCTCAGGTTTTAACTTCAGCTGGAGTCGCATGAAGGAAGGTAACCAGAGCTGACATGTCCATGTCTCTAGGTGGAAGGTGAACTATAGAAATGGCCAGGATTTTTTTTTTTTTTTTTTTTTTTTTTTAATATAGGCCTTTATTTGTACCAGAATCTTAACATTGCAGCAAAACATACCTATAAATGCTTAGCTCTAATTAGTGGTAGAATAAGGTCTGCAGTGAAGTACCACTTGATTATACTTTAGATGTGTCAGGTCTATTTTATAACATTAACCCAAATTAAATGTTTTTAATGGGCCATATGGTACTCTTCATTTTCTCAAATTTGTAATATAAACCTGTAACATGATGCTGAAAACAAAAATGAACTCCAGAGAAATAAAATTATTCAATTACGAATATCATGTGCATCCTTGCACTGACATGAACCACTTCTTGATTACCGTCTAACCACATGGCTTGATTTCCTTCCAATCTAAAGGGAGGGCTTGATTGACACAGCGGAGACCAGCCTGAGCAACTGAGTGATCTAAATAGTGCTATTACGTGTGTTTTACTGTAAGGCTAACCAGCTGAAGAAATCTAGTTTGCCTACTCTACAGCAGGGAGTTAGTTCTTTCAGAGCATGTTGCTGATAATTTATTCCAGATGCATTTTTTAAAGTTTTTAATTATTGGTTTTTTGCCTACATAAAAGCTAACATTTAAAGGATCATTAAGTAGGACCTGACTACAACTGGTGAAGTAATGCATAGCAATTAAACTTTTTTTCCAAACTGGAAACTCACAGATTGTTTTTTGCAGATATGAAAGGAAAGATTTTGTGGATTATCAGAATTAAAATTAATCAGATTATTAGATTATGAAGAGGGTTTTTTTGTAAATGACACCATTTTAGATTTAAACATGCAAAAACAGCAGATTAGTTGGTGGGAGTAAAAAAAAGGAAAGGGAAAGCAGAATGCCAGAGTGATACATAGTTGCTATTATATGATGACTGACAAATTATTTGGCATTGAAGAAGTTGAAAATGCTTTAAAATCCTGTGTTTCTGGGTATGTGCTTTGGTGTAATCTTCTCCCCCACCTCTGTCAATTCTGTGGCCCACATCCCCTAATAGTCTTTTAATTAGGAGCAACCTCCATTTCCTAGCAGCAGTAATTTTTTTCACGGTCGGTCTTTCATCTCTGTTCTGCATTGGTGCCTGCTTGGCTTGCAGTAAGGATCAGGCATTCTGCTGCCAAGCATGGAGGCTGTCCTGCTTGTTGTAAATTGCAGTTGCAATTTTGGGAGATGGTCTTTTCCTGGTTTCCTGACTGCTGCATATTGAAAAAGACTTGAGACAGTGCTTGTACATTTTGGTAGGAGAGTATTTCACATGATACGCAAACAGTATTTCCAGTTGATTAACTAAGTGGACTTTGAAGTTAATTTCTGTGTCAGCAGCAGTAGTGTCTTTGGTGTGGAAAGATCAAACACAGATTTGGGATGGTTCTTCTAGGTAAGGATGAGGTGGAAATGAAATGAAAGCAGCAACTACTAACATAGCCAGTATCTGTAGGAATAGTCCTATAAACAGGCGTTTGTACGTATGGCTTCAGTTATGTCTCTGGCTGCTGGGTTTAATGCTGAAAATGCAGTTTATATTAGACTTAATTGATGTTAATTTTACCTGTAAAACAATAATAATAAATACAAGGCTGAGCTGCCCGGTCGTTGCCAAGAAAATCTGTATAAATAAAGGAACTCAGTTCAGTCATATTATCAAAAAAGTTTAATCCCATTTGAGGTTTGATATACTTCCTTGCTACAGATGCTGATCCAGTACGATAAAACTTTCCCGTGTGACTTGCTTTAAGTCTTTGTGATGCCTCGCAACATCTAAAATCGCATTAGACACCTGTATTTAGGCAAGCAGATTCCTAAAATGTCCCACCACCTGATTACTGCCATCCCACTCCCATCATTCCCATGCCTGCTATCGTCCTGCATGCTAAGACTGTCTCATTTTTGCATCTTACTCCAGGAAATTATTCCTCAATTTCTTTTTTCTTTTCTTATAACTGTAAGTCAGAGTTAGAGGAAGAGGTTTGCTGATTTCCTTCAACTTCTTACTTGCTTTGGTTTGTTATTGTATGCTACATATATGACGTGCTATATGGTGGGTTGTTGTTCTTGCAGTGACTAAGTTAAAAACTTCCCTCTTAGTTTAACAACACTTCATTGATGGGAAAGTTTTATTAATTGCAGGACATTGTTATTCTTTATCTTAAAGTCCATTAATTTTGGTAAACGTTTCAGTTGTTTAATGAATGCAAAACACAATACATGAACTTTGCAGCCATTGCCAAAGACTTGAAGATGATGATGTTGTGGAGTCTGTGTAACAATAAAAATAAATTGGAAGAGAACAGTATCTTGCAAATAAAGCATTCTCCCATATTAGTGCAGTGTTAAATATTTATTGTTGAACTTGTCATTATCAGGGGCTTGTGTATCAGAACAGTAAAAGCTGAACAAAGCAGTTAAACTCTTAAGATGCTAACACTATTGAATTGAACATTGATGTCATAAAAATATAAATCCTATACCCTGAAGGATGGTGATGTAAAAAACTAAAAGTACCGTATCTCATTGTGCTCTTAACTAAATCTGTAAGCATTCCATAGGTAAACTTTCTTACATAAAAAATATTTCACCGTTTCTATAGTGAGGAAAAAATGTTAGCAGAGTCTTTTTGAATAGTTAAAACATAGTAAAGTGTTTTCTGAGGGGCAGAAGGGCTAAAAATGAGGCTTGGGTTTCTGAAAAAAGGGTGTCTCTTTTTTCAGTTCCTGGTATGCTAGCAGAAGTGGGGGTTCATGTATATTCAGAATTAACTGACTCTACCATTGTTTTCACCTGTTACAAACAATACAGAAAGGGGAACAATATCAAAATACTCTGCTAATTAGCTGTGTCCCTGCAGAGTCTATAGCCTTGATTGCTTTTAGGGGAAACCTAATCTGCTTAATAGATGACAGTGATGATCCAGCTTTCTAATGTTGTTGATAATTAGCCAACAGTTTTGGGGTATAGCGAGATGATGCTAAAGGAAAATGCCTTAGAACTTCATTTGTACAGTTACACCAGTTGACTTCTCAAAGATTAAAAATTTCTGGCATACTCTGCTGTGTGAAATGTTACTCATTGCATGAAACCTTGTTTTCCGTTACCCTCTATTACCCCCTCTCCAATTGGGAATACCAGGTATAATTCCACGTCCACCCTTATACCTCCAATCAGCAGCTTACAATATTCCTTTTCTGAAATATCCATAACAAATTCTAGATATGGGTGTGTAGGAGATGATGAAAGGTTAGTGTTCACTTAGTAGAGTGAAAGGTATAAAGATTTAGATTGACAAGGAAAAGAAAAAGTTACATTAATTTCCCTGCTCAATATCCTTACCTCTGTGAGGTATATATTAAGATTTTTATGGTCCTTACAGCATTGCAAGGTATCCCTTCTATTGATTAGTCCTTGAAAATGAATTCTGGATTGTCACAATACTTTAAATTCTTAGCCTGAGTAGGTGCAAGTAGCATTAGTCTTGAAGAGCTTTGCTGCCATTGTGTTTACACAGAGCTAGGATCAGATATTTTTAGAAAGGCAAGATCCTTCCATGTAGTATGCAGCTTGGTTATGGATCGTTGATTCTTCAGCTTTTTGTCTTCTCTGATACTGAATTGTTTTGCCAGTTTTATTGGGATTAATTTGGTCATTTAACTGTGATTTCCTTTGGTAGACAACTCTGGGGTTTTTGCTTATTTCAGGTTTTTCCTATTGACTCCAAAACCTGTGTTTCACATCATTCAGTAAACTTTTAAATATTAAAGGAAGAACAGACTACTCACCATTTATGAAACTTGCCCAAATGTGTTGGGCAGTATGGGGAAGTTAGGAGATAGTCTAGTCTACACTGTAGTATAGTACACTGTGTGATGCTTAAATATCTTCTAATTCCTGAAAGGAGCAAACACCTCAGAATGGATCTTGTGTGCATATATATGCATAAAATTATAAATGTGCCTTTCTGTGTGGATGTGTGCTGTACAGAGGCTTTGATGGGAAAGGTTGTAGAAGATAGTGTGGTAATTTAAAAACACTTTTTGAAAGTAGTAGATGGTTTGGGGTTCTGCTGTTTCTGTTGTAGCTTTGGTTTCTAAAAAGCAAGGTTACTGACTTTATTGAGACTTTGAACAGCAATACTGTGATGTTAAATACCTCCTCAATGTGATTGAAACCTTCTCAAGAATGGTGTAAAGAGGAGTGAAACACAGGAACAACAGTTGTAATTAAGAAGGTGCCTTCAGGTTTGAAAACTTTAAAAAAACTCTTAATCTAAATCTAAACACTCCCAAAAAAGCCCAGAGTTAAATGCCTGCAATGTTTTAATAACTGTGCCTTACAAATGACACCCAAGATTAATGCTACATAAATTTTCGATTTATGATATTCCTTATTTCTTACTATGCCATTGAGAACCAGATTTTTGGGTGCTGTGTGTCATGGTGCTCCATGGATAGCTTTTAAAGAGATAGTATTTACTAGAGGTGGACTGCACATATAGAAGTTATCTTTTGCTTCAGTTTTAACTGTAACTCTCAGTCTTCATGGATGGACCTTGCAGGGCTGTGAATGTATGTAAGAATGGTGGGAGCAGAAACATTTATCCAAAAAGTGTGTGATATAGGCACCTTTTAAAAATACATATGAAATGGAAGCTATTTCTTGGAGGTATTTAAAAATAGTTTTGTGTGAGAATCTGCAGCTCTTATTTGTACTAGGTAACGTGCAATTGCATTCTTCATGGCACTGAAATGAAAGTGTGAAGCAATAAGTATGCTAATTTAAAAATGGAAAAAAACCAAGATTTCTAACTCTTAAAACATTTTTCTGCTAACCTCAGGAACTTTACTCTACAGAATCTGGTATGTTTTAGTATTAAAGGAGAACTAATCTTACACTGTTCTTGTAGCAAGCTAGTGATTTACTAGGTAGGTCCAAAGAAGTTATGTTATACTATATTAACTGTTAGCTAAATATAAATAATGTCTAGTATTTGAACTTTCTAACATTCTTTGAAAGAAGCAGCTTATTTGCATGTTGAAAGCCTTTGCGCCTACTCTTTATTAAGTGTTTAATTGCCTGATGTGTTTAAGAGCTACACTAGTACGTAGCACTCAGTGTGGGCTTGTTTTCCAGTCTTAACCTTATATTTATTACAGTTCTTTTGCTAAGATTTCACCATTAAATACTCATGTGAAAGAAATACAGACATGTCACTTGACTAGGATTGGTTTAAGCACTTTACCCAGAAATGTGTATTTATGTATCTTTAGCCTTTTAATTCTGTTTTTCTCTTAACCCCTGCTCTGCAATTGCAGCAAATTCTTTACATTTGCCAGCATTTCATAGACCATAAATATCTTGAATGTGATTATCAGATTCAACTTTTTGTTGTTAGACAGCATTCTATTTACTGAACAAGAATTTGATTCCTTAGTAGCCATTGAGGGTCTCAGAACATCTTCCAAAAGGCACCATGATGACTGGTAATCTCCTGCCCAGCATGCGACAGTTCATGTGCCTACCAAAGGCTCCTTCTCTTGCCCCTCCTGCCATTTCAATTAGGCACAACTTTCTTTGTCCTTTTAAAGACTCAGCCATGTTGCAGCACACTTCGTTCTCTGCTGTGTCCGATCCCAAAGACTGCAGTATCTATCAGTAGAGGGTGAAACGTTCGTAGACTCGCTCACTGCTAAGTATGAATCAGCTGATACCTGTTTGCACCAGTGCAAGTTCAGCCTGTTCTTAAAATGTTTCAACCCAAAGAATGCTGTGTAAAGGAGATACTGATACAAGTTGTTTCGAGTCTGGTTGCAAATAAGTAAGTAATTTTTTATTTGTGTTTGTTTTTCAGAGCCAGAGCTTCAACTGTGTGGAAAAGACTAGATGTCCAGGGTCTAATGTGAGTTCTGTGCAGATACAGGGAGATTCAGATTATTTCATCAACCATCTTGGAGTACCTGCCATGCAGTTTTCTTATGAGGACATCAAATCATCAGAGGTAGTTACGAATAAAAATGGGCAAACTGAAAATAGCGGAAAGATAGAATTAGGTTGTGTCAGGTTATATGCTTGCGTGCGTGACAAGTCTCATGCAGTGGAAGGTTATCTCCTGTAACTGGAATTTTTTAGATCTTCAGCAAATTATCACAGAGCTTCAAAGTGACCGATTTTATAGGCGTATGGTATTCAAACAGATAAATGTTTAGAACAAATGAAAGGAAAAAAATTGGAGGACATTATGTTAAAAATTTCAATATTGCTGACAATGTTACAGGTTACTTATTATCTAACGCAGCTTTTCAGATTGATTTCAACATACAGGAAGGATCTTTTGATGTGTATTTTTTTTCCTGCAAAGTAAGATGAGACAGCCTACATAATTAGTTTTATATCCATTTTCATACGGTGGGCAAAATATGACTCTCTACTATATATGTTGCTTGTAAAGATCTGTAAGATTGATTGCAGTCTTCAGAGCACCGTGTTCTTTTTCAGTTGATTGTCCTTTGCAAGGTAAGTGGAAGAAGGATGCATGTTACACTGTTTGGAGACCAAATTAGAACTGTACACAGATAATCTGTTGGGAACTCCCCAGCCTTACTGCTGTAGGTTCTGTCTGCACCTGCACAGCTCTGACTTGCCCTCGGTTGGTCAGCTGGGAAAGTCTGGCATGAGTTATTTCAAGATACAGTGTTCATGAGAAAAGGTGTGTGTTTTCCTATAAATGTAACAATGCATTGACTTCATCTTCCCCTCGTTTTAATTCTTGCATTGTGCTTATCTACATATGCGCACATCTTTCCAAGTTCAAGAACAAAGCTGAAGCTGAGTTGAACTGGAATGCTTCCTGGCTCTGCATGTAATATGCTTTTATTTCACAAATGCAAAACAAAACAGAAATATGCCACATACTGGAGCATTGTTGTCATGTTCGTGTGTAAATTAAAATAGATTAAGTCAAAAAACTATATAAACAAGGAGACTTCTGTTTCTAAATATCACTGCACCTATTAGGCAAAGTATTCTCTGTAAGATTAAACACAAGGCAGAGGCTGTAAGGAAAATGTGAGGGCAGAAGACCTGTGAGTACAATGTTTATGACAGGCTTGTGGTCTGGTGCAAATTTCTGTTGTCACTTAGCAGCTATTCCTCACAGTTTCCACTCCAGATATGTGTATATAGGATCTTATAGAGCATGAGAAAAAATTGCAAACTTCTGTATATAAAAATTAGTACTTCCCAGCACCATTTACAGTATGAACACTGAAGGTTTCCTTGGCTATTGTCTATTTCAATCCTACCAAAGTTACTCTTCGTGTTCAGTTAACTTCCCAGATGTGTGTTTTTGTCTTTCAAAATGATTCAGCAATGTAATTAAAAGCATAAAAGAAATTATTTTCATATTTGCTTAAATGTGACACAGCAAATTTGATTCTGTTGAAAACACAGCTTTTGTCCTTCTTCCAAAACTGTTTCCCAGAAATAAACTTGTACTAAGTGTAAGTTGCAGTCTCAAAGTTGATGTACTGTACCTCTCAGATTTTAGAAGATCTTGACCCCATGAGATCTATATCATGTGAGCCATAAATCTGCTTAGCAAAATCTGTACATTTCTGTTGGCAAGAGGATGAACTTTTTCCTAAAAATGAAGTTATAGAATGATTAAATTTGGTTTCTTGATTTTTATTTATTTATTTTACTGATTATTAACAGTCCTTCAAAACACAGGCTCCTTGTCTTTCCTATATTCTATCAGAAAAGCAATCTGTTTATTGTTTACTGCTTATTGCAACTGTTTATTGGGGATTCTGTTTATTGTATCAAACAGGGATAATAGTATTATTGTAAACCAGGCAGAAATTATTCTGGGTTTACAGCTGTATTAATAGAAAAAGTAGGAATTTCTCTTGTGCAGGTTAGTGAGAATAATCTGTTGAGTTGCAGTGAGGGTTGGTTGGTTGGTTGGTTGTTTCCAAGCCATTCAGCTTTTTTAACTATGTCTCAGTTTTGTCAGCTTCATTGCAAAACAAGATTTGGAAAAACATATTTCAGAAACGGGATGTTTTGACGTGCTTTGGTAGACTTATCATATTGCCAGGCTGGTTTCCTCTGCTGTCTCTCTTACTGCTGTGACCTGCTCAGGAAATTCTCTTCTTTTGGAATATACATTAGTTGTTTATTTTATCCACCTGTCAGACAGCATTCAGCGTCACATAAAACTGATGCTATTCCAGACTTCAAAAAAAAACTGGTTTAGAGTAAAAAAAGTCCAAGACCTGTACCCTTGTAGCCTGTCTACGGAGCAACAGTTACAGGTCAGCTTTAGAAATGCATTTCTTCCATAGTCGGTGTAATGCTAATCCTCAGAGAGAAGGTTGTAAAGGGTTTTCATTGGCAGGAACATGAGGAGTAAATAAGAGGAAATAAAAGTTGTGAGAGGAAACATTCAGACCAGAAGAGTAAGTAAAACTGTCTCGCTCGAAATTACCTAATACAGCAAACCCAGAGCCTCCAGGAGGTTAAATCTGCATGGCAAATGCCTGTGGTCAGATCTGTGAGCTAGTAAAGTGCATTCTAAGTATTCAGCCACTAGTATAAAAATACACTGAGTGAAATGCAGCTCGTTTATTTACTGGCGGAAAATATGCAGCATTTTAGTCTGCAAGTAAGAAGTAAACTTGGAAGAATTTATCAAGTGGAAAAGAACATAATACTAACCCAATTTCCAAGGATTCTCTTGCAGCTGCTGAGGAAAGCCTTCCTCTCCTCCCAGCTGCTGCTGCACAGGCTTTACCTTTGACATGAGGGTCACATTCAGATTTGTAATGTGTTAGGAGAGAAAGGCTGATCAGCTTTTCCTCATACTGCAGATTCCCTTTGAGTTGTTGTCATTTTCATCCAAGTGACCACCACGTAGGGAAAGAGAAGCAATGTTGATTTCAAATCTGAGTTTCTCTACTACTGAAAGCCCATGGTTGTAAGTCTGTCAGTCCTCGCCTCAGCAGAGAATAGTATTAGAAACATCTTCACTTAACTTTACATCAACAAGAAAGAGCAGCATAAAGTAAAAGAGGTCTTAGATCACAGACTTGTCTTTGTTACTCTCTGTACTGCAATAAAAGCTAATGGAATTACTCCACTGTATGATTATTGGTACATCAGGAATAATAGATTGCAGCAAGTAAATTCTGATTCTTTTTCATGTGTGGACCATTTCTGTGCCCTTGAAAATATCAGCCATGTTTGTATTACTATTTATTTTCAAACCAAAACATGATATAACAGGTATAACATGTAAATGTCCTCCATAATTATAGAAAATGCATGCATTTAACAGAAAAAACTATTGAGTTTGGATACATCACTGTTCATCGTGATTCTGCTTAGTGTCTTCGATGTAAATTCTTCACCTGTGGTATTTTTATTTTGTAAACATGACTGAGGCTCAGCCCTTGGTTTCTTGATTGTAAATTAGGAATAATGGAAAACACTGAGTGTGGTGGTGTATGATCTGTAGAGCATGCCTTCAGTTTCTAATTCATTATTTTTTTCTGAATGGCTATACATTGATTGTGTGCCTGTGTAATAGAAAATAGAGCTCTATCACTTAATACCTTTCCTTGTTTTCCTATTAAAATATGTAAAAGTTTCCAATTTTGCTACAGTTTTGGAATTTTATCTATGAACTTTTCAAAAAGTTCTTTGGAATATAAATATCATCACAATGACCTAATAATGGAGTTGTCGTTTTATTTGGTAGTATAGATTACCTCTACCACAGAGGCAGAGTAAAATAAATCTCTTGGGCATGTAAAGAGTTTTTTGCCCCATTACTTTTTTGCTGCAATAGAAGCATCACCTGTTATGGAAAAGATGTAATTTAAAATGTGAGCTGTTTACACAGCGGTTTGTTGCAGAGAGTGATTTCAGGCAGTATATACTGAGAAGGGCTAAATGTGCTGGGATATATTTTGATATGGGCTGCTTTGGTCTGCTTATGGTATGAGTTGTTTAAGGCTAGTGTGTGCAAATAGGGTATTATATGTGGAGAAGAAGAGACAAATTCCACAGATTTCCACTCGGAGGCAAAATTAAGGGCTATTTTCTAATCCTGCTTCTTTAGTAGCCTCATCAAACATGGAAAGCAGAAGGCAGATTCTGCTATGCCAAGAATATATGTGTCATTACTTGAGGTATATGGAGAGAAGACATACAAGTCTTCCACGGTATTGTAACTGCTGAGCAACCTCACTCTTCAAAAAACTCTCTACTGATTTGCTTAAAACAGATTAATATTAACATGTCTTAAAATGTACTACATGTCTCAAAATATAACACGGCTTTTGCAGTAGTGTGTCAAGGCTATCTCCAGCCACCTCCAGAAGGTTGTATGGCATAAATCCATCCTTTCCTTTTTACTCTGCATTTATTATATAAAAATGTAATATCAGGACCAACAGCACGGTCTGGAAAATTTTGTGTTGTTTTGTGTCTCTAGCCATAGTTTTGCCTTCTCAGAGAGACTCATAACTTCAGAAATTTTTCCATACCTCCTCTTTTAACCTAGTTCTGTTTCTCTTATTTCTCTCCCTTATTTCTTTAAGCTTTGCCTTGTTTTTCTTTTTATATGACCATCATCCCGTGTCGTTTTCCCTCTCCTTGGTAGAGCACCTTAAAAATGTAGTTCGCTCTGCTGGATTCAACATTTTAATCTGATGGCCACACTTGCCTTTTTTTCCTTCATGAAAGTGGGCAGAGGAAAGTATTTTTGAAAGAAAAGTTCTCTATTTGGAAGTGTAGTAGTGGACTTTTTCACTAAAGAGAAAAGAATCAACCCCACAGCTGGAAGTTAAATCACTTTTATTATGTCTTTCGTAGCACAGTTGCTGAAGTACTGGAACATAAGTAAATCACAGAGGCTGAGAAAAATAGTCTTGCTGTGGCTGCCTAATGTCTGGGTAAAAGAGAAAATATAATCTGGATTAGCCACGTTTTCAGTTAGAGGTTTGATTGTTTCTTCAGCATTGTAAAACAAACATTAAACTTCAGCATTTTGAAGCTGTTCCAATCACTTGCAATCTGAAGCTGGTACAGGAGTATTTTGAGCTTTTATCAAGATCGAAATAGACTGTTACTATCCATTTCTGTGTCATTGCAGTCAACAGTTTCAGGTGGAATCCAGTTTTTTTTAAATTACAGCTAGATGATTTTCTATGTTATTTGCATATTATTAATCCTTCTCAGTGCTTCCTATTACATAACGATTTTAGTCTGACAACACAGAATCTGAAATCCCTTCTATGATAATGTGGTAGGTTACATCAATGTTAGCATTATCATTTTATCTTGAGAAAAACCAAGTTACTGAACATTATTAAAAAAAACCACTCTTTTTGTTATTTATTGATGGATACATATTTAGCATGAAATATCTTATGGTAGCTGCCCAGGTTTGGGTATGCAGGGCTTACAGAACATTTACTTTTACACCTAGACCATAAAAGTTGTTTTCCGTATCTTCACTCAAACTTAAGTAGAGGCAAGAAGTATAAAAATTACCTGTCACATTCTTCACAGGCTAGACCAAGATAGTGTAATACCATGGACCACTAAGCTAATTTAGAAGAAAAATGAAAAGGGGTTCCTTTATAGAAGGCATTTGTATGTAATATATGTAGAAGAGTTTAGAATTTTGACAGTTTGAGATTGTATCCTCTTTAGAGAGAATGCATAATGATTTTTATTTCTGTTGAAATATGCATAACTTTTTGAAGGTAACTTTCAACTTTCATTAGAGCCCTTAAAAGTGATTTTCACCCACACTGGTGTAGAACAGAGGCCACTAAATCTTAATTCTTCAGTGAATGTGGCTTCTCAGTTGTTTTTAACATCTGCCTCTGCTTCCTCCCTTCCTCCCACCCTGCCCTCTTTTCTTTCTTTTTTTTTTTAATCACTCTTTGGGGAAACTTACTGCAGTTTCAGTATTTACATGCTTAGGCTGACACATCATGTGCTTCTTTCAAAAGAAATCAAAAGCCTTCCAAGTTTTCTTTGTTATGAGAAAAGAGACAGAGGAGCTGTCCTTGATGAAGAGAACTTAGGGTCTAGTTTACTGAAAAGTAACTCCTGTGTTGCATGCTGCTTTTCTCTCTTTCATGTGCTTATGTTAGAGAAGGGGGAGGGCTTAGGCAGTATGGAATGCTCTTCAGTGCATCTGGCTTGTGTCTTTTTAAAAGGGAATGAGAAACTGGTGTTTATACCGATTTTGTCTGTGTGGGGACAGAATTGCATGTCTCTAAGCTGTGGGGTTCTGGTGTCAAGTATTAGGAGCACCATTTTATCCTGTATTACGGGGACCTTCAGCTGCTGTTTCATTTCTTGAGTGTTTTTGTGCAAAGGTAAAGTTTTGAACTGAATGTACAAATTCACAGAAGTCAGGGTGTCTTGGGCAAGTTCTGGGTGTTCGCTTTGTGTAAAGGGTAAGGACTCTATCCATCAGCTGGACTGGCCACACTGAGACTGTACCGGGAACATCTTTGTTTAACTGATGACTGGGAGAGTCTGTTTCCTATCGTTATTGCTTCACTGATGTACTGAGTTGGTTCCAGTATGACCCTGACATGATGTTTATATTATTTAATTTTAGTTCGGTGAAAGTGTCTTAAGTAATTAGCCTCAATGAGAAGTTTAATTAAAGTGGAATTTTGTAAGAAGCATTTGGAGGGTTGTTTTCTTTTCAGATTTGCAACCGCCTTATCAAAGGTAACTCAGTAGTGTAGTTGATGGCTACTGGCTCTGTTACCACATGAACAGCTTCATCCATTACCATTCTAACCTCCAGCACACTGTTTCTTAGATTTAACAAAACAAGCAATGAAAATAAAGTTAATTTTGTCCTACCAGTGAGCTATTGCCATTTCTCTGGCTGCCAGAATTTATTAAAAGCTACTGTTTCTTTGAAAGAACAGTTCTCTGGTTCTGTGTATCTGATACAGAATGGACAGTATATGTTAACAAAGCTGAAAACAACCAGTCAACAATTTGCAAACTCAAGAACTGATAATCCCCAGTGACAGACACAACCTCTGTCTTCTAGCTACAGTGTCTGAGCTGCAGCTTACCTGGAAGTGTAACATACATTGCCATGCAGTTGGATGTGTCGTGAACAAATTCTGATAACTGCCACTGTAAATTTCTGACCAATGTTCTCTTACATTCTCTCTTAGCAAAATCCTTGTCAAGGATTATTTATATACATAATGTATTTATGTACACACACTTTATTTTTATATGCATATGTCTTTATATATGTAATCAAGGTGGCATTATGGATGACAGCAAAGTCTGTGGTATAGTTTTGTTAGCAAATTCTAGGTAAAGTGAGAAATGTACTTCCATAAACACAACCTTGTACCTGTGTGTGTGTATTTAAAGCAAACATGAGTTGTCTGATCTACAGTATCCTATATTGAGAGCCATTTTTGTATCACTAATGTAGTTCACTGTTCAGTTACAGTAATTAAAGTCAGGTTTTGTGTTCTGATGTTTAAGATCTCTGTATTCCTAATGCAGTTATCTCAACGTTTTGCATCACATCATTAATCTCACCGTTACTCCATGTCCAAATCATAGAATCATTTAGGTTGGAAAAGACCTTTTAAGATCATCAAGATCATCTAACCATTAACCCAGGACTGCCAAGTCCACAACTTGCCTCTTAAGCACCATGTCTACAAACACTTCCCTGGGCAGCCTGTTCCAATGCTTGATGACCCTTTCAGTGAAGAAAGTTTTGCTAATAGCCAATCTAAACCTCCCCTGTAGCAACTTGATTTCCTTTTGCCCTGTCACTTGTTGTCTGCAAGAAGAGCCTTACCCCCACCTTGCTTACAGCCTCCTTTCAGGTAGTTGTAGAGTGGTAAAATCCCCCCAACCCTTATTTTCTCCAGGCTAAACAGCCCCAGCTCCCTCAGCTGCTTCTCATCGGACTTGTGCTCCAGACCCTTCACCAGCTTTGTTGCCCATCTCTGGACATGCTGCAGAACCTCATTTTCTCTTTTACTTCCGTATGTCCTCCAGCCCCTTTCCAGGCAGGAAAGGGTTAGTTACTGTCTTGACATTTGTGACTGACTATTTGAATGATCTATGGCTGACCAGGCTCTTCTGGCAAATTTTGCGCTATTTTTCTTCTGTTATTATTTAGGTCCTCCTGGATTAAGTGTCACCCAGTACCAATTAATTTATGAGATCCAAGTATATTTACCAAGAACTTCAAGTATATTTACCAAGAACTTCAATTAGAAGCATCGTTTTCTTCAATTAGAAGGTATCATTTTCTTTGAAGGTTCAGGGTAGACTGTATACAAAGATGTACTTCAGCTGTAGCTGCTCCAAAAAGAACTTCCAGGCCTTCGGCATGTGTGTGAATGTCCTTAGAAAAGAATTAGAACCCGTTGTTTGACTGTGGTATTCCGGGGAGATTCCTACCCTAACGAGAAGCCGTACTGCCCCTTCTGTGTCTAGACTGATAGGGAGTTTGTGTAACAGCAGCGTGATGCTGTGATGGTCTGCAGTTTGGTAGCTTTTTCATCTAAAAATACAGCTCTGCATGGCTCCCCCTCCTTCCCTGTTTTACTCCTCCTTTCTCTCTGGTATATGTTAATTTTTTTAAGGAAAATAACACAGCTGGTAGCTGCCCATGGGGAGTTAGGGGAGATGTTTTATGCTTGTATGAAAGAATCAAAGTACTAGTGTGTTTAGAATACCAGAGAATACCTGAAATTCTTTGCAAAGGAGCAAATGTATCAGCCTCAGAATGGCAGTTTGCTTGGAAGCCCAGGATTTCTTTTTTTCTAACCTCTCTCTGGAGAGTTTGGTGCTGTTTCATTTGCTGCTGGGAGATTTTATGAATGTCGTAGTGGAACTTTATGGTTAACAAGGTGTAGCAATGGGAGTTAGATGTGCCAAGGTGAAGAAAGAGGTTTCAGTTTTTGTTCATGGACAAGCAATGAACTGCCAGCGTGTAATAAAATATAGTTCAGGCAGTCCCCAATAGATCGTCCTTGGGGACTACTTGTGACAGTAGGTCCCAAACCACAGCTGCTTGTGTGTCTTGCCTTTCTCACTCGTGAGCTCTACTGTCTTTATAATAGCTATGTGTTTGTTTATTCATACTGTATTTCTTCTGACCAATATGTTTTCTCTTTTTTGTCCATCTTTAGCATAAATTAGGGCTTTTTAATTTCTCACTACATTCAGGGGTTACTCAGCATACATTAATACATTAATCCATCTGTTTGCTTGCATGCTAATTTAGTTGAATGTGATAGTGAGAGCATGCTGAAATTGTTAAGGTTAATGACTCAGTGTTTTACAAGACAAAATACATTTGATGTTCAAGTGGTTGGTTTGAGTTATTTTATTGAATAATATGAATATTTAGCTATTTAATTTCATAGAAGAACATCTTTCTTAGTCCACTAATGTTAGCGAAACTGATGGCATCCTCATCAGTTGATACATTACTTTGCTCCAAAAGAATCTGTTTGGTCTCATGAATCCTACTGCTTTGATGTCCCAAACATCCCATGCTGCTTCCAGAAAGGGAATATTCTTTACATAAACCTGCCATACAGCAGGAAAAATGCACAGCTTCTTTAACATTCACACTGCACGCATACATGTTGTCGCTGTAAACTGTCCCTTGCAGGCTGTCTCATAGGCTCTTCATTTTCTGGGAATTGACTGAGGACTGTTGAAAGTCAATGCAAGTTAACAGGGTCAGCGGGATATGGGAAAACATGTGAGAAATTTGCTTAGACACCAATTATTGCTTCTGTTTGATAGCCTGCTGAAGCATCTAGTTACTGGAAAACATACTGTCTAAGGGTAGAAGACACAATTATCTGTCATCCCTGGAGAAGTAAATGGCATGTTGCATTCAAGGTAACATTTTGCCATTGTTGTTCTGAGTGGCTAAAATCAACGCACCAACTAAAAATCTTCTGGCAGAGTGTCTGGAGTAAGTATCAGAACTTGTTTTGTGTCAGCAGGTATTAGTAGTGTGGCACTCAGCTTTGTCTTTTAATGCTTTGGGGGGGGGGGGGGGGAATCAAGATCACTGGACTATCAAACAGCTGTGATTGAGTCAGTGATACATTGTCTCAAATAAAATTTGCAATGTTTGATAGCTGTTAAAGAAACTGTTTAATGAGGCTTTTGATAAATACTGTCTTTGAAGATGTTGTTCTTTGCAAAAGCCAGTTCTGATTCTTGCTGCAAAATGGTGAGCCTCCACCTACACACTACCTGTCCACTGGATAAAATCAGGTTTCTTCGTTCAGTGAAATAGCTTAAATAGTTTTTTTTAAATCACTGAAAATGAAATTGGAAATAGGAAGCATTGAATCAGGAAATAAAAGCATTGGGCTTTAATAATATTGATGATTGTGAAAGACATTGTCACTGGATTCATGGCTTATAGGCAGGGACAGTGTTAGGATGATCTTACTGGCACTGCATGTTTTCTGCGCAATTTGAATGCTCACAAGTGATCATAAAACATTACAAACAAAAAGTTCTTGCATCCTTCACACAACACATCAAAGAACAAGTTTTCTCTCTTACCTACAGTGAATCTGAACTGAGCCTTCTGTTTCTAATCTGAAATTTTGGGAAGATCCTCTGTGAGGTCCCACGTTTCTGGCTTTGGCTGCTTCTTCCTACTTAATCTGCTGATTCTGCTTTCAGTTTTAAAAGTAAAACTTTTTTAAAAGGAAAACTGTAGAGAGGATTAAAGCTATGCCAAGTATCCTAATATTTTAAAAGTTGCTTTCTTTTGCTGTGGTGTGTGGGATTTGTAGATTTACAGTGGTTATTTCCATTCACTTACTAATGCAAGGAAGAAAACATTAAAAGAGGTGAGGGAAAAGTGTTTCTATTCTTCTACTGTCTGATGACTGTTGGCTTGAGTTATTCTGGCTACAGTTGAGTTTAATAAAATAAATTGTGCAGCAATGATTCCATTTCTGCCCCTTCTGTTTTCTGCGTAGTCTGTTTTGGGAGGCTGTGCTTATTTTGTCCAGCATCTGGTGACGTCGCGAAGTCAGTGCACATCTTTACCATAACATTAAAACAGAAAATATATTTGGTTTCTTTTCTAAAAGTTCTTCAGTAAACTGAAATGGTAAAAATACCAAAGAAAAGCCTTTTGTCAGAAACTCCTCCTGACATGTCTGTTTCCACAAAGTAGGGTCATTCTGACTTAGAACAAGATTTTTTATGTACTTTGGGCTGCGGCAGCTGCAAAGTTTTGCTTTCTGAAAATAATTTGAAAGCATACACATTGTATGTGTTTAGTTTCATTTAAGTAGTAATCAGTTGAAAACCAACTTTCTGGAATGAGGATTGGGGGGGGGGGGGGGGGGGAGGTGTATGTGTGTGGAATATTTAATTAGATATCAAGAGCATTTGCTAGATAGGGAAAAGTCAGCCTAGTAGTGAGATGGAGATGCATGCCCCCTCTGCTGCAGTATGTTTGCAGCTTTAAGGGCCTTTATTAGTGAAAAATCCTATATGCTATACATTAATGTCTGGTGTTATTCCATTGATTCATTTTAACCTAGATAATCCGCTTTTTCAATAAATCTTTTTAAAAAATCTGCTTCAGTGTACAGCATCCTCCCAAACTATATGTAGTGTAGAAAGCTGATGATAAGCCATATTTTAGTCTGAGATACCCTTTTCAATTACTCTTCTTTTGATCCTGCTTCCAGTCAAACCTCTGGTTCAATCTCTTACACCTCTCCAGGAAAAAAAAAAAAAAGGAAAATGGAGAAAAGATGGGCTTTTCGCCTAGCTGAGGTGAAACACCTGTTTCACAAAGAAATACAATTGTATATGTGCTGCCAAGACACCATATGCCAATTGCTTGCCTTAGGGTAAAGCGGCAGAAGGAATTAGTGAGAGCCTGCAGTGCAGATTTCAGAGGTATTTTTGTTCTTCCCACTGCTCTCTCTTTATCTTTTCTTCTGACGGGGCTTTCTCCTTCATGCTATGACAAGTTTTTGGCAATGGTTTTGAATACAGATGCAGACGAGTCCTCATGCGATTGTAAGCCTCTGGATTCCTGGGTAACAGTTTTGGGCACTAGCATAACTTTGTGGGGTGTGCTCTGCAGGTGAATTCAACCTCCCAACCAAACTTCTTCCCCAGGTTGATTCAGAAGGTAAGCACTAACCACTTGTTTTGTGTTCTAGTGACCAGATGCTGGTGTTTGTCTGTGTCCCTCAGGCTGCTGTAATTCTGCCCTTCATGCTGTTGTATTACAAAAAGGCAGAAAGAGTGAAACAGGTTAATAGCTCATAGAACAGACACATATATATATCAGTGTGTGTATGTATAGGTAACATTATATTCTCAATCCTGATGCAGCAGAAGCTTTATACCTCTAAATTCTCCTCTGTTAGACATTTTTCTTTGGTCTGTGTGAGGAAAATAAACAGCTTTCTCTTGGCTTTCATCCTTCTTTTGTGTATTTGCTCTGCAGACTTTAGCAGCGTTAGATTAGCATGTTTATACTGTTTGGCCTACCTGTACAAATTTCAGAAGGATTTTTGCTCACAGTCCTTGCTCTCTGTTGTACCTTCCTAAGACTCTTTTACTTTTGAGCACTGCAGAATTTGTGGCACAAATGTTGTGCATTGCTGAAGGGCAAAGCTAGCACAAATATGGATAATACAGACTAATACTAACAAGGGTAAAGTCAAACTCGTTCAAGAAATTTAGTCTAAAGACTGTGATTTTTCAGGCTGAGCATTATTGTTGAGTGGGGGAACCTTTGCTGCATGTTACTTTCCAATAAAAACCCCCAAACAAACCCAACCCTCCCCCAAAAAATGTTTTTTTGAGGTATTTGTGTATTGTTCAACAGATTAAGGACAGAGGGAAGTTTTCTTAAAAGTGCTGGGGAATACTCAGCAGGCAAGAAACATCTGATCAGGCATGGAATGAGAGCATATTAAGGAATTACTAGTTACATAATTTGCATTTCCTAACTGCTACTTCAGTGGTTTCTAAAGTAATAGTCAAGAAAACAGGATTCTCTGTTGTGGATGCAGCATTGTTCTGGCCTAGTAAAGAAAATAGTGTGTTGTACTTACCACAGAACTATTTCCAGTTCTAAGACACTGTGTGGTAAAATTTTATTTTTCTTTTTCTCTTTTTGGACAGCAAAATAGATCTCTAAAGTATGTCTTGGTATTTACTCTGTTTTACATTAAATCACCAGAAGTGCAGGGGGATTTTATTCATGATTTAAAATGCATTGGTTGAAAGTTGGCATATAAATTGAAAGTATGCTGTTAGATGGTACACAAGGGATGACAAATTTAGTACCTTTAGAAGGTGAAGCATTATGTTCACTTAATTAGTTGAGAAAGGATGAAATAAGTTAGAAAAATGAGTCTAGTAAATCAGAAGTGAATTTTAGTGCAATTGTCCATCATAAATAAGCAAGAGTAAGCCAAATTTGGGGTTTTACGGGGTTTTTTTCCTGCATTTTCGATCCCCATTTAATCAATTCATAAATCAATTAATTACTGTCATGAGACCTGAGGGCAGCAGGAAATTGTGTTCAAATTAAAAAGAAAAGGAGGCAATTTGTTTTAAGATTGAAAGTTGAATGTTCAATCGAAGTTTAATCAGAAGTGACCCATTATTTGAGAAGTGGAACATCAATGTCTTTCTAATTTCACAGAATGCTTCATTAAATGAATGCTTAGAAAAGATCAGGTTAACTGATCATTCCAAAAGGAAGATGAGACAAAATGGGGTTTTGGAAGCCCATTTCCAAACACGTTATGCTTATTCATTTCTCTTCTGAAGAGCTCATAGAGAAACCAAATCATTAGATCATTCATAGAGAAACTGGGAATTCAAGGATTATTGGTGTTGGTCCTGTCTAGATTGTACAGATTGTATGATGAAAACATAGCTCCATATCAGAAGAGCAAATGTTCTTAATCCATTTGGATAGCTAGGTACCTAAAGAACAATTTATGAAAGGCAGTAAACAGCAAGGAGAAAAATTTTAAAGCCATGACTGGAAGTTGGGCCTCCTAAATTTTAGTGTGTCTCACTGTGATCTGACCTTGGAAAAGTTTTTCGATAAATTGATACCATCTGGAGAGCGCTCAGCTGCACGATACATACAACACTCTGCCCATTGTACAAACTGAGGATGATACTAGTGCCTGACTAGAAGTGAAGGCAGATGAATTTTATTTAGGAAGTGAGTGTGGGAGAGTATGAGGACAGCAACTGTAGCTGTAACTCCTACTGTGGGTGAAAAGCATAAAGGAATAATGTAGTTGGGTTTAGTGCTCTTTGGATTAGCATGTATTTTTCTTAGTGTGTATTTACTAGAAATTTGCTTAGCAAATTGCTGTTAAAAAAAAAAAACAACAAGGGAAAATAACACTCGCTTTTTATTCTGAGTTTGCTGAAAGAATAAATGAGGAGTCTGATTCAGTTTCTCGCTGTTGGAAAGTGTGGCTCGTGCTGTTAAACGCTGAGAGGTACTCTTGAAACATCATCTAGACTCATCTCTCTGCCATGTGCTCGCTGGGATAAAGAGTGGGCTTCTGTTACTTGTAAAGTTCATGCCGCTTTCTCTGATGAGCATAGTGCTTGAAAGTCAATAAAAGGCAAGAGAAAAAGAATATGTTTGCCTTTCTAGTAGCTCTTTATGGAAGTATCTTTTATGAAAAAGAAAAGAAAGGAATAACTGTTTTAAACATTTCCCTTTATAAGTGCAGAGCAAGGTATTTCAGATGTCAGTAAGTTATTTCAGGTATTAATCTTGGATTAACTATTTGCAAGTACCATCTGTCTGTACACGTACACAGACTAATAGATGTTATCTGTAAATGTATACAAATATAAAAAACTTTTGTCTTTTGGTTTCTTTCATGTGCACTCTGTCGGAAGGGCTTTGTTTCCTGAGCAGAAAGCTTAATTGCACAAAAATACTCAAGCCTGCCTAAATCAGTGATTCTACATGACTCCTTTTCAGGAGCTTAGCATGCAGGGCCTTGATTCCATCATAGGCAAGATGACTTGCCGCTTGTGGTGACAAAATGTGTTTTGATTTATTTGCTGATCATTGCTTCCTTATGTTGCGTTCCTTTAAAAAGCAGCAGCCAAGGCAGTAGTAAAGGCTGCCTGTTTGCCTTGCCCAGCTGCTGTGGTCTCCACTAAGTTGGTTGATTGCTCAGTGGCTTTCAGAGAAAGAGCACACTAATCGGGGAGGGATTTCCAGAGCACAGATGTGGCAAAAAACAAAAACAGAGAGAACGGGGCTGGTGTGATACAGGGGCAGTAATAAAAATGAGAAAAAACCCCAAACCTTTCAGGACAGAAGGGACTAATGAGAAGAGCAGGGAGCCTATTCATAGTCTGACCACAAGACTGACAGAAAAAAACTCTTCCTGATGCTCCTAGAAGGGGCTGTGTTGAGTTTGTGGCAAAGTGAAAAGTCACTGGAGGGTTGGTGGGCTGAGGCTGAGGAATAACCTAAAGATAATGACTCCTTGTGCAAAGAAACAAGAAGCAAAAGTTATTTACAAAGTTGGTTTTTTTTTTTTATTTTGTTGTACTTTAGCATTTTAATAAATGTTGCCATAAATTCAGTTCTCATAAAATCTAGTTTGAAAGAAAAATAAAGTTTGTCTTTTCAGGTGTTTACCTCCAGGAAGATATCAGGAATGATCTACATCTGACCTTTAGCTGACTTGGGGTTCAGTCACACCACTCATTTGTGTAATTCAAACACAACCTATTATTTACCTATTATTTCTTTCCATTTAAGTTGTGTAAGCAGAGCAAGAGCTTCTGCTCCGGGAAGGCACTTAAATTACTAGAATGGCTATGAATGTATAATTTCAATGTTTGTATCTCTCACCACTGAATGCAAGATAAGTGTAGGATGACTAGAACCCGAACCTGTGCTCCACAGGTGTGTCTAGCATAGGGGGGGATAAAAGCCAGTTACAGGGTGTTTTCCTGCTTTACAGGCTGCCGATCCATCAAGCTTTAGATTCCAGAGAATGAATATTTGTCTAGATGGAGCAATAATCTGATGTTGTGTGATAATTCATAATCATACCCTTCACAGACTCTCAGTAAGGTACTCAAGAATGAATATAAATAATGTAACTCTTTTTAAGTTATTGATTCCAATTATGTGAATGATGATGAACAGCGTTAGCACCACCGTAGCAGAATGACAGTGTTCCTCAACCTCCCCCCAGTCAAATGGCATGGCTCTGTAAACTAGTGTGCAAACTTAAAGATGCATAAATGTTACGAATTAATCTTGAAGTATATATTTTATCTTTATTATAAATTACTTGCTGTATCTTCTCCCTGAGATCTTAAAAACAAACAAAAAAAAAAAACCAAAACCTGAAGGGAAGAATTACTTCATTTATTATTCTGATACTTCTGTGACAAATTAGACAACGAACAGATGCATCACTGAACACAAAAATTAGTATGAGTCAGTGCTAAGTATGTATTTCGTTTTTTTAAGAAAGTGCTGGGTGCTTACCACCAGAAATAGTTTATTAGAAATGTATGAAAATACTGATAGAATATTGATCATGGAGGCATTAATTTGTAGAAAAAATTAACAGTCAAACTTACCAGTGATGTAACATACCTTTACTGAGTTTTCTTGACTGTGTCTATGAGACATGTCACTCTGTTCAAAGAAGCTTCATTTAGCTGTGAATGTACTAGTTCAGGAGGTGGATTGAGCATCTGTAGGGAACTATGACTAAGTTTAGTTCTGAGCAGAGCATCTTGGTATATCACAGCCCTGATACAATTGTAACACATTTGTATTGTCTCAAGCTTGTTTGAGGAGAGAGCTAACAGGGCTGTGCCCAATTAAGAACTAGCACCTGGATCCATGCAATTTACTGCGTTGTGTAGTACAAACGTAATTCTGATTCAGCAGGCTTGTATCAGATACCACCATTATATCCCCCAGGGGTACATGAGTAAGATACCTTAGTTTGTTTTGAAGAAGAGGGTAGAGTTTTTTCTCTGCTTCTTTTTAACTTCTTTTATTTGAATTGAAGTTAACAGCTCTTTTACCTAAAGTACTGTTTTTCTTCAGTCTTTGTATGGCTTATAACCCAGCATGTGAAAGAGCGAAGCTCAGTCACATAAGAAGAGGTTGTACAAGCCAGAACAAAGCATCTAAATTGTTTGTCTCTCTTACTTGCTCACTTCCTGATGTTTTAAACAATAAACCCTACAGAATGTTTTTAGCAAGTGAGAAGGTAGTGGAGTGCCAACCTTACAAATCAATCCTGCTTAAACTCAGGTCAGTTTTAATATTTTTTTAACCAAAGCTTTATTTGGCCACTGTTCAGCATGCAGTCTCTGAATGCAAATAACTTTATGGCTGTTGGAGAACGTGTTGGGCATCATTACCAGGCTTAATGCTTCTGAAAAGGGGTTTCACTTCTTGTGAGTACGAAGTGCGAGTCTCTTTTTCCAGTACAAGGATAGAAGCTGTTGAAGATCAGTATATATCAAGAGGAGGAAAGTGAAGAAATATTAGTCTAATAGATAGGGGAAGCTGGTGTTTGAAAAGGGCATGCTTCTAGAACATTGTCAATTTTGCCTTACAGTCGAGGAAATAATGTGAACCAGAAAAATTATTCATCTTAAATATAGGACCATGGGCTTCTGTGAATTTTACTTGGAATTCAACCTGAAAAGACTCTAGACATTTTTCAAAGTTATTTTCATGGAGATGTAATCGTAGTATAACCTCATGATCATTTAGGCATTTCTGAGCCAGGAATATTGTCAGCTTCTTATTGCTACTAGTACTATTTTATAAAGAAATTTGCAGAACAGAAAAATTGCACTCAGAATTGGGGGTATCTCTTACTGGGTCCTATGTAAAGCTCCAGACCTAGCATATATAAAATGTTATGATTATGAATCTGGCAACATATATTCCTTTCATGAGTCACACTCCTTTGCTTAACCTTTCTTAAGGGAATACAATTGTTATTACCGCCCCTCTCCATAAAAAAACAAAACAAAGCACAAACACACCCCAAAACATTGGCATTAAAAGATGCCTACAAAACGTTAGGTCAAGGAGCAGTCTAACTTTATCTGAAACTGGATACTTCCCTAGAGATTCTACCTGGGCTGTCAAAGGACAAGACTAGTTTCCCAGCACTCACATCCAAAGACGTGCTACGAGGAAGTCTGTTAATGAGAAGCTTTCAGTCCCCAGTTGATGTTTCTGGTAAGGCTGTATGTGATTCTGTGTGGCACACAGTGCACTGTATGCTAAATACAAAATACAATAAAGGACTTTGGATATTCTAGCTAAATGCAATAATATATTTAGGTGCTGGCATCCAAACTCAAAATGAAAACCCAGAATAAGTTTCATGGACAAGGAAAGATTTAAGCCTTCCAAAAGGAAGTACAGAGTATTATGATGCTGAACTGATGTTGCCTAAAGTTAACCGGAGTTTGGCAGAGGGCTTAAGGTGAAGTTTTGTTCCTCTTCAGAACACAGGTAAATGCAGTGGGTGCATCTCTTGTTATTTGTGCATCAGAGTTCACTTTGAAGAGTATGTTTAAAAGAACTGCTTATAGCTAGTACATTTTAGAATGGCATGATACTCATGCACTGTCACATCCTCCTGCCGATCTCTGAAATAACTTTAACTGTAGTTTTTGTGCCTTTTTACTGAACTCGTTGCTGTTGATGAACTCTGTATTCAAAGTATGCTTACCAAATTGAGCATCTCAGTCCATCAAGGTGCACCTCAACACCTATTGTTATACCAGGTGGGGATTAGACGGGCACTGAGTTCCTAGCTTTTCCAGGATGGCCAGTTCAAGTCATACTTAAAGAGCAAAACTAGAGCTGCTCCACAAAAGCAAGAATAATTTTAGGATATAGGTCTCAGGAGCTATAGGAATGTGGAGACGTATTTTTCTTTTCCAGTAAGTTTCCAAGTTATTATACCAGGTTCAGCAACATACGTTCAAAATAATTCCCTTTTAGGCATTTGCACGCCTTTGAGGCTTGGGTTTTTGTTTTGTATTGCTTTGCCTTTTCTTTCAGTCCACACCTGGGTTATCAGTTTGTTGTTTCCTTGTGACAGCAAATATGCAACCTAATTTATTGCTTGCTTTCAGTACAAGAAGAGACGAACATCATACAAATAATATATTAAGATTGCCTGGTGTTAAAAAAAGCGGTCAACCTAAAGGATATAATTCTAGGGAACTGACCAAAACCACATACTATGTAGATGGTATTACAGTACATAGAAGTAGGATGGCTGCAGAAGATAAAAGCATATTCTTTGATTATTGTGTTTACATTTCTTTTGAAGAGTAGATCATAACATATTTAATAAAATGTCTGATTGCTGCCTAGCTCAGAACGAAATCTGTGTGGATATTTTTTCTTCCTCTAGGCAAAATTTTTAGCTGGTTTTGGAAGCATAATTACAAAGACAACTGCCATTCCAGAAATAAAAGTTGTAAGACTTACTATTTTTTGCCTTTTTCAGGGACTTGGAATCAGTTAATTATAACAGTGAAATAGGTTTAATAATCAGCAAAACTTAAGAACCATTTGAAGGGTTTTTCAGTCTCTGAACAAAATCCAATAAGCATTTGGAGGAGGAAATCAATGTGGAATCCTAAAACACTTCTTATTTCTTTCTCACAGAACCCTAGCTTTCTCTCTGAAGCTCTTTTTCCTGTACATACAACAAAAACTGAAAAGCTGGATCCCACCTTCAGCCTGCATGAGACCATTGCAAAGGTAACAGAAATGGAGATGTCACATGTACATACTTTCCTTCACATGGCCAAATTTGAATTTGTTAATAATTTTGGAAGATAACCTATTTTTCCTGTGAATACTTTGAATGTAGTTAAAACTTGTGGAGTTTTCTTCATTGAGATCCACCTTTGGAAGTAATATTCTTTACTGTTACACTGGTCAGCTTGCATGGTGAAAACACTTCCATGTGCAAATGCTTCATTTTATGTGGTTTATTTGTATTTTGCGTGGTTCAGATTAAATTTACTGGCCTGAGCGCAGGGCATTGAGCCCCGCTAGATGGCAGGGAGTAGCAAGTTTGTTGCTGTCAGTTTTGTCAGTGAGGAGGACTCTCTGAGGGCACCTTCACAAGCACAGACAGTTGGCTTTATGAGCTGTCACAGTGATGCTCACATGGGAGGAAGGAGTGGCCATCCCAGAAATCTGGGGAGTGCTATACAGAGAGGACGCTCCCAAAGTTAATGTGTTCTGCCTCCCCTCTTGTCACTCCAATATAATACTCCCTGCATGTTTTTTATTAATATAACCAAAATTACTCCTGCTCTAAAGTGCTCTTTCTTCACTCTGTCCACTCATCAAAGCCCCATTTCTACAGAGAGATGTGGCTACAAATGAGACCAACTTAATGGATTCCTACACTTCTTATAATTGGATTTCTTATAAACCAGAGCTATGTAGACTTTGAATAAACAAAGAAATCTGTTTATAAAGCTACTTCTTTTGGAAAAGCAGCTGCTGTTGAAACATTTCTTTTGGCAACAACAAAAATAAATTCACAGGGATCAGCAATGTGCAGATTTAGCAAGTAGGCGGATCAGTGTCTTTGGCAAAATACTGACTGATCTTGGGGGTTTTAGGGTTTTTTTGTTTGTTTGTTTGTTTGCTTGGTGTCTTTTTTTTTAAAAAAAAAAAAAAAAAATAAGCAGCACATATTCCTAGACATGGTTTTGAAGCTTTGCAGAGTCGGACAGTTAAGGAACAACCACGTCTTCTCTGAAGCCCTTTTAATGGAGCTGATGGTTTTTAAGCCATCCTTGATGCCAAAGACACTGAAAAGATTCAGCAAATTTCTTCCCAAAGACTGAGGGCAGTAGGTATGTGATTATTTACTGCATAATTAATTTGTGATTTACTAGTTAGTGTGTGATGGGACATGTGTAATCTGAATAATGTGTATTTTAGTATTTGCTCTGTAACGTTGACTAACACAGAACACTAGTTATTAGACAGTTGATCCTGTTTAAATTGTTACAAATGATTTTGAGAAGTGTCGTTGAGCATTACAGGTTTTTTTGATAAAACTTGATGGAGACTGCACCAATCTGCTTTTCAGACTGTAGCCCAGGGTACTTTTATAAAGACGACGAGTATATGCAGCAGTGGACTGAGATTCTCTCTCAGCTGGTAATTTTGTAATCTTTAGCTTAGTTTAATTGGTTTTAAAGTAGTTTCTGAATAGCTTGAAGAGCAAAAGTTTCTAAAATTCATCTATTTTTTACTAGTCTTTATGGTTAGATAATGGAGTTGTTACGTCTTTGTTCCCTACACTCCCCCCTCAAACCTTTTTTCAGAGTAACTAAGACAGTCATTGTCTTTCCCTTCTCCTGCAAGATGGGCTTTCCTTTGCCCCTCTTTTATCCTAGGCTTTGTCATCTGTTCCAGTTTGAAAGCATTGTATTTGGGTGAATGTCCATAAAACTACACAGTATTTTATATAAGACCTTAATATGGCTTTCTGTGGTAACATTTATCTAGCTTCATATCTGAGGTGACATCATATCGCCTTTTCCTTGGTAGGGTCTTCTGTTTAAGCCCTACATCTGATTTTAGTGGCTGCATGTTAGTGCAGGCAAGCAACTGCATACGTAGTCTGAACTCTATAATAGAGTCATCTTAGTTCAGAAATTTTCTTTTTTAAACTGACACTGGTTTCCATGCTTTGGGCAACCTTGAAGGCTAGTGGGACGGCAGTGGTGGTTTCTTCTATGGCCATTATTTAAACTCAGTATATGTCCTCTCTAATAACTGCACTCTTGCTGATTCTCAGCGTGAGCCCTTTAAGGGGTGTCAGCGTTTAACCCCAGCCAGCAACTAACTGCTACGCAGCTACTTGCTCACTCCCCTGCCCTGCCCTAAGCAGGGTGGGGAGGAGAATCAGGAAAAAGGTAAAACTTGTCGGTTGAGATAAGAACAATTTAATAATTGAAATAAAATAAAATATAACAACAACAACAACAGTTGTAATTAATTGTCCCCAGGCAGTGACTGTCAGGCCCTGGCCAGCTAACCCCCCAGTTTATATACCCAGCATGACGTTCTAAGGTATGGAACATCCCTTTGGCTAGTTCAGGCCAGCTGTCCTGGCCGTGTCCCCTCCCAATTTCTTGTGCCCCTCCAGCCCTCTCCCTGGCAGGGCCTGAGAAACTGAAAAATCCTCGACTTAGAATAAACATTACTTAGCAACGTCTAAAAACATCAGTGTGTTACCAACATTATCCTCATACTAAATCCAAGACACAGCATTGTACCAGCTACTAAGAAGAAAATTAGCTCTTTCCCAGGCAAAACCCGGACAAAGGGGAAAAAGCTTATTTAAGTTTTATTTGTTTGAAAATAAAAATCATGTATCAGTTTAGCTTTATCAGAAGTGGGTTATAAAAATATTTGAAACTGTAACTTTTCATTCTTATTTGAGACCAAAGGTATTTTTATTAATCTTAAGTTTTTTCATGTAATGAAGATGCTGTATTCTGACCTGCTTTATTCAGATAACCAGAGCTGGCTATTTTACCACTATTTATGCAAATATCAAATATTTCAAATCCTTGTTTACAGAACAGCACAAAACACTGTTTACCAGCAATAATGATTTTGAAGACTATGAAAATCTTTGTCATGTATCAAGTTTTCCATTATATTAGTTCATAGAAGCTCAAATAGTAGGAAGTTCAAGTTGATGAAAGACCTGTGACATTCTGGGGTTACAGATCTTGGAAACTAAATCCAAAATATTGTAGGTCTGTAGTCGATATCTTATTGTTGTCTGAAGTTAAGCAACATTCTGCCATCTCTGAATTAAAGATGCTGTGATCTTTAGATCACAAGCTAAGGCCTAGACCCAGGAAATAATACACTGTGTTCATATATTAATGTAATTTCAATGTATTTCAATGATTGCTAATTTGACAATAGTATCCACGTTCAATACATAACTCATTTTTAAGAATAAATTTTACTTCCATTAATAATCCTTCTATTTTGTTTCCTTTGGCAAATTTTGATGGCCAAATAAAAATCTGCCTAAAAAAGCAAAAAACCCTTTAAGTTTCATAGCACTGAAAAAATCCATTTTCCTTATGCAGAAGCATGTATTTTACAGCTGCTTATGTAAGAGATTTTGTGTTTAAAATTACACTCCCAGTTCCTTTAGCGACCAGCTAAGACCTGATCTGAATGACACTACAGCTATTGGAACATGCACAGTAATTGGTATTTTTGAGACACAGTTGGTTTATATTTCTTCAAGCTATACTTTATCATATCAAATTGAGGTTTGGAAACAGAAAATGTTGAAATCAATGCAAGAAGGCATATGGGTGCTGGGTGGTGATTATTGTAAAAGGAATATTTACTTTACTAAATTGAGATTTATTCATTCAGACCTGGCAGTGAAGACATTAGAGAGTTGAGATATCTGGAGAAAAAATTGAAATACGTAAAAAAGCAAGTGTTAAGACATAGTATCTATTACCAAATCTCTTGTGTATTGATGGTTTTCTAGTTAAGGGGGAGTTTGACCTGATTTGGATCTTTTTTATGTAAGAACAAAAGTCCATTTGGTACAAAAGTCTACCACTGGCAGTAACAAGTAGTAGATTCTTGCGGAATAAATATGTAAGAACAGGCAATCATAGCACAGTACTTTCTCTGGTATACTTTCCCACTTACTGTCAATTGGCAGTGCAATATTTCTTAGGCTCATAATCACACCTCTACACCAATTTCCAGCTCTGTCACAGTGCAGTTACCTATGCCCTTTTAAAATTCATTTGCTTTCTGTCTTCTATAAAATCCCATAGCAATGCTTCCCCCAATTTAATTCCCCCACTTGCTGCTTGTTTATCTCACTAGGGGAGTTTATGCCATTGATACGATAAATAATTAAACAAATATCTATTTACTTTTTGATACCAGTTGCCTTCTTTTCTAAACTGTGTTGTGTCAGAGCATAGTAACCTGTTTGAGCTGTCCTCTTAGGTAAGCCAGTCCTTCCTAATAATACATTACCTCTGTACTTACGCGGTTCTGTGGCATCTCTTTTGCTTTAAGGCAATTAGAACTGTGTACCATAGTCAACGTGTTGGATTGCTGTGGATTTGTAGACTCTCTATGATATTGTCTTCTAATCCTTCCTCAATAATCTTCAACATTTGATTGGTCTTTTAGACTGCTGTTACCTATTAACTACTCATGATGACTTGGATATTTCTTTCTTCAGTGAGATGAGCTAATGCATACATCCTGATTCTCTGTGTATGCTCATAGGTTGTTTTCTGCTGTGTGCATCACTTCATATTTTCCAGCAATGAGCCTGCCGTTTTTTTTTTTTAGCGCCATGCCCAAATATTGCGGGGTGCAGGTCAGGAAGGACACAAAGAATGGTGTCTTTCAGTCTTGATAGCAGAGGCATGCTTAGTGTTCAGTTTGATGAAACTCACTTGCCTGTGCATATCGCTGGCGGTGTGCTTTGCTTGTATGGCCACTGAAGCTGGTGGAAAAGCTTGTGCTGGTTTTGGCAGGAAATTGTTTGAGGCCCTTCATCTCTGAGGGACATAGTGCTTTAATCACTTTTTTTTTTCTATGAGAATGGCTTGATACTAAGTAACAATGGAAAAATTCAACATAAATTTTTACATGAGGTTCGGTGTAAGAATAAATAATGGATCAGTTGTGGTTTGTGCTTTCTGAAGACAGTGGTTACCTTAACTTCATGAACGCTTTGAAGAGGAGGAGATTGCTGAATGTGGCAGGTATAATGAACGAGAATGGGCAGCTATTAAGGAGATAGATCTGTAATCTGAGTGTTTAGAAGATCTAATTTATCAGAACACTTTTTAGGCCAATTTTCTCAGATCTGGGCAGTTTAAAGGTGGATTTAGGGTAGATTGCTGCCCGGCCTAGGCTGATCTGAAAGATTCAGAGAAAGAGAAATCTGTAGGCTTCCTAGTGGTGAAGAACTAAGACGTTCATTACAGCGTGTTGTAGTACAAAATTTAGTGGTGTTTTAGCTGAGGTTTGCAGATCTTGTAATTTCAACTGTGCTTTATAATACATATGTCAAGTGTTAAAATTGAGAAGTGTATGCCTGTGTGGCAGAGAATGGATTTTCCCATCAGGCCAGAAGAAGTCAGGTGAAACTATTGTTATCAAATGCATACTCAGAAAAGTATGTGCTGTTTTTCAATACATTTCATCAGTGTTATTCAGCACAGCATTACTTGGTAACTAGTCCATTGGAGTCATTAACAAGTTTGAAAATACTTCTGTGTTATGAAGTATGCTCACTAGAGTAGACTAATAAGACTCGGATTATGCAGTTGTAAAAGCTTTAATGGCAGTCCCCCAACAGGGAGTGCCACTGGAGCCACTTACCCAGTACCAGCCATGGAATAATATTAATCCTTTATTGATTTTTTTCTTTGGCAGGCACCAAAGTGTTGAAAGGTATGCCAGAAGCAACATAATCGTTTTTGTGATGAGTTATGGGTGCTGACAGATAACTCTTGAGAAAATTATTAATGAGCCTGATTATTCTACACTTCAGTTATGGAGCTACATAAAGTAGAACTAACTACTGTAACACAATTAACTTCTAAACATTAAGTAAAACAGCAGTAGGGGGGAGTGTTTCCTTTTCTAGGGGAAATAAGGGAATTTGTGTAACATACTTTGTAATTTCCTTTTTTTATTATTATTTTTTTTTGTTTAAATGTAAACACTTCCAAGATGACAGGCAGATTATTTTCTTGAAGCAAATGAAATGAAAAGTACTGGACAGCAGGACGGTTGCCAAATAAAATTCTCATTTTGGACACAAATAAGATACAGTACAGGAATGTTGATCTGAGGAATTCTGTAAAGGATCATACTGTGCTGTTCCTTTGAAGCATGGGAGGGATATGTTCCCATTTACCCATTGTCTCATCCCGTTCATTCCCAAATATAAGCATAGGGAACACCCATTCATCTTGGCAGTGCAATGATATTCATAACTTTGGTAGTTTCTTTCTCTGTAATATCCATTTAAAAATCCAAACCTGTGGTTTGGTGCAGGTGACCTCTGCTAAATATTTTCATTTGCTGCATGGTATTTGTGAGTGAGCTTTTTTTGTATGCTTCTGTACTGCAAAAGCTGAAAGTAACCATGGAGATACATATATATATATATAAAGAATATATGAGGTTGCCATAATTTATTGAAATGTCAAATTTATGAAACAAAGATAATAGAACATGTCCAAATTAACATGAAGGTGGCAAACCCCTACAATCCCAAAGACTGAGTGCAGATTTTGAATCAGTAGAATAATAATGTGAAGAACAATATAAATGCTGTTTTCTGCCAGAGTTCAAAATCAAAACAAAATCTCATTGTAGTCAACCAGCTTGAAATTTCTCTGCATTTCATTGAAGCATCTGTTGTAGTTTTGGCAGGGATGTCATCCCTGTAATACCAAATGGAAACACTTTCACAAACCGTGTACAGCACGTCTATGTTGCAAAAATTAACCAGAAACATTTCTGCGGCATATTATTACTGGCATAGCTATTTCACCGGAGTATATTCATATTTTATTCCCACTGCAACATGCCCTTTTTGCTATCAGATTGTTCTTGAAAACACTGTGTGGCGTTGAGCTTAGGCCTCTGCGTCAAAGCAGCTGTACATCTGTATTTCCATTGACATATTGTCCGTTTTCATTTTTAAATTTCCTCTCTAGAACTAGAGGATTTGGCAGAATTGTTTAAGATCTCCAAACAGTAGTGAAACAATGTTACTCCAGTCAGAATTACAGCACTTGGAGGTGTTAAAGTACTTGTTTGGCAATATGCAGAACAAATCTAAAATATTCAGAAAACAGAAGCCTGATGCAGCCGAGTATGTTGCCTGGGCAAGCCAAGCCCAGAAAAGTTTGTGCCTTGCAGGGCCCGGGCAGCTATATGGCAGCTTCCCCTGCTGTCTGGTGTGTAACTGGAAATGTTTGCTGTATGCCATGATTTGCATCATGAAATTGTGATGCTTTGGAGTGTCAATTTTCACAGGTCATTCCTCCAATTCACTTCTTTCAGTGATGTATCCCTTCTGATGTAATTTTTAAAACTCCTGTCTTCATTTGCGTATGCCAGACTTCCGCATCATTTCTCAGTCTCTTTATCATCATACCTCCAAAGACAGGAGCTTTGCACAGACCAACAGAACTCTCATGTCTTTTTAAAGACAAATTATGTTATGATTTTGTACTTTCAAAACAAATTATCCAAGCCTTCAGCCAAACAGGAATGCGGATCAGGGGCAGGTGACAGAGATGCTGAATGAAGTTAACATAACAGAAGCACAGTTCTCAGTGTCTGAAGTGAAAACCAGGTGGGGGGACCTGATCAGTATCCATATTTGAGACAATCTGCTGTTGATACTGATTGTTTAGGTGTGGAGTTTGCCCTCGTTTTGAAGATACCAGAATTATCTGCAGTGTCATGTGGATGCTTTTTCACACATAAAAGCACCTGTATGGGATTTTTGGCCTGAGAAAAACTGCAGGACAAGTTGGGGCATCTCATAATATTTGTTTGTCCTTCCACAGCCAGCAGCAATTAATGGTGTTTCAGCAGCTCTCATCTGCCCTAAGGTGATGTGGCAGCACAGGTGCAGCATGATACACCAATTGCCAGATAGTCTCGCTGTAACTTAAATGACTGGCTTTGCTTTATTGATCAGCCTCTCATATGGTGGTTCTGAGCATCTTACTGGTCTTTATGGTTTAATGGTATTTGAGATGTGTGAAGCAGAACCGTATTGTCTGTGGTGACAGTATGACTGAATTCACACAAAAACAAACTTGCTCAATTTTTTCTGCAAAGCAGCACAGGCATTTTTCACATAAATGGTTTGATTTAGCACATACTCTCTCAATCACACAAGTGAGAGTTTTTATTTTACCTTTAGCCTTCTTGCATAAAAGAACATATAATCCAGTTCAAGCAGAGGGTAAATACAAACTTGCTGAAATCTCCCTTCTAACAATTGTCTATTTTATTCTGTAGCTATTGTCAGCAGCAATAAAAAAAAGAGCAAATCTGGTGATATAAACTGGCACAGTAACTTTGGGGATGCTGTTTGAATTGTGGTGAACAGGGAAGTAACAGCATTCAAAGAAAAAAAGCTGTCTGGGGATTTTTTCAGTGTTAGATGTGAAAGAGGTGACTTTGCTGCTAAAGACATGAGGTGTTCTGACAGACAGTCATACTGTGTTTGGCCAGACAGCATATTCTCTATCTGCTGTAGCCTAGTTAGGGTAGATATGCTTGGAATTTTTCAGTAGTTCTTTGTTCCTAAAAGCAAGTAGCCTGAAGGACTCTTGCATTTCGTACTTGAACTCTGATAGATAAAGACTAGGTAATAAAAATAAGCTGAAATTGCAGAACCCCTGGTAAAAATTTGATGAACCAGCTGCACTGTCCAACACAACTTCTCTTGGTTCAGTCAAGTATTAAAAAACAATCCCATTCCCCTACCCCCTTGAAATTTTCCACTTCTTTCCTGCTAATACTTCCTTCAAAATGGAAAAGCATTACAGGACAGAACTAACTGCATTTCCTCCTGTGCCGTTTATTCATGAAGTTCGGGAAAGATGTCAACACTCAAGTATTCCAAGATTTTTTTCTGGGCTTCCTTTTGAGAGCCTGGAATTTAATGTTTCAGCTTAGAGAGCTCTGACAACTTTGAAAATATCAAAATAACCAGAAAAGTGTGCCTCCAATAGACAAGAGAAATTGAATGAACACAAAAACACGACCATCATTAGTAGCATGGTTTGTGTAGAAACCATTCCCATGGACCGTTCAGTTCTCTATTAGGAAAGAATTGATTCTACATTCCTTAAATATTTTTGATATTGCAACAAGATTATATGTTATTTTTAAGACGTTAGCATTGGCTTCTGTCGGAATGTTTCTTAACCAGATTGGTGTTTAGAACCACACAGTTGCTGAATTCCTCTTGCAGACCTGAATTTTATTCAGTTGCTCTCAAGATTTGTCTGGCAACTGTAAGTGAAAAAAGAAAAAAAATCATTGCATTATTTTTCAAGCTAGAGTTGTGATTTAAGTGAAGTCAGCAAATACATGTCAACTCCATCTGATCCAATCAAAACACAGGATAAACATGTAAGTTCATACATAATGTATAATTTTAAATCTTATGATAGAAACCCAGGATTGGTGGTGTTTGATCAACTTAGGGAAGGCATTTTTTACTCTGAATTACATCAATCTAACTAAGCAAAAGAAGATAAATTAGGAATGAGAGGAAGCATTGTCTAATCCCCATTTTGTATATGAGAAAATTAAATACCATGGGTCAAAAATGGTACGTAAAATAACAGAGCAACTACTTCATCTCCTCACCTGAATTCAGCATTAACTTGCAGGATCTGGTGATTTGTCTGACCCTGGACAAAAACTGGGGCATATTTCCAAGCTGAAGCTAGATTGCTGAAGTTAGAATTTAGCACGTATTTGGGATTTGCTGGAATTACAGCTACTGGCTGTAACCAACCGGGCATTTTTCTAATATGTGCTGAAGTGTTAGTGCCTGTGTTAGTGGGACTTACCTGGCATGGAAAGAAGCTACAGTGCCTGCAGCAATGCCTTCATTTCCCTGCCTTGTTTTGGTTACATTGAGATTTGTGATCTTACTGCATCTCTAGCTGCTTCCCGAGTGATGCATTGGTGACAGACTCTCCAAAGATGTTCCTGACAGATGTCTTTTTGTTTGTTTGTTTCCTTCTGGTGGTTGATGATCTTGACTGTACAAAGAAGCCACTGCATATTTACTGCACAAGTCAAATGATTGTTTCCAATTTGTCCAATAATTGCTTTGTAGCGTATATTGAGAGAATTGATTTTGTATCCATTGCTGTTACTTTGAAAACGTGAACTTGTTATGAGGGATATTAAATAATTAGACATACGCATGAATTTTTTAAGGAATGTCAACACATACGTTTATAGAATCATTTGATTTACATTCAACCACTGAAATCCAACAGCTGAAAAAACAAATCTGAATCTTGCTACTCTAATAGGTAGGAATATGCCTGGGGTTATCTGAATTTTCCACTGTGTTTCCCACTGTCTTATTATTCACTTAGTTCTGAATTTATCTGAGTATAATTTTATTAATCCGTTCTTTAGCATCAGTGCTACTACAGGCATTTGTTACTGGTTAACAAATACTTCATCTGCCAAAGATTCAGTCTTTATTCTTAGCACACATGTACTGAATTTGATGGCTGTGCAAGGAAGATGAGTTTTTCTTTAAACAAGACACTAACATTCTAGAGGGATGGCTCCTTTGGGTACTCTAAAAGTATCTTGTCTGTTGTATTAGCTCACTGTATTAGCTCTTCTCTGTCTTCTGATCTTTTGACAAAGATGTCAAATCAGACAATCCTTTCCCCGAAGCATGCCTTTTAAAACACTGTTTCTACTAACAATAATGTAGAAATGACTCTTTTCTTCTTCTTTTCTTTTAATTTAACATAATGCAATTTGCATATGACTGAACATGAGGTAAAGCTAGTGGAACTTAAGTATCTGCTTAAGTGCTTTTCAACAAAAGATGGAAATAGCTGCCTCAGTACTATGAATTCAGTAATTGGTTTTACAAACAACTTGCTGAAAGACCTGGGGAAATACAGCTGCTAGGATGTATGTTTATTTGTTCATTTTATGTTTAGACCATACTTGTAACTTCCTTTGGTGTATAGTTGTACAATGTATTATTGACATGTTTTGTCTTTCTTTTATTTTATTCTGCAACATAACTACAAACACATCAGAAATTTACAGATGCTGAAGTTTCCTTCATGAGCTCAGTCCTGAATTCAAAACCCCATTTTCAAATTTGGTTTCTCTAAAATAAATTTAAAAATTCAGATTTTCCCAAGAGGTTTAGCCCAATCCACAGTGTTTTAAAACTTGTCTTTAAATGTCAGCGCCTATTTTAGCATCAAACTGATACCAGAACTCTGCTGGAACTGTCCTCTTGGTGTTGAGCATTTCTTAGGTTTGTGGCCATCCTGAGAGGGGAGTGTAAGACCAAAGTTAAATGACTACATGGTGGATAAGAAGCAATGTATGTCCTGGGTAAAAGCTCCTAAGAACCAACCCATTGTGCTCTGAGATGGGGGATTCCTGCAGGAACCTAATAGTACAAATCAAGCATAAAGTTGCGTCTGAATAAATGTTGTACTCTTTTCTTGAGCATTGTAGCCAGAACAGGGGCTATTTACTAGCGTGGTCTTTTTGAAATGTGGAGCTCTAAGTCGGCTGCGAAGCACAGACCCTGTAAGAATTACCTTTGTTCTACATCAACAGTGTTTTAACGTAAAAACCTTATACATTGTGGAAGCTAGGACTGCCACTTACCACACTTAATTGTTAGGATGCAAATACACATTCTTCTTTTTTTGTTATTCTGTTTCCAGAATCAGTGAAACTCAGATTCTTTGCTGCATATTTACTGTTACGGCTGTATGATACACACATCTATAATGGCCTATAGCCTAGACACACTATAGTGTACTTTTGGGTAATGGAAGTTGCAGATTGGAGTTCTTCAAGCCATAGAAGGAAAGAAACTGGCCCAAAGCTTATAAAAGCTTGAATATACAGAGAAAGGTGAATCCATAAACCCTTATAACCACTTGTCACATTACGTGCAGAATTTCTGTTTAAAAGCCTTGTTAAATTTTTGGAAGGTTAGCCCTTAATTCCTGGTCAAGAGCCAAAATAAACAGCCGGAACTTCAGATTTCAATGTGCTGCACAATGAAATTTTCTACTTGCATTTTATACTCAGTGTGGCAGTAATAGGAGTGGCTGGGCCTGTTTCAGAAGCTCTACTCTTTGATGCTTTCACTGCAGATGTGCTATGAAAACCTGAATCAGGTGGCAGATAATCTTTATTTGAAATTCATATTCTGATTTGTTTTGTTGTGTATGAGAAAGCTGATATACTCTCAGTGATAAAAATCCTAAAGAAGTTTTTGTAACATATTGCAGTGCATGAAACTGTAGTTTGCTCTTGTCCTTTGTTTTCTTCTATTCTGTCTCCTAATATGTGGATAGGTAGGTGTTATAATCAGATGTAACTGAAAAAGCACAATTCTATGCTTTCTGATGTTTTTCCTAAAATACAGGATAGCAAAATCAGCATGAATGAAGACTGTCTTTTCAAATACACGTGAACAAAGTGAAGAAATTTTGTAAAGTGTAAAAGTTGTGGGACAAAACTAGTAAATACTTTTTTAAAAAAATCTATTACGAGTCAAAAAAATAATACAAGCTAAACGTATTGCAAAAACCCAGGAAGAACATCTTGTTTATCGATCTGGTTTTATTATGAGCATAGTCAATAACAGTAAAAAAATACTGACGGTTTGCTGAGACACTCTAGCATTAAAGCAGCTAAGATTAGAGAATTACCATTAGACTAAGAGTAGGTGATTAGCCTTAAGCTAGAATTATAAAATTAATAGAGTGTCTTTCAGAAAACTGTGGACTGAAGATCCTGCATCAGAAACAGTGGGAATGGTTAAACTGTTTCTTCTTATTTCAGTAGGTACAAGGGAACAGATCGTCTTGGAGTAACATCAGGGAGTTTGGGCCTGTTTAGCACCTTTGAGAAGAGAAAGGGCAGTGAATATGAGTAGGGAATACTGTCTGTCTCCCTGATTCACCTCTGAATTCAGGAGACTGAATGAGTCTGAAACCAGATCTTCATATCTTCATTCAGTTGTTTTATAAACAGTTTTTATTACATATAGTGTTATATGAGTGTTATATAAACACTTATTCTCTGCCCCAGACAATAAGTGATAACCACAATGAGATAGTTTAGTCTGACCATGTAGTGTAGGAAAGCAAACCTCATCTTCCTGAGTGCATGCCTGCTGAAGAAAGCTTGCTGTTTAATGACTGAGCAGGATTTTCTGGCTGCCAGACTCACGTGGTAGATAAGAGTATTCCCACTTGGGCAGAGAGAAGGGACAGAGGCAAATAAGCTTGGACTTCTACTGATCAGCTTTGCTTTTGGGGTTTATGTGTTCAAGTATGGTCCTTTCCATTTCCATTTGAGCCCAACGGAATAGATTCAAGCCCATGTGTTAAAACAACACGCGTGAGATTTAGTGAACTGACAGGAGTGATCACCCCATCCACCAGCAGTTCCTTGGGCCAGGGGCTGGGTATTATCTGTAGCAAACTAACCATAAAACCAGAGCAATATAAAAGATGTACTTTCCTACAGTGGAAATTATATTTCTATTTCATAAGCAGAGATCATATACTGCCTATGAAGCTATTTTTTATTTTAATACCTTCTTGTGAAACTAATGGCCAGGAGTTTCATAAATCGCAGCCTAATTCCAACCATGCACGGGTAATATTGATTTTAAATATAACAGTATCTGTATTATCTCTTGAAATAATTTTAATTCAAAATTTAAATTAATATCACAAAGTAGAGCATTTGGACCTAAAAATGTTTCAGGAAGAGTCCAGTAACCAGTAAATGAAAAGCAACTCTTCAGAAGGATAGAAGGAAAGAAGGATAGAAATTGTTCTGGAGTAATGGAGTAGTATATTCTAGTATCCTGCAGCCTTTTACTCATATAAAAATAATAAGATTTTGTAGAAAGAGATACAGTTTTATTGTCAACCTTATTTTGAAGAAATTTGTGTCCTGAGTGATACTTCCTTTGAAGAATCATTCACACAAAAGTAGTGGGTTTTTTATACTTATGTGATAATTCTTCAATCCCAGAGAGTTCTTGTCCTTTCAATAGATGAAAGGCTAGCCCATTTATTTTGTTACTCGGATATATCAGTGGTAGGTGAACACGGATAATGCACGTGTATATTCCAAGATAATGGTAAAGTTCTACTTAATCTGTTTTAAATTACTACAGATCAGCAATAAAATAATCTCTGTTTTACTACCATCAGATGTGATCCATCAATATTTATGTGCTTACAACTTTAGAAGAATGAAACTCTGAAGGGAGAACATTTAGTTTCTTTTGACAGAATAGTCCTATTTCTTAAATGGCCAAATAAACAGCAATATGTTTCATCTGACTGATGTGAATGATTTTAAGACTATTTACTTTTAATTCCACGATTAAGTCTTTTTTTCTGATTGTAGTTAATGTGAACTTTGAGATTACCTTTTGTTAATAACTTACTGTACCCTCCTTTCATTCTGATGGGGCCAGGAATGTGTGGGCTTTATTATTTGGGTAATGAAAGTGTCAAATATGTAAATGCATACTGACACAATTCATCAATATATATTGTACTCAAGGAGAGTAATTTGCCCAAAGATCATAGCCTGTCCTGCCATTTATCTCAAACTTGCCTGGACAGGAAGAATAACATGGCTAATTCATCAAAGTTCATGAAAGATCACTGGAATTTTGGAACATTAAAAAAAAAAAAAAAAAAAAGCCACATAATCAAGGTAAGATGAGAAATTGACATGCACTAGGGATGATACAGGTCAGCATCATCAGAAATGCTTTTTTCAAATACGTAGTTAAAGTAAGTATGAAAATAGTTGAATCCTTTTAGAGTGTGACATCTTGTTACACTAAAGCATGCTCCTTTCCTGATCAACAGCATTCTATCAGCATGTCCTTTTTAATTTGGAGTGAGGCAGCCTTATAGATTTCATTTCATCTTGGGTAAGTGTTCAAAAGTTCTGGTATTTAAATAACTCGGGGAAAATCTGAGCAGTGTCTGTCAGTGAAATAGCCTTCCTTCATTGATTACTGGCCCAATCTTCTTGTAAAAATGCCACCCAAAAATTAACCACTGATATTAGGGATTGTTACCCTTTTTTTTTTTTTTTTTTTTTTTTTTTTTTTATGACAGACTGAAAAATATAATTACTGGGTTTTCTTAATGAGTGTTTATGTGTGCCTATTTTTTTAACTAAGGCACTGGGTTGGCAAAATCCTGCTTCTGCTGGCTTAACTGAACTGTGTAAACACACACATACACACTCTTTACAAATACCAAATACTTTGACCAAAAAAACCCAAAAGAGATGTTACTAAAGACTGTCTACTCAGCAATATTTTGTATATTTTTATGTTATTTTAAATATAACACAATTTTTAAAACTTTTAAAATAATACTGAAATTCAGAAAAGCTCAGCTTTCTGGCTCAGCAACCTTACAGTTGTACAGTGTACAAACTGGCAGACTTCTTAGCACAACATTCTGAGAGATCCGAAGCAACAAAAAACCAAAGATTCATGGGCTCTTACTCAAATTAGCTTATTGTTGCATTACTTCATGATTCTAGGGGATTATTCCTTTTTTTAAAAAAAAGCAGCTTTAGAACACAAAGGTGACGACTGCATAATTTTAAAAGTTGGTTGTTGTTGTTTTTTTTTTTTATTTCTTCCCATAAGATGTTTCTTTGATATGTAATTCTGAGGAACCTGATCTTAAATAACATTGATGCACCTGTCAAGGTGCCAGCCTGTGTTAATCATTTGGATTTTGGTGTTTAAAAGACTTAAGTGTGCCTTGTCAGATAAATGAACCTGATGCAAACAGATAAACCCAGATACAATTTCCATTATAGAACTAGTTCAGTGTGCTTCATTCAGTGCAGTTCACTCTGGCTTTAACCAGTATAACAGCCCACAGCCTACATGAAGTATGCATATAAAGAAAAATATTGGTCAGAGTTTTAGCTGCTTCCGAAGTGTTTGAGCCTGTAAGTGCAGATGCATTCTCAGATTTTCAGGTGCAAAATGAGAGGCAGCAGCTGCAAATACAATTCATTATATTTCATAATAAAATGTATAGTTTTGTTCTGCTTCATGAATGCAAGACCTATTTGGAAATTAAATTAGAAGCCATGTTTTGCATCCCATCAGTAATCATCCAGAACTATGCCATGTTGACATTCCTGTGCTTGAGAGGGGAATTCAGTCCCAAAGCTTAAAGGAAGCAGAGGAGCTTTCTGAAGACAAAAGACTAAATACTTACATTTATGCAACTGAAAAACTTGATTAGGCTCAGTGGAATTAATGCTCTGGAATGGAAGTGTGAGATGTCATAAAAAAGCAAAACTGATTGAAGCAACATAAAAAGAGATAAAGATCCTTTTTCTCTTATTTATTTTCACTTGAAATATGATGAACATTCCCTTGTATGAGCAGAGGGTGGCTCAGCACACTATGACCTTTGATTTTTGGATTTTGTTCTTTGATGAGAGGATTTGGCCAGTGAGTTTTTAAATAGAAAGTTGCATGTAATATAAGGAATTATATAAATATAATTAAAATAAGATGCATATACATTAAGTACTTAAAGAAAGACGTAGTAACCTTAAAAGTTTTACTGTTACACATCTGGTTTTCAATAGAATTTATTTACCATACTGAGGAAGAACGCTATTGGAATGTAAGTTTTCAGTTCAACTTTTTTCCTATTTCTAGAAGTATCTCAAGAAAAGTAAAAAATTCTTGAAATAACAAGAAGTGCTTTCTTCCTCTTGTCTTTGATACATCACTTCTGATTTAGTACTTCCTCCCTTCCTGTCACCTATATTCCATCAAATTCGGAGCCAAATGTCAAATTTTGTGCACCTGCTGTTGCAACTGGATTTTCAAAAGACTTTGAAACTAATGTAATAATTAACATCATCAGAAGTATCTGTCACTTGAATGTCGCTGACTTTGTACTTTCACATTTCCCCTATGCCAATCTGAATGCTGTTAAAGGGTGAGCAGGAATAAGTTTGATCTGACTGAAAAGTAATCATTTGGTTCTGTTGTTGGTTTTGCTTTAGCGGTTTGTTTTGTTTTCAGCTCTCAGATCTGCTTTGCCATACAAGCTTTAGTGCCCGTGTAAGGATGACAGCAAGAAGTGCGTGCAGAAAGTAGTGCAGAGGCAGTAAGTTCAGCAACGGCGTAATTTTTGATGGGCTTTGAAATTTGCACTGAAAGTGTTGAAATTGGTCTGAGGAAGATAGTTCTTTACGTACATTATTGCAAGTTGATTCTGAAATCTGCTTAAAATACATACCTTGACTTCAAAAAGTTTTTCTGCGTCTGTTGCTGTTTCAGTAGAATTGTGGAAGCATCATGGCTAAACCTGACAAATCATAACAAATTGGTACTTTTCCGGAATACTAGGGTGCTTTTTGGCTGGAGTATGATTATTCTGAACTTTGAAGGAGGACATGAGAAACAAAATACAAAGCCTTTTATGAAACTCGTTATTACATCTGGACTTCAGGAACTCGCTGTTGAAGTTCTGATTGGAATTTAGAAAACCTAATTAAGACATAATGTTTAAGACATTATAGACATTTAAGACAAATCAGACATAATTCTATTTGTAATTTGGATGCTAACAGCTGAGCCCCAAAATTTTGATTGGGAAATAGAACTATTGCTTATACCTGTAAAATGCACAGTAAAAATGTGTACATCAAAACTTTAATTAGGATTTATTGATAAGTTTTCCCTATCTGTTTTTATAAATGTTTTTTATAAATCTGTTGCATATGCTTTAGGACTAGTAAATCCATTTGGACAATATTGGCTGGAAATCTAAGGGATATGCATTACTTGACTCTTAAGGATATATCAGTTTTAGCAAACTTCCTAAGAATGCTTTCCCATTTTAGTGGTGGCAGTATTTATAGAGAGTTAATGAAAAGCAAACTCTGAGAAGGCAGATTTGCATCTCCCAATTTTGTTAGGTAACCACTTTATATATTTATGTATTTATTTTACCATTAGTAAACTTGTTTCATAATACAGCTTTTATGCCCTGTGTTTAACAAAGCTCTCTTTCAGAGTTAAATCAAACCACAAATCTGGTCAGACTTGAGTTGTAGAGTGGTTTGCTATTTAGTTACTCAGACTATCATGTTTGTGTTGTGCTTTTCTTTTTTTGCAAAGTATGTTGCTTACCACAAACTGTAGTTAAATGATTGCAGTTTATTTAACTAGGGAAATTACATAAATAAAATAAAGGTAAATTAATATCAGCTTTTTAACAGAAAGCTGTTTGCTCAAAGGTGTATTGTTTGCGCTTGAATAGCACTGCCAGCTAATCATTTTCTGCAGCCAGGTTATCAGGTACAAGGAAGAGATTACCCAACGTGGCCATTTTTGGTTTTTACCTTCCCTGTTTTGGGTAGCTGGGAAGACGGCTGTAACCAGGACAAAGCTGGTGAAAGGGCTGGATGGAATGTCCTATGAGGAGCAGCTAAGTACTTCGGGTTTGTCTAGTTTGGAGCAAAGGAGGCTGAGGGGTGACCTCATTGCTCCCTACAGCTTCCTGAGGAGGGGATGAGGACAGAGAGGCGCTGAGGTCTTCTCCCTGGTATCCAGTGATAGGACTCATAGGAATGGTTGAGAGCTGCACCGGGGGAGGTTTAGATTGGACGTTAGGGAGCATTTCTTTACTGAGGGAGTGGTCAAACACTGCAACAGGCTTCCTAGAGAGGTGGTTGATGCCCCAAGCCTGCTGGTGTTGGAGGCATTTGGACAATGTCCTAATTAACATGCTTTAACTTGGTCAGCCCTGAACTGGGCAGGCAGTTGCACAAGGTGATTGTTGCAGGCCCCTTCCAATGGGAATAGTCTGTTCTGTGTGGACGCTTTCTGCTATGTTTTATTCTCTAAAACTGTTCACAAGTCTGGAAAGGGAGTGACAGCAGGTTTTAAACCACTGTTACGAAGTCTCATGATATATAAGCTAGGTACCCCAGCGGCACACAGAACATGTTTAATAATTGGCTCCAGGTATTTACTTGATCCAAACATCAATATTAACCAGCTTTTAGAAGACAGAAGAGCTAAATACTTTGTGGGAAACATACTTTGTATCTCTATCACTAGCTTTTATTTAAGATGATAACAAAATGAAATATAGTCAGTTTGCCACCTGATATACATCACGTTGCATGAGGTGGCACCACGTTCATCAGAACCACAGGGCACAGTCCTTAGAAGGTGCTTGAAATGGCTCCGTTCCTCTCTGGCTCATTCACGTGAACTGCCTTCCCGAAGAACGAGCCGTGATCCCAGAGCAGCGCTCTGATCTCAAACCAGCAGTACTTTTATTTTGACATCAAAAAAAAAAAATATTTCATAGTTTCAAATATTAACAGTTGCCATTTCTCACCACTATATTGTAATAAAAAGACAGCATGATAATGAATAAGAGATAGTAAAATTATACGAGCACATTAAAACAGGTATGTCTCCTAGAACCAAAAACCTGACACAATGTGCTGTTTAGTTTAGCAATTATTGCGAATGCAATAAAAACATAGCTACATGAAAGAAAGTGAACAGGGACAGTATACCTTTAGTACATGACTGGAACGAAAGCAGTAAATTTAAATATAAATGGACATAGCCTGCAAAAGAACCTGAAATAAATCACCTGATTTGTGGAATTTTAATAATTTTCACACAGCCTCTTTAAGATTGAACATCAGGCCCAGTCTCCCTGGTCAGTTCAAATTTGAATACTATTTATCTTTTGTGAAACTGTGATCCTAAAGAAAGTACTTATCAGCTAAGAAAATAATGCCTAAATGGAAATATATATTGGAACCATAGACTGAACACCTTTATTTAGCGCAGTTTGATATTGTGGTAATTGTAGGGTGAGGTTTTGCCTTTACATAAATATCGACTTGTCTAAAAGTGGTGAAGAAAATGGGGCCACAGAAAGAATTCCGTCTTAACTGACATGAATTATATTCTTCTGAACTTGATGTTCTAGCCAGTGCAGTCCTTTTGATTGACGTGCCTAACAAAAATGTCAAGCTTTTTTTTTCCTTTTTTCTTGAGAGAAACTGAACAAACTTGCAGCTGGCAGGAGCCTCACATGGTATCCTAATGAGGCAAAGAGGAAGAAACATTGCTTTTTATGCTGAAGTACCAAAACCATAATGACACTGTATCATGGTTGAAAAACAAACAAACAAACAAAAAACAATACCCACAGAAAAAAACAAACCAAAACCAAGAAAGCCCTTGCTTGTAACTCAGTAGATGTATAGATATTTTGCGTAATGTAGAGGGCTGAATGCTGAATGTTGAGAATATGAGTTAATCAACACTTTTTGCATTCCCTTTCTCTTGCAGGAAAAAGTGTCCATGGTAAAACCCCACAGGACAGGGACAAGTGTTTGTTTTATGGAACTTTTTCTAACTGTTTTCTAAGTAACAATTTTTTTCCAGATAAAGTGTGTTACGGGTATTCGTTCAAGTGCTTTTCTAAACCAGCTTATCTTAGCGGCTCGTTGTTCTAAAGGCTTTATTTACATCACTGCATTTGAAATAGAGCATTATCCTAAATTATTTGCTGTTTCAAACAGCACTTTTATATCAGTCAAACCCACATAAAAATAGCCAAATGTGAAAAAAAGTTAAGTAAATTAAATATTAGTAATTTTGTTAAAGTAACCAATTAAAGAAAAATAAAAATTAAGGATTTAATTTACTTCAGAACTTTAAAACATCCTTCACTGGAAGGATTTTTATGTTTGAATTAAAAAAAAACAAAACAAAACAAAACAAAAAAAACCACTGGAAAATATAGATAATTTCTTTTCAAAATGGCCCATTATGCCTTATTATATTTAACTGGCAATGCAATGTTGACATGATTGTTAGTTACCACAGTAAGAATATTGCTGTATTTCTTTCAAAGGCTCTTGTTCCACTGATTTTCTGTTGAAAAATGGATCACTCCTACTTACGTCTAGAAGTTTGAAGGGATGTAACTCCATACAGAAATATTACTGCATTCTTCTCTACTATTAGAAGTAAACAAACTCACAAAACACAGTCATGGCAGGAAGGAAGGGAACAAGATCATGATGGTATTTATGTCTTGATTATGAACTTTCCATCTACTTCTAAATATTAATACCAAACCCCATAAAAATGCATATATCTGTGCAGTGTGTATCTAAAACAAAATACGTCATGACCTGCACTACACAAATTACCTGTTAGAGCACCTTGTCATCGCAGCTGTGAAAAGGTAAAGAATGAAAAACAGTATGATGGTATCGTAACATCCATCCATATTTTTGTGGATACTGCCACACCAAATAGGGCAGTATTGCTCTATAACATATTTAATTACAGTTGACCTTAGAGAGCTTTTTTTTTTTCCAAATTACAATATGTAGTTAATAGATAAGATGAATTTTTAATTAAAGAATTCCATTTAAAATCTTGTTTCTGTTTGTCTGGTACATTTTTTAATTAATCTGTATTTGTTGGGGAAAGACAATGATACTCCAGAGCCATTTGTTTTCCTCAGTGAAACAAAAGTAAGCAAAAATAAATCTTAAGATACTTGGGTACAGTGAGTGTCTGAATCTACAGCAAGTGCTTTTATCTCATCATAGCGTTAGAGTTGTTAGGTCATCAGTCTGTCATTGACTAGCTGTCAGAGAAGAGATTCGGCATCTTTATTTAAAAACAAAACACTAGCCATACCTGGAAAATGTAATTTTTCTCCTCTTTGTGCCTCTTGCTGGGCTCTGCTGGCACTGGTTTGCCAGACCACATCGCAGGAGAGTGAAGGACTTTATAAAGGTACTTGGCTGATGCACTTCAGCACACCTCAGCGTACTGCTGGAGGAGATGTGTCCTCTGAGTTGGAAGGTCTTGACTTTTGCCTTACTCGGCAGTCGTATACTGATGAGACACGATTTTCTTGCTTGCTGGAGAAAACAGGTTCTAACATAGGGAGAAGCACCCAAATTCTGACAAACTTTGGATAGTTGTGGTGCAATTATGTAACAGAAGACAGTAGCTATGTGGGCACATTTTTAACAACTGAGCGCTACTTCCAAAACAGAGAGCTATAAATCTGTGTCTCATTCAATATCTTATGCATTCAGCCTGTCCAGAAACAGATGATATGTTAGTGTTAACAATCTACTTTTCATCTTCCATTTATATGCACAATAAATTGCTGGTAAGTTTTCCTTGTGGACTTTTAAAAGCAGAAGAGATCAATACGTACAAATATATATACACAGCTTTTAAAATAGCAAGCCCTTAGAAAATATTAGAGTGCATGAAGTTGTTTCCCAATATATTCACTAGTGGTGAAGTGATGCTGTTTATGGGAATTTCTCTAAGTAACTGTGCCTGTCCCGGGTCTCTAGGGGAAAGTGAAGCTGACGGCTCGGAGTGCATTGTCCTCAGGACTTGAACATGCTCATTTTATTTTGTTTTGTGTTGATGGAGCTGTGCTTAATGCCAGATTCTAGTCTGGAGCACAGGCTTGATATCGCCAAACGGCCAGACCTAAGACAGTGAACTTCGGTGAGCTTTTGCACGATACATAAACTTTTTAAATGAATGTCTAAAGCTGAAAGGCGTATGATGCTTTCGGTATAGTGACGGGTATTATATGTGCAATTTGTTTACCACAACTAGCCACTGATTGTGTTACTGTACTATTAGTCAGATTGTGCTTGCTGGCTCTTTGAAGATATCAGCTGTCCCAGATGCACTATTTACACAAAAACATTGTGAAAATACTGGATTATTTTTGATTATTATTGCATTTTTATGAAGATTATTGTATGTTATGCCAATGAGTAAGTTCTGACTTCACTCTTAATGATCCTTATAGGCACTGAAGTGCTTCAAAACTAGATTAGAAACCAAAGCAAGGAAGTGAGAATCTTGGTGAGGAACACAAAAATGGAAACGTGCGGTTTTGCTTGGTGCATTCAATTTTAAAACTTTTTTTTTTTTTTCCTGCTTGTAGTTCAGGCCGTGCACATTTACTCTGTTATGGGATTTGGAGAGGACAAAAATAAGCCGAAATGGTAACAAGAAATGCATCATGTTCTTTCATTAAATTGAGAATTCAGTTGTCCTGCTTCTGTAGAGATACTTTATCCAGTAGCTTAGTTCTTTTATAGGGATGATTTTACTGCACAGTAAGACACTATTAGATAAGTCTAGTAGGCATGTGGTTGGATAGGGTTTGGGTTTCTGCTATTTTCTGCTATTTCTGAGAAGCTGTCAAGAAAATTTTTTAAAAGGCCTCCAGTGTCTGTCTTTGTATTCTGTATTTTCACTGTATCACTGTACTGAAACTGGTATGATCCTATTTGCTGCTTGTGTTTTCTTTGTCTCAGTTACTATTAAGACTTACATGTAAGCTTGAGATAATTATAAGCATATATGAAATGAAAAACCTGCCTCCATTCAGTGGCGAATGTATACGTGCTTAGTTTAACACTTAGGAAAGCTGTGACATATGCCACTGCAATACGTTTCATTTCATTAAAAACCTTCAAGTTTTGTAGATTTCAGCTTGAATTGGTTCATTGACGTAGATCATAGAAATAGAGCTGGTCTTCTGGGAATATCATAGGAATGACAAAAAAGACCTCTTTGCCTTAAAATACACCGTTTACTTCTCACTATTTTCCAGTATCTCCTTTAAAAAATATTTATATCATCATGCCTTTTATTGCACTTAAGAAAAAGGGGTTTTAGTGAAATATCTTCGACCTTTAGCACTTTTGGAAGGCAATGACATAACTGACCAAAGTAATGCTATCACAGTCCTCACTGCTACAAAGTGTTAGTCTGTAGTCCTTGACAGTGACCACTTGCTAGACACATAGCCTATACAAACTAGAAAAGACAGTTCAGTATTGAACATGAATTAGGCTGAAATAAGTACACTTATAAGATGAGGCTGAGTCTGCAGATTCAGTTAATGTTTGAAGACTCTAGCAGCATGGCACTTCAGATATTACAACCTGGTTGTACTGTCGTCTTCATGTTCTTACCTACAGCATCTCATGCTGACTATAAATGTTCTAGGGCACTGCACAATGTGCATTGACAGTACGTAAGCAGGGCTCCTTGGCGGTGCCTAAGGATGCTTTATAAGCAGAACGCTTCTGTAATCAAGAAGTTGCTAACAAGCAGTTTCTATATCCTCATTCCCATTTATTTTTTCCTATTCTCATATTGTCTAATGTAATCTGTTAAAGTTGTGTAGATGACTTTTAAACAGAGGATTTAAATATATAATACCTTGCATAATCATGTGTTTCTCTTCATTACGTTACTAGCAAGTTATGTTCCAGACACTCAAATATGTAGCAGCAATTCAATTAGTAGTCTCACCTTTATTTTTAAACAGCAGTTTACAAGGGACATAAGCAGAGACCCCTCCTCCAGAATACGTCTATCATGAGAGATTATTTGATTTCATTTCTATGTTAACAGCTTAAGGTGTGAGTTTACTTTTGCATTTAACTTTTATTTGGGACATGTCTGTCCATACTTTTTTTTCACGTACTTCATGCATTTCTGTTAGAGGCTGTTGGCAGGTTATTAACCGGAGGAACACTAATTTAGAACTCGGCTTTTTCCTCCATAGGTCTTGTGTATCACTCATAGGAGAAACATGGAAGTAGTCATGAAAAATTGGAAAGTAAACAGGAAGAAATATAAGTTTGATTTACAGGTTAACACTTCTCATTTTTATGAGAAGGCAAAGAACACAGTGAAGTTACAAAGGTCTTAAGAGTACCTTTAAAAAATTTCTGTTCTCAGCTTGGACAATTCCCTAAATTTTCTTGGAAACTACACTAAGCACATCCTTGCTATTAAGCCAAATCTTTGTACCAGCTTTGAAGTTTTATTTGAACGCATGAAGCAATTCAGGCTTTTTGGAGAGAAAATAACCAAACTTTAATACTGACAGAAGTAAATGGGGGTTTTTAGCCTGGCTTTCAGAGTCCTCTTCAATTCACTGGAATCTTTCTTTATTATAAAAAAAATTTGGTGACTGTTTATTCTCCACTATCTTTGCCTGAGCTTTTCCAAACTACGGGAACTCAAGCTAAGAAACTAATCAGTAAAGTCCTGCATGCCCAAACTTTTCAATTTTGGGGTGTATGCGTTTTCCTGTATTTGCCAAAGAAAAGAACAGGGCATTGGGAAGTATATACAGTGGTAAGATTGTACAGCCTCTTCTGATCTGTAACTGTGTTTCTTGGACTATTACCATGTTTTCCATAGTTGTAGTGGACTTTCAAGCTTCCGTTCTTTTATGATTAGTTGGATCTTAAAAATGTTTCAAGTGTGACTTTAAAATTACTGTCTGTTCCAATAATCTCAGATTTCATAGTGTCTCAAAAGGCAGCAGAACTAGAAATCTTGCTTTTAGAGGTCACGTAGGAGATATTTAAAATAATCTTGAGTCACATGTTTTTACTAGAAACATTTTTAATGTTAAGAAAGAAGATCCTGCTCACTTTCAGTTTGGCTATTTTAGTCCACTGAGACTGAGTTGTGTTGCTTTTTTTGCAGGGCTTAGTGGTTTTAATTCAAAGAAAGTAATGAAGAGAAAAATGCGAAAAACATCCTTCACACTGCTAAACAGCAACAGTAATATATTTATATTTTTTCTAAAATATATTGTACTGGCTAATCCAAACTTATTGAAACTGAATGCAGATTGATAGCAGTAGTATATAATTAGGCTTTGATGACTTTTTTTTTTTTTAACCCCTGTGAGGCAAATAAGATCACTTTTCCAAAGCAGATTGTAAGTGAAGGGATGACAATACTGGAGCTGAGAGAAGAGCTACAATTGCCTAGTGTCCACTCACCTCTTTGAGCCACTAGTTAGTTTTGAAAGATTTATCCAAAGCTCAAGTTGCATTTTCAGAAATGACTGGTGGTACTGGCAGGTAAGCGGTGTGGGATCTTGCTGGCTTGCTGACTCTGTCCCTTGTAGTTACCAGCATCTTTTAGTACCTGTCATCTGACCTGGGCTGGGGAAACACATAGTCCAGTTAACACCTCTAGCTACTCAAGTAGATTCTTCTTAGCAGACTAAAAGTCAGAAGTAATTTTGGGAATTTTCGCCTTTGGTTTTTAAAGTCAGGTTTCAGTTACATTGTCTTTAATCATTACAAGAGATGAGATTATATATTAAGAGTCTTAACATATAAAGACCTTGAGTCTTTAAGATAATGCTTGTACATAGTGTAGATGACTATACATCATTCTTTTTATTTGCATTAATTTAGACAGACTTTGTGACATAACATGCTGCTGACGCTTTTCCCTCAAATATGAAATCAGAATGGAAATAAAATATCATGGATGAGATACTACGAATCGTTATGGTAACTCATGCTAATTGAAGTTAGATTTCAGGACATATGAATTACTCATTAGCTTAAGATGAAGAACTTTGAGGTCATTTAGCCCATTTCTGCTGGTACAGTACACTTCCTTCCTTTCTTCCTAGATTGTATTTAACTATCAAAGAGAAAGGTCTCTTGCCACTTTACTTGATGAACTGTTCCACAACCCAGAATGACTACTCACAAAGTTTTTTCTTTTTCTTATTCAACAGAAATAGTTCTTCCTTTATTACGTTTTTTTAGTTGTTTCTTTTAATTTTTACTTGGAAACTTGAATTTCCTGTAACTACTGTGTTCTTAATTTCTTTGGTAAAAGAGTCCTTTATTTTGAGATCAAAGAATTCTGATACACATTAGCACTTTAATTATAAACTACAGAACGGTAACTGAATGAATAGGGTGAAGGCTCTTTTAGACTAGCAGGGCTGACAATTAAAAAGGCTTTTTTCATGACTTGCAGTATAACCTATTCTTTTTTTGTTAAATATGGCTATTATTGTAATTGAAGATTAATAATCACTAATAGCTACTGGGATCTTTTAATGTCATATTCTGCACAAATAAAACCCTCTGCTTTAGATAGTACTAGCCTCCCCCTTCATCCCCTCTTTTGCAAATGTCAGTTGTTTCTTGAGCAGAATAAGCAGAAAAGGCAATAAACTCATCTGAAGACATACAGTTAAACCTCTCTCTGAGGGGCATGTGGGTTTTGTGCAGGGGAATGCTGCAGGAGTGGAGTTAAAATAAGTATTGCCCAAATCAGCATAATCTAATATTGTGTCTAGTGTCTGCTGTTCTCAGTGTGAAAGATTTAAACATTTGGGAATGGACAGACATGGAGGTGCCTGGGTGCTGTCTCCTGGGACAGCCCTCCCGATGGGGGACCGTGACCGCTGAGTGATACGCAATTAGCAGCTCCTAGAAACCGCAAGTTTTAGAGCGTCACTTCCATTTTTCTTGTTTCAAATATTTAATGTTTTAAGGTGTTAAAAAACTTAAATCGTGTTACTTGTTACCTATTGCTTTCAGCTACTGCGTGAATTCTAAAATCTTTTTCATTAGGTCCATAAATGAAAACCTTTGGTTTTTTCTTTTTTTGGTTTGTTTCTTTTTTAAAAAAAATCCAGTAATAAACGTGCATTCTAATCACTCCCTCACCCCAGAAATGCCCCATATCCTTATTATTATTGGATGAAGCTTGAATGAAAATATTGTTAATTGGGGTTCAGAAGCTGTTACAGCATTATGGTATACCAAAGAGATCAGAAGTTTCTGTAGGGCTTTTTAGTTTCTCTGAATATACAGAGAATACACAGTGGTTTGTATTTTTTATGTATGATGTATAGTGGAAAATGTTCTAGAAATTTCACTCTGATATCAAGACTCTTTTAACATTTACCTTTAGTTCAAAGCTATTCAGAGTACTTCAAATGCCTACACACATAGCCTTTCTAATGCACGGGAGAGAAGAAAATACTTAGACTCTATAAAGTGTTAATTTATTTTTAGGTCTGAAAACCTAATTTTATCTGTAACTTCATCTGTCTTCAATTGTAACATACAGAAGAATTTTGAGATGAGTTTTTCTCTGATCAGTATATGCTTCACACACATGTGCATGCATATATCACTTCTGATGCTATCAGCACTCCCACTAATTTGTTCACTGTGTATCAGTGCCATATTCTGCAGTACTTTTTGTGTTTGGGGGATAAATTATTTGGAATTTTACATAGTATGGGGGAATTATGCTGAGTACACACTCATTACAGTATGCTGAAGGACATTATTAAGTATTTTCCTCTCATACATTTTCATTCTATAGTATTTCTAAAAATCTGTCCTGTTCTCCCTGGCTCTGTGATCAAACCACTTTTCTGCATTGTAATCTTCTCTTCTCTTGACACATTTGCCTTGCAAGTCTTTTTTCTCCCTGCAGTCCATCTACAGTGTTGTTACCAAAATTATCTTCCTCAGCTCTCCTTTTAATCTTGCCATCTCCTCTTTCCGAAATTCCCCAGGCTCCTGTTGATGTTGTGCAACAAATTCCAACTTGTTTTTCTTTCAAAATCTTTTGCCTCTTTCAAACCCCATCTCTTCCACTCTCCAGTCTCTTCAACAACACCCCTTTCATCTTCTTTCCATACAGTCATCAGATCTCCGTCCTTCTTGTCCTTACATTTGGAAATACTCAGGCAAAACTTGTCTCCTTGTCTATTTACCCACACTGAGATCTCTTACGATAAACCCATTTGTTCCAGAAAATTAATCTAAAGCTGGAGACAAATAGGCATTCAGCTAAGCCAAAACAAAAGGAATTATTAGCAAGACCAGAAGCTAACAAAAACACAATGCGTACCAACAGGGTGAGTCCTGCATTTAAGCTTTTTCTTACAACAAGGCTTGTCAGATAGTGCCAAGTAACCGGTGGCTGTGGTATTCCATATCCCTGCTGCTTTGGTTGGTTCTATTGGATAAGCTTCAGATAGGTGGCAAGCCTCTTGGAGTAGATGTCTTCCGAATTGTTTTCTGAGACAAGTAGTGCATTTGAGGTGCTTAAATACTAATGGTCATTATAGATAATATCATATTTAAGACAGGTAGTACTTGGAGCAACCATGGTGCAGTACTGTAGGTAAACATTGATTTTTAGGTTTTTTCTTAACAGTAACTGCTGTCGTTTGAGCAAGTAGTAACATTTCCTGCAGTGTTGTAAGATTATATGCTTTTTAAATGTGCTTCTCTATTTAATCTTTGTTGTTGCCATTATATCATGCTGCCTTTATCATTTTAATACAGAGCCCACATAAAGATAGGGTGCAGTGGAACGAAATGGCCATCATCATTTAAGTATCTTAGTAACAGGTGTATTATTACAGTCCCAGATGTGGTAATAAATCTCAATTCTACCTTCAGATAGTTTGAATTTTATTGCTAGGGTTCCCTATGAATTTTGAGGGCCATTCTGTAGCACAGGACAGTCTTCTGAGTTTTCTTTCTCTGTTTATAGAAATATTCTGTGATATGGAACAGTATGTGTTAGGTCTTCATTCATTGTTGCTCAGGGATAAGTTTGAAAGGTGAGGGAATTTCTTTTTCAGGTAAATTGGTACTCTCAGGAGCATGCCAGCTATTTATAAAATACTTCAGTAGGTTCATCAAACTGACCTGGGATTCCCTAAGGCTCAAAAAATTTGTCAGAACTGGCATTTTCCCCAAGCCTGAGGGGAGGTTGCTCAGTCCCAAACACTCATCTTTAATTAATGTTTTCTTTTAAAATAAAACAACCGATCTTCCCCCACCTTTATTCGTTAAGTTACGCTATTTAATTACAGGAGAAGGTTTGAGAACTCCTTTTGAGGTTTAAATTTCAAATTATTAATTTAAGTCAACTGGTTACTTCTTATTCTATGTATCTTGCACAGTATACATTGAAGATTGAATATTCTGATTTGAAAAGTAGTGTGAAAAATACATAGAACTTGTATCTTTGAATTATGATATTAGTAAGAAACTTAAATACCTTTCTGGCTTGGTAACTACTATGCAAGTGTATCAAAGAGCAGAATCTAACTCTAATGGAAGCAATTGCTAAACAAAGAAATTGTGTGGATATTGCAGTATAGCCTGGTTTCTGGGGGGTAGCCTTAGTGTATTATCCATCCCATTATATATCCCACCTGAAGTGGAACGTGTCTCTATTTATGGGTCTTTTCAATGAGCTGTATACCACAGAGCTATGCATTTTCAGCTTCCCTTGGATCCTCAGCACTGTGGTACACTAGTGTCTTTCCCTCAGGGCTAGTCTGTCGTGTTTAATGAACTGTCAGTGCTCCAATCATGACTGATTAGGGTGACCTAAGTGGAAAAATTTCAGGTACCTTTGCATCAAGAGGCAACAAGAGAGAAAATAACAGTATTCTCTCTATACAACCATTCAGTATCTTAGCTTTTCTGAGTTTGAGAGGATAAAGAGACTTTAATATGTAACGTTCTCATGAATCTTTTTGTAATGCTTATTCTGTTGAGTCTATGCTGAACTGACTGCCCAACTTTTCCAAGTTTCTCAAGGAACCATTGCTTCAACACCCCTCATTGATGCTTTTCTTCAGGTTCTTCAACTCCTAGATTCAGTTTTAGCCATACGCTGTCACTGGTTCTCCCCAAATCCTGTCTCTCTTTTGCCTAGCACAAATTCTTCCTTCAGTATGCCCACTTAGAAGATACCATAATGGTAAATAAAATTCAGGCAAAACAGAGTATAGTTTAAGGCTCCTGTTACAGCATTTCCTCATCATCTTCTCACAAATCCCCATAGTCAGGTCTGACCCATTTTGAAGGTCATGCTATGCAATGAGATTTAAGACTGGTGGTGTATTAACACAGCTCAGTGTCCTGATATCATGATCATTAACATTGAAAAAATGTGTAAATGAAATGGGGAGAGATGAGGAAAAATAGGAAAAAAATGTATTGTCATAATAATGGAAGAAAAAGAATAATGAACATCAAGGAGAATGACTGTTAGGTAGTGAAACAGATTATATGCATTATTTTAATTAAGAGTGCCTAATAGTACATATGGTTTCTTTTGAATAATAATTGCATGCTGATGAAGTGTGATTAGAGACTTTTTTTTCTTAGGAGTTCAATTAAATCAAATCCATTTCTGTAAAAGGGGAGTGATTAAAAAGATGATATCAAGGTCTAAACTGAAAGCTGTGGTTGCAGCTTCCTACTGCAGATTTCTGTATTATTGCACTCGTCTGATGACTATTATCTAGTGCTGAACAATGCCACGAGTTTCAGACTGAGTCCTGTGGATGCGGCAGAAGAACTGGCTTTACAGATCAAATAGAAACTTAGCAAATACTTGGATGTCCTTGAATATATGATCTTGGGGTTGGTCCTAATTCCGGAAGATTCTTGGTTCATGCATGTGTCTTGAAGCATATAAGAAGATACTCTAATTAATTAGGACTGTTAGACAAAGTACCGTTTGTTAGGCTGATACCTATTTCTGTAGAGTCCTTGTGAATCCAGGTGATTAAATGCAGACTTGCACTGCTGCTTATTTTATCTGCTAGTCATTACTGTCTGACTTGTAGGCTTGTAGACCGGCAGGACCCAGCAAACTGTCTGGCAGCTGTTAACAGAATTATCAATTAGCTTGCTGAGTCCTATCATCTTGTCTTTTGATTATCCTGTATCATGAGTAAGGGTGACTGGTTGTCCTAACATCCTGATTGCGGTCTTAAAGACGTACATAAGTCAGGGAAAGGTACCGATACTCATTAACTGGTAGCAAACACAATGAAGGTCTTTGGTAGCATGGAAAGGTATGATGTCCAAACTGTTAATCACACCATCCTGCTTTTTCATGCCAGTACACAGGAATCTACACTGATATATCATAGTCTTTTATTCTGAGTTTGCATCCACTTTCTTTACTTTAAACTTTCCTTAATGGCTTACATCAGAAAAAATACTTGACATTTCTTGTCCTAAAGTGTGTGCACTACTAGCTAGCTGCATGTTTTATCCTTTGAATATCTGTATTCCATATGCGAATAAAGAAAAAAATTAAAAGCTATGTAGTTTTGGTTTAAGGCAGTAAAGATCTGTTCAAGATGCAATTTCTGTACATGATCTTTGTCATTTAGAGATCTTTGTCTCTGATATGTGGAAACAAATTTTGCTTCCTATCTTACGATATACTTCTCTTTCTACCACAAGTATAGCTAAATCTATTTCCCCAGGACTGCCTGTAACCAGCTTCAGGCAGTTAACGTTGCTTCCTTAAAAAGGATCTAGCGCTAGTTTCCCCCTCCTCCTGCTATACCCGAAGAGGCTGAGAATTAAGTCATTTAAAAGGTCACTTTCTGTGCAATGATGGCATCTTGGTTTATGAGAATGCTAATATGTAAATAATTCAGCTTTAAAGGAAAATTTTCTCTATTTGTCACTCTCCAAGTCTGCAGCTGGTAACCAGAGCAACCTGGCTTTAAAGGAGGATATGAAAAAGAATTAACACTAGAACAAACTTTTTTAAGAAATCTGATGTGAGGATTTGTAATGATATAAAGATTTGTATTGTCGTGGTGTGACCTCATCACCCAGGGCTCATGAATTGCAGAAGAGCATTCTGTTACATCCTTTTGCAATGTTCATTATTATGCACACGAGGGAAAAGTCTAAGTGATTAACTTCTTTTAACAAGAGGCTTGAATCTAGTGGCCTTTCTAGAAGTGAATTTGTACCGCTACAATTTGATGTACACAGCTATGAAATATATGATCAGAAACTCTCCTCAATTATTGCTACTTACCTGCAGACTTCAAAGACAGGCAATTTCTCTTCATGTGCCAAAAAAAAAAAAAAAAAAAAAGAATAAAGCACTTGAGAAATTCTCCATTTCCAGCTACCCTTCTGCACCTCTAAACTGCCCACATCAGGAACTGCTTGAGGTAACGTTGTGGCTTCCCATGTAAGCATTAACTCTGTGAATTCTGCACAGACATCAAGTTGCTCTGCCTCAGTTCCAAACAAACCAGGCTGAGTACAAGTTCATTTACACAGTGCCAAGCCTAACTCAATAAAGCTATTATCTTGGAAGTTGAGTTAATAATCCCTGTTCTGTGCCGCTGCGGTAGCAAGAGCATAAGAACCACCGCAATGGGCCAGGCTTCAGCCCGCATCCCAGGCTCTGACCGTAGCTAGTGATGAATGCTTTAGAAGAATTGTATTTCTCCTATGACCACAGCTGAAGATTGAATCTGGATCGTCATTTTTAGTAGTCAGCAGTGTAGTGCCCTGCGTGAGGCCGACTAGTCCTGTCTGAAACCTGTTAGCGCTCTTGGTGTCGGGCACATCCCGTGACAGAGCGCCCTGGGAAGCAGTGACATCTTGCAGGACACAAGGCACCCCTGCGCAGCACCCTGCTGCTGTGTGAGGAGCACCGTGATGGCCCCTGATGTCCTCACTCATATCCCTTTCATTGGTGATCTGGACAGAAGGTAAAAGTGAGTGGAAAGAAACTGTATAACCTTATGGAGTTACAACCCAGGGCATGGGCTTAGAATCTCTCACTAGAAATTAATACAATTTGAAATTTGTTTTTAATTTACACTTAGTAGAACATTAACATAAATGCATTTAAATTATACAAACTGTATATTCCTTATACTTTATGTAAATATAGTTTAAAATGTAGGAATTTCTACATGTACACAGAAAACAAAGCAGAGAACTAGAGTCTCTTTTTTTGTGCGAGTAGTTGAAAACAATGGGATAAATGATCCCTCCCAGCTGTCAATGAACTCTATAGGAAATGGACTTTCACTGCTCTAAGTGCTTTATATTAATAAGTTGGCCAACAAATTATATTTTAAGCAAATAATCACATAAGAGAATACTTCTGCCCTTAATTTCTTAGTGCCTCAGAATCTCATCGTAAGCCATGTTGAAAACGTAGCCTATGATCCCATAAACAGAGATCTTCTGTACTCCAGAGTAAGCAGCCCAAGCTACCATAATTCTGGCATGTCTTAATATGTAACTTTGGGATGCCTAATGCTGTGTGCCACGGTAATACAGTTGGGTAAGTCTCCTTACCTGTTCACAGGATCCCTGCAAAGGGACAATACCATGGTTTTTGTTCACTGTCACTTTTACTTTCTAATCAGTATTTTCTATACTGAGAGTAAATAAACCAATATGAAATTATAGAGGGGGGGGTGTGTTGAAATTAAGTTTTTAATATTTTTAAGACCTCATACTTTCCTTGGTCGGGAACAGCTGTCACAAATTCCTTTGCCCTAGTTCACCTGCCGTAGCCATAGACTCATCCTACTCTTTTCTCAGAGCGCCCCCTACTGACCTAAAATACTCCGTGTTGAACTGAATGTCCGATACCCCAAAATACCGTTTGACCTGCACCGTAAACACATGTCCTGGCGCCAAGACAGATTTCAGTAACAACAAAAAACACATATGATACTGCTGAATTTTTGAAATGTTCTGAATTTTCAAAAGTTGACACCGTTATTGCAAAGCAAACATGTTTGTGATTACATTTCTATTTCTCCGTCTAATCAAGGGAATGTGCTGCTTCAGAAAAATAGAGGCTCGAAGAACTGGTTATTTACTCATGCTCCTGCCTCTGACTTTTCTTATATGAAGCAGTTAACGTTTCTGGGTGGCGGTGAATATAAGAAAAAAAAGTATGTAGACTGATTATGCAGGAAGTTTTTCTACAGTGAATTGATATCCCAGTATTAAAAACGCACATGAATTTATCATGAGTCTCACGATTGCTGCCATTCATCTAGTAATACTAGGTGCTGAAATTATATTATTGCCAGGTAATCAGAGATTTCATTTAAATAGACTCACTTTCTCATGCTTAATTAAAAAAAATCTGATAACATGAAGGAAGTCAGGGGGGAGGGCAGGAGGAAACAAGCAGAAAGCAGATTCAGGAGATTTGCTGGTATTATCAAAAATATTTCTTTAATTTTGCAGGGTGGAGAGGTTGGGGAAGGCTGATTATTTTAACATTTGAGATTGTTAATGTTGTGGCTCTGAGAGGAGATCTTAATATATGCAGAGATTTATTCCTTATTTACTGTTGTTTATGTTTGGGTTAATGTCAAAAGATCTCAGCAGGTCATTCTGCTAGTCAGTCTGTGTGGAAAGAGAGACCCCTTCATGCAAAAAGATGAACCGCTGAGATTAGAGAGTGTGACAGCCAGCCACAAAAGTTAAACCTGTTTATTCACCTTTACAAGAAAAAAAGGGGAAAAACCTTGTTATTTTCAACACACTTTTGTTGATTACGCTAAACAGCACAGTATCTTTCCATGGTCTTTCCTCATGATGAACCCCATGGATAATGTGTGAAGGGAGACGGAGTGAGGGCAAGTGTGAGTCAAAAACAATAATACTGATGTTAAAGGAAATTAAGGCTCAGAGTTCAAACGAGTCGCTCAGTGTCACATGCTGATCAATTGCAAGGATTGCATCTGTAGTATGGAGTCTTACGTATAGTCTGTTGAGTCTGTAGTTGGGAATCTACACAGGTGTACTACTTGGTACATTATCTGCTTTCTAGTATGAGTTGTTAAGGATTTTGGTAGATCAGCTGTCATGAGTATGCTAGTTTTCTCTAAAAGTGCACAGGTTTCAGTAGGGTTAAGTGTTGCTAATATTCACAGATAAAATTATGTAATAAACCCCTGAAAATTATAGAATGCAGGAAGGAAGAAAAAGTATGCTGCGTAGGTATATGGCCCAAAATATAAAGGAGTTGCCACTGCAAAAATCAGGTTTCAAGTAGCTGTGTCTCAATTCGTTCCAGCAGGTAAAACTGGAGTACAGCACTACTGAAGAGCAGTGTTCACAAAAGCATAAGCATTACAGTTTACCTGATTTTTTTGTTATGTTGTTTGTAAGTTAGCATCTCAGAAGAGGTCTGAGAGAGATGTCTTTTAAGATTTTAGCACTCTTAATGTGACTAAAAATGTCCTAAATGCTCATCACTTACGCCCACTGAGGTTTACATAGCATGGAGGCTAGATATAGCACACAGCTTCAAATTTCACTAGACAAAAATGAAAAACAATAATAATAATAAAAAAAATACCAAAACCCAAGACTCCACATGAACTTTGGTGTTAAAGAAACTGCCTGCACGCTATATGCTGATGTTTATTCTAGCAGATTGATCTCTGTCATGCATAATGTTTTCATATCTCCATATCCACTACATACATTTTCATTTTACTCATTTTAACAAGTTTCTTATTATATGACAGAATGGAAAATTGGTTGTCATACCTGCATTGTCCGTAAAATGAGATAACATGTAAGACATGTCCCTGCAAGATATGATCAATAACAGCATGCCCCAAAAGCAAACCTGAATCTATGTTCAAAAGGCTGAGTGGAGCCTTTCACATTTTTGTATCCTAGATTTTAAGCATTCAACTTTTTGTAAAATTTTGCATGCCAATAGACGTACTTTGAGTTGTTCGTAGGAGCTTGGGTATCTGAGGAAGTGAGTTGCCTTGAAAACTGAGGTTAGCTCACTGAAAAAACAGGTACGACATACTCACCAAAAGCAAATTACTGTGATGATTCCCTCCAACTCCATTTCAGTTTCCTTATTTACATTGTAAAACATCTAAAAAGATAAAGAATGTTTATAATTTACATCAATGACCATATTCTGTGTGTTTAATCTAGGTATTTTATTGTCCCAGTATTTTGGGGAGTGGTGCAGGTCCACCTGATGTTCCTGAGAGCTGACTTTTATAGTGAAATTAGGTTCATAAGTTGGGTAGAATTGCAAGAAGTCATTGTTCCTAAAAGAGTGGGTTATAACGCTTTGTAAGAGGGAAGACCCTACTGCTTCATTTAGGAAGTGTCACGTGATACTGATTCATCTTTAGCACCAGCATTTCTGAATGTCTGGGGGGTGTTTTAGCTTCTGGGATCTGCACGGTTTCAGAGAGATAAAGGCAGGGGCAGTAGTTATTTCCTTCCTACAAAGATGTTTACACTGTAAGGTAAAAGACTTTGAAAAAATGTTACCTTTGTATAAACCTGTTTTGAATAGTCAAATTTATTTTGCAATATACATAGAACCATAGACTGGCTTGGGTTGGAAAGGACCTTAAAGCCCACCTAGCCCCAGCCCCCTGCCCCGGGCAGGGCCACCTCCCCCCAGCCCAGGTTGCCCCCAGCCCCGTCCAGCCTGGCCTTGAGCCCTGCCAGGGACGGGGCACCCACAGCTGCTCTGGGCAGCCTGGGCCAGCGCCTCCCACCCTCACAGCGAAGAACAACAGTATAACTACAGTTATTGTTTTGTATTAATATTTATCTCTAAAGTAGTTGGAGGTTCATTAAATACATACTCGTTTGCATATGCATTTTAAATTGTATAAGAAAAGCATTTCAGAATCAATTAGCATTTGAACTATACGTTTTTTCTTTAGTCTTGATAACTGTGCAAATGTTACATCAATTATTGTGTGTATTGTGTATATATTATTATGTATAAATGTTATTTGAGAAGTTGTCATTAGTGCTATAACCAGTTCAGAATGGGAATAGAATCAATTATGCAGCTTAAGCGTTTCACTTTATAAGAAAATACTTGTCTTTACTCTTTGCTAAGTTATTCTTGCATTTAATAATTCAATAGGTAGTCTGAACCATTTTTCAACAGAGAAAAGGGGGCAGAAACTTGTCTTTGTTTTCCATGTATATTCAGTGTTGTACTCGAGGGAATGGTATATCCAAAAATAAGATTATAAATAAGAAATCAGTAGCCTTTTCTGTCTTGCTGCATTATGTGGGTTTGATATATGGTTCTGCAGCATTATTACTTACTCTGTTCAAATCAATGCTCTGAGCTTTCCTTAATGTGATTGATTTCTTCCAGATTAGTCTACAAAGTTACGTGATTTAATAAACAAACACACACTTTTACCTCTTTACTAAAACACAACTATCTGCAGTATTACATACAGAGATATTATAAAGTTTCCAGAATGCTTCAGTCCATCATAAGATTTTGAGGGTATACTTTATTTGGATAGGAGAGGAAACAATTTTGGTCTTACGTAGTCAAAAGCAAAATAAAATTGCTTGGAAAAAACAGAAATAAGGCAAGAACTTTTAAAAATTAAGCCAGGTTCTGTAGAAGATAATGATGAAAAGGAAAGACACTTACTAAAGTATTCTCCTCTTTAATGCCACTTTCATGCCTCAGAAAAGAAGCATTTTTTCCATACTTTTGTGTCCTTAAACATTGCAGTAGTGGATTGAAAAGTATCAGTAGCACTGTATAACTGTTCATGTCCCCCCCCCCCTCTAAAATATACCTATGGAAATGTATCTTTAATTAGTGAATTAGTTTTACAGAAATTGGGTGTCAGGGAAGAATTAAAATGTTTCATGTGATACAGGACTATTTAGGGTTCAGTGGGTTCATGCTCCATATAGGTGCCTCATCTTTAATATGATGTTACTTCCTTCATTGCCACAGTTGCTTTTCCATAGCAATACTGGTTGTTAATATTTTGGGCAGCTGTATCTGCAAAGATTTCTGTGCAGGACAAGGAAGGATTTTGCATGGCATCTGGACATTTAGAACCAGATTTTTTGCAGTTGCTTATGGCTGTATTATATGAACCTGGTCTGTGTACAGTTTTTTACAGATTTCTGTTTGCGCTAACAATATATTTTTTTATTATTATTATTTTATTTCCGCAATACCCCTCGGATATTCTAACTAATGTTTTTAATGCTTTTCAACCTAGATATTTGTGTATAATCACTGATAGAAAATATAACAACCTTCAAGCATTAATGGTGTGTGCAGTTGGGTAGTTTTGGAGAAAAGTTTCATGAGGGGTTACTGTGTAGTATTTCAACAAAGATGTCCAAACACAGTATTTTTCATCTTCCTTCAAGTTCGCTCTTAGTTCTTTAGTTTTTCCGATAACAGTCTGACATATTGTTATTCCTTCCTATTTTTTTCTCACTGTATATATGGTAAGTTTTGGTGGTTTTTTTTTTTTCTTCATGCCTTTTGCAATATCGTATTCTCTAGAGGTAAATCTCAGTAGCTTCACAGTGTGTCTCCGCTCAGATGTCGGTTGCAGCCTGATATACAGCATGTTCCCTCAGTCTCTGTACCCAAATCAGTCTGTGGCCAGGTCATTTCTTTAATGCTTTCCGAGAAGTGTTGGGGTTCCATTAATCTTTCTTCAGGAAACCTGTCTTTTTTATATTACCCTGTTTTCATCCACTTTCCTGGAGATAGTTTTCCTTTTCAATTGCTTTACTATTGTTTTTAATATTCCTTAGTATTGTCTTTTCCTACTACTTTGTATTGTAGAATTAAAATGCTGCTTTCAGCACAGCAACTATCATATTGCTTTTGAAGGATAGATATTATTCTAACCGCCCCCCCCCCCCCCCCCCCCCAGCACCTTGGGAAGTATTGTACAATATGATTCTATTCAGTCCACATTTTTATCAACACGATCACCATCCCCCACAGCCATCATTCCCTTTTAGAGCACAGCCCTACAGGTATTTTTTTTCCTTTTTGCAATATCAAGATACGAAGAAGATGAATGAAAGTTTCTTGCATGTTTTTGTCAGTGTGTCTTTATAGCTCCCGTGAACAGTGATGGACTTGGCAGCCTAGAGACTGAAATCCTCTGTTTAATCACAGGCTAGGTATAGTTCAGCAGAAAGACATATTTCTATACACAGCCCCTGTGGCGTGGCTAAGCCTTGAGCTGGAGAGCCTGTCTTCTGCAAGTGGAAAAAAAGCACTCAGGCCAGTCAGTCCCCAGCCTCATCTCTGGAACTGTTGAAAAGAACCATCCGTGCCACTGACTTTCATGACAGGTGCTAGCGTGTAGTCTGGAGTGGACTGAGAGTTCCCTTTCACTCATTTGGGATTTTTTTTTTCTGTAAGTTACAGAGAGTGTGTAGTGTTCTATCCAGTTTGGAAGTTGGACATCTGCATGCATCAAGTTGCCACATATCTCTTCAAAATGCAGTTGGTTTTCAGGTCAGCTTGCATTTAGCCACGAGCTTGATCTGAAGCTTATTAATGTCTGTGATTTTTTTTTTTTTTTTTACTTGTGTAAACTTTAAAAATCCAATAGCTAAAACTAAACAACTACATAAAAAAAATAGAACTCATTCCTATTTTTAGAATGTTGAGGTGTTTTATTTGAAAACAAGGCAAAACTAAGGCCCTTCAGAGACTGCTGCAATTTCCTAGGTCCACAGAAAAAGTATTAACCAGAATTTTTGTGTGTGGTCATAACTTGTAATCTTGTAACATTTTTTAACATATTAGAAAGCAATGGTCTAGGTCGTAATGCTTTTCACAGATTTGTGTTTATGGGGGTTTTTAATTATTCCCTGAAAATCCAATGTAATGAAAGTATGTGCTATTCCAAAAGAAATGCTGACTATTAAATCCGTAGAAATTATTATAACTGGGTTTTGGGTTTTTTTTCTATTTTTCAGCTAACAGGACAAGTGACTTTGCAAATTGCCAATGAACCGGTTTTGCCATTTAATGCCCTCGACATCGCGTTAGAAGTTCAGAACAGTCTTAAAGGTAATTTTTGTTTGAGGAATATTGTTCTCCATTAATTTGGGGGGGGGGGGGGGGGGGGGGGGGGAAGGATCATCTACTCACTGAGTACGGATTTTCAATTTCTTTTTGAATGATAGCCAGTGATTTTACTAATAAAACTGTGTAATTATATAATGCTAAACAAAACACAAATTTTGTTGCTAAACAAAGCCGTAAAATGTTTATTTTTCTTCTGATGTTACTCTGTCAGTAAAGTAATAATTAGTATTAAATGCTCATATTTACAGTAAAAGATAACCTCTGAGACTGAACGTTATTTTAATTCCCTTCAAGACTTTGTTCAGTACAAGCAAGAGAGGGCTTTTAATCCCATTGCCATTTGGCTCCTTAATTTTCACATTTGTCCTCTTTGTTTGGTTATTCCACTAACTCACCTTGTTGGCAGAGCATGCTAACTTTTAGCCTTTTTCAGGCATGAAAAGCATGATAATTTACCAATATGTATTGTTTGAGTTGTTTAAGCACTGAGACCCTGAAAGCTCTGTATTTGAAACTGATCTTGATGTGTTTGTGACAACAAGTTGGGGTTAGGGAGATGGGCAAGAAAGTTCTTAGTCAGAAAGTAGAAGTGACTGGTAACTTGGAAATTATGCAGATATAATTCTCATAGACTTTGGATTTGGCCCTGTTTGCTAGGTGTAGGATGAATGCCTTGCTATGAGACTGCTCCATCAAGATTCTGGAGCTGTTACTAATATTCCTGTGTTGCCTTCTCATTTCTATCTCTTTCTGTTGTCTTGTGGTCTTTTAGAACTTGATAAAATAATAAGCATTTTGCAGTCTTTTTTCCCTATGTTGCCAAACCCTAACATAATTCCTTGAATATGTATAAACTGCGATATTTCAGAAGCTTGTATTCTGGTCAGAATTCAGTAAACTTAAAAGGAATGGTGAAATGTATGTCCCTGACAAGAACCCCCATGAAAGACTGCTCCAAAGTGTGGTCTTGTTGGAACCTCACAGTGGAAAAATGTGGCATATTGTGTTGTGTTATTGGTGTATTGATGTGTTGTTATTTCCTCATCTCCAATTACATCTCTGATACAGATTACCTGTAGTGTGCTAATAAGGCCTTTCAAAAATATGTTTTCTGTTTATGCATTTAAGGAACTCTCAAGTTGATCTGTTAAATAAAAATATATGGTCTATAAAATCACACCAAAACTTCACATATATTTTAGTGGAATGTGAAAGATTTTTTTGCAATCTTGAGGTGTTGCCCCTGCATTTCATTCACTCCCTATAGTATAAAGTATCACTTTTCTGTAATACACATTCATAGACATATGATACCTTTCCTTTAATCTTTGCCATCCATCATTTTCCAGACCTAGGAATCAGAGGGCTAGCATTGGTCTGGAATCGGTGAGCATCCAAAAAGACAAGTAATTTTAGCTCTGTTGTGCCATATAAACATTGGTTTAGTTCAGCTTAAGCACAGCAGGGAATGATCATCAAATGAAAAGTGTGGCTCAGCTGGTATTCCTGCAACTGAACATGAGGTGTCTGCTATTGTTCTTCCTTTTTTCTTTATTTTGAGTAACAGGGAATGTTGATTTAACCTGTCTTTTTTCCTCTAACTTCAGTTAGATCATTTATCTCAACCACTTCAGAGGAGGGAAAATTATTTTCGAGGCTGTAGGGCCAGCAGGATAAATTTTCTCCCAGTTGTTCACTTTGGAATTTTGTTTAATGACTTTTCTCATTACTTTCACGTCTCATCTGTCTCTGACTTGTGTCAAATAACAGTTTATTTTCATTTTCAAAGCCAATAAGACAGTGCTAGAAAAGATGTTCATTAGGCTTAATTTGTGCCTCTGCAGTCTGCTTCAGCCAGTCACTTAAACACACATTTTATTGCCTGTTGGACTTCCTCACTTTCTTGAAGTTAAGTCATACATGCAAATACTTGAGTCACAGTTTTGCAGTCTCCCGAGTGTCCTCACAAAAGGATGTGTGTGTCTCAATATTAGTTAATACTGTATCTATTTATGTTTCCAAAGGATTTAATTCTGTAGTGTGGTGGGCGTCTGCACTGCTGGCTCGGTTAAGTTCAATAGGATGTTACTCAGCGGTTTATAAACCATTTCTTACATTCAGGGTAGGCTGGATGGCAGGTTATAGGGAAATGTCATCCACAGTGTTTACATTGGCTTGAGGCCTGTTCCTCAGAAAGATGGGGAAAGGGCTGTTAAGCGACATGTGTTCTCTCTGCTTGCACACACCAGAACTCTTGGAAACAAGCTACTGCTTTTGCGTTTACCTGAAAGGAAGGGTTGTGACTGCAGAGACATTTCTTTTTGTGCATCTGCTGATGGTCTGATGTTTATACAGGAAAACTTGTGGTCATAAATGATGTGAGATGGGTTCCAAGGCTCAAATCCAGGTCCCCAGGGCTATTCAGGCTGTTATCTGTCTGATCACAGATGTGATATTTTAGAGAAACTCATAAATATGTGACAGTTTAAAATATTCTTGTTAACTACACATTGCAGTTGTGCAGTGTTTGTGCCTTTCATGCATTTAAAATCAATACTCACTGCAACTTGAATCGAATACAAGAATATCTCGCTGGGTTTCACATGCTATGAAAACCCAATTTATCTTTTGAGGTAGGGCACAGACAAGATGTCAAATCTGGTGTGTGAATGATACAGATGGTTCTTTTAAGCACTTCTGTAGAAGTATTTTGCACCTATATGTGACTACAAATGTATAAACATCTGTGTATAAGTATTTTGTATGTATAGAAGCATTTTTATTCAAAACATATTTGTGTTATCTGCTGAATGCTTTTAGTACTGTGCACTCTGAACTTGCTCCTTGTAGCCTGTCTTGCACTGGGTTTGAGCCTTGTTAGAATTTTATATTACAGCAAGCTTCAGGGATTGATGATGGAGTTGTTAAAAGTGTCTCATTAGGATTAAAAGCCTTTCTGTACTTTTGTACCTGACTGACTAAGCCATGACAATTTCAATCACATGGTTTACAAAAATAAAGGCAGCCAGGTTCGGTGCTAGCCATGTCGCTTGCTTAGGTGCTGTTGGCTTTTGAAGCTGATACCAGTTTTCATTACTGCAAGTCACTGGACTCACGCAGACTTTTCAAAATATTAGTTTCTGTTGCCCCAGCCTTAGGTTGTGGCTGGGAAGCACTTAGGCGCACATGCTGATCCTCTAGTTGTGGGTGTCATCACAGGCTGCTGAAGCCAGTACACAAATTAGAAAAGCTGTGAACCGCCTAGCTGTGAGAGGCCTATGAAGACAAATTAAGTGCAAGAGATTTGCTGGTTTTCCCTGTATAGGGAGGGCAAGGGCTGTGATTTACAGCTCTTTGGCTGATGCAGTGTCAGTTGTGCGTTGCTTCCTATCAGTCAGGCCCTTTCTTCTCCCTGGGATGGATGTTTTACAGATGTTACAACAGCTGAAGTACTTGGGGTGATAATAGTAGGCAGTGCTAGCAGAAGTTTAAAAATAATCTGGTTTATGATAAGCCATTTCCTAGAAAGTCTGCATGACTTTCCACAGCCCTGCCTCAACCTATACATTTCAAAACATCAGTCTAAACTCTCTGTCCTTAGAAAAATCAATACAGAAACATAGCTCTGTCATTACTTGATGGCTGCATACCCATCGCCTACAGCTATTTGCTAGTCTTCAGCTTGGTGTTTTACCTGCTTGACCGTAGTTCTCTGATCATTTAGGGTGCTTTTCAGAGTTACTTTCTCCATCTGTCTGTAATGGTCAGAAAGTTTCCCTCTTTACCATTTTCCTCTTGAACTCATTATCCTTGACTGCTATAGAGGGGAAAAATGCAACAGTAAGTTATCTGTATATGTTATCTGTATGTAAGACAGAAATACCTTCTTTTGCCATTAGACACTGACATCTTGTCTTCAATATTCTTTCAAGGATATTATATAGTATTACTGGCGAACCTTTCATCAGCCTTTAGAAAAAAAAGTTATGGACAAATGCATTTTCCAAGGACAAAGCATTTGATACTGAAAGGGAAGGCTGAGCATTTATTCTGTATCACTAGGCCATATATGTTTCATCAGTTCTGTATGAAGTCATTGATAACTTCATAGAATCATAGAATGGTTTGGGTTGGAAGGGACCTTTAAAGGTCATCTAGTCCAACCCACTTGCAGTGAGCAGGGACATCTTCAACTAGACCAGGTTGCTCAGAGCCCTGTCCAGCCTGACCTTGAATGTTTCCAGGGACAGGGCATCTACCACCTCTCTGGCCAACCCGTTCTAGTGTTTTACCACCCTCATTGTAAAAAAATACTTATTTACATCTACTCTAAATCTACCCTCTTTTAGTGTTAAACCATTACCCCTTGTCCTATTGCAGAAGGCCCTCCTAAAAAGTTTGTCCCTGTCTTTCTTACAAGCCCCCTTGAAAGACCACAGTAAAGTCTCCCTGGAGCCTTCTCTTCTCCAGGCTTCCTCTGTATCGACATGCATAATAGTATGTCACAGCATGCCTTTTTAATGTTAGCTTCTTTGAAAAGAGACTTGTTACAGGAATACCAGATTAATTTGTTTGGGTAGTAGCAGTCATGGTACCAAAATTGAAGCTGATGGCAACATGTTCTTTGTACTGAGGATGTTCATGGATTTGTGTTTCTGCCCCCTTTAGGGTACTTTCTACAAAGCTTTCCCATTCAGATTTTCCACTGCCAGGTCTGATCATCCAGTTTTGCACACAAAATCTTCGTAGTGAATACAACACATAGCTGATCCTGAATTTGCAAGCTAATCAAAGCCTAAAGCCATTTCCCCTCTCTCTCTTACATGCAAACACATAGTCACATGCATGGTGAGTGAGCGTCATGCCTTAAACTGCTGATTTGTCTGTGTTCATTCTTCTGCAGGTACTCATAGGCAAGTACATTCATACCAGCGGGCACAAACACAATATTAAAATGTTAAATCTCTAGCAGTGCTTTCATAAAAGCAATCAGTTACATAAGGAAAGGCCATTGTATTCAGTGTCTGTAAAAATAAACACCTATTTGCTGTATCCTGTTTCTGAATAAAGTCCCGTTACATTTAGCAAATGTAATGAAATTCAACAGTCTAATCCTCTGATCAAGAGTATACATACTCTTGAGTCACTTTCTTATACTGGCAATTTTATTTCTCTAACAACTAAACAGCTAGCTTAGGTGATTCATCATGATTCATACTGGAGACAAAAGGACAAGGAATACAAAATACAATAATGTGGTGGTGGTTTTTTCCTGAGTGAAGTAACACAATTTTTTTTATTTTTTCTGTAGAAGCATCACAAGATGTTTAAGACATTATTAGTTAATGCATCCTTTTCTTTAAGAATCATTTACTCTTCTACTCCCAGCTTCTCAACTGGAGAAGAGCATAAATCACAGTTTCCCTTGACAGTGAAGTTCAGTGTGTTGTGGTAAAAACTGGTGATGCCCTTAAAGGTGTGTCCTCAGTTCTCTGTGGCAATACTAGCCAGACACTTGCAGGTTTTGTACTGAAGTATTAAGAAAGGGCCTGGTCATTTGTTTTATGAGAGCTGGTTTAGAGTGTGATGTACACAGTGCTTTTTACTCATGACTGCAAAATAAAATGTAGTTGGTTTAGAGGCAAAATGCATGCTGTGGAGGAGGGAGAGCATTTACAGAATATTTGCGTTTAAAAGGGTGGTCTGGTTGGCTTCATTTCCAAATATTGAATGATGTCTTCTCCCTTTATCTCAGCTTCCCTATTGAAAAGCTATAGCTGATATTTATAATTGTTTACATAATAGATTAGAAATTATAGATGTTGCACATTACTTGGAATATGAAGTGCTTTGCTGAAAACAAAGAACTCTTTCTAACGGTGAATTTAAACCTTTCCATATTGACAGAAGTCCCAGGGTAAGGTATGCACAATGCCTGGATTATATGCATGGAAATTGCAAGTTCTTCAGCTGCACAGGATGTTTGCCTGAGATTTGAAAATTAAGGATATTGATAATTTGAAAAATATCCCAAGTGTACCAAGTTTATATGCTTGGAGAATATTTTTCTGAGGGATCAACCTAATATAATCAGATCTTAAATTACTCCAAATACAGTCAGATACCAATCCTGGACATCAAGGTACTACAATGCCTGTTATCCATTCTAATTAGGGAAGGGTGGATTGGGCAAGAGCCACTGACAAAGCAACCTTGTCCCAAACTGAGACAGACATAAACCATCTTCTCTCACTCACGTTCCTACAGGGAGCTTCTTCTGTTCATTGTTGAAGTTCACCTGGATAGTTGAGGAAATCTGAGAGTTTCTCTGCCACCAACATGTGCCTGTCCATGTATTTTGGATCATTTCACGTTTTGCTAGATTAGAACACGTTAGTCAGCTAAATGACAGGAGTGCATAGGGATCTATGAACTTCTTTGCCTTTGCTGAAATGTGTCCAATAGCAAATCTCTTTTTCCGTATGAGAGGGAGAATATGTCATATTCAGGCATTTCGTTGAATGTCTTAGTTGTACCTATTTACTTTTCCATTCCTGTTGCTCACCTTTCAGACTCCATCCATAAATAGTTTGAGAACTGGGTTGATGTTCTCCATTCACTATTTCTGGTCTCTCCCTATATCTGTTAGACAAGGAACTTTAGTATTCATTTAATTAGTGTCTTGAACCACTCTGTTGGAGTAATTATCTAAGTCACTAGGATACTGAACACACTGGGGTTTGTACAGTCAACTAAAGGTGAGACAGCTTCTAAAGCTGAGTGGTTTGTTTTGATTAAATTGTCATTTGCAAGATCTAAGGTTAGTTGATTTTCTGTCCTTAATAGGCAAAGTGAGGCTTGGTCTTAAAGATAATTTCTGCATCCTGGAAGTGGTTATTGCTGACTGATGTTACTTTTTCCTTTATATCACGTTCAGACTACCCTTTCTCTTGCTATGTGCTTGTAAAAATTAACACAGTCTATGCGCACAGTGGGGAAGGAGGGCATGCTCTTCAGCTGCCCTGCAGGTGGGAACAGACAGCGCATTCACAGTGCTCCAGCTCACCTACTGCAGACGGGGAAATACTGAAATCACAGTGTCCTCCAGAGTGCTGTGGGCTGTTATTCTTTCAGAGTCTGTAGGATTACGAACAAAGTAACAGTTAAAATTCCAAATAAAGTTTTGAAAATATTGACTGGATTAGAATATATGTTTGGATATCAGAGTGTTAGTTGGTTCATTGCCGTATGATTTAAGTGATTAAGAGGAAGAATTTCACATCCCCTGTACAACTGTTGTTAACCTCTAGAATTCTAAAAGTTGAACAAAATTCAATTAAACTCTGCATATCACAATCTTCTATGCAGCAGTCATTATGGAATTCAAGCACAAGCTTTCAAACTTGAGAGCAATAGCATCAAATGGCATTGAATAAATTCTGTCTCAGGAGGAAATGTTATAGTTACTGATTTATAACCATTGCTTCCTGCATGCCTGTTTTTCCAGTGGTGGCTTTCAAGTTGTGCCCAAAATCATTCTTCATAGCTTATTAGATCCTAAAACATCAGAGCCCAAATTGATCTTCTTTGAAAAATAATCAGAGCTTATGCACAATGATCTGTGGCTTTCCTTGATCTATTACGCAATTCTCACAAGGGAAAAGAGGCTCAGGTTTTAATTGGACTATTAATTTTGACTTGTAGGCAAGTGTAATAAGTGGTGTTCTTTGAATCACTGGCAACTGTCTTGCTCTTACTGTTTCTAGGTGAAGAAGTAGACATTCCTCAGTTGCTTACAGTGGCATCACATCTGAGGGACACTGCAGAATTGTTCCAATCAGATGAGATGCGCCCAGCTAATGACCCCAAGGAGCGAGCTCCTATCAGAGTCAGGATGCTCAATGATGTGCTACAAAGCTTGGAGAAAAGCTTCCTGGTTCATCGAGTTCCTCCAGGACTTTACAGGTATGATGTTCAACACATTCCTCTTTTGAGCTACAATAGTAATCTTGCATTATTGTGTTTTGAAAACTGTTATGCTCTTCACAAAAAAAAAATCTCATTGAGTATCCAAGAGTAAAGCTTTTTTTTCCTATCTCATCATTTCTGCAGAAAAAAAAATAATTAATTACAATACAAGAGGTCGTTAGAATGCAGCATTGTAGCATTTCTGTTATGACATCACTGCTAACAAGATGTACAGTGTGATGGCTACTCAGGCAGCATGACAGCTACTTGTGTTAGATGGTACAGTGAGCTTTCAGAAGAAGAAAATACTTTGAAGTCTAATACTGCTTGACAAACTCCTATATTTTATTTAAAACTTTTTACAGTTCATTGAAGATTCAGAATTATACAAGATACTGTGTAGCATTATTTAGCATATTTAATTATATAGCAGTGCTCTTGGGTGCGTTTCAACCAGTCGAAGGCAGTACAGTGGAGTGAGTAAGAGGGCCTTAGTCAGTCGCCATTCATAACATCGTGTCTCTGGTTAGAATTATTCTCCAATATGGATTCAGCTGCACTACCCAGGTTGATTGTAAGATGTCATAATCATTCCATCTTTCACTTTCTAAGAAAGAAGTCTACAGGTCTATATCTCTTACCATAGATTCCTCTACAAAAAAAAACTAATGGCAATCAGTAGCTTAAGAAAAGTTCAAAGAGCAAGAATTGGCCAAGCCTGTCTAAGTAATGCCTGGCCCGCTGGCTGTTCAGGAGAAGTTATGAAGTGTGTGCACGTGCTTCAGTACAAACTGTCCAAAGCACTGTATTACAGCCCATCAAAGTGGTGTTCCATAGCTCAGCCCCAGGGATATGTTTGGAATGCCCTGGGCTATAGGGTGAGGGCATATGTGTGCTGTTTGACTTCACCAGACCTACTGGGATTATTTTGAAGGACTCTGGCTGAAGATAACCAATGGCTCATCAATACTGCCCATTAGGAGGTTTCCCAAGTCAAACCATCCCTAAAGCCATACCCAGATTTTACTTTAGGGGAAACTACTTGGCATACTCAAAAAAGAGAGCTCAGAAGTGGACTGACATACAGGCACAGGAGACTGACAGGGGCCAGGACACGGAAGTGAATGAGGTGTCTATGTTATTTAGTAATATAAATATACTTGCCACGAGAACCAACTAAAGTAATAAGACAGTACTTTGATGCAGTTGATGAGAAAAATTGTCAAATGTCTTGTGCAAGTGATTGTTTCAAGTGGGCACAAAACAGACAGATGGTAGAGACAGACTTTGGAAGAAAAGCAGAAAGCTACAGCATCAGGAGGAAAGGAGGAAGAGATGCTTCCATCTTGTCATAAACCAAACGTGGTCATCTTTTAACAAGAACAAAAGAAAGAAAAAAGAAAAAGAAAGATAATTGTGCTGAACTGAACGGTGTTAGTGAATAAAATCCCTACAGCTATAATAAAGAAAATAAAATAATGATATTTGGGGAGGGACTAATTTGCTTCATTCCTGCTGTGACTGGACTTATAAAGAAATAAACCAAAATGTGATTAAATAAAATCTAATATTCCAGGTTTAGCACTGCCGTCTTTCTTTTCTGAGCTGGTATAGTGTTGCAAAGGAGCCATAAAACTGCTTAATGTAATGTATTGTGTCTGTGTTGCATCGCAACAGCACTCTGTTGAATCTGGCCCTGTCCTTATTTGTAGAAACAAATCATGCCAAAACTGAGGATTCCAGTAAGAGGGGGTTTTGAGGTCTCCTAATATTTAAATTCTTGCAGTGCTTGCAGTATTAAGTTTCTTATTCATCAAGATGTAATTGCTACATACGCAGGTATGATGTGAATTGAATTTTTCACCTTCCTGCTCTCAGCACTACTTCAGCGCAGAGCACGGGATTCACAGTGGTAAAGTAGATAGCATGGAAGGGAAAATTTTGTAATGTTTCCCCTCCTTATTTCATTAGGTTTGATACAGGATTTAACAGTGGCTGATAAGGTTACTTCAGAGTTTGTGGGGAAACATTGGATTTGACGTTACTCTGAACTATTTTACCTGACATAATCTGAAGTATGTAACAGTAAGGTGTGTCAACATTTAGATACTTACTTAAAAACAATGCATTCTTGTACTGTGCCAAGGTGTGTAATTGTAGTGTAGACTTACCTTTAAGGCAAACAGAGTCAAAGACAGTGGTAATGTCTGATTTCCTTTCCTGCCATTAAAAATCTGCAATACATTTTTTTTAAAAAAAAAAAGTACCTAACATTATACGTTTATTTGGGTTATTGTTCACTTTTAGGGTTTAAAAGTCCCTCTATTATTTGATGCAGTTATATGAATCTGTTTTGTGTTCTGAAGCTTTAGTTTTATCACAGGAACACTAGAAGTACTTGAAAAAAATGATGTTGTTGGTTTGGGGGTTTGGGATTTTTTTTTGCTTGTACAACTTAAGCTTTTCTTTTTGTAATTTGGTAAAGAAAACAAACGAAAAAATCAGTCTCACAGCCAGGACCTTCTATGCCATGTTTCATCCCAGTCAGAAGATTGATGGGCAAGTTATAAACCCCTGAAATAGTGGTTTATAATGGAAATGCTGGCAGCCCTTTAACTATAGCAGCGCAAGCAGTGCAGCAATAAATACTATGCTTCATCTGTAAACAGAAATTTAGGATGCAGTTTGCAGCCTTGACCTTCAGGCTCCAACTGTGTTTAGATCATTAAGATTCCATAAATACTGTAATTTACAGCCTTCTGAAGGAAGAATTTGTGTGCACAGTAAAGCACGTATTCTTCATGAAAAAATGATTGCTTCCTGTATACCCATTTGGACTCATATTCTCAACCTCAATCAAAGTACTTGACAAATCTGCTGAAGTTTAGGCATCATTTTTAGGCTTGTGTTTGTCCTAATTCACAGCTCTCTAGATCCGTATCATGTTTTCTCTTCTAGAACTCGACTTAAAAAGGAAGGTGGATTTTTTTGCATTGTCGTAAGAGGTGGATTGCAACCTACTTGTGCTTGCCCACTACAGGGAAACTAATATATCTTTTCTATGTCTTTATGTATGGTTTGTACGCACGTTGCCACAGCTGCAGTCCCTTACTGTATATAGGTACTTAAAAAAAAATAGATGCCTCATTCCAGTCAGTGTCATAGGGCAACATTTGGGCATAATTGATGCATTATTTTTCTATAATGAGCAATAAAATTATTCAAAATTACTAACAGAATTAAAATTACTTCAATTTTTGGCAATTTCATATATATATATATATATATGTATGTATATATATATTCAGGATATCCTGAATAAAGTTAAGTAATGTTGACTGTCATTGGCAGGTTGTTCAATCCAGTGTAAGTAAACACTGTAGTTTAGATGGTTATCCTTCTTACCTGAACTTCATGACATTGCACTGAAAATTCGGCAATAGCATACTTTCCCCATGATACTCTATTTCCAACTGTGCTGGAAATATACAAGTACAGCTGTCATCAGGGTATTTTAGTCTTATCCAGAAATTTAGGCAGAATGAAAAATAATAGGTTGACAAACATTATCCTTCTTTGCAGAGGTTACCCTGGGGCTTGATTTGGGGTTAGGACAAAATCTCTTGAGTTTTATTGTACCTGAAGAATTCCTGTGATTCCCAGTGGTTACCCCAGGCAGACTCTCTATTTCCAAAAAAAATGCTTAGGAACAAAATAGGATAGCTACTGGTTTTTCTTCTCATAACATAATCCTTATCATAATATTGATAATTTTGTGGTTTACATTTTGTCATTATTTTAATGGAACAATCAGTAGAAATTTTTATGTTTATTTCTTTCCTCTAGCCGTTTCTTGCTTTCCACTCTTAGAATATAGACTTATGCTGAACATTTATGTATATATTCTGATGGTCATATTTTGCTGCTAGTAATAATAACCATAGATTATGCTTAGCACATACGAAGCTAAAGGTAAGAACAGAGGTTCAATCACTTTAGGCACTGTGCATAGATCGGGGCGGGGGTGGGGTGGGTGGAATCTCGAGCATATTGTCCTCTCAATCAGATGGTCAGCCTCAGCAGAGATATAAGAGGAATCTATAAATGCTCATGTATAGTAAGAAAACCCCAAATTCTACCCTCATCAGCATTCAGCAAGGTACATGTAGTTGACTACAAGGGGCAGAAGATACTTTATCTCTGTAAGGAAGGGTGCTTCAGCCATAAGTATACGTAGATTAAAACAAAGACCTGGGGCAGTTTCCCTACAGTGAAAGCAGCTTGTCTGGTAAGGTCAAGGAAGTACTGGCTGACACCTGTTGTGATACGGAGTAACCAAATCTCTACATGGCTTCTGAGAGAGAACAAAATTAATTTCCCTAAACGATTGTTTGTAAAGTAGATAACAGGGCAAATCCAATGCGGAGCAATGTGTCTCCTCTTTGTGTCTTTCCTGAACATCTTTGTCTTTTGTGCATCAGCTAATCCCTAAAACTCTCAGACTCTAGAAGTCTACTGTCATGCTTTTGCATGCTTTTCCCTCTATGAAAATACCTACCAAAACAGCGACATGGACAGCATCATGGATAACAAGACAGCAAGTATCTTCCTGGTGTTTATAAATATTGACCTTAAATCTTATGTCTGCCTAGGCTGGGTAAGACCGTTCCCCATGTTCCTTGTCTGTTTTATTTCTTATATTTGCAGATCTTCACAGCTTCTAATAACCTAATGTATCTGTCAAGTCTGTGTGCGCACTCCTTTACGTATTCACACAGGGAATTTGTGTCTTTCTTGAAAGGCGTAGCACTGCAGTGGCATTGGAACAATGAATAATAATATTGCAAAGAAATGAGATGATCAAGAAAACTTCATGCAGTATCAGGCAGAGGACACTCACTCAGTGCAGTAACATATCCTTTCATACTGAACATGTTTGATTTCCTCGGGTCCATGTCTAAACTTCATATTTGATGGATGCTGTTGATACTGGATGGATCCAGTATGCAGGGTTTCCTAGAATACCGTGTAATGCTCCTACCTAGATTTCCAAATCTTGAGTCGCTAAAAACAGAGTTTGTGTCTTTGATCTTTTAAAAGTAAAGTCCAAAAAAGACACACAAGGGCTCGGGCTGTCATTTTGGCTCCAGTTAGACCATCATTAGATGTTAATAAGCTTAAGGATCAGTTATGTCATGACTGGCCGTTCTTTTAACAATTTTGTAAAAGAATCAAAGTCAACTTGTGTAAAATTTTTCATTTAAGAGTTTCATCTTAGGTTGCCAAGTGTAACCTGTCCAGTAAGGTTGTATGCATCTGTCACCGCTATTTATGGAACTGTTGCAAGGGCCATTGTACTTGTCTAGTAGATGTAATTGAGTGAATTGAGTAATAAGTAGGTGAAAAAGTGAGGATTTTGAAAACAATCTGTGTTTCCAGGGAAGACCTCCAGCAGTTTTTATTGCTCATTTGTACAAGTTAAACTTCTTCCTTTTTCTTCTTTTTGCCATGGATACCCAAGTGTGACATTAACACTTCATTGAGCTAAAAAATTACAACAAATCAGTACATTATAATGAATAAAATACTTGCAATAAGCAAGGATAGATTGTGCACCGTAAATTTGCCATAATGAAATGAAAGAACAATCAAAAGATGTTTTTACCACCACACAAGAGAGCAACTTGCATTGTTCTAATCTCATGCCACTCAAGTGTTTGCTGTTCACCAGAACATAAGTTTTCCTTTCAGATTGAGATTTGTTGTATATGTTCCTGACATATGTACAGAGTCTACTGGACTTATTTCTTTTTTGCTGATAAACTGCAGCAGATTCTCAGGTGTGAAAATTCACATGACCTAAGACTCAAGTTTCTAGAGAGACACTTAGTAGGAAAGGTGAAGTCTGTATTAAATCTCCATGTGTAAACAAACTGGATTCATCGTGGGATTTATAGAGGACAAGCATTAAAGATGCAAATATCCTGCTAATCTTAAAAACTAATGTCGGTAAACATGTAGTGCAATGTCATCTGAAAAAGAAAAAACTAGCCCAGAGTTTATACAGAAGATAAGAATTCTGTCTCATTTTATAAACTCTTTGCAGATTTGGTTTTTCAGTTTGAAGTCTTCATTTGTGGCTTCAAGTAGAAAATATTCCTGTATACTTTGTTGTAATGTTGAAGACATTTTTGACTGCCCTGAACCAAACACGTGGAATTCATATTTTTTTCCTGCATGGCATTATGTGGAGCAGAGAGTGAACTGATATGGTGCTGATGATCCTTAGTGTGGGAAATACTGCAACAGTTCATGTTGTACTGGCAGCAGTAGATAATGGTCTGTCTTGTGTTACCTGCCATGTGCAATTTGTAAATACAATACTAGAATGATGTTGAAGAAAGAATTGTGTACTGTTTTTAGAACAGCGCACCTCAGATTTTGCCATTCTGTCAGAATAAATGAATTTTCATCTTACTGCACAGCTGTGATTTTTCATCTGACATTTTACCCTAATATCTTGGATCTTTCAAAATTTTCATCTCTTTTTCATCTATAATTGTTCCACACCTTATAAAGGTAGTTATGATTAGTGGTATTACTTATTTCACTTTCCGGTCCTTCACTGGTGTTTCTTGGCTCTGCAGTTCTTGTTCAGATCCCTTTTCTCTGATACATGTTTGTCCAAGTGTATTTTTTACACCTAAGATGTCATCCCATTTTCTTCTACCTTCTTCCTTCAAACTCCATAGTGTTTACACACTGTAGTTGTAGTTTATGCAAGTATAAGTTAGACGTGACGAAGTCGAATATTCAGGATAGAAGTGACACGCAGTTTCAGTAAGACTTGCTTCATTTTAGCTCACTTCATAACTACTAATGGCAAAAAAAAAAAAAATCACAGGAAATATTCCAAGGATAGTTTTATGTTCTTCCCAAGAATGTGGGAAGGCAAAAAGAAGTTTTCATCAGATAGGTGAACAGTGGCAGCTGTGCACTGCCAGAAGATCTGAGATGCTGCTAACTGCATGGTAAATCTTTAATTAATTCTTGCTTGGGAGATGAGTTTTCTCCCAGCCTTTGGTAGCAGACATTGAATGAAAGGATTAGGTTCTTGGTTTATATGCTTATCTAAATAGATGTCTTGTGTCTGGTGCCCAGGATTCATAAAAAGTGGTGACAATTGGGAGTTGGTATCCAGAGTTTTTACAGCATAGTCAGAAGTGGGTTTTATGAGAAAACTGGATAGATTGAGTCACCTCTGCAGGTTACTCTTGATTAGAAAAAAATTTATAAGACACTAATTGCAGTTCTTAACTGCCAGGTTATTTTTTCTAATCCTAAAACCAAAGCCAAACCAGTTAGTTAATGGCATGACAAGGAATGATGTGAATTTAATTAGGCTGGTACAAACTAAGAAATATTTCCAACCAAATCCTGAACACTAGGCTCACTAGATATAGCTATTGCTGTCCTGAAAAAAAGTGCAATAACATGTTTGGTGCGCTAATTTCTATTTAAAATAGTAATTTGAGTCAAATTCATGCATCCAAATCACTAGCAGAATCTGGAGTAACAACCTTGGTATAAGGTGGACTGAAAGTATTTTATTCACTGTATCCCTTTTAAACATTGTACCCAACTGTTACATGGGGGTATAGCATGGGTGGGAGGACAAAAGGAACTTTCTTCTCTCTTGAGCAGCTACCAGAAGCCAGACATAATTAAGATCACTTCCTGTTCACTCAGATGGTGCAGATACTCAAAATGGGATTTGAGGGACTGGGAAGAAGATACAGTCATGAATCCGCTCATTCAGTGGATCCACATAATGTTGCATTGAAATTAAGCTCTAACTCTAAATAGCACAGAAGCTTTCCCCAGGATACCTTTTGCTACCAGTGCAGCTCCCCAGAACAGGCATAGTTAGGAAAGTGTAGGAACTGTTTAATTCATGATGGACCTGTAGGAACAATATTCTAGCAGCAGGAGCATTCTCTGTGTGCTGAGCAACTTTGGGAAGTGTTCTGGCCCCTCTGGGGTGATTGAACTGTGCTGTGGTTGTTTATTCTCTAGGCCAGATAGTTAGAATTTCATCCACTGGGATATTGACTCTTTTAACATTCATCCGTGTGTGGAGCAGCACATTTATCCTAGCATACATCAGCAGCAACTACTAGCTTGATAATGCTCTTACAAATTCCTGCTTTGGTTATTATTTTTCTCATGACTGATAATCATGCTGAATTATGCCCTTTCTTAATATTGAGAAGGTGCAATAAAGTGACTGTAACTCACTCTCAAAACACCTGATCCATCCAAGTGGCACTTCAAATGGTTTTTCCTTTGGAATCACCAGTACATGTAATGACCATGAAGTAATGACTGTATTTGTTGTCTTGGAATTTTTTACTATTTAAAGAGCATTTGCTGCATAAATACTACTGAATTAGCCATCTGCAGAGATATAATTACAGTAGACATTAAATCTTATTTAAACAGGGAACACAAAAATCTTGTCATTACACCTGCAAAAGCAGAAACCCACTATAATTAGAGATTATGCCATGGCTGGAAACCAGCTTTCTCACTTCCCTGATATGAATGGTAAACCTGGGTGTACATACATTAATTTATTATTGTCTGTACCTGTATGTACTTCTCATGGATTTCTTCCATCTTTTTGATTAGATTGATTCGTACACTTACAGAGTTCTGTCTGTAGTATGCATCAGACCCATTTTGGTTTTGATATAGTACATATTATTGTGTATATTGTAACGTAACACCGCATTGGTGGTCCTGAAGATGAAGAGTTTATCCGGGACATACAATTTCTCATGCTTTCCGTGAATGTGCATGATCTTGACCTTGCAGAGAACTTGGGGGTTTGGGGGGATAATGACATTTATTTGAATACGTGGACTTATTAGACATTTTAGCCCATTTCACAGCAGCTGTTTGGGTAACTGTAAAAACCCTTTCACAGAAGGCTGTTGCAGAGCTCTCATGCCAAGGCCTAGCAAGTCTTCAGATTAGGATACAGTTCTATTCAGTTTTCCTTCCTGGCAGATCTTGCTCAGGTCTGTGCTTATGGTGCTAAATAGACCAAGAATATGTAGTGACAGAGAGGAACAGCCTGTAATCTCAGAAAGTTATACAAAGTACTAGATTTTGAATGTATTAAATATGACAGAAACTTCATATTTTATACGTTATTGCATTTTTCTTATAAATAGTAGGGTCGATAACATTTTTTAAATCCAAGAAATATATGGTTCCACATTTTTTGTCATGACAGATATGAGCCATTCATCTATGTTTGCAATATTAATCAAGAACATTTCTTGAATATAGTACAAAAATAAGTGGAATTAATTGAAAAAATAGTTAGTATGTGATACTCCCCTCACTAACATACTACCCAGGCAAGAGGGTTTAGAAGTTTGGTGGTGAGATCATTAACAAGCAAATTACATTAACCAGGATTTTTAAAAGTGTTAATTTTGTGTGTATTCATGCCATTGAAGGTAATAAAAATATAACTTTAGGCATTTCTTTAAAGAACATATTATGACATAATTAATTTTTTATCCATAATTAACTCTTATGATAATGACCTTTCAGATTTTGGCTGTGATTATAATGGTCTTGAAACAAGCCTCATGGTATGAAGTTACTTAAGGTGATAAACCTACACAGGATCGGAATGAGAGATCAAGGTCAAGCCAATTTACTGCATCAAAGAGTAGACACTGCTTGCTGCTTTGTTTAGAAACGGTATTCCTTCTTAGGAATCGGATGTTTTGTATGATTTCTAAATAAAAATCCCTATGAAGCTTTCAGAACATCATCTGTGAGCCATTTGGAAATAATACTTTTATTAATTTACTTCCCTCCAGTCCTTCAAAATAGTAGCACATCTGCTTTGACTTTGAGTATTTCAGACTGAGACATCCTTAAAAGAAAAATAATTTCCTCCAGATCATTCAGCATAAGCATGTTTCTTTCGTTTGAAAAATAAGTGTAGCATAAACCAATCAAGGAACAACATGCTGGCATTTGTTACCAACAGCTACGTTATTTGAAATAAAGTATATTTCATACCAGTTACTGCCAGTAAATAACATTTTAAAATATAGTTATATTATTTTTGTTTAATGCATCATCACTCTTAAGTATAGATGCAAGTCTGTGTTCTAAGAAATTACAGAATAAATATTGAAGGATTTTCAAGGAACTTTTACATTTCTGTGGAGTATATATCATTCGTCCGCTGCATATAGGGTTTGAAAGCTCTATGGCGAAGAGTCTGATAGTGTGTTTTGTGGCTTCTTCAGGAATTTCTGGATAAAGTTGCTTAATTAATTTCTATAAAGCCCTGGAGAAAATCATGCCTAATTAATTAGAGGACTGCCCTTTAGCAGTGATAAATAATTGCTTGCAACTTCTGAAGAACAAATGCATCCTAATTTTTCTTTTCTGTTCCACTTCTGTTCTGTGAAGTCATTCTGTACTGTTGAAGCTATAGGATTGATTCTTCTTACTTACTAATCTTACTTACTCCAAACTAAGGAAAAAATAAGTTTCCTAAACTCAGCAAATTTTCAGCAGGGGAAGAACTGTGATTACAAGGTAATGCTGATCTTCAGCCTGTGCAAACAGGTATTTTATTGAAGTCTGATTTTACTCAAACTCAGTCTTCAAACTAGTCAGACTTCTTAGCTCCGTTGTTCTTCTTTGAGACAGTTCTAGAACATCAGTCCTCTTCTGATTAGCAGCTTTGCATCAAGCTTCCACCTCCCGTTTGTTCGTGTTTATTCTATATTATACTAGAAGCTGTTTTGCTACCGTAAGCCACAAGCATGTAAGAAATCACAGGAAGAAATGAGGTAATTATTTTTTAATTAATTAAAGTGAAGAACTTTAGCTACAGGTTGCCATAGATACAGTATCCAGTTTGAAATCTTTTCCAAGCCATCACAGACCAATGCATATTATCAGGAAATCAAGATTAACATTGGTAGCTTTATTTTTTGTCAGTCTTTTCTGTTGACAGTAGTTATTCAACTATCAAAAGAACTTCAAAACAGAAGTGAAGGTGAATGTTTTCTATGAATATTGAGTTTTGGTCATATAAAAAAAATCCCCAAGCAACCTTTACTTCGCTTGATTTCTTCAATAGATTTTTGATTTTCTTGTTAGGGTTCTGAATGCTGGTACATGCAATTTGGAATTTAGTAGATTAATCTGTAATGATCACCAAGATAGGTTTAAAGGCTGGAAGGTCTGTAGCTAAGGTTGGGATGAGTGTTTATAGTCAGGTCTGACAGGGTCATCCATTTAGGTAAAGATTTTCAGGGGGTGATGAGAGCAAGCTGCTCCCTTAAAGGATGGAGAGCCAAGCATGATACCATGGCAGGAGGGCGGCGGCCTCTCCAGCCAGACCTATAGCGCCCAAGAGGTGCAAGCAGGAGACGCCTGGGACTGGCAGGTCAGGCTGATCGGGCACAGTAAGATCTATCGGTGCACGCAAGGCCTTGACAAAGATCTAAGGGTGGCAAGGGGCATCAAGCTGAAACTTATGCTAGAGTTAGGGTTAGGCTCTAGTGATAATCTGGTAAGAGATCAGTGTGTTTTAGGACAATGCATATGTTACCTGTAAAAAAGTACCGTAATCAAGGTAACTGTAGGGAAATAAAAGATAATGTATCTTGTAACCAGCTATCACTCCAGTTTGGCTTCTCTTTGTTCTTTTGTTTACTTGGTAGGCAATCAAGCCAAACCAAGCCTCAAGACACTTCACAAAGCTACCAAAATCAGGATTTATTTTTTTTAACAAGCCCTATTCTAAATTGGCCTCTCAAAAGTGAATTCAGACCTGGAATAATTACCTCCTTGTAGTCCAGTGTCCCAACAGGATTTTGTTAAATGCAGACTTCCCATAACCTCCATTTGACATAATTGACTCAGTTAGAGGTGTCCTAACTCCTGTCGCTTATGCAAGATAAATTTCTATCTGGCAGGGACAGAGTTTATCTGGTTTACCACTGCCACATAATGATGCCTTTGAAATGCCTTTCAGTTGGTTAGACGTTATTTAGATTTGATATCCGGATTACCTGTAGTTTATAAGCTGCTGGTACCATGGAAATACATATCTTCCTGGCATGATTTAAGTATATCACTTTCTGTAATATATACCAGTAGAACAATTTGCACTCCTAAAAAAAAGAGCACTAAGTGAAGGCAGTTGATGACTCAAAGAAAAGATAGAATGTATAGCAAAAAAAAATTAGGAACAACATATTACAAATAAAGATCCTTAAACATAACATGCTGAGTTAGTGGAAACTTAGGACAGTGAAGGAATAAAGTGGCATTTACAGCAAAATTGTCCTAAACCATACCCTCATCTGCCCTGGTCACATGCATGTTGTTCAGTCACACAGCCCCAGAACCAGTGTCTTTCACTGTTTGATCCAGCAAAAATGAGATTTGTAGAAAAAAAAAAATTTCCTCTGGATCAGCTATAGTAACATGTAATGACAGTTCACCAGTGTGTAAATTTTGTCCTGATAAAAGTTTGTATTACATGGCTAGCAGCTATAATTTTGAAATTATAAACCTTCTGCTGCAATAGTGCTGTGAAATAAAATAGGTAAGATAAAATAACTATGTGGGTGTCAAAAAAGTTTAAAAAATAGAAGAAGAGGAAAGGAGAAGCACTGTTGGAGATCAAAAGGATAAGGGACCCAGAGGAAGAAGGGAAGCTTTCTGTACCTTCATCATAAATTTTTCTGAGGTACAAACTAGTGTAAAATAACTAGAATAAGTGAGCTCGTGCACTTTCCAAGGAAGAAGAATTTGTAGCATTTTTATGTCCTGCAATAAATAAACACCCTGTGTAACTGGAAGTCCCAAGATGTAAATATTATTTGAATGCATTTATTTATTTACCAAGTTAATAATATTTTGTGGTTTACAAACATGAATGAAAACAACCTCCTAGATATAAGAAAAGTGCATTCAAAACTGAATATAATCAAGAGAAAGGGAATTGCAGAGAATCCCAGTTGTGGTGTGCTTTTTTTCTCGGAGATTAAAAGAGAAAATGATTCAGGTATTTATAAAATTGAATTTGTGAGAATGCTGAAACATCTCTAGTCACAGCACATTGTGTTATAACTGGAATAGGCAGAGGCTGCCCATAGCATTTATCTGTAAGCAGTTCTAATGTAATTCCACAGAGAAAACTTGCAATCATTTCATGTGGGACTGTATACTTGCCATTATGTCTTAATGCTTTAATAATTACTTTTCAAAATCTCAAAAAACGCTCTTAAATTGGAAGCTATTTCTAAGTACCTGAATAATTCAGCTTGTGTTGTACATTACCTACACACAGGCTTTTCTTGTAAGCTAAAAAATCCTTTTTTGTGACCAGAATAACATAGTAATTTAGTTTTATCTTGTACTGTCCAGTTGTTCTGGACAGTTCTCCAAAATAGCTTGAAGTTGTGTTAAAGTCAATATACTTTGAGTGTGATCTGTCATTCAAGAATTTGTCAAATTCGTTTTGGTCTGGCGGGGGTGACATTACATCCTTATCTGTGGCAGTGTAAAACAGTATTTAACTCTAATGGCGTTATTTCAATCAATAATGCTTATGTTCCCAGGCCTGCAAAGAACTTACAAAAGTTATAGAAGAGTTTCTTTCAGAATTCAGTTTTATAGATTCTTTGCTTTGGTTTGCTAAGACTGATTCTTTTGTTTGGAGGCATTTGAGCTCTTTCAGTGGTACTGCCTGAAGTTACTAATTAGGTTTTCTACTTCAGTGTTACACTTTTCAGGTCACTGTGATGTGTCATTGAAATAAGCCCATTAAAATGAATGATGTGTGTTGTAATTTCATTAGTATCATCAATAATGTATCGCACTTTTCTGTTTAGGAGTCTTGGGGTTTTTTGTGGGGGTCATGCTGACTCTGTGAATTATATTTATAAGGTCGAAATAGTTAAAGATGAAGGTAGATACTTAAGCAATTAGGCTAGAGGATGGAATTGGTTTTTTAGGGGTGTAGGCCGCAAAACCAATTTGTATTAAGGAATGTTTAAGTAATTGAATTTCACAGTAGAAATTAAAGTGTCTTAGTATCATTATACGTGTTGTGGTCACATAGTGCTGCCTTGTGCCAATGAAATGTCTGTGTTTTATTTTTTAGCCCATGTGTAATCTTTAATGAAAACACTTTTCTGACTTGTAAAGGCTTGGAAGTAATAAACTGGACGAACCCTTTTTTCTTTTTTTTTTCATTTCATGAAGCTTGGACAGAGATAAGTAAAATTGCATAAATTGACTCTCATGAACATGCATAAAGAGAGAAATCATTTTATTCAACAAAGGGGTGGCATGGCTTGCCAAGAAAAGATAAGTAATTGGAAAATACAAGATCCTGGTGGGAATTTCTAGCAGAAAATCTGAAAAAACAGGTGCCATATAATGTTACTTATTTGCATACATAAAATAAAAAATAAGTTCTGTCATACTATGCAATCAGCTATGCCAAAGTCATACTACTATTGCAAAAGTTAAGATACTTTTGTAAATTATGACAGTAGACTGCTTGTCTCATTCATCAAACGACTAAGGTTTTCTCATTAGGCACTGGTTTATACCATAGTCAGGCAGGATGGGCTAGGAATACTTGTATTTTACAGTGGATGACCTGCGTGTGGATTATCTGTGGAATCACCTGTGATTCCAAAATCGCAGCAGTAGAGGTAAACTGCATTAATATCCTTGTATGTTAAGGTAAACCATCTTTTTAGCTTCTGTGCCTTGTTTAGAGCACAATTGAAGATGGTATAGGAGAAGATCTGTTCCTATTCAACACATTTTCTCAGCAGTCCCCAAATGTTCCAGTCTTCAGGTCATCCTCTCTTTAGAGTCTGATCTCTATCAGTCTTAAGTTAGTGTTGCTCTGCTCATGGTTATTGTTTTATGACATGTTTATTAGTTGACATTACTCCCAGTAAATTAATAGAGGGATCCTAAAATAGATCAAGATGCCAGTGTTGTAGGCATTCAAAGCAGATTCAAAGCTCAGTCAAACTCTCCCAGCCACCAGGAACCAGACAGGATTGTGACATGCCTTCTTAGAGAAAAAAGTAATGTGATAATCTCTGCGATTGCCCCTCCTCTTCAATGGCTTTGAGGGGTTGCGAACAGGCTTCTGTCTGCCTGGGAATTATTGAGGACAGATCTTCAAATGCCTGGGTCTGCTCTCACTGATCTCAGCAGCAGGCCCTGAATTGATTTCAGAGGGAGCAAACCCAATCCCTGCTTTTAAAACCACAGTATTGCCCGTAGCACAGCCTATCCTTAAAACCCACCCAACCAAGAATTTATCTGGTTCTCAATATACAAAGTTTTTGTTTCCTATATCACAGAGATGCTTCAGGGACAGTCTATACTATATACTTTAGTCACCTTTGAATGTAAGCTGTGTCATAGTCTCAAGGAACAGTGGCATCAGCTCAGAACTGAGGAAGCAGGCAGTTGTCCTCTGGTTGCCACAGTGTAAGCGAAAGGTGTTATTGGCACATCGGCCTGTTACTGGCCTCGATGGAGGTTTCTGTCACCGCTGAGCTATTCCTGCAAGTGCTCCTAACCTGTTTCAGTCTAAATGATCTAGGTCAATGATGACCTACTGTTTAAACTATGTAAGCTATCCTACTGCAGTGTTGGATTCTAACTCTTTCCCTCATCTGTTTAAAACTACTGTGTATTGCATTACAGAACACTTGAAATGGCTGTCAGGGATAAAAAGCTTACCGTTCCTCTTGCACATCCCTGGGTTTGGATGTATACTCAATATAGGAAGGTAAAAACAATAAGACTGGAAAATTGTGTTGTGAGGATAGGAATTGTTTAATATCTTTGAAAAATATTGCCCCTCATTCAAAGCATTTTTTTGAACTGGAAGACATGGCAGAAGGTTGTAAATGTTCTGTGTTGTCATTTATTGGGCTCCTTCGTTACCATTCCTCCTTGTAGACTGGCAATTAAATGATTCATATATAAGATATACTTTTGTGGTCATCTGTCTTGTAGGTACTTGGCAGTTTTATTACTAATTTGGTGTTGCCATCGGGCCTGTCATGCAGTTAGGTTACTAACAGAGTATATCTCGGTTGTCTGGCTTTCTTGCTGTTTTCATTCTGTGAAACAATTTCTCCCCTGCCTTGAACACCTGCCTTGAATTTAAGGAAAAGGTCCTGCACCAAATCATGTGTAGCTTTCCTGTTTCAAATTTCACTCACTTCTGTTTACAATCAATGGAACTCCTGGGCGGAGATTTATGATATTTACATGGTTTTCTAATTAGGATAATGATTACACCTGTTTTTAGATAATATGTATAGCCTGCTTCAAAATGTGTCATTGAAATCACTGACAAGCTTTGCATTCTGGGACTTCAACACCTCATAAATATAACATTTCCAAGGGACCAAACATTACCTTTGCATGTGTTTTTATACAAGCCATTAAAAGAGTTTTGCAGGTATTATAGGAAAACATAGATTTCATTTTATAAGTGTTCAGCTGTAGGTTGCATTTATTTCCTTCAAGTATGTCACATTAAAGATGGGTTGCTCTTGTTCTGATGCCACAAAGGATTATTCATGAAATAAAGGCTCTGCTGAAGGCAACGGGAGTTTCACCATAGACTTCAATGCAGCTAGAATTTTACCTCTGGAGTGTGAGATAAACAACAGGAACCGATAGGGGGGAAAAACCCAACCATGTCGAGGGTCCACAGTAATAACCAAACTTTTTTTAGAGGGGAATAATTGAATCCATCTGAGACAGAAAGTACTTAATGTGGGGTGTGATAGGTCTAGGCTCATGATTTTGAATAAAATCTTGAATGGTCAAAGAGGAATGTGAGATTTCTTTGACAGATTTAGCAAATGTTTCAATGTATGTATACCTAGATCAATGAACATTCAGTTTACAATGCCATAAAAAATATACAGTTGTCTTTTAGTTTGCCATGGTTCAGCTTTACTGTGCATAACATGTATAATCTGTGAAGTGTGACTGATACTTGCAGAGTTTCTTGATGCTTTCTGATGAATTATTTTGAGTAAAAAGTTCACCATTCTCCATTGTTTTCTTTCAGAAATATTCTTTACAGACTAGATGAAAGGACAAGCCAGTTTTCAGTACTGCTAAAGGCACTGGAGCAGTGCAAACTACATCAGTCAAATGAGACCATTCAAGCAGCCTTGTCAGAGGTGCTGAACAGCATCAATTCAGCTCAGGTTTACTTCAAAGCTGGACTTGATGTGTTTGAGACTACCTTAGCTGGAAAGAAATGAGAGGATTCTCTGCATTCTAAGATGTTTGTTTACAACTTGCTAAACAAAAGTTCAACTTGGACCAGAATTTCTCTGAGGATGAAACCTTTCTCAGCTTTTCTTTCAGTTGGCGCTTAAAGGTACTGCAATGCGTGTTTTTATCAACATAAAACAGTCTTTTGCACTGTTCACAGTACATCTCAAATGTCTGTCTCTGAATGTATAAAATGTAATGAGAGGTAATAACACTTAAGATATGATTTTTGGAGGGACATCTGCTGTATTTTTATATGTAAAATATATTTTTATGACTAAGAGCTCGATCTTGCAAAGTACTGAGCACGTCTTGCAATATGCTGAAGACCTGGTTCTGAGGCACCCCAGATGTATACCCAGGTGAGCTTTCCATGCCTACTCTGTCAGAATAATGTGACTTAAATATACTCTTGTGTTTCTTAACTTCCTCAGCAAACTCATCTTCTTCCTTACTCCTTTCAGAGTAAGTAGTTGAAGCTGGCATTTCCTTGGGTATCCAGCACCAGAGTTAATCAGGAAATGTACAAAACACCTTACTGGGGCAATCCAACATCTTTACTCCTGTGGAACAAGAAATACCTCAATTCTGAGAATACAGATAAACTTTGATTATCCCATTTCTGTATGAAAAAGAGTTGTTTTCTCTGGTAATTCTTGGAGAGAAAAATTTTGTGATTATTTCAAATTATTTGAAAGTTTGAATCAGTAGTTTTACTTGTATGAAAATACTTTGAATCATTATGTTAAATAAAAGGACTACCTAGTCTTATAAGGCTACAGGCCTTAGAAGCTTATACATTACCAAAACAGCCCAGTGCAAGGTCTCCCTAGTTTTCCAGAGAGCAGTAAAGGAAAACAAGACCTCAGAGTTCTGGGAGCATGTTTGGGATTCCACCACTTGGCTACACCACCCATTATTCCAGGCTTGATCATTCCATCAGCAGTGCCTGGCATGTAGGACATGGATTATTGTCAAAAAAGCACAAGGAAGACATAAATTCATTCCCAACAGTAGAACCAGAAATTCACCTCTGAAGGCACAAGCTGATGAAGTGTATTGCAGGGCTAAAACTCAAATCTGTTTTGCATTGGTGGAAGCCCTGTACAAAGACTGTAATCACACTATTACTTCATTGGCCTGAAGTCATCTGCGAATGAAAGGATCACAAGGTTCAATGTCCTAACCTCTGAGGGGATCATATACACACATGAGAACTGCAGGTCTTGATACTATAAACAGTTAAAATTGTTAAGCCCTATTGGGTTTAGAGTTTTACAGTCTCAGATGATTCTGGGGTTAGAGGGTAAAAAATTAATTTTATATAGATACTTAGAATTGAAATATAATTTATTTGATGGAAATGTTAAACGTATTGTTACCCAGTTTGCCATGGAAACAGTACAGAAACATTTCAGGTTGCAATAAAAAAGGAAAAAGTATCTGTAGTAATGTAAAAAAATTGCCTGCTGGAAAATTTCAAAAGTGCACAATTTGTTGAAGGACTTTTTGAAGTGTGTGTTCACATAACAAGAAATGGGAGTTGTTTACAGATCTGGGTTTCTATTTCCAAAAGTCCTTGGCAAATGGGCCTCTATTAGCAATGACTCCGGAATAGGTGCATACAGCTATGCTGTTGCTACATTTCGTTGCAAGTTATTGTCACAGTGTGGGCAAAAGTATCCCAGGTCTAACCAGAGGCAGGGCTATGCAGTTGTACAGCTATAACTGATGTGGGAGTATGTTCAACATCAGTCAGTGTGACTGTATGAACTTAGACATGATTATCTCCTATCTTTACTTGGCATCTGATAAGCAAGAGTATATGATTATTCTTTTGCTAATGCTGGTACCAGTTCTGTTAACTGTGGAGAGAATTTGACTTCTGAAGAGTAAAGTTTTTTCTGATACTAGAATGGTGGTTCATACCCTTGTTTCTGTAGTTTTTACTATTGTAATATTTAAGTGGTTGGAATAGCTACATTTGAGTCGTACGTTTTGTTTGGTGACAATATTTGGAGTGTGCACACTACATTTGAATTGTGTTTTCTAATGGGGACCGCTCTTCTAACTATTTAGTAACACATTTTCTTTAGAGTGCTGACTTGCTGTGGAGCCAGTATTCTATGGTCTTAAATGATACAGGGTCAGGTGCCATTAAGAAACTAAAAATAGAGATTAACACTTCTTTTAACTGCCAGGTAAATTTCTTAAATGTTTCCTCAGTCTTAGTATGTATGTTCCACCAAAACCACCTCTAATGTAACCAAAGTGTACTCATGCAAAACCGGTGAAATCTGTTGGGAGTAGTATCCCTCATGTGTGATTGCTCAGCTGTGTAATTCCTCACTAAAACATTTATCTTGTTTTCTCACTAATGTCCTTCTATGACCACTTCTAAAATGGCAGACTTCAAAGTACTCCACCATAAAAAGCACTGCTACTATAAATTCCTGTCTATTCTAGAGATGATCATAAATTCTTTTTGGAGTGATGAATCAGATGAGCTATTTAGGGACTTAAATGCATTGATTTCAATGTCATCTCACTTCTAGATCTCTAGGCTTTTATTTCAAAAGTTCCAGTCTTCTGTATAAGTGAGTGCTCAGTGATAATATTTGTACCATTACAGCTTTGGAAAAGGCACTTTTGAGCCATATGCTTCCATTGATTTTTAAATCCTACCTATTGACTTCAAAGAATTTATAGCAAGTTAAGGTCCTAAATACCTGATGTGTTTCTAATGTAGAATTTTTGCCCAGCCAGATGTAGAACATGAGCTAAATCCTTTAGTAAGGTGTTAGTAAATCACAGTAGCTTACCTGGATTGAATTAATTCCTGTATTGTGTTGAAATAAATTGAGCACCCTTAAAGGCAGAAGTATGTTTGCAAATTGCCTGAATGATATTAAAAATTTGTTACCTTTTCAACTTTGAAACATCAACTGCCAGAGACTGTATAACAAATGCATTGATTGCTAAGTAATCTGAAGTCATGCTCACAGTGACCAGAAAATCCCTGCAGCTTGCAATATTTGTATGTTGAGACAGTTGATAATAAAAAGCTAATAAGATTTTATTAGTGCGTATTTTAAAGAGTCCATAAAGAAGTTAAAGTACAATCAACTTAGATGAATAATAAGTACATGGGAGCTGGATTTTGAGTACTAACCTTAAAAAAGGCAGTGAATTGCTTTTATCATCCAAGAAAAACAGTATCTGTACTAATACGCAAACATACAAATAGGCAAATGCCTTATATCTTCAAAACATTGCGTAAATGTAGATGTAAATAATAAGTACATGAGAAAATCAGCAAACACTTTGCACTGTTTCACTTACCTTTAGAAAAGTATTTCAGCCTAGAGGTATAAAAAAAGACGCTTCAGCTGACCTCAGTTCTTGCAGCAGGAAGTGGGGAAAGGTTAAATCTGTCAGGTATCACAGAGGGGACCTCTGGAGGTCACCTAGTCCAGCTTCCCTGCTCAAGCAGGGTTACCTAGAGCCAGTTGCCCACAAGAGACAAGGTTCAGATTACTTCTGAATAGCTTCCAAGGATGGAGATCCCACAAGCTCTCTGGGCACCCTGTGCCAGTGCTTGGTCACTCTCACAGACAAAAAGTGTTTCCTTCTTCTATAGATATAGGTTCTCCAAATCTCTCCCTATATTTCTTAGTAGTTAAATCATTGTAATTGGTTTAATTGCAAACATTCAAACGGTAACCATCATTTCATTCAGTGAAAACTCTTGACCAAGCTCTCTAGGATTTCACAGTTAATATCTTGGAAAGTTTGTAAAAGGAGTTTTGTCCTTCAAGGCATGGGGTTTATTTTTGAGTTATACAGACTAATGTCTTCATCTTTTAAGGTCTTTCTGTATGGTCACTGATTCCCAGTCACAGGATCCCTATATACGTTAAGAGAGTGATTGAGAACAAAAGTTGCATTAGAAAATGCAGAGAGGAAAAATACCCATCAGCATATGTGTAGCTATGTGCTGTGAACGAATCTTAACCAAACTTCAGGAGCTCTATGCAATTCTATGGCTTGTGTTAAGCAGAAAGTCAGGCAAGATAATCGTATGGGACATTCTGCCTTTAAAAGCTGTTAATATATATAAACATAGTTATGTCTGGGCCTGTATTCTCAAGGGAGTAGTGAAGAGTTTCCTCAAAAGCCTTGTGTTACAAGCGGTTATCTGTGTTATTCAGAAATGGGTACCTCTGACATACATTATGGTTGCTATCTCAGGAAACAAGCATAGTGTGGAAGATGTTCTTTTCCCCTTAGTGCTCGATAGCATTTTAGTAGTATTCTGCCAGTCCCAAAAAGGTGAGCGATAGGAAAGAAATCTCATTTTAAGATGCCAGGGACCTGAATTTTGAAAACAGTTAGCCTTATGCAGCACTGTAAATGTTCAAAACATAGTAGGTGTCTTCTGTTGGAGCTCTGCATCTACAAAACCTGGGATAGACACCCCAGTATGGCAAGTAAATGTCTCATAAATATAGAATACACAGTTACTGTCCATTAAAGGTATTATCAATGATAAAAATTGCTTGCCTACAAGTGCACGGATAGGATTTCATCACCCCAGGTAGTTTTTGGTGACATCAGACTGTCTTTGCCACCATCTTCTCCAACCCCCTGCTTTCTCTGCATTCAGCTTTGCTCACATCCTGATGCCATGTGATGATTTTCCCATTCCTCACTACCTTTTTCTTTCTTTCTTTCTTTCTTTATTTCCCACTAGTTTTTTGTCTCCATTCTGGTTCCTTATCACTACTTAGTCATCCTATTAACTTACCAACTACCGCTTCTTAGTCTCCCTTTTAATTCACCAACCACCAAGTTAATCCGTCCCTTTTCTCCGTCTGATCTCAGTCACGCCTTTGTTCCCCATCCAGTTCTCAACTCACCTCCCTTAAGTTCAGATCCTTATTCCTGGTACAGCTGACCATAATAAAGAGCTGAAAGTGGTAGAAAAGTCCTGCTCAGACCCAGATGGATTAAATATAAGGAGACATAATCTGTAAATTTCAAAGTAGTATCTTCTGGGTATGTGCAAACAGCAATTTTTCAATTATAGCTTGATTGAATGGAAGCAGATTTTCTTGGGACATGCAAAATATTTTTTCCTATCTTCTTTCTCTCTAATGTCTGTCTGGCCCAGGACGTTCCCTCAAAAATATGAGTGTAGACAGGTGATAATCTTGAAAGTTTTGAAATAATCTTTTAAAACTTGGATGAATAAGAAATGATAGACAAACTTAATCAGATATGGTACTACCTACTACCTGCCTGCAAAATAATATAAGTAGTATGTAAGCACATAATTTTTACTGACCTTATGCATGCCAACCAGTACCTTTCATTACATAATGGCTACATGCAAAAGTTGTATATGTAAATATACTGCATTGCTGTGTTTAAAATTATTGAGAATGATAAGGACTCAAGCCATATGCACAAACATGTACTTGACCATGCACACTTGAACCTAGGCAGTGCCTAGATGCTACTCATCTAGGAAGCAAAGGATCTGAGAATATCTAGATTAGACTGTATGTTTGCTAAAAGTATGGTGCTGTCAAGCCTAACTTTTTTTTTCCTAATTTTAATCCCATTGCTGCTGGTTGCTTTTACTATTGCTTGTTCACATTCATCATAACTGGAGAATATGTGAACCTGCAGATTTAGATTCACTGTAGATTTTGTTCCCCCTCAAGCTTACTGACTTGGTCTGTTTTTTTCAGTAGGATTGACTTTACCATGATTGCTTATCAGGGTAGTATTCCACATGAGTGAGGTCAGCAGAATTCAGCCACTATTTATGGAATTTCCCAAAAGATTTGTTTATTTGTGTTTAGTCTAATCCCTTTACTCTCTCAATATAGATTATTAGAAGCAAGATTTATTTTTATTTTTTTTAAATGAGCAGGAGTCTCTTGATCAATGTTAAGTAAACCCACAGGGCAGAATATAAATGTGTATGTACAAGTGATGTATTACAGTCTAGATTTAATAGTTATTTACAAATGTTTGCAGACATTGTCTTATGAGCTTCATAGACTGGAATTATTAGAAGGGCTTAATTTAAGAAATGTAATCAGAATATAGGCATGGAACAACTTATTTTGCTACGTGAAAGTATATGTTTAGTCATCCACTTAATCCATTTTGTTAAAAAAGAATAGGGGTTTGTTCAAGCTACTTTTTCTTTGATTTATTTTCCATCAAGCCTTTGAAAATGAAGTCTTACTCTTTATTTTTCTTTTAAATGTGTGCTGCCTTTAGTGTTTATGGAAAGCTTATCATGTGTTAAGAGTGTGACACCTTCTTGTCTGATCATTCCTGGATTATTTGATAGAATTAAAAGTGGTATTTCAAAGCATGGTCGTTGGAAGAAGGTCCTTTACTGACCTGTTAATGTATATGATATTGTGTGCTTGAGTGGCTGCCTTTACCACAGAGTGGTACGCATATGCAATATGATGCTTTGAAGCACTAAGTTCAAACAAAGTACGTTTTAATAGTATTGCAGAGACCTGCTAATTTTCCCCCATTTGAAACTGTTCTCTCCTGAGCATACTGGTGATATAGTAATGTAATAATACCAAGTGCTCTTAGCACCTGCTGCGAGCTCTTACTACAGGTGGCATGTTAGGGGGTTGTCTGCGCTGTCAGTGTATTTCCACAGTTTTTCATTAGTGTCTTTTGTAGCCCCGCTTAGCTTTTCTGTAGCAGAGTCCTGATCACCAAGGTGAGATGGATAGGTCTCATTGATGTGTCAGCTTGCTACAGAAACTGTTGCCCCCTGTCCTTAAAAAGTTATATAATGCTTGGTAAGTGCTTCCCAAACTTCTGGTGTTTTCAGTCTGTGTACTGAGGATTCTGAAAAAAGGACTGGCCACTGGCTTGTTTTTTTCATGCAGTCTCATTTCCTGTTCTCAACAGCTGAAACATGTTGTAATCTTATGAATCCACTGGAGAAGAAATAAGGGTATGCTTAATATTTCATACTTAAAGCAGATCAGATGAACACAAATTCTCTTTGTTTTCCGCTTGCAGTTTATGCAAGTTAATATGCAACATGCTTTTGCCACATATATTATGGTTTGGTATTCTGACACAAATGGAAAACAAGTGTGATTCCATATCCAGAGGAAGTATAATGAATTCAGGGAACACTTCGCATTCAAGTATCTTAACCGTTTGCATACAGTGAGAAAACATGCAAGTTACAGTGCTTGCAACAGATACTTTAAGGGGTTTAGTACAGATCTGGAAAATAACATTCTTCTGTATAAGGCCAGATTTTAGCATTGCATTCGTACCTGGCTGCATGTTAATGTATGTCTTCATTGTTGTACCTTTGAGGATTAGCACTCAAATGTTGTTATCAGTGATCATGTTAGTCTCGATACATACTATTATTTTTATGTCACATAACACCTTACAGAGTTTACCTAATCAGATGGAATATGCAAGTATTTCTGCCTTTTGTATGCAAAAGAGTAGCTGTCAAGTTGTGTTATCTTTGTCAAGCTGTGATATAGAATGTGAGACGCCTGAATGATGACCCCTTCATCCCACCTACTTCTAAATTTTCATGTAGTAAAATCAAGTTCCCACAACTGATAGCTGTTCAATTCAGAATATTAAGTAACTAGGGTTTTGGACCATGCAGTAATATAAACTTGATACAGTGACTCCTGGAAACCAATAAATATCATTTTAAGTGGAAATGTGCAATTAAAGGTTGATTTTTATAACACATTATAGAATGTTGTCTGAATAAAATAGCTTATTTGCAAAATTAGTTTACTTTGTATCAATTTGTGCTTTTATAACATAGTGTAATGAAAAGGTAACATTGGCCATTAATGCAAGTAGATTCTACGTACTTTGATTAAGAAGCACATTTTACTTGTTTCTACTACGAATATGATTTTTGCAGTCCGTGAGAGAGTTAATACAGAAGGCTCTGTGAACTGCAATTCAGTAATAGACATTTTGTGAAAGTGGTTGTGAATTAGACAACGTTTTTTCCATAGTTACATTTTTCCTAGAAATTAAACTGGAATATGAAGATGTGTATAATGTAAAATGCACTGAATGATTTGGAATTATATTCATTTGCTTTTTTGTTGGTTTTGCTTTCTTTTTTTAATTGGTTCTGCCAATGAGCTGTAACATATGCCTCTCAAGCTGCTGATTCAGTTACATGGATCCCAGGGCATTAAAACATAATGGAAAGAAGGAAAAAAAAAAAGAGGAAGAAAAAAAAAAATAGCTAGGCAGAACCTCAGAGCCTGGGATGTGATAATTTGCTGACAGGTAAATTTTGAATTACCAACTTTTTTAGGTGCTGGCATATAGAAAGCCCAGATATGCAGATAATTGGTCTTTCAGGTAGGAAGAAATGGTCCCTGTATGTTTTTGAGATTCAAGAATTTGAAAAGTAGTCAGAGACTTTGGAACAAACTCAGAGTACTTAGGATGAGACTCTTTGGGAGGAAAAGACAAACCACTGAACAACCTTTAATGCTATCTAAGGAAAGAGACCAGTCAGTTCTGAAAATACTGATGATATTGTAATATTCAGATTATATGTAATTCATATCGTCAGGCTTTTTCCTGTAGTTCAGAGGTCCTGAAATTATAAGGTAGTTGTTATCTCATTAAAATATGCATTCTGTGTTTTGCTTGTGGTATATGAGAACTTGGAGGCTTTACTGTACTTAGAAAGCACTTGAGAGGTGTGATGCAGTAGTTTCATTGTAAATGAATATGTATTTCCAAATTGTATTTCCATTTTGTGTAGGGGTTTTTTTGAAACTGCTTTCCTGTGCATCATATTAAATGGAAAAATAAAAAGGATACCATGTTAATATTTTTAATCATGGCTAGATCATTAACCTAGTTTGATACATTAGCTCCGTACAAAGTGCAGCTCTAACTAGAATATCTAATGTAATGTTAAAGACTAATTTGGGAAACATATTCCTTCAGAATATGTTTCCTTTAAGCCATGTAAACCTGTGCCATGAAAATAAAGGCCAACTGTATATTAAAGAATTTTTACAAGTATCTGATTTGCAGTTCCTGCTGATAGATCTGTGGAAGTCAATATTGCTTAAAAATGTCATTAAAACTAAACATTCCTTACCTGGGTATCAAAGTCATTTTCTCTGGTTCTGCTTAGGAGGTTGGACCATTATGCTCTTTCACTGACTGTCTATGTGAGCAAGAAAAGAAATTATTTTACATATATATATATATATATACACACACACACACACACATATAGAAAATATTTAATGTATAAGCATTCCAAGTAGTCAGTCTTGGTATAGACCAGATTTGTCCAAGAGAATGGGAATATAACAATGCTCTTCACTGTTTTCTTTAACTCTGAGATTGCTGTGGCATTTCTTGTACCTGTATTTCCCATCAAGTAGTAGCATGGGCATTTGTATGGGAGTGGAGTCTATGGGATCATGTAACTATGAAGGCATTTGTTTTTTGTATGAAATGCAGGTATGCTAACCATGCAACTGATGTAATGAATAATTTGACACTGCAACAGTGAGATGTTTGTATACTAGGCTGATGAGCAGTAGGGGAGTAGAAACAGATCTTGGTTGGTGGTAGCTGCCTGGTGGGGCCAACAGTGGGCTGAAAGTTCAAAGGGTGCCAGAAGTGGGCAATGGGAGAGGCAGGTGCTTGTAATACGATTCTATTGCACCAGGTACCAGAAGGCCTGCAGTGGAGAGCTGGCTTTTGCCCAAAGAACTCTGATGACAGTTTAACCAGCTCTGAATCTATTCTGAATGCACTGCAGACCAGTAAGAGCAGTTCAACCCCACAGTGATCTGTTTATTTTGGAAAGGGCAAGATATGATATAGCTAAGACTTTTAACACTAGGAATAGTAGCAAATCCTGTCGTTGAAAGAGAAACTCAGGGCTCTGTGAGTTGGCTTCTATATTCCATCAGAAAAGAATATAAATGTGACTCTCAGAGTGGTGCTGTAAGCTGAATTGATTTTGAGATACTTATTAGCAACTGGATCACCATTTTCTCTCTAACAAGTAAAAACTAGAATGGGCAATCCTAGGACTGGATAAGATAAGCCGGGTCTAAATATCTAAGTTTAAAAAGCCTTCAAGCCTTCGTTTAGTCGAATACTCAAAGGCACCAAAGCAAAGATTTCTTTCAGTACAGTGACCTTGAACAGTCCAGTGACCTTATTTCTAACAAACTTCAACCTCTTTCTGCTTTTAGTCCTCCTCTCAGCTGCAGAGGCTCTGGGCTGCATCTCGGGTGTTATAAACCAGGATCGCTCCTTTGAAGCTGTCAGCTTACATCAAGTGAAGATCTGATCTGCTGTTTGTAGCTCAGTCTCAAACAAATGGAATCATTCTCTGACATTGCTTGACTATCTTATTTCAACAGAAATCCATTAAGGTTTCTAGCCAATGCCTCCAATTCATCTTCGGTATATTTGAGCTGAGGTCAGTGCTACACCAGGGATTAATTATCCCGCTGGGTTAAGGGTTACTTTTCCTGCACCAAATAGAATACACATCAGAACTATTGCCATTCCAGTATTTACTTCCTTTTAACATGTGTTGTTGGCTTAATAGCAAGTATTATACTTAAAATTGGGCCTCTCCCTTAAACAAAGTTACTTGTCATACCTTAAGAATAAGCTGCTTTCATATGGCATAATGCAAACCAGTTTCATACAGTGTTCTTCTGTATCCCTTAGCTGTGATTAGAGAGGAAGATGATGAGCACAGTGCCCTGTCAGAACTGTGTCACTGTATCTTCTACAGGAAGTAGAGAAAGTAATGGGCAGAGACACACTGTAAGAGCTGAAAATACAGAACTGTAACACATAAAACTGTAGAAATGTTCATATGGTATTGGTTGTGCAATTTAGAAAGAAATTTAAACAACTGGTTTCTAAAGTGAAATAAAATGGGTACATGTAATATAGTGCTATGTCAATATTGAAGAAACAAAATGGCTGAGAAATGCCTATGACAGTATAAATCTGTAGAGGTTGTTGCAGAACACATGGGGGAAACTTTAAGGGTAAAAACTGGTCTAAGTCCAAGTTACATGGATGTGGTGTAAGTTGTGAGAGGTGGTGTACTGCCAGATGACTAGTCAGACATTGAAATGTCTAATATCTATCAAAAAGGAACTGTTTCATTCCAAACTAGAATATGGCATTCAGAGAAACGAGGGAAAAAAGAAATTACCATCTGCATCTACCACGAACAGGTTGACATTTCTAACTGTATTTTTATGTTTTTTCCTCTGAATAATAACAGGGCTCAGTGTAAGAATTCATAAAGATGGATTTGTGTCAAGCCTGGGTGACAGGCAGGTGTTTGTCAGCATAGCACTACATATGAAAGATGGTCAAATTAGCTGAGTAAGTTTCCACATATGTCATATGTCACTGCATTTCCTAAAGTGAAAGATCACTGTGTTATCTAAAATGAAGATGCAGAACTATGATGGGAGACCTTGATATGCAGGTGTTACTTATACAGTGAGTGTGAAAAATTAGATCATACCCTCACACATCAAGTTCACATTTTCAGATTCTAGGAGGATGACCCTATAATGAACACTGACTGAGTTCACTTTCAGGACTGTGCCATTCATAAAGCGTTTGTCATGCTCTCCTACCACAACATAATCAGGGCCCTATGAGTGAGTAATAGCCTTGTATTCATAGCAAGGCAATTTATTATCCTATATGTAAAATGACAACTTCATTATCATTCACTATTATAAAATAGCAGGGAAAGTAGCAGTTGAAATAAAAAGGCAGCTTTTTAAATAATTCTTTTTACACTATGAAAATCCAATACATAAATTTGTGGCATGTAACATTTTTGTTAATCTATGAAGAATTTAACTTGATGTTCCATGGCATACTTCACTGATGCTTCATCATTAGATTTAGAGAGAAAAATTTGTAGTGACTGGTTGTAGCATCATGTTTTTTTCCAACCAGCTATGCACCTCTTAACTGCATTTTCAGATTGGCAAAATTCCGCCTCAGGTACTTTGCTCACCAACCCAAGGTATTGACTCTAGGCTTTGCAGTTTGATGCAAGTTGGTAAACCGACTGCAGATACTTAGTTCTGGTCACAATACAGTGCTAAATACTTGACAGGTGATTGGCCTTCTCATGGTTTTTGCTGTTACTTCCATGAGGCCTTCATCATCCATATGCAATAAGCATCTGCTCATTTAGCTCCTGCTGGTAATGCTGCCTTTTCAGGACAAGAGGAACACTTCCTTGTCAGAATAATTGTATTTACCCATCTTTTCTGTCATCTATTGATATTTCTGAGAAAGCAACCTTTTTAAGAAAACATTAATTTGCTTCAGATTATATATGTTGATACCCATCATTTTATGAATCTAGAATAAATGAAATAATTGACTATGATAGGCAAGTAATTAAGTAGACATAAAACAGGTTACATAATAAGGTCTGATCCAGTTGGTGGTTTGAAGGTCCTTTGCAGTATGGCAAGGTTGGAATCATTAACTGTAACTGGGAAGGCAAGTTAAGTCCATTAGGAGAGAGAAACCACAAACCATCAGATTACAGAAGGATGGAAACAGCGTGAAGCTGAAAGGGCTGGTAGAACTCTTCCCCCACCCCACCTCCCTTATTTTAATAACTTTTCTGCACCAATTCTCTTCCCAGAGATCACTCAGAGTTATGGCCAGGCCTCATCTGACACACTTCAGGGATCTCTCATGTAGCCCACCTGAGGAATTACTTTCCAAGTTTGTTACTACTTTAATCAAATCTCATGAGAGGGGGCATTGATTGTTGCTGCAATGCGATTCTTTTGGAAAAACGTCTGCGAGATGAAGGCATTTGCATTCTAGTACTGTTAGGGCTCAATAATGAGTAATCGATATGATGAAGGCCAAGACAGAAAGTTATACTGAACCAGCAAATAAATTTATTAGGAAAAAAAGGAAATTACTCATGTAAATCTTAAATAAAAATAAATTGCTTTGTTGTATGAGCACCTCAGGGTCTCTGAGCTGGTCTGTGTCACAACACCCTTATGACCTAAAGAGGTTTTCTGTTTTTCTCATTTGTAGATAGTGGAACTAAGGTGAAGGGAACTTGCAAAGAATGAGAAAGGCAGGCATAGCTGGGACCTTCTGCATTCCAGCACAGAAATGTAACTGCTGGACTGCCCTTCTTACAGCCTTTGCCAAAGACAGAGATTTTTGCCAAGATAAAAATGTCTCTAGTCAGAGAACAGTTATATGCTTTTTTTCTTTTTTCCAGGAGGACGTACAAAGACTTAAGAATTCTCTCCCTGACCAATTGTATGACACTTTGGATAAATCTTTATATGCAATAATATTCAAGGACCTAAGTAATACATCATATTTGATCTGACCAGGCATAAATCATTTATTCATGATATATCATTCATAACTTGATTCACTGACTCATCTTTAGACAAGACAAGGTCAGTAGAAAAAAAATGATTAAGCTTTTTGCCTGCAGGAGGAAGAAGCTTAAACAACAAATTCATCTTCACATCTGACCTCATGAAACTTGACAGAGAAGATATTTTTAAAATAGAAGTAGACTTAAAAAGCCAGCTTTTACTCCCAATTACACTAGTTTAAATCCACAGTCACTCTGCTGACTATAGAGTAAATGGGAAAAGCCTCTACAAGTCAGTGGAATCACTCTGAAGTTCTTACCACCAGGGAAGAATTTGGCTCTGAAAGAGGGGGCTTGGACATTTAAAGTTGAAAGTAATGTGCCTGAATATTTTATTGGATCAAAGATGGCAAGTCAGACTCTGTACCCAGTCATATCATTATAAATCTGGCAAGATGACATGAAATTTCAGACTAGTCTAAGCCTTCTGGCAGGCTGGACTAAACAGCCTCCTTGATTTACAGTTAATGTTTTTGCCTGTGTTACTATTAAAATTTCATTTCAATGGACTTCTTGGACTGTCCTTGACAGCAGCATCTTTAGAACTGGTCACTTTTGTTAAATAACAGAAGGTGCAAGAGTATGTCATTTCCCTGCAGTGGTCCTAGTGCTCTGACGTTTGCCAAGCCTTTGCTCATAGAAGAGGACAAAGTCTTCCTCACATTTTATTGCAGTGCTGGTAACATTCATTGTGCAATAATTATTTCAAGGGGAAATAATACCATGCTTCACGTAAGGCAAGGCAGATCCTTCAAGCCATAAACTTGTCCATGTGCTTAAGTGGCCAGAGGGCACAGTAATATTCAAGTAAGCATGTATGCATTTATTTTAAAATTAAGCAAACTAAAGCAGTGTGTCAAAATTGAACTTGATTCCATTTGGTAGAAATCTCAACTTATTTGGAGTTCTTGGAGTGATTGAACACCTTTATCTGCTTTATTTCTTTATTTCATTTCTATCAGTGAAACTGATAGAAATGGAGGGTGCTAGTATGTAGAACCCTCTGTAATAATTCTATTTGTTTTTAAGAAACAGGGGTGGAAATGCCTAACTGTGAAAACGGCTGGAATCAGCATTTTGTATCAATGTACCTGGAAACAGATACAAGCAAAAGAAGATGATACATTAGAAAAGAAACAGACTTTAAGATACCTCATAGGTGTGTGTTTGCAGAGAAATTTTGGGGGGCTTTACTTTCTTTTTGGCTTTTTATATTTCAGACCTGTTATATTAGAGGGTAACTGACCAAACCTTACAATTACGATGTGAGCTGGAGAGTCCTTGAGCGGTGCATTTCCCCTACAGATCGACCTAAAAACCGATGCGAAATAACCTAGTGCTAATTTCACATCTCCAGTGTTCAGTAGCCTTTAAAATTTCTCATGTCTTTGCTCTGTGATTGTGCTTTAGGCAGTAGCGTAGAACAGTAATATATTAGCTCAAAGCATGGAATGGAATTTTCTTATATCACAGTTCACACAAGGAACACTATCTGTATTTTTTTTCTATAAGAATAAACATTTTAATCAATTTAATGAGTTTAAAGGTAAATTCCTCATAGGCAGCTAATAAGAAGTACAGTACCATCTACAAAAAAAAAAAAAACCCCAAAAAAAAAACCCCCAAAAAAAAGACCATAGAACATGACAACTAAAGCAAGAATTCAGAGTCCACTCTTCGTAAACCCGCTTACTTTGTGAACTTGCAGCAACAAGTCATTAATAAATAAACACATGGAACACTCATGACATATCCAAACCTAGCAAAATAACCTTCATGTTTCTTTGATCATGTAAAAACATTTACATTAAAACTGAAATAATTTAACTTCTTGTATTATGGCTAATGTTAGCCTCTTCATGGTTTCTAAAGACTGATGTTGTCTGCAATGCAGTGATTCTCTCTAGAAAAGGCTTCCATCCAAGGCAGCAATGACCAGATGTCACGTTGATGAACTGTGCAAAGTTCCAGTGTATCAATGTGTGTTGCTGTTCAAGGGGAAGAGGAAAACACAGATAGGGACCCTACCCGCATCCTCAGGGTAAGCAAAGAGGGGTCTAGGGACAGTTTGACCTACAGAGAAGCTGGGAAATGAACCAGAACTGAGCTTGTAAAGTGGAATTTTCCTCCATGTTAAAAATACTGCATTTTCGTTCCATGTGATTTTTTTTGCCCTGCCAATCATGATTACCTATACACATAATGATCCTAAAGGAAGAGGTGGGCAGTGGCTCCCAGCGATCATGTAACATGATCACTTAGTGATTCCTTAAGAGTGTCGTATAGGATGGCAACACACTGATTTTGCAACAGCAGGAGTTAGCCAGAAGGATTCACTCTCGAAGAGAAAGGACTTTCTCTGAAGCCTTTAGGCTTTAGTTTTTAATACTATATTCATCCTGCATAACTGTCAGATTGTGTAGATCCTAAACTTATTCTGAAGTCTACTCTATTTTAAACCAGAGAGACAAATCATTTGTTCAAAGCTAGCCTGTTTGTTTCTCTCCTTTTCTTTGTAACTCCTTATGCATAGATCTCTCTTCTGGTGTCATTAAGATTCCTGCAGAGGATTCCTAATTGGTTTCAAGGACACTGTTGCTTCACACTATTCTAATGACACCTTCCATTACTGCTTTTCTATTTCTCACCCATTCAAATGAACTGTTACACTGCTATTATTAAACAACTTGAATGAAAATCCTGATAAAATGCTACTTTTATTTGCTGAATAAAATATTTCTGTAATATTGTCCAGTTAAACTTTACTGTTACCTCATGATTAATTTCTAAAGCATAAAGCCTTTCCTTGTGGTATTCTTCTCGTCATTGCCTGGGAATTTCCTGGTGAACCAGTGCTGTATTACCTTAGCGAATGTGTTTCTACATTCCAGTTCACTCCTATTTTATCCATTGCAGAACACCCCTGTTGCCCCATTTCTACATTCCAGTTCACTCCCATTTTATCCATTGCAGAACATCCCTATCGCTCCCTTTCTTCCTGCTATAAACATTGTGTAAAGTCACACTCTTGCTTAGTTTATTTGAAGTATTTTACAACACTATAATTTTAGACCAAAGCCCTGTTTGCTTAGAATTGAAGACCTTACACTTCTTGGAAGATTACCCACACACTACCCTTTAACTTGATACATTTTCTTATTTAGACTCGTTCAGCTATGTATTTACTTTATATAAAAAAAAGATGCCAAATTGAACAAATTGCTGTGCTAATAACCTTAGTCCAGAGATGCATAATAAATCCTATTTAAGCCTTGTCTACCCTATAACACACATACGGGAAATATTTTTTACAGGTCAATATTAAATTTATATAATCCCAGCACTAAGCACATCTATTCATTGTTTTTTAAAAAATGAAGAAATAAATTGCTATTAACACCCTTTTTCATATTACCTTTTTTTTGAATGAGTAGAGCCATGCTGTAAAGATAGGAATATATCATTCAGCATGTCTGGCTGTATTTCCCAATTGCTGTTAAGAACAAAAACTATTAATACTAAAACATGGTGCTCGATGGATGGGGTCAAAATTATTCTGCAGCTGTAGCAATATTATAATTAAAGAGATCTGTATATGGCAAAAAAGGAGAATATTGACCCATTAATACACTTTTGAAAATCGAAGACCATTTATCTCCTAGTAATTCTAGCATGTGTTCAGTGTTACATGGTTTTTTTCCCTCTAAATGAAGGACAGAAAAGCCATTTAAAATCTAAAAGTGGTTGAATCTATAAATGATACTTGAAAGTCCAAAACTTGTGCTGCATTGTATCAAAGCAGAACAGGAAGAGCACAGAGGGACACTACCTGGAGCAGCTGGAAGTCTATGAAGATCTGTTCTGGCTTTCAGATTGGGTAAGTGCTTTATCATATAGAGGAAGTGTTATTGTTCCGTTATATGTGTGGGGTAGTTAAGCATAAATGTAATGCCCAGAGCCATTCATGAGAACTCAGAAAAAAACCTCTAATATCTGCAGTCCACTGTTCTATTCACTGGAACACAGTGCTTTTCTGCGTGCCACAGGGTGGCCTGTGCTACATGAACTTTTTAAATCAGCAGGGAGGTGCCTGCTGCATTCTGCCATCAAAGGCAGAGCACCCAGCAAGAGCAGGGTGGCATGAGCGCCATCCCAGATGCCTGTCTTTAAGTGGGTGTCAAACTGGGAGAACTACAGTTGTCGATGCCGCTGCCTGGCATAGTGGTATGTAACTCCACAGTGCCATGTTTGAAAGTGCCCGTGGAAAGTAACAAAGCAAACAGTGGTGCCTCAAAACTACTTATGATCCTATTCAAACGTGGGAATACTCACAATTTTTGTTGCTGTGGTTCTTCCATAGGAAAAATATTACATTTTTGCTGTGCTGAGGTTCCTCTGCCATACTTGCCATGGTTGCAGTTCTGTACCTCTGTCCTGAGAGTGAAAATACTAACTCTTAGAATTTGTTTGCTGTTTTGCATGACATAAATGTTTGGGGCTTCCATTTTTTTCCTAATTGACTATATGTTTTGACATACATTTAACATTTGACATACAGTTAACCCAAAAGCCTATGTGAGATCATCTCACTACAGGTAGACAGGAAACTCTTTTCTGTAAAACTTACAATCTTTCTTCATTAAGATATAATATTTTTCACCATTTCTCAAAAAAAGCTAATAAGCAAAGTCTTCTGTGCCCACTTCAGAGTTTTTATCTTATGTTCCCTGTGGTAAGTTCAATAAAATCAACAAAATCTCCATCTCTTTATTTTTAAGAATTGTTCTGTACTAAATCTAACTCAGATATCTAACTCAAAAATCTTTCATGTTCCATGAGCAAAAAGAGTAGCAGACAACTAAAATCCTTGAAAATGTGTTCTGCTACAGCCACATTACCACTGTTAGGGGAAGAAGAATGGTTGTAATTTTCTGATGTTGTGTCTTTATTGAAAAGATTTAAGAAAAAGATGTTTTTTATTGGAAAGATATCAATCTTGAAGGTCTTTAAATTCGGTATTTTCAAGAACTCTTCAATCACCTGTAGGGAGTCCAGTCAGTAACAAATATGGCATTGTTGTATTTCTTAATTCATGCTTTTAGTATACATAGGTAAGAATTTTGTTAATTCCATGATGACAATATTAGCAGAAACCCCAAAAATGTGTTTTAGTCTAGCTCAGATAAAATAAAAGGAAAAATTAATTGTTTAATTCCACGATCATTTTGGGTATGTAATAAAAAAAAAATAAATATATCACTGCTTTGTGCTTAATTTCATATTGAAACTGCTTTGTCACATTAAATATTTGCTGACCTTACAAGAATTGAGGGATGAAATTAATGTCACTGGTATTTAAAATATCAGCTGACTAGGTATCAGTTAGTCATTACCAAGTTCCAGTGAAGAACTGGCTTGTGATCTACAACAAACTGCATTCTCTGTTAAGAGTGTTATCTCTCAGGCAAAACAACCAGCACTCTGGGCAGCAGGTGCCCAAGAGATCCCGGGGAACTCGGCAGCATTCTGCTACTGTGGGCAGTGTCCTTCAGGTCAGTGTACGAGTCTCCTTTCTGTAGTTCTTCTGGGAAAATTTCGAAGTAGATTAGATTTCCTCTAAAATGTATAGTTAAACATGGATGTGGTATGGCACTTTTTCAGATTCAGTGTTAGTTTTATAAAGGTAGTTGCTTCCTATGACAAATATATGTGTAGTTCATGTAAATTTCTTAATTCCTCAATATCTCTTTCCCATGAAAACTGTTAAACTGTGTAAATGCAAGGTGTTATCTCTTTATTGGTCACGGGGGGGAGGAGGTGTAATTAGCATCCAGTTTTTCTGCCCTATAACAGAACAGCCAGAAGAATAAAATGAGAGAAGAAATGAAAGAAAATAATTTTCTGTCTGGTTTGTATTACATTTTTTTTTCTGTTTCACATTGTTTTCATGCAACATAGGTAATTTAGCTAGCATAGTATACTCTACAGATTGACCAGTAATGAAAAATAGAGAAGTTATATGTGTCTATTACATATGAATTGTTTTATTAAAAACCTATAATCTGTTACAGCTCTGTCTGAAATGAACGAAGATGCATAACATTCTGTATGCAGTCTGTCTTGCATCTTCTTAAAGTAGGTATAAATTTGAAGTTCAGTTGCCATAGTTTGGGCCATTTTTAATTTTTCATTTTTCACCCTGACCAGCCTGCAATATACAGCAGCATGCAAAGAAAATACAAATTCCCATTAAACAAAATCCAATGCCTTTTTCTGGTTCAGCCAATATAGTGATAATGAAACATGTTTGTTGTGTATCTTTAAAAATTATCACTCCTCGGTTTCCATCTTCCCACTCAGCCTGTGACCCCAATGGCCTTGAAATGGATTAATTTTGTTCCCATACATTAAATCTATTTTTAACAGGTTTATTTTATAATACTGACATTTCTGTTGTAGGGAAAATACTTGTGTGACATTTTAAAGCCAGGCTTTTTCCAAATTGAGAAATGAGCTCTAAGATCTGTGAAAATATTCCAGAGCCTTAAAATGTTTGTATTATTTTCTGGGAAGAAGCAAAATTTAAAGCTTTAAAACATGGCTCCAATCTTCTCTTCCAAAAGGCTGGCTGAATTAAATATTAAGTAATCTTTGCTCCATACATTGGGGGAAAATGGTGAGTTTGGTATATGAGGCTTTTAGAGAGATCTGCTGCTTGATGCCGTGGTGCCAGGATGGCATATGCAAAGGCCTTTCTCTAGGCATAATATGTGTTAAAGTTGAGAATTTACAGTCTGAGAGATAAATGGAAATCAGGAATCTAAATTCTTTCTCTGGCTGTGAATGTCCCTGGCTAAGCAAATAGACATGCTTCGTTTACTAAAGAAGTCAGATATCTCAGATTTAAAATATGATTTAGTAACATGCATGCATAATCTCATGTCATGTGAGGGAATATGGGTAAAGCAGTATCAGCTGTGTGAAAAACTAAGTCCCGTAATTAGCTTTCTTTCCATTTGGGAACAAATAGCTGTGCAGTAATATTAGAAGAGCATTACTGAAACTAATTTTCAGTAATGTGACTCCTTGATGTTACAAACACATGAATCCCATAAAATAAAGTTAATTGAATTTTAAAAGGCCACTTACAGCTCACACATCAGGTAGCTTTCTGTACCTCATCATCAGAAATATTTCTTTGTGAGAGAAAAGCAGAACAAAACCAGAGTATCAAAAATGAAACAGCTCTCCCTCTGCCCCAGACTGATTACATATTCTTTCCAAATATCCTGCACATTTGATGTGTTGGCACTTCTTATTGGAGACGTCTGTTCTTGACCCCAGTTACAAAATGAAGTAGCATTTCATAAGAGGAGAACCATGTATGTGAAAGATCAGAAGAGGATTCCCATATCAAACAAGCAGTTTTGAAAAGAAAATCTCACCCTCTCTATAGTGTCAAGGACAAATCAAAGATGGACTAAACGAAACCAGATGCAAGAAAGCTGGACAAACTATAACCTTACCCTGCAGATAGATTTGAAGACAGTCAATATTCTGCACTAGCACAGTTGACTAGTGATGACAAAAGAGTAGCCATGGAGTTGACAGTCTACAGCAAGGAAGAATATAGCATATACATCCGCAGAACTGGGTATTAACAGAAGAAGAAGTAGCCACCCATTTGCAGAGTGAAAGCAAACACTGAAAAGCTTGTCTGAGCTGTTGCAACTAACTTGGCTAATAGGTGTTTGGACTAGATTGTGGCCAAATCAATATGGTGAGAAAGCAGGGTGAAAAAGAAATGAAATGTTCTTTCATCTTTTGCCCTAGTGAAAGGCCATCTTGTCACCGGTATCATTATCTCAAGTTCTTGCCAAAGTGTAGTCCCCAAGAAGCCACCCACCAGCCGATGCTGTGGTTCAACTGTCACTCTTATCAGTGCCCATGGATTTTAGTAGTATGAGGAGTTGTCTCAAGCCCACCTAATCAGACCTTAACCCCTAGTAGCTGTTTTTCAAAGGAAATCCCTTGGGAGTCATCAACCAGTTAAAAATGCAATCATTCTTGTGCTGCAAAGGAGAAAAGAAAAATTAATAATCAAAGCTGCATAATGAGCAGAATGGCAGCTTACTTATGGAAGGTACATTTTCATCTCCAGCCAGTGAGAAAGAAATGACTTCTGAGAATACAAATGAGGAAAAGCAAATACCTCAAAATCTTTGGGAGGAAATTTTGACTTATCAGATAATGAGCTAGCTTTTAGTGATGAGAATGATAATGATTCCATTACTAATACTGATAACAATAACAATGGCTGTGTGTGAGCTTAGCAACATCAAATGGTTTGCATCTGGTGAAAGAATAAATTGTTAATATAAAAATAAGAGAGACATGAAAAGATAGAGATTTTTTTTAAAAAAAAAGGCAGTAAAGACACAAAGTAGCCTAACAGTAATAATGAATTATACGAAAAAAATAGAATAAAGAAATAGTTATTTTTATTTACAGAAGCTAGAATAAAATTGTCAGGGAGAGGAAACATTACTAACTTGAATTCAAGCCTATCCTACTACCATCCTCAAGATTGAATGCCATGATAAATAGTCAGATGGCCAGAAAGCTTGTTAGATGTGCCATTTTTTGCTATCCTGATCACTTGGGGCTCTCTGGAGGGAGGGGAACCAGAGGCCTAAGTCAGTGTCCTTGGTTTTTCTAGAGCTGAGAACTTTGCATTTCTTTAAGAATGATCCAATGACAGCTATTGAAAGCCAGTTAGTCTGAAATATGACCTGCTTTCCCTTGATAATAACAGAGCCTTCTCATATACATCAATAGATATTGGAATGAAACCAAAACTATCAAGAAGACTGATAATGACTGAACTAATTAGGATAGTTGGTTATCAAATATACACCTTAAACTGTTTCACAAATCACAGCCTGCCAGATTTAGCCTCAAGGGAAGTTTCTGCAGAGTCAACATGAGAAGTTATGTTGATACAGAGAATATTATCATCTGCTGACATTTACCTTCCATCCCTTTATCTAAAATCATGCCTCTATTAATTCATGATCTATGATAAGTAAAATATACATCAGAGGAATACTTTATGTAATAAATGCAGCATTGTAATTTCCAGCCAAGCAAGGCAAAGCTACAGTTTTCATGAACTTCAGCTTCTCACTTGGTACTCTGAAAGGAGTGAACCGATGGACTGATTCCAGTGGCCCTTAATGATAGTACTTCTACTGTTGATTGGAATACCCTCCCTCATGCCTTGCATGTAGGTTCTCATCAGTAACATTCAGGGCGAAGGTGAATTTAGTTAAACATGGACTAAAAAAATGTTATTTGCCTGTAAGCTTCAGCTGATATCCTCTGTCACCATGGCTGCCAGAATGGCTTGCCAGTTACGACGACTACTGTACTGCTTACTGAAAGCATTTGGTCCTAAGTGAGCAGCTTCAGGGCAAGGTTTCAGGACTTGCTGGTGAAATAGCACAAGTATATGACAAATATTTTTTTTAAAAAAAATATTAAAAACAAAACAACAAACCAGGTAGTTTCCTCTACTCTTTTTTTCCTTGTTAGCTCATCCTGGCAGTCTGAAAGCAGATTTAACAAAAGAGACCAAGGCATGGCAGAAAAGTGGTATTTTCTCTGCACTGAGTATTTTCAGCTGCTGTCTAGGTATGATTGGTGTCAACTGTACTTAATATTATACAGCTATTCTAAGTGTCAGACTATTAAAAACAACCCTTTGATCTCTCTTTATTGTAGTTCCAAAATTTCCTGTCCTGAAGAAAATTGGTGTGGGTGCAAATGTGGAAAAAGTAGTCTAACAATTCAAAGGATTTATTCCAGAAAAGTTAGTCACGCTTTTTTGATATAATTTCCTGTAAGTGGAAATAAAATACTTCCTTCTTTTACTTAAAATGTTTGATGGATCAATTGTATACCAATGCATGAAAGTTAGTTGCTACAGTAAGATAGGTTATCTGACTCCAATTGGTATCCAAGTCTGACGTGAGCCCTTCCTTCGCAAGTTGCTGTACCAAGACACACTCTTCATGCAGCTCTGCAGTTTTTGTTGTCGTGATGGCAGGTTGGCCTTGAACTGTGGCCAGGTGCCAACACAGCCCTCCTGCTCCCGCTCCTCATGAGGACAGGGGAAGAAAATGAGGTGAAAATGCTGTGTGGGTCAAGATAGCGACACGGAGATTGCTTACCTGTTACTGTCACAGGCAAAGCAGACTCGACTTGGGGAAAATTAATACATTACCAATTAAAGTAGAATTGGATAGTGGGAGACAATGATGAAAACTAAAACAACACCTTCTTCTTGCCCCTTTTTCCCAGGCTCAACATCACTCCCCCCTGCTAACGTGCCTCTGGGTGCCTCAGCGGCCTGGGGAAGGGGTTGCGGTTGGTTTACAACAACTCCTCTCTGCCGCTCTTCCCGCCTCACACTCTTCCCTGCTCCGCCATGGGGACCTCCGCGGGTGCCTACCTGCTCCACCGCGGCCTCCCCAGCGCTGCTGGGAACAGCCTCCTCTGGCACAGCAGCATCTCCTTCCTCCCCAGCCGGGCTGCTCACAGGGCTCCTCACACCTTTCCCTCACTGCTGGACAGCACTGTGCCCTGTCTTAAATATGCTTTCCCTGAGGCCTTACTGCAGCCTGCAGCCGCGCCTGCGGCAGGGCCGCTTGGAACCGGCTGTGTCCGGTGCAGGGCGGCCCAGCCTCCCCTCACAGCCGCCCCTGCAACGCCTCGCCACCAACGCCCCACACAACCACTGACGGGTCACGTTTTGTATGATACTTATATCAATCACTGACTTTCTTTTACATGGCTGAAGTCGTCTTCTTCTGATGAGAAAGGGACGGACAGAGGAGTTACCATCATAGCAGGAAAAAGAGGTCAGTCTTCTGAAAATATGGTGAAATCTAACTTGCTGGTCTTATATGCAGTTTGTTATAATCTCTGTTTGTAAGCCAGCCATGAAAATAATATAGCTTTATATATATATATATATATTTCTGCCTAATCCAACCTGTCTATCTACCAGTCTTCTCAAGATAGCTCCTTCCACCATGTTTCTTCCTGTGACCACTCCTTGTGGAAAAAACAACTTTACTCTTCTGTTTTCCTACTGATCCTCAACGTATGCTGTTTTTCCCTTTTCCCTTTTGAGTCAAGCCTGTCCTCTGCCAGCTGCATAGACTAATGTTAAAATAGATACTTGTGTTTTACATAGTGCAACATGTGTTGGCTGAAATCTAACTCTTTTGATGGTCAGCGGGACTCAAGTTTTAAGAAATACGTAGTGACTCTTACAATTCTTATGTTACATTCTTCCTTTGTTTTTCTGTATCTACCTCTTAGATCAGCTCAAGTTTTGATCACAACCTATTTAGCTAGGAATTTGTCTTTTTTCTAAAGAGCATCTGATTGGGGAAATTTGCATGCACAGTGGCAGATGATTTTGCCTAATTTGATCTGTAAGTGGAGAAGGGGGGAAGTGGACTACATACCATGAAGTGAACAAAGGGACTGTGACTACATGAATTATATAGGACAGCTTTTAAAAACTTACATTGATTAATAGCTAGTATAAATTTAAGCATGACAGTACCAAATGCAACTATGATTTATCAGTGTTTAAGTGTGAGATGGATAGTCATAACTAATCAATAACAATAGACAATTAGGATACTGAGGTAATTACGAGAGTGGCAGTAGATGGCAAATGGCTCTAATAGTCTTACGAGATAACTCTAATGACAGTAATGGTAATGGACAGCTACAGCAAACTACTCGGCATGCAGCCACAGAAATATTAAAGGCACAACATCATGTTATGACAAGCATTCCCAAATCCTCAAGCTCTCCCAACCTGATGTGGCCCATCAGGCACTGCTGTTGGTCCTTAGAGTCTGCACTCGCAGGCACAGTGGCATCCCTCAGCCTGCCTCACATCTCAAGGTTTCCTGGAGAAAGTGTTTGCTTCCACCGCAGTTGATTTTTAGCAGCTATGGTTTTTAATGCTTATGATCCCACCTTGGTAGTTTTCAGTTGTCTCTTATTCCCTCAAGAGTCTGTAACCTATGGCTTTCTGTTCCTTACTGCCTCAGTTTCCCAGACTGATAGTTCATTGCTTCTGCTGAGTTTCCCAGTATGGAGGTTTCTCTCTTTCTCTGGGAAGTTTCTCTGGGAAACTGGTTTCCTAAAACCAACTCTCATATTTTCCCTTTTCAATATTCCATACTGACTTTTGAATTCCATATTCCAAAGGCAATGTTCCTTTCAAATAGTTCCTTTCCCCCTCATTCTGCAGCTGTCTTAACTATGCTGTTACTGCATTATTTTTCTTGTGTTCTATTTATTGTGTTAAATCAGCCATTTGTTAGTTCAGCAGTTCTGCTGCATTTTATAGATATTCTCAAGCCTTATAATTATGCTAAATTAGCAATTTGGTTGGTTCTTGTCTCACCAGAAGTAACGCCAAATGTATTTTCACAGGGTTAGCAAAAATTATACCATGGCCCATCTTGGCTTTAATGATCCTCTTTCCACTGCTGTGGTACAGTATTATGTTAAGGCCTATCCCAGCTCATTGGTTCCTTCACCTGAAATAGCAAATTATGAGAAAGCCGATCAGCCTGTCTTGACTCGCTGGTTCCTTTCGCCTCTTATGGAAACAAGACGTTATGTTGTTCTTTAATCTCCCCTTACATCATCTCCATAAGGAGAGCACTTAAAGAGCAAATTCCTCAACTTATACAAATAATTTTATCCTTATTGGCCAACAAAAGATTAGTCCTATAGCTTGAAAATTGTTCTTTATCCTCTCTGATACTTTTTCCTCGCCTTGAAATACATTAGTTTTAGAATATCTTTTCAGGCAAATGGCAAAAAATCATGCCTGTAACCATAATTTCTGGTTCTATTGCACGATCATATTGGATCATTGTATCGGATGCTTGCATGATGCAATGGCATGTTAGATGGGAGTTTCATTGAAACAATGTAAAATTGTTTCATTTTAGCTGATAAAGTTACTAAGATGATTAGGGAAAAAAATGCTATATGCCAATTCATCTGTCACTGATAATTTTGAGATATTTGCACTTTCTTGTAAAGATTGTGGCCATTGTTGTACACAGGGTAGGTATGTAAATGAATCACTGGCATGGTCTTTTCATTCATGACAATGAAACAGTAATCTTAGTATTAAAAAGTTTATCGTATCGTTGCTGAGATAAATTTTTATTGTATAAAGGTACAGTTGAGGCAACCAAAGTGACTGCAGTGTTAAGCAGAACCTAATTGGTATGTGTTTTTCAAAGCCCTTAGTATATTTTGTTACCATACGGTAGAAGATTTTTTCAGAACAAGGCCCAGGGGAAGAATGGTATGTCGTTACTTTTTGTACACTTTACTATTCCTGTAATAAACCTGTTCTACCAAACTGATAAGTACCAAACTGATTTCTATACTTGTAATAGAAATGAAAATAAACTAGTTCATATATTTTCAGCTTCAGATAGCTAACTTTTTAAAAATATCTTTTGCTATGGGAAAGGCACAGCCAGGACAATTTAGGGATTAACAACTGAAAATGTTCATTATGGTTTAAAAGAATCTGTCAGTCCTACTGAAAAGTAGCACACTTTTACTACAAGGTAGGAAAGAAAACATTTGTGAAGAAACAGTGTGTATGGACCAATTATAAAGTTTCTAAGATGCTCAAAACATTGCTTTATCAGGCCTGTTTTAACATTAAGTGTAAAATAAGGCAGGTTGTTTAATGAAGTGTATTCTCTACAGTGAAAGATACAGAACAATCTAAATATCCCTTATATGGGTTAGTAATATTCTATTTCGGTTTTATACTATTTTAAATATCCAGTAAGTCATTTGCAATAAACAAGTGTGATGGGACTAAAACCATTCTTGACTGGTAACTTGGGGATATGCCACATTTTTTGCCAATAGAGATGTGATTCTATAGTACATTGTGGATGAATCTCAGATTAAGTTCCCTACCAAAGACTGTATCAATAAATCAAAAGCACCTAGTAACTCAGTGCTTACAAAACCTGCCTTTCTGGAAACTCTGGAGGATTAAAATGATCGGTTAATAAATTCTCCAGAAGTTGTATGGACTTGTGAGTGAAATTCCTGTATTAGCAACATGTATTGTAACCAGTTTAGCAGCAGGTTACCTGAGCAGCTAGTACATACATGGGCAAGGTTCTGAAGTGAGAATGACATTTCTATTTTTCCAAATTATGTCACAGAAACAGCTGTGAGACAAAATAAGGTATTTATATATGCCACTGGATAAAGGGTAGATATGCATGGCCTTTCTGACTTCTTTCCTTGTGAGAATGGATTGATGGGGTTTCTTTCTGACAGAGACACACACAGCAGCCAAAAAGGATGTCAGATGCTGTCGGCATGTGCTCCCTCTGTCAAAACTAGTATCAGTGTTCTGGTCCTTGTGATGGGAGTTTTGCCTATACAGGACTGCCATATAGTACCACGATTAAGCAGATAAAAGCTGAAGACTTTCTGCTAATCAGAAATAAAGCAGTTCACATATGTATCATATTTTTTCCTAAAAATGTTTTAAAGGAATGATCTTGCATCCTTCAGTGAAATGTATTTGGAAATAAGATGTTTGAACCTGCAGATATGCATATGTATATGTATTTTGTATTTTGTGTGCATGTCTATATATTTATGTGTATATAAAATATAAATATGCATATATGCATACACACATACACAGGCACATATATCTATATGTAAACACACACATCCACTGCTTTTATTTGGTGATTTTTGGTTTCATGAATAAGGCAGAACTTGAAAAAGCGTGTGAATCTTTTTGAAGTGTTTTTACAAAGTTTCCAACCAATTTATCCCAGATTCCTTAATAAAATGTATATTTTAACATCCCATTAAAGCATAATTATTTTGAACAACCAAGGATAGCTACTTGGTATTAAAAACAGAGCTAACATTTCAAGCCCTGATATAAAATATTTGTTATTTTCATATAGTTATTTACAACTGTGTACTGACTGAATTAATGAGTTAATTTATTACCTGTATATGAGTATTTATTGTTGCTGTCATTATTATGTGACTGTAATTTTAATTAATGCCTTGGAAGAGTGTCTGTGATTTCTGTGTGGAACATTAAATGTCAAATTGACTTTGTTGCCTCATTTGTAAGTATTAAAGTATTTATATACAGGAAAAAGAAATTAGTAACAATTACTGTAAGAGATCTATTACATATGTTAAATGAAAGCAAAGTACAAAAAACCCACCCTTTTAAGATTTATACTTTCTTGCATTCTTCCTTTAAAAGGTAGATTGTGCATAGGGCACGTGATGAAATGAAAAAAAAAATCCATGTATCATTCCTGTATATGTATGTGTGTGCGTTTCTATTTAATGGTGTAAAGTTTAGGGAGTACATTGTAGAAGAGTACTTGCAACAGTGAATCTGAGAAGAAAGGATCTGAGGTGGGCAGCTGTAGTCACATCATTGGTGATTTAATGATTCTGTATGCTTGTTTTATTTGTATGTAGATTAGTGACCGTCAGCTCCTCAAAACTTTTTATCCAAAATCCTCACTTTCTAATGTACTTGCAATGTAAAAGTGTCATGAGCCTTTCAAAATCTAAGCATATGAATCGGACCTTTTTTCTGCTTTTCAAGTATTTGTAATGTCAGTAGAGGAAGTTCCATATAGCCAGATAGCTACTGGAATACCCCTGAAAGTCTAGAGACTACTTCATGCCTTAATGGCAGCAGCAACAGTAGTAGTAATACTAGTAGTATGGCCCCAGAGGCCTGGTTTTCATCTTAAACTCATGTTAATTCTTACCACATAACTGATAAACCATTTAATGTAATCCATGCTTTGAAAATCATGTTCTAAAAATATGATAAATGAATATAAGAACTAAGAAAGATGTTCTTATGTCAGATGGAATGTGTTCTGGAACAAATTCTATATCCAAGATATATGTTTTCTGTCTGCTGAAAAGTTCATTACAATCACTGTAAGTCTTCCTATTACTTCAATGGGGTTTAGACAAAACTTTTGCTGCTTGCAGTTTTGCAGTTAAATTTCCTATTCAGCAAGCAGGTCTTGAAAAGACTGGTGCTAAAATTTTGCAAAAATGTTGAAGGTGTAATTACTACAGTGTGTTGACACCCTGTTATCATTCTGAAATCTCTTACATTTCTTGTAATGGCCCAGAGTAGAATTTTACAACCAAGTTAAATAAGCTCTTAAATACACTGAACATATTTTAGCAGAAATGCCGGTGTTCCTTTCTGAGGTTGTTGAAGGCATTAGTGTGAACCTCTAGGATAAAGCTACCTACCTCAAATTTTTAGGTGGAAGTATTTGGTAGTGAATTATAATACAAAACTCCTAATTTCTATTCAGAGTGGTCATCCTTTGATTGATTATCCTAACTCATTAGAATTTTTATTATACAGTTAGAATACTGTATTCCTACCATCAGTCAAAATTTGAAATAATAGATATAAAATACAGGTTGGGTAAGGCCATTTAATTAACACAGAAAATTGAAAATGTACATACTTACAAGTCTAACCATCATTTTGCTTTGATGAGGTAACCTGAATATAATTTTTCTTACATTCCATATTTAAAATCTTAACATAATTAAAATAGGTTACTTTTTTTTTTAATCTTTATATCTAATATTCATTTTAAACATATTGATAAACAAACCAGGAGACGTCATTGGCTTTATATAATGTTGACTGCAAAAGAAAACTTTATTTCTCACAGCAGAAAAGTCCACCCACATGGAATCTTTTGAGTCGTCCAGATAAGGATCTTCTGTATTAATGAAGTTTACTTGCATGGTAAACATTATTATTTTGTGGTTTTCTTCTTTGGTATTTTATATCAGCCTTTCATTTGCAGATTAAACAGGCAACTGAACATGGCACCTTTTATCTGGAGAAACTTTTTTTTTTTTTTTTTTTAAAGTCCAAGAGTATTACAGATCAAAATGCTGATGTTTTATGAATCCCCCCCTACTGACATATTACGTTACAGTATAGGGTTAAAAAGAGACCAACACAAGTATATTACAATATTAAAGGGAATAAGAAGAAATTTCTTGAAGCTCTCTCAGATCTCTTCTGAGATTAATGTGATGGTTAAGACCTATATGACGAGTGTTCAGTCCACAAAGTTGCCATGCAGTTCCTGCAAGAGATGATATCTTTGCACTGATTTCAGTGTAATCACACCCCCCAGTATTTGCTTCATTCTTCAAAACTTTTTCAAAATCTTGAGCCACAGCTCTTTGAAGACTTGCTTATTAAATAGCAGGTTTAATCTACATGGGTGTATAAATCCATGCATGTACCCAGAGCCAGAGAAATTCTAGTAGCAGTAGAAAAACAGAACTAGACTTGCATTTTACTAGCTGTGTCCTGGTTACTCATATTAAATTCTAGAGAAGAGGATCCAGTTGGTGATTTAGCCTGGCCCTCTGCATAGCATGGGCCTTTGAGCTTCTTGCATGGGCCTTTGAGCTTCCATAAATTAAGACTGGTTTGACCTAGAGCATAATATTATGGTAGTACTTAGCTCCCCTCCAGAGCTGGGGGACCATTGTTCTATGCTCAGGACCTGCATATAAAAGACAGTTCTGCCCTAAGAGCTTCTAGTTTAAATAGACATGACAGATAATAGGAGGAAAGAGCTGTTATTCATATTCACATTTTATACCTGGAAAACTGAATCATAGAAGATGCTATGAAAAGCTCATAAAAGTCAGGGAAAGGCTTCCAGTGACTTCAGTGGATCTATGATATTACATCAGCGAAGCACTTAGGGACATGCTAAAAGATAGTCTGACTCTAAGGCCCGTTCCACACTAAGTTTGCAGAATAGGCTGAAAACAGTACTTCTAGAGCCAGTACTGAATTAATTACCCACAAATCCTGTAATTTTGCCAAACAGTAAATCTATTTATGGAGGCCTATTTGGTCTTTCATCAGTTAGATGATCCCTTATGTATGGAAACATGCACCTTGCATTTCAGTTAAAGACCGCAGATCTGATTTGTAGCCTATGAAAATCAATTTGGTTCTTCAGTAGACTTTGCACAGTGGCCCCAGGGAATTTTAATCATTGATACAAGAATTTCAAAATTGATCTAATGTTTAAGAAAGCATTTCTTCCTTGCTACCACAAAAAATACTGTTTTTCTATCAGCCTCAGAAATGTCTTACTCATCTCTCTGAGTAATACACAGTAAAGTAGGTCATAATCTGGGACATCTGAAATATCAGTTTTAGTGAGTCATGCATGCAGCAGCCAAGGGCAAGTTTCTCCCCACCAGTGCACTCTTCAAATCTCCACTGCAGAGTCTAAATTCAGACTCCCGATCAATGTCAGTAGGAACTCAGCCTCTGCTCTAGGTACAGACTGTGCAAGGAAGTAAATAGAGAATCAACTGGGAAGCGGGAAAGGAACACTTAGCAAAATGAGAGGGTAGCAAGTTGCTAAAGCAAGGCTAGCCTGTTCCAGCATGCTAGGACACCGAATTCTCATTCTGTTATGGTGGCATTTATTAGCATCACTAAAGTTCATTAATTACGCACGGAGCCAGAACTCATGCAATGCATAATCGTATACACACAGGTGAAAAAGGTCCTTCTTATCCCAGAATGCTTGTCACCTGATACATTCATTTGGCCAGATGAGATTAGTCTGGAGTAGAAAAATACGTTTCTAAGACGCCAGTCAAATTTGTGGTTTTGGCTACAGATACCTACACAGATGCTGTAAAAGGAATGAGAAAGGAAAGGAAAGCAAGGTCAGAATCCATCGTCATTCTCACAGGGGAAAGGCATAGCAGATGCTCTGGCAGCCTTGATGACTGAAAAGGTGGAAGGAAAACAGAGGTGACAAAACCACCATTGGCTCAGACGGATTCAGAACACACTGCTCTGTTGAAAATCATTTCATGAGAGGAAGTGTCAGAGAAATAACTACATGGGGGGCAATGGAGGAGAGAGAAAGTGCCCTTGCAATTGAGCAACCACAGTGTTGAGTTCTGTCCATGAATGAGAAGTAAGTTTTTCTCCCTGAGCTCCCCATTGTCAGTAGGAAGGAATACATGAATGCCTTTGTATAGCTGTGATAGCTTCAGCCATCTGATCACCACAGTGGCTGAGAAGATTTAACATTCATACAACTCACCCATCCTTCAAAAATGTTGCCTGTCTCCAAAATATGTATCATGTAGATGACAAATGAATTTAATAGAAACTCTTTACTAAACAGTAGATATTTAACTACGCATGCAAAGCAGGAAACTGCAACTTCAGGACTGTGACTCTGTTCTTAGTATGTTGTGGTGGATTACAAGTGACACCAAACATGAATGATCTGAAGCTCTAGGTGAACTGAAGATGTACACGGAACTGGTTGCATTACAGATGCAGTCTTAGCCAGAGCTTTGCATTTTGTTGCTGTTGGGCTTGAATTTGGAAGCCTTACCATCATTATAATGTTAAATGTTTCTGTTACAGTGTCCAAAGCAAATGTTGTCTCATTGGATGCACAGCAGCTCTTTAAGAAAAGCTTCGTCTCGCATGTGATGATCAAGAGTAAACACTGCAAATTTAATTTACTTTAAAATCACTTTCATTATTGGAGACAGATCAGTGGGAATGCATAAGTAAGCATATTTCAGTTTTACATCAAGTAAATAAAAGAATTTTTAATGCTCTTGTTTTGAAAGAAACATTGTTCCCGTCGTTCATTTTTTACATAATGGGATCCTGTCAGTTTTGCCTCAGTTTATATCGGGTGTTTCTCCATGCCCTGATGACTGTAGATGCTGAGAACAGCACTTGCAGTCAGAAACTCTGTTAACTTGTTTTGGCAACTCTGGTTTGTACTTTTGCCTGTTTCTGGCATGTTGGTTCATTGTGCTACATCTTTGCAGTTAGGCTCACTACTGAAAAAATATATAATATCCCTTTTCTGAATGCTTTATTTTCTCATTTACTGACACAAATCTCCCTTAGTTATCAATCTTCATTAAATATCCTTGTCTTTTATTCTGGATTTGGATAAATGTTAGTGAATTTTATGCCCTTTTGCTTTCTCACGCTTTAAGCAATTCTCCAAAAAATGGCACAATGTTCAGTGGAAATGATAAGCCTCTTTCTTCTCAACCTCTGAAGAAGAGCTGGATAAATAGGTGTCCTATGAAACCTGTTTGATTTTTGAGTGCACTGTTAGTTAAAGAAGCACTGCTGAGTTTGAACAGAAAATGCATCAGTTCTTGTGTCGTGAGTGTATTTAGTATGATGCAAGCTCTTGGGTCCAGAAGAAAAGTTCTGTAAAGTTTGACTGTTACTCAATATAGGATTCCAAAACTACTTGAGCATATCTGCATTGCAAATAGCCATTGGTAATCATTTGTGTTAACCATGTGGAACCTTTGGCTGCTAAAGAAAATGTAACAGAGGTTGGAAATGTGGAATCCTACCAGTTTAGAGACCATCCCTTCTCTCTACAGGGAAAAAGCCAACTGTAAGGATGGAAAAAACGCTTTCTATCGACATTAATAAGAACTGGAAAACAAAGATCAACATTGTTTGGGTGCTAGGATGTTCAGAGATTTAGATGAATGTTGCATATTTAATCCGTAAGGTTTATGGTAGCAAATACACAGTGTGATGTGTCAGATGATCTGCTTTTTGGATTAGCAGGTGTGGAGATGCAGCCCTCTAGGGAATTCCACCCTGTGTGGTTTTTCCTGGGTAGCAACACAAGAGGCCTGCTAGAACAAGGCTCAGTGAAGCAGTGTGTAATAATCAACACTGCCATCTTGTGAGCAGAACCTACCCTACATATTAATACAAGAATTATGGCAACAGATAATAAAACATACTCTCTCTATTTATGCTGTTTCCTTTCGGGAGTATCCAGGACTTTCTGAGCAGCTAACTGTTCAAAATGACAGGAATTTAGATTGTTTCGTGTCAGGAATAGACTGCCATGTGAGCCATATCCCTTGAACTTGTAGGCAAGATCGTTTGCTAGTTTGTTCTGTAAATCAATACCTGCTATCAAATATGGTAGTACATAGCAGTACTTTACCTTCTTGTGTCCCTTGTGACTCTTTCTCTTTGCTTTCTTATTGTCACTCAACAAGTAAGAGTATGTAAATTCACCATGACGGGCATTTTAGCAAATAATAGTCAATCGTACTTTGTAAAGAATGATTTATGATATTATTTCTGTTACTTGTTATTGGCTCTATTTCTTGAGATGATGAAGGACCTATCTTGATTAACCTCAGCTAGCTGAAAACATTCTACCTAGGAGTTTTGCTGAAGAAATGCATCTCGGTAACTCATGATGGAAGGTACCTGTACTGACCCATTAGCATTGCTATGACTTTCGATATATTATACTTAACAATAAATAAACATCCTTAGCCAGATACAGAATCCTGTACTGCAGCTTCTTTATATCTGCAAAGAACAATGACTGCCCTGACTATCTGAAGACAGAAACAGTGGGTGATGGCAAGCAAACAAAATCTGTTTAAAGCCTTACTGGTGAAGTACTGTCGATTGACAAACCAAGGGTTTATCGTTATTCCAAAATGGCCTGTGCTTCCCACTGGTCGTAGCGATTGTCTGTAATCTTTCCTCCTAGTTGAGGAGATAGTGAACCTAGTGGCAGTTTCCTCTGGAAAATGCAACTGAACATTTCAAAGTAAAAATGAGGTAAAATGTCTTCATAAAAGATTACTGCAACATGTAGAAATAACCTTTGTGGATTTCTTCATGTTAAGGCCGGATACTGTTTGGAAGATACTGTTTGGTCAAATGTAACTAGTGTGCTCAAGCAGAATGAATGTGATTAAACTTCACTGTGATGCAGTGCTGTTATTTGCTTTTACATCCATTTTAAAGAACTAATTAATGCTTAGAATTTAGTTTTAGGGGAAAATCCTTAAGAATAAACAAAGGTATTGTAAAACTTACTACAACGAACTGAAGCCTTTGATAACCCATTTATTTGTACCTTTTTTACATTAGCAGCCTCTGTGTTTTGAGAGCCTGTGTGATTCTCACTGATATTGATTCGATGCTCTGGACCTGCAACAAGTCAGACTAGATGGATCTCTAGTAGATATCACCTGGGAGGTCACAGCTTGTACCGTACATGTAGCAGCATTCAACTTCAAAGGCATAGTAGAATTTTAATGTGTAAATATTACAATAACAAGTTTTTATGGACTAGCCAGATTCTTTCTCCTTACAAAAGCAATTAATTTAAAGGAAGGAGTAAGAAAGAAAGTAAGAAAAAATGCAAAAGAAAACAAACAAAACTGAAAAAGACAATGAATGAGGCTGAATCAATCTACAAGTTCAGTTCAGTATGCTTTTCTTGGGGTTTTGTATAGTTGTCAACATGAATTTGAAGTTGTAACTTTTTTCACAGATAAAAAATATGTGATGTTGAAGCATGAGAGTACCTGCCTCTTTAATAGAGGCTATTGAAAATTTAACTTCAGCTAGCCAAAGGCTGCTCCGAGATTAAGTACATTTTACATGGATCTGATGTGGTTCTGAGCATCATCTCAAACTGATCTAACATCTTCATCGGTGTTCTGGGTTCTTTGTCTTACTCTTACTTTGTATTAGCTTAATTTTCCTTTTGCTGGCTTGATTTGGTTTCATACAAATCTCTTAATAAGTAAATAACATAAAATTGAAATGTTAAGCAATACTGAACTGGGAGAAAATTTCAATTTTATTTATTTACCTATCGGTTTATTTATTCATTCATTCATTCATTTTGCCAGTCAGTTCCTATTCTTCACTCAAATGTAAGATAAAATCACAGTTTGCTTTAATGTGTTCTGCACTGGAGGTGTTTACTGATCTCAGATAAATTGTCTTTAGCTAATTAATCTTCTTTGATGAGGTTTAGTGATAAAAAAGAAAGTCTTCTATGAGAATATAATTATTGTAGATAATTAAAGAATTTGTCTATACGTTTGTAATGGTCAAAAATTGTAGCCTTTCAGAAGAACCTGATCAATTGCTTCAGATGTTCTTCACTGCTTTTCTTGTGACCAGGATATTGTTACAGTAGTGTTGTGTTCCGAAGTAGATACCAAAAAATTTTCTTCATTAGTGCTTGAATGATTTGTACACAAAAACATACATAGTATGTATGGCTGATGCAATACCCAGAGGGAGAGAGAGTAGCAAAACAGACATTTTGGTGTGCTTGTTGTCAGGAAATGTCATGATTCATCCTTCATGATCATCTGCAAATATGCATCTGCCAAATCTATTTTACTAAAAGCTTGTTCTCAGCCAAACATATTCTCACCCCAAGAGTACATTTTTGTTTGACAAGTAGAAAAGGATTAATGATTACTTTAATGTCTCTACACATTCACACATTCACATTCTTTGCTCCACAGTAGGAACAACTATCATGATTCACTCTCACTGTCACATGGTAGGAATGACTTCAACATCTTTCCAGTTCTGTACATACTCTTTTGAAGTGACACAGGAGGAACAAACCATGCCTACAGGACGAAGGCTAGGACCCACCCTCAGTGGTGAGCTTTGCCCAGAAATTCACTTAGTTCCTAACTGCTGTTCCAGAGCATTGCATTCTAATCTGCGCGAGGCATTACTAATGTAAAAATTTATGAAAATTGGTGTCGTTCTTGCTCTGCTATTAAGATGGTCTACACCAGTCCAACACATGAAACTATAGTAATTATCAGGGTTCATCAGGCCACACTGTTTCCTGTGTCTTTTTCTGATTTCATTCAGCTTTTGCTGTCATACTTAGAGCATAAAATTTCCATTATAGCTATGCAATGAAATTGTAACCCATGTTTTAACAGGGTGTATATAAAGATTGCGTTGGAACATTAAACTAAAGTTTAATATTCTCTGATAAGAATATACTTTGCCATTGTGTGGCTACCTTTCAGTTTGAGACTCTGTAAATACTGCAGAGCACGTGAAGCTGCTACTAAGCTTCCTGGCAGTTCTGAGCCATAATCTGTTGGCTTTCATTAGGGGTAGGGGAGAAAAGGGGGGAGGATTCTTCTTATTTATTTTGGCATGTGGAGTCTTAAACATCTTCTGAAATTAGCAGACAGCAAGCCCAAAATGGAGACATTAAACTTTATTTAAGATTATTGAATTAACTGATGTTCCATGATTAGGATTAGAAATCATATATTTTAACATCCAGTCCTGCCCTCTAATTTTAAAACCATGCTCACTTCAATACAGAAATGAAATCATACTCTCAAGACTGCAACTAAATGTGGATGATATGACATCATGGTTTGCTGTGAGGATTATTTTTGAGTGCTGTAAATTATAAAGTACAGAGAGATCACTAACGACTTCTAAGTCTGGTTTTGCAGAGATTAAAAAAAAAATCTGTGTTCTCACAGCATTTGTTGACTTTTCCTTCATCATCCTTCCTGTCCTCCCCTCCTCGCCAGGTCCATTTCTAATAATTTTTGCCAGAGAAAAGACTGTGATTAGCCTTATCTTGTTTAATGTTTAATTGCATTTTTTGTCTTCAAGTTCCCTCCTTAGGTTCCCTCTCTACAAGTAGCAAAATCATCAGTGGAATGAGGGAAAAATGGTTGCATACAACTTTTAAGAAGGTTTTGTGCCTTTGCTGGTATGTATGTCACATATTAAAGAGTAGAATATTTCAGCAGATGTGTAAGATCTTTCTTTGTACGTCTGTGTGAGAAGTTGTAGTAATATGCTGAGTTCGCAGTCCACTGAAGTCCATGATAAAACCACTGACTACAAACTGATACTAGTGGGGGAAAAAAAACAACAGTAAGGATCAATAGAGGCCAGCAGGCAAAACGCGCAGTCTTATCCATTGTAATTGGCATGAGCTAATAGAAGGTAGAAGTCTAGCAAGGGTGAGGCATTTGCTGTTTTCACATGTATTAACAAATTTGGGTAATTTCTAAAAGAGGTGAATATTTCAAACTAAATTTTCTGCAGCAGAAACATAGCTGACATCACTAATCATCTGTAAGAAAAAAACAGGGAAGTAATTCTTCCTCACCTGGTGAGAAAAGCAAAGCCTGCCTGCTCAGGTAACATGTGAGCAGGCATTTTCCAATTGAATTTTTTTCTGGTCATTGAATCCCACCAGGGTAATAAGATCATATTTATCTGCTAGTATAATTCAGAAGGAGGTTGTCCCCAAGAGTAAAAAGGGAGGAAAAATATGGAATAACTGAGGAATAACAGAGAGAAGAAAAAAATATCTGGGGTGTACAGTGTCGCTTCTGCGATAAAATAAGTGGTTTGGGGTGTGTAAATCACATGTTGCCATCTACAAAAGCCATTAGAAGGATTGTGTGTCCCCCACTTTTTTTTTTTCTTAATTTTATTCATTTATCTACACTAAAACCCCTTCCAAACAACAAGAGAACTCTGTGTGGTTCATTTGTTTTCTAATGTGGGGTAAATTTCTGAATGTAGTTTCTGTGCTGGAAATGCAAATGCCTCTTTTGGCTTATTCCCTCCCCATTCTGCAGTCCACCCTTCTGGGTTATTATTAGAGAGATGGTCCTCTGCATAAAAAGGATAAGTGAGTTTATAAAAAATAAAGTACATAGGAGGCCAGAGTAAACGGAGCATATAATTTTTTCATGAACTGGTCCCTTAAGTTTCATTTTGCAAGGCATCATGATTTTCTACATATTTATGAAAATATGAAATAGTGAGCTTGACGCTTAATGCAAAACCTACTTAGCAATTTTCAGTAAGTCTGTATCTTGTTTTCTCTGTCAGAAAATCCAGTATCTTCTACAGACACTACCTGAAAAGACAGAAAGATAATGATACTTTGCTGTTATGAGATTCTGTAATACTGCAAACCTTCCTTTAAAACCATTTGTCTTATGAAACAAGTGTATATGCCAGCTTATTCTGTTTGGTAACACACAAGCAAAAACATTGTCAAACTGACTGTTAAAGATGGAATGCGGCACTTAAAGAATAAAAGTTACAGATTAATATCACTGTATACATATAAAGTACGACTATTAAGAAAGGCAGGTGAATACTATCTTTTGAGAAACTTTTGAGATAGAGGTGTTTTTTCCTAACATCTAAATGGTGTTCTCACTCTTGAGAGCTCTAAAGCAGTTTATAAAGATAATTAGGCATAAATGTCCCCATTTCACAGCTGTGCAAACAGAGGGAAACAGTTCTGTAACCTACTTACCAAAATCTTATAGGGGTAAGCAAATCTTGAGCCACCAGATTGCAGACACCGATTCATTAAGATAGCTTTTGTATTCCTACTGTTTTTTAGCTGAATTAATTAATATTGATATATCAAAGGAAGAAAAAAAGAAGTCCTAGATCTCAAGCTCTTAATATTACCTATTTGAGTTCCGTGTAATTTCTACATTTATTTGATAAGGCATAATCTTCAGAGCAATTCAATATATTTCAATTCACTGCCTCATTACGGTCTTTGAATACCGCTAAAATTTCCAGTAATGTCTAGGCAGGTAAGAAGTGAGAGCTATCTAGATATACCACTGCGATAGCGTAATACTCGGGCGTGGTGCAATGAACTATCCAGGTAATAGTCTAACCACCAGTTGCAAAGCATTCAGAAAAGGTGCTTGTAAACAGATATGCTTTGCAGTTTTCGAAGTACACAGTATATAGTCTCCTGCATTAGCAACATCTCCATGACAACTGCTTTATAATTCATGCCACATAATATATAACTTTGCTGTTTAAAAACAAAAAAAAAAAGAGCCCTTGCAACATACAAACAAGGCTACATTCTTGAAAATTAAATGAACCTGAAAGATTTTTTAGCAATCAATTAACCATTATATAAAGCTTAAGGGACATTAGAACAGTAAGAATGGCAATATTTATGGCTTTGATGTGATCATGAAGTCTCATTCTCTGCTTCTCCACCATTCTCACCATTTCAAATCCCCATAATTGATACTGATGCAACATTTCAGTCAATAGCTATAAAAGGGAATGAGGAGCACAAAATGGCTTTTTGGCAATTAATGAGTAAACAAGATCGCATGGAGCTTCGTATTTCAGAATTTTTTGCTAATCAGTCTTGCCTTAACTTTAAGAGTTGAAGTGTTTGCGGGATATCAACAGGTTTGCGGCTTGGCAAACAATGGAACAATAACAAAGGTAATGACAAAATATTTTCTAATGTGGTGCAGAGAATTAGAACTATTAAAATGCCTTCGCTAGTTATTGTTTCAAAGCCAAGTTAACCAATCACATAAAACTGCTGCTGTAAGACTAATAGACATTAAGACAGGTAATAAATCCAGTGTAAATTTAGTTCTGTAAATTTACCGAGACAGATGTGTAGATATCAGCTAGATACCAACTACTTACTAGCTAAGTCCAGCGTTTTAAGAGTCAGAAAAAAAGAAAAGGGCAACAGGGCAAAGTATGTTACTTTTAAATGGACTGTGAGCATCCTATTCATTGCTTTGTTTTAATTGAAGTGTCTGCTGGTTTTAACCTGGTAATTTCATTTTAAACATCAAGGCTAGGAAATACTGGGATGCGGGTCTTGGCTCCTTCCATGGAGAAAAAGGAGATACAAACCCATCGTAAGATTGCTCAGCCATTTTTATGTAGACTGTTGTATTTGAAATTTTCTTTTTTATGATGTATAGAATGTATATTGTAATAATTATTTTCAGAACTGGGGTACAGAAACTACATAGATATCAAATAGGAAGGAATTACCAAAAGACAAGTAAAAGACCTGTTGGGTTACAATCCTTAAACTCTGTTAAAGTAAGAGCAAAGCAAAGAAACACAATCTGGAATGAGAAGCACTAGTTCAAAATACAGGGACCTCATGATGAGACTTGTTACTGACTAAAGCTTACAGGTTTAACTTATCTACCAAAAATACAAGCCTAAATCCCCAGTGAGACCTAGGTAAGAAACAGTGACATTAGTGACCAAACGACAGCAGCTGTGCAAAGCTAAACCCAAAGCTGGGTGCAGTTATACCAGAAGCACATGATGGTTTTGGCTGTTCTCAAGGTGTCTTTGTTTACTGCATCTCCTCCAGGGGATGAGAGGAGAATTGAAGTAAAATATGCAGCAACAAGTTCTAAATTGGACTGATGTTTCACTTTTTTTCAGGTATGCAGTATTATTTTAAGATTTATGTGACTCTGGAGCAGAATTTAAATTGTTTGGTTTACAGAGAGATAGAATTTTGGATTGTAAATAGACTAAATCTGGTGCTTAAATCTGAGGAATTGAAGTAACCCTTGATTTCATCTGTTAGGGAGGTTCAGGGGGTATATACTCATGTATCCTGTGGGGTTTTGTTTGTATTGACTGTCACATTTCTCAGTTACTGGGACTACTGCTTCTGCAGAGCACTCAGAATTTAACAGTGGGGGAGTGGAAGAAGGCAAACATTTTGTACAGCATAAGAACAGTTTAATTTTCCACAGCTAAAAGTGATAAAAACTCCCAGTGGAGCCGAGTTGCATTTTTCTTTTAAACAACAATAAAAAAGTTTCTCTCCATAGATTCTGCAGGGTCAAAATTCTGCTTTCAGTTCTAGCAGCAGGTTGCAATACAAATGCTTAAATAAGGAGGCAGTTGGACAAAAATATTGATGCTAATGAAATGACAGAGGTGATGGGGTACAAATTTCTTGTTGCCAATTCCAGCTAGAGTGACTAGGGGGTCTAGTCTGAACAAGGACTAAAGGTTGGGCCGTCCACAGATTAACCTTCTAAGCAATGTCAATTAGGGAACTCTTTTCTAGTTTAATTATGTTGACCACTGACAAATATTTTTTCTGACCATGTCGTTCCATCTTTCGATTACTCACCTAGCCCTATGTATCTTTTCCTTTCCACCTGTCTGCAACCTGTATATCTCTGGATTCCTTCCTCCTGAAATATTCAGAATATTTCTTCCCTTCTACATTCAATCATTGTTGTCAATTCTTCCTTTTTCTCTTTCTTTGAAGAACTACTGCTGTATTGAATAACCTTTCTAGCTCCCTCTCTAAAACTCTTGTCTTCCTTTTTGACTTCTAGACTGTATGCTGTCTGAACAAACTGATACTTGTGTCTTTTACAACGCCCCAAATCCTAATGTTTAATAACAGTACAGGATATGCACAGTTACTTTAAGAGAATTAAAGAGCTCAGGCAAAAATTGAGATACCTCTGCCTCTGCAACAGTCACTGACTGCACCAACTGTAAAATCTAACTAATAACTAAATTGTCAGTTTTGGTGTGTGCTGAAGAAACCAAGCAATGGCACACACACAGATGTTTACTTTCCATTATCCTGATAACCCCCAGTATATATATATCTATCTGTGTGGTGCAATGTAAACTCCTTTCAAGATGCTGCTTAAGAGGAATTTAATCTGTATAGAGCAGTAACAAACTGAAGTGCAGCGGATTTATTCATTTAAGAGAATTATTCATTTAATTTTCACCATTTAGTATTTAGATTCATTTACCATTCATTTATTCCCTTCATTTTTATTCATTTATTCATTTATCAAATATTCATTTTAGTGGCTTTCATTATCACTACAGTAACTGTAGGGACAGATTTGCAATAATTTTATTCTTTAAATAGGTTTATTCTTGGAAAACCTACAGAGCAGGAAAAGGCCACTTGTTCCACCAGGTTCATTCCCTTTTCCTTTTCTCAGAACTGTTTGTCTCTCTACTTTCCCTGTTTCTTTACAGCCTGCCCGAGGTTTATCTTGAATTCCTTTATAAGTTTTATGACAACAGCTCAGTTCAGTGATATTGGACCAAATACTTGACTGACATAAATTACTTAAATCGGAGCATATTATTCAGTGCTTTGGACACTGATATAGTCTGCTTGTTTCTCCATATGTATTTCTTTTCCCTATAGAACAGCTTTTCCTCTAAAACTCTCTTCTTACTCCCTTTTAACACCAGTTCCATTTCCCCATAGAATGGTCCCCTACAAACCAGGGAACAAAGCCTTTTAGCAACAAGTGTTTTGAACTACAGAAGAGAGTCTGGACCTCTGAAAAGATTAGGTTCTGTGTATTGATTTCCATTGGAACACTGAGAATTCAGGTCTTTTGTAAAAAAAAAAAAACAACAAAAAAACCCAAAAAAAAACCCCACCCAACCCCCAAAAAAAAACAACAACAAAACAGTATTTTTTTCTTCCTCTGTGAAAACAATACCTGTTAACTTCAATAGGCATCGGACCGTGCTTTTGATGAGGAGCATAAGGGCTGGGTCATCCGATGCGTCTTGGATATAGCCAGTACTTTTAAGACAGCCTATATAAATAAAACTGAAGCATTCTAAGTGCTTATGTAGTTCAGCCCCTGAAGTATATTACCAGTCACTGTAAAGGATATCTTCTTATGTGTAGTGAAACTTCATCCTGGAGAGCAGGATACTGATGGATGAGCACATGCTGGTTCTTGGTGAAGGATTCAGAAGTTTGTTCCTATGAAACTTCTCTGTGACTATTTTAATTCTTTGCATTACAACTTTTAAACAGTGGCAGTTTCTACACTCTCATGTCTTAAACTTTTCCTTTTTAATCAACCAGAATATTTGAAACTTAAACTCAATAATCTTTAGAAAACTCTAATTTCAAGCCATTCCCATCCTGTAAAGTCTTTCACAGAATATCTTCACTCTGACAGAAACTTTGGTGCTGTTTCAACACCAGAAACCCAGCTGAAATAGTTTACCACACCATGATTTGTTGGGTAGTACCTATATTTGACGCTTACAAATGTGTTATTTTGTATTTATAACATCAGAATAGAATAATTTCCCTATCCTTGTAGAAAGCATCGTGAACTGGGTATTCCCTACTATTGTATATTCAATAAACCAAACTGCCTCAGCTATTTACATTCTGAAGGTTATCTTTGCTGCCAGAAGAGCCAGAAGTAATTTCCTTTACAATGAGATCTTAACTTTGTAGAATATGTTGTGACCCTGCAGAAAAACTTCTTCGCACTCTAACCTGAGGCTGCAACTCTAATTTTGAGAACCACTGCTCTGGAGGCTTTTTATCAGCTCCAAAAAGGTCTTATCGCTGGTTGCTTTTAGCTGCATAATAAGAGGTCATTTGAAATAGGTAATGTCTTCTTAAGGGTCTGTAATCTAAAGCCCACAGTTGTCAATGGAACATCCATTGATTTCAGGGACTGTGGATCTAGGTATTTATTCCATAATATGTGGTGTTTACTTAGTAAATTCGGTAGTAGTAAGATATGAGGAAATGGGACTGCCTATTGGAGCCAGACAGAAATATTCTGGTGGCATTTACTTCGTCAGATAAAACCTGTGAATTGAATTCCTGTGAATCTAAATATTTTGTAGTAGCATGCCTTTTTTAATTAACCTCTGCCTGAGAAAGCAATCCTCTTTGCCAGCTCCTCCCAGCCTGTGAGCATCCCTGCAGCCCTGGAAAGGAAAACCCAGGGCTCCAGGGGGCTGCAGTACCAACTTGGAGGTTATAGCTGGCAGGAATCTTGGGTTCCTGTTGCTGAGGCTGACTTTTCAGAGGGTGAACTTGGAAGGCTGGGCCCAGACACTGTGTGAAAAAATCATTATATGTCTTCTTTTATACTCCAACTAATTTTCTTCAAAATATTGGAACTTCCTGAAAAATGATTTATTCTTTTTAACAATCAGCTCAACTTGCCAAAAAGAATCAAAGAAGGCGCACATTCAAGTAAGAGGATAAATCGTTTATACTTTCTTCCATCTCATCTTCTCATGCAGTGTTTGAAAGAGTTTTATATTTGAGGGAGTTCCCCTCCCCACCCATTCCCCCAGCAGAGACTTAAGTCTGTGTGAAGAGATCTGATGTATGCTTTAGCCCTCTGGTGTATGTACATTTTTCATTAAATCTGAACATTAACCTGATGGCCTTTAGGCACAATACTTTCTGAAAAACTTAAGTGTGCTGGTTATTGCTTGCTTTCCAACTTGTTCTTCTTGCAAACACTACGGGGACCTCATTAAATTCTGGGGCTATATTATCCTCCTCCTTTATTAAGTTTCTTCAAATATCCTGCCCTGGTCTAATGTCTCCTCTTGTCAGCTTCTCTCCACTTTATACACCTGGAGGAGACTTTATTGTTTTTATTTCCTTGCTTTGAAAACTTCATTCATAGCCAGTTTTGACTTCTCAGGATTGTCAGCCTTTTTAGTCCCTTGATAATAATCTGTGCTTTTTAGGCATGACATGCATTTTTTAATCATTATTTTAATTTCCTGATTTGAATCGGAATAGGGCAAGAAATACAATAGAACATAGATGGTCTTGTAATTTTTCTGTTGTCCTAAAAAAAAGGAGAACTTGCAATAACATGAGAAAATAGTCTCAAGATCTGGAGAAACTTTAGCTTTATTTTTAGGAAGCTATTAGACCAGTAAGTAAACTAGTGGCTATAAAGGGCAGCCCAATCCACTGGTGCATCATAAAAGCTGGAGCCACAACCACTCTCAAATCTGTGCCTCTCAAATCTGTCCACACAGGCTTTGTATTGATTCCCCGAATTCTTGCTTTCACTCTAGCTTCTTTGACCTTCATGGCAAATGTTAGTAGTGCAAGTTGAAAGGTGCTTTTGTGAGGGACCTCTGCCTGTTATATCCAGTCTTATCCCACATATTATCCTGTCTACAGAGACAAATTTCATCCTTAACTTTTGTTTTCACCAGTTTCATAGGATCTGGTTTTACACACTTCACCTGAGCTGACTATTACTTCCTCGCATTAGTTCCATTCTGTTATTATTAGAGAAAGGTTGTGTCACTCTGGAATAAACGTACATATAAACACATTTCATTAAAATTCAGGATACTGGGAAAAATTATATTAAACTGTTCAGGAAAAAAATGGAACTTATATAGAAGGGAAAAGAATATTCCAAGAAAACAATATAATAAAGGAATATAACAATTCTTTCACGGGGAGCCAGCTCAAGTCAGCATTTTAAAGAAGTCTACATATCCACTTACAAGTACTTATGCTGTTCAGTGCAACCTGTCAAACAAAGTCAAGTATGCAAGACTAATACCAAATCAATTGCAGCCACTAATGCGTGATACAACTAAGGAGCAGAAATATTCAGAGTTGTGCATAGCATTCATTGCAGGCAACAACAAATTCATAATTTGAGCTTCTGAAATTTAGTCTGGTAACGTTCAAGAGAGAACTTATGGTATGTTAGGACTTTCCAGTGTATAGTGTTCCTACTACGCTGAAATGGAAGTTGGATTTTTATTATACTTTATAGTATCTTGAATATCCAGTGTCTTGTTGGTCTAAGAGATCTTCATTCTATTCACTCAAGAATGGTTCCCGTTGATTTCAGAATGTTTCCTGCATAAATCAGAACTAATTATGGGACACAGAACTCAGTTTTTCAAATGATTCACAAGGGTTTATTAGGAAAAAAATAGATTTAAACATGCAGAAATTATGAGGGCACCTGAAAGGATGTTATAACCGGTATTTCATATCTTTCAGACCTCTAAGGTTATTTTCTCAGTCAGTGAAATATAAACAGTTACAAGTAATTTTAAACTATATCTTTTTATTACTAGTTCATTGTTCCAGCATCCTTGCATTGCAAAGGCAAAAACACTGGCACCAGAGGCAAGACTTTTGTATAAAGCATAGAAGAGAACAGGTAGAAAAAAACTGGATTAGGAACTGGACTCGAAGCATATGCTTGTAGTATGACCCCTGTTATTTGAACAAACAGACTGGACCTAGGGACCCAGAAAGGCCTAAGGCAAAAAGAATTGCTAGGTAGGTACTTGGGGTAGACCATGACTTGGAGGGAAGAGGTAATCTTGGAGAAGAGGGTAGGTAAGCAAAACAAAGGCTGAGTGTAAGAAACCCATGGGGTGAAACAAGGAAAAGAGGAAAGCAAGGGACAGAGTATGGCAGTAGGAATCCTCTTCAGAAAAGGAGAAGAAAGTGGAAGCATGACTGGAGGGCAGGCAGAAGGGAATTACCTAGGCTGTGAAATGACTGTGTTGATAATCCCCTGTGTTTCTCCCCATACACGCTTGCCCACTGACAAAGCTTCATTCCATTGTAGCACTGATCCTTTTGGGGGATAACTGTTGTTGCCAGCAGTGTCACTAGTTCAAATGGCAGAGGTTTGTCTTGTGCAGCCTCTTGCTCCCAATTCTGCTCCAGTGGATAATAGATTTAAAAATAATGATAAAAAAATGCAAGTCTGCACAGAAAACTATCTTAAGAGAACCCTGACAGATGTGTAAAAGCACTAAAGCACAACCTGTTACAGTCTCGAGTGTTATCTTTATAGATCTATCATGTGCATTTTTATAAACAAAAAAATATTGACTATCGTACATTACATAGGTGGCCAAGGTATGGATTTGGCAGTGCATTTATTGTTATCTGTGAAAGCTCTCTACAGAAGATAGCACGTGCTTATATTTTCACAGATTGGTAAAGAGATAATTGGATGAAATGCCTTTCTCTAGGATGATCTTAAATCAGTTAATGGGTAATCCTAGCTGTCGTGTGTTGACTATACCATAGTATTTTCAGTAGTCCTTGATGCAATGATGGTACCAACACCACATTTGTCGCTTCTGTATCTAAGCTTTTAATGTTAAAATTAGTTCCGAGCAAGATGCTTCCAAATCCTATATTTTGCAGAATACCCATAAAGAGATAGATACATATTCTTCTTTTTAAAATGGTATTTGTTTATCTTTCTCTCAATTTGGTTGTCCAGGAACCTGAGTCTCATTTTTGCTGCTTATGCTGGTTAGTTCTTACTGACCACATAACTTACCCCATTCTGGCTGTGTGAACGCAAGTTCACATGAAGAGCTGTACAGGCAGGAAAGCTGCAAAACACAGCAATACTTTCATCTGCACTAGGTACTTGCAGAGCTGCATGTTTTCATGTCAGTAGGTAGCACTGATCATAAATTGATACATATACACTGAAGTTGAGTCCAGCAACATTTTATATGTATGACAGCATGCATTCACAGGAATCAGACTGAAAATTTGCTTTCTTGAGTTAGCTGTTTGTTTGCAGAGAGTAAGCACAAAGGTTGAGCACTGAAGATGGCTTCAGGCAAGGGCAGATCTATAGCAGAGGCTAAGTCTGGGGCCATCTGGTGTGTCAGCTGGCATGAAAAGTCAGGGACTTTGAGTGCAGGGCCAAATCAGTGACACCTACTAGAAACTACTGATGATGAGAAGTACTTCACTCAATTTGTTGCTATCTCTGGATGTATTCCTGCAGTAACTGGTCAGAGAGAGTGAAAAGAGCTACTAAACCCACCTTCTTAGGAACAAAATAAAATATTTAAGTCTTTGTCATGACTGTAGAGGACAGAAACTGGAATTTACATTTATTTTTTAACGATTTGTCTTTATCTCATTAAATTGGAGGGTCCCATGCTACAGTGCTGATGCAGTAAGAGCACTGTGATGTAGCTGTGCGTAAGATGAGAACTGATTTATTACAGTTAATATAATCTGAATACTGCACCCTGACGGCTGTCTGTATAATTTAAATGCTGGAGATTTACATCTGAGCAGTAATTCTCTAAAAATGGGTTCAGGAAAGATACTTTCTCAGATTTCCATTTGTGTTAGAATGTTTTACGTTTTGGACAGGAATAATTGTATTTCTAGCCTCTAGTAGAAATGACATTTTTTAAAAGGCCTTATATTAGGATTTATCTATAAGAAAAAAAGAATAAAGAAATGTAGCTAGTCTCTAAATAAGATCATTTTTTTATCATCAACTAAAATGTGCTCTTACAAGAGATAACACACTCAGTTATTTTAGTCTCAAAGGATTTCCAATAGGGAAGCAAGTGGAGTTAGACTAAAAGAGTGTATCAAAAAGTACAAACAGTAAAGGGGGAAAAGCTATTTGTAAAATATTTGTAATTTTTTTTTTTTTTGTAAAAGCCTAAATCTTTGCAAGGAGATGCACAGCTGACAAAATAAATGTGCCTGTATTCCAGCTGTATTAAATTAAGCTGAAGGCAGTAAACAAGATGCAACCTACTGTTAATGAGATGGCCATGGTTATAGGAAGACTCATTATTATAATAATGTATTTTATACCTGAAATTTTCTATAAATCTTAGAGTAAAATGTGAGTGGCTGAACCCTGGGAACATTTTGAAAGTAAGCTAATGTTGATTGTCCATGTGAACATTGGGCAGATCTGAGGTACCACTACCACCACCTGCTAGGATAAGGGGTGTGCAACTGATGGTGAGACAACTGAGCAGCCATTAAAGCTCCATGCTATGGGTGATTTATTCAGAAGCCCCCCGATAACATCCGTGGGCAATGTGAGAAGATTGTTGAGCCCTCTGCATGGAAAGACTGGTAGGGTTTGATATTTCTTCTTTATTTTTAATTACTCCATGTTTTTTAAAGAACAAACACTTAAAACAATCTGAATATAACCATGGAGCTCCACAGACAGATCATTCCTCCTCCCTCCTAGATTTTACACAATTAGGTTTCTAAGAATATCCAGATACGTGGCTTAGATCATCCTTGGGTTACCTGGTATAACCTTATGCATCCATAGGACTTCAGAGCATTAATAGCTATCAAAATCTCTGGGCTTAGATGTTCCATTTTTTCCAAGGCAATCTCTCAGGGTGGGACTTCAGGTCTTGTGCCTCTAAACCTAAGCATGAAAGCTTTGGCCACAGCTACAGCTTTCAAACTTTCTAGATGCTCAGGATCTGGATCATCCAAAGCAAGCTTTCACCACACACGATTCTTTCATGCAGTTTCTCCAATTGCTACCTTTGACCCAGGAACCTGGGAAAATACCTGCTGAGTATCCTAGGAGCCCTGAAGGATGCTGTACAAAGATAATGTACTTTTTCAGCTGTGGCTTCTGGGAAGCTTATTTCATATCAGAAACATGATTTTGCTTAAGGAATACCTGAATATTTTCAGAATTGCTTAATTGTTAAAGAAAAAAAAATCAGTATGGGGGGTGGGAGCATTCCGACACCTTATTACTAAGCTTAAACTAGAGTTTTGTTATTTGCATATATGATTATTTTACTGTTTATGTTTAAGTCTTAGCTTGTTTGTTAGTTCTACTGTGTTTTACTTCAGGATTTTCCTATATAAATAACTTAGCATATGTGCACTGTAACATAAGAATCATAATGTGGGTTTATTTATAAATTCTTAGAAATTATAAAACATACTTTCAGTAATTTATATATGTATGAGTATCTGTATCTTTGGACTCCCTCTATGGTAAGGCTAAAGGTCCTAGGCCCTCTGTCTTCATGTCGCTGACATGAAGTTTGGCACTGTGGTGTGGATAACCTGAATCTGTCAGCTCTATTGCAGTGAATGTGTGAGGCGCGTGTTTAGCTCATCCCCTGGCATTACGCAGTGTGGAAGTACTGGGCTCTCCAACAGCCTGTCAGCAATTCAATTGATGATATGTGTGAATCTCAGGAAGAAAGAGAGAAATGTTGGGCAAAACATTTTGGGTTTAGTGAATGACGTTTCCTGACAAAACTCTGCTGTGTTGAAAATGTTTTCCAAACTAGTTCTGCTTCTTGTGAAACTAAACTTTTTTTGTGACCAACTGCTACATAATAAATTGATGCAAATTGTAATTTACCTCAGAGCACCTGTGACACTGCAATACTTCTGTTCCCAGGGAGCAGATGAGTTGTGGCCAGAGCAGGGAAATGCTCACATCAGAAGTAGTAAGGCTGGCTTTGTCACCACTACGTTGTCAGTGCTGATCCACAGCTTTGCTGGACTCCAAAGTTCTGGTTATGAAAGAAAGCAAAATCTAACACATTCCCAAGTACTGCATTCCTTATCTACAGTTTTATAAGATAAGATTGTCCTGTACTATTGAGTTCATTTATACACTAGCTGTCAATACAGATTCTTCTGATTATTAAAATAGTAATTTGCTTTCCTTTTGTGGCAATGTAAATAAGGAACAACTGGTCTGAAGTCAAAAGAACTACGCTTCTTGTTTTATCAGTGCAAGTAAAAAGGAGAATCAAGCGCCCCCCCCCCCCCCCCCCCCCCCTTCTTTTATTTCTGGCTTAGCTTTCAGCAAAGTGCTAGGTGCTGTAAATACAATAAAAAGAAAATCCATGCTCCAACATTTCCAACATACAAGACAGCAGCAAAATATATATTTCTTTCTTAGTTTCTTTGTAGCTTAGTATTAGTAGCTTAATATATGAAATTAATACAAGGGTCCAGGAAGAATGAGCTCTAGAAGATACAAGAGTGCCAAGCAATTGGTGTTGTACTGTGCTATTTGCTGTGCCCTATTTTCACAGATAAACAATTTCTGCCACCAAAAATGCATGAAAGTTCAGAAATTTCAAGAACCCCTGTGGTGCTATGAGTTGGTTTTCCTTCTTCTGTTGTTTAGTGGTGTTCTTAGTTTCTCCTAACTGGTGCAGGCATAAATCCCTTTTTCCTAAAGAGGTGTTCCATTCTGTGAGAGGAATTTCTTTGAATTACGACAAGATCATATTAAAGAATCTTCTGTCACTTTCACTTTCTTGAAGGTATAGCCTCTTTAAGGGGGCTAAGGAGAATGTCCATCCTCTATTGGATGCAGGGGGAAACACAGGAGCAAAGGATGAGGAGAAGGCTGAGGTACTCAGTGCCTTCTTTGCCTCAGTCTTTCGGAGTAGGACCAGTTGTTCTCGGGGTACCCAGCCCCTGAGCTTGAAGACAGGGTTGGGGAGCAGAACGAAGCCCCCATAATCCAGGGGAAATGGTCCGCGGCCTGCTGCACCGCTCAGCCACACACAAGTCTATGGGGCAGATGGGATCCCCCAGGGTGCTGAGGGAGCAGTGCAAGCACTCACCGAGCCACTTTCTGTCATTTACCAGCAGCCCTGGCTCACTGGGGAGGCCCCCGTTGACCAGAGGTCAGCAAATGTGACGCCTGTTGACAAGAAGGGCGGGAAGGAGGAGCCGGGGAACTCCAGGCCTGTCAGCCTGACCTGGTGCTGGGGGAGGCGATGGAGCAGATAGTCCTGGGTGCCATCATGCGGCACGGACAGGGCAGCCAGGGGATCAGGCCCAGCAGCGAGGGGTTGTGACAGGCGGGTCCTGCCTGGCCGACCTGGTCTCCTTCCATAACAAGGTGCCCCGCTCAGTGGGTGAGGGAAGGGCTGTGCGTGGTGTCTGCCTGGACTTTAGCAAAGCCTTTGACACCGTTCCCCTCAGCATCTCCCTGGCTGCACATGGCTTGGGCAGCTGTACCGTTCGCTGGGTAATGGATGGCCGAGCCCAACGTGTGGTGGCGAATGGAGCCACATCCAGTCGGTGGCTGGTCACAGGTGCCGTTCCCCAAGGCTCAGTGCCGGGTCCTGCCCGTGGGTCACACCAGCCCCTGGCAGGGGCTGGGAACTGCCCGGCGGGAAAGGGCCAGGGGGGCGGCTGACGGCCGGCTGAACGTGACCCCCAGGGTGCCAGGTGGCCAAGGAGGCCAGCAGCATCCTGGCTCGTGCCAGCAGCAGCGTGGCCAGCAGGAGCGGGGCCGTGCCCGTCCCCCTGTGCTGGGCACTGGTGGGGCCACCCCTCGCACCCTGGGCTCAGTGTTGGGCCCCTCAGCGCAGGAGGGACCCTGAGGGGCTGGAGCGTGTCCAGAGCCGGGCAGGGGCTGGGGCACCAGCCTGGCGGGGGGCGGCTGGGGGGGCTCAGCCTGCAGAAAAGGGGCTCAGGGGGGATCTTACCGCTCTCTGCAGCTGCCTGGAAGGAGGCTGGAGCGAGGTGCGGGTCCGTCTCTTCTCTCAAGTACAAGAACAAGAGCAAGAGGAAATGGCCTCAAGTTGTGCCGGGGAAGGTTTAGTTTGGATATCAGGAAAACTTTCTTCACTGAAAGGCTGCCCAGGGAAGTGGTTGAGTCACCATCCCTGGAGGTACTTAAAAGATGTGTAGACGTGGCACTTGGGGACATGGTTTAGTGATGGACTTGGCAGTGCTGGGTTAATGGTTGGACTTGACGATTTTGAAGGTGTTTTCCAACGTAAACAATGCTATGATTCTATGATTCTCTAACTTCCAAGGTTTGGGGCCAGGAGAGACTGTGTCTTTAGCTAGTGCTTTAAGGTATTCCTAAATTTCCAGTAAAAATTTCAAATTGGGTTCAAGGATAACACATTGGTAAGGAAGGTATCCTTAGGTATGCTGTCCCAGTAGCTGATGATCAAGGGAAGCCTCTGTTTGAAATAATTTCTTATCTTTATAAATGGGCATTCCTTTCTTCTCCCCACCAAGTACTTGGATCTTTTCCCCTTTAGGTAGATAAATTGATGTTTCCAAGCCTGTAGGCCTTCCAGGCTTGCGTTACAGGACAAATACCTCAGTATTTCCTCTGAAATCCTTAATGGCTATTTCTATAGAGTATTCTACAAGATCTGAGTCATACTGACCCACACACCTATGCCCCATAAACAGTATTTTAAGTGCGTAGGAAGTATTTAAAATTATATATTTTTTAATATTTTTTAAAAGCCATGTCAATCAAATAAAGGACACCACTTGCTCCCATCCTCAGCTTCCAAAGTCTATCAGATGAATGTGAAGATTCAGGGCAATTACAATGCAACTTGGAAGACTTCGGCCTTCTTTTGAACACTTTTTTGTTTTAAACTTTTCCTCTACACACCCACCCACCATACCACTAGCACTGAAGATTTCCATAGGGCTGAGACTTGTCGTACACTCTTTTAATCATGGGATTAAGATTTTAGTTTCTCTTTCTCACTAAGAAGGAGTCTGCAGTATGTTCTCATTTTATTAAAGAAACCTGGGTCATTGGGGAAATTATTTTTTCCTCAGTTCTTTTCATGGGGACAGTTAAAAAACACAAAAGCAAACAAAAAAACCTCACCTCATTTCAAAGACTCTGTGCCTTAGGTTTCTAAATGTAAATGTAGCTTTGTAGCTTCAATGTAAGAATTGGTAAATTTCACAAATAAATAGTATAATGTAAGGCCAGATATACAATATATAACTTCTATACCTTCTTATTATAAGATTTTTCATTTCTGAAAAGTAGCACAGGGATTAGCAGGAAAAATAAGATACGGAATTTGAGCCACTGATACTGTGCTTTTTCCTCCTAGTCACGGCAGCAAATCTAGTGCTAGAAAACTCAATGCATCTGGTAGTGAACCTATTCTAAGGCTCATGTGCCAGGCCAGAGTTCAGTCCTGCACATGGATCTATCAAGATCTATGTACAAAGTACAAGTTTATGGAAAAATTTAGAACAGCCTTGAAGTAAGTGACTCCTTAACAAGTGCTCTGGGGTCCCCCTATTTGTTTTGAATGTGCAGTCAGTAATGTGTCAGGTGTCTAAGGTCTGGACACATTTCTGGTTTGCGTATAGTCGCTAGGACTGTGGTTAGATCTGAGGTTATCCTAATTGCTGGCCAGCCACATGATTAGTCTTCAATAATTGAAAATCCCTCTCCTTACAGCTTCACTCCTCAAGGTAGAGCCATAATAAAACTTTGGGAACGTAAGTGAGCTTGGTAACTTCTGCTGTAATCCACAGCAATGTCTTTACAGCTAGGCAGTCATTTCTATGCTGCTAAAAAACTTATTTGCTGTTTTAGCTTTCACTTAAATACAAATAATGATTGTATTTAAATTTAATGTAATTTATTATATAATTTTTATTTATATAGATTTTATATATATTTATATATTTATAGAAAATAAATTTAAAATTTTGGTTGTTGTTATGATGTTTGTACTGCTAGTCCTAATAGAAGTTGGCTTGTGACTGGAGCAATTCCTGAATATCTCCCTTTAGCTCCTGCCTTTACCTAAAGGCAAAGATTTCATTATGGTGTATGCCCATGCTGAAGTATACGTTAACCCAGCTTCTCATGTACAGTGTATTACATAAATAATGCAAGATTTACAGTCTCCTAAATCCTTTAGCAGCTGGTAGCACAATTCTTTGAAAATTCTATTCTAGCTTATGGTAATATGTTACTTTTTATGATGAATCCACTCAGCGCTTTGCTAACAGCTTTGAGGGGAAAGACAAGTTATGAATATAGAAGGACTGGATATTTTTTGAGGTGCATAGATTAGATCAGTCTTCCACAAAATTGAGGTAGAAGAGGCTCAGTGGAGGGCTGAGAGGTGTAGTCATTATGTGCAGGTTGGACTACATGACAACACTTCTTTCAGTGATAACATTTATCCCATCTCTACTATAGGGATGCCAGTGTCAGAACAGTCTAGGCACTGTACTGTAAATCAGCTGAAGTCAATACAGTAGTGTCTGTGTACCACATTTGAATATTTCTATCTATATTAAAATAAATTCTACTCTTACAGTCTGCAGCATTAGTCCTCTAAAATCTTTTATTTGCTGTTAGCAAGTCACTAATGGGCTAAAATCATATTAATGTAGAAAAGAAACTTCCTGACAGAAGTTCAAAACGTTTGTAAGGAGACTGTGTTATCAAAACCATATTTCATGTTCTAACCAAGACTTGGCTCAACTCCGCCTAGCTGTGTGTAATATTTTTTATTTTTTTGCCTGGTGGCTGACAACCCCCCAAAAATGTAGGAAATCAAATGACATAGTAAGGAGTCCAGAATGAGCAAGGTCCACTGCTGCTTTTCTTCAGTAGTAAAAAGCTTGCTACTAAAATGTGAAGTACTGATACTCTTGCATTTTTGTCTTGTTTGTCTTCGGCAGACCTTTACTAATTATCAGCTAAGTACTCCCAGCACATTTAAAGGGTTCAAGACAGGTATGTAAAAATAGAAGAAAACTGTGTATGTTTGCATATGCTTTAAGTGAGCTCAAAAAATCCCTCTCTTATCCTGCTATCCCTTATACCATCCTGCTAACACAGTAGCACAGCCATGTAGACAGGCCTCAGTATTAAGAATATTACTATATCATGGAAGAATTTGATTTTAGAATGAGTGAAAACCTACAAACATATGTAAATCCTCTGCTATTACAGCGGAGAGTTCTAGCCAGATTTCTTTCTTCGTTCTTGTCTCCAGTATTTCACCCTTACACAGTTTTCTTGAGCCACAAATGGAAGGGAGATTAGGAGATTATCATTCCTCCATGAGGACTGTTGATTATCCATCCTAATGTTCAGGCAGTGATGTCCTTCATGCATGGCTTAAGTGGGACCATTTCCTGCCTGTGTGGCAAACTACACCTTGATAACCAGCTTGTAAGCTTATCTTACAATAAGCTCTTCATTAATTTACCGTGAAGTAAACTTTCTTCTGTGCCAGGTTGGTGGGGATGTATTGTTTCCTTAGTACACGCTTAACTTGTACATTAATTTCAAATATAGCTTTATTCCTCCTACAGTTTATGCAAGGACAGAAATGAAAACAGTATTATGCAGTTCATTAATAGCTTTTGCTTTTCCATATGTATAGTGCTAACCAACTACCCCAGTGGCATGGAGGCAGTGACTTGTAGAAAATTCTTTCCAGGAATATGTGGATGGGGGAATGGGGAGGTGAGGAATATTTTATAATGTTTTATAAATATTTTCAGTGGATACTTTTTCATAAATATGCGTTGCACTGCAAATATTCTATAAATAACCTTGCATGGCTGATTTTTTTATATATATATTTTTAAAAAACTTAGGAAGGGGTTTAGGTTTTGGTGGTTTTGTATTATTATTGTTATTATAATTATTATTGTTGTTATTATTATTTTGAGGTATGTCCCAAAGGGATTTCAACATATTGTTTGATCCAAGAACATTTTTCTTTCTTTGGTTAGTCACCACCACTGACATAGCTGATTAATAAAAGCAGAGCTGCAGAAATAGTAATGATTAGTACCGATAGTGCTGCGCATCTAAGCACATAGCAAACATACAGTTTATCTTACTGTTTACCCATTAAATGGTTCCATTTCTCAGATAAGCACAGCTAATCAAATGACTCGCTAGATCACACAGTGAATCAAAGGCAGAGCTGCGGAAACAAGTTTAAGGACATGAAGCTACAAATACTTATGGCTGTGAGTAACTTTGCTCTTGGGAGTATTTCAATTGACTCCAGGAGGGATTATGTAGGGTAATAAGCTCTGAACTTCATGGGAAGTGTTCGCAGGACTGGTCCCCGAGCATATTCAATTGCAGTCTTCACATAAAATCACATAAATCTGTAGTCAGGGACTTTTAATAAACATATTCTATGCCATAAATTACTTCTGAGGAGGATTTTTAGAGGCATAATTTTACAGCATTGACCTCCAATAGATTCATAGCATTCTATCGTATTAAATGTATATTTAATAGCTTCAAACCTTTTATATTAGTGGTCCAATGGGCCTGAAGGACTTAGGACTGCAATAACCTATTGTGTCAATGGATATTTAGAGAGGTTTATAAAATGTAGATTATTTACATTATTATTGATGCAAAGGAGCCATCATATCCTATTGGGCAATTAAATGCACTTTCATAAAGAGCTCATTGCATGGAGACTGAATTTATGGAAATAAAGAAACTTAATGGCTCTGTAGGAATCATGACATCAGCTCTGAAACAGTTTTTGGGATATTATTATTTATTTTGACATTCATACCTGTAGTAATGAGAAATTCAGGAACTTTGTAGTAAACTAAAAGTATAAAGATGTAGATATAGAGGTTGCTAAATTAATTTAAATCCTAAAGGGAAACATACTTACATCATTTCCTCTTTTCTTTAAAGGTACAAATTTAAAACAGCCCAGTGAAAAGAGGTGGCCGTATTTTGATAGCTTTTGTAAATCCAGAATGTGCCAGGTTAAAATTTACAATTTTAATTTTCATTTCTACATCTGATTTATGAACACTTACCCACACTTCATTGCTTTCTACTAGAGCCATAATTTTGCACAGATTATTCTGACATGTATTTTATAGCTAATGAAGAATCTTGGATGTATCCACATACAACACGACATTGAACCTGGAAATTGCTCTGCTGTCTTCACTTGAGTCCCTTCGTAAATTCAGTCCTAAATGCAGCCTCCCGGTTAGGTCTCTCTGGTTTGCAGGTTTTTTCCACTTCTAAGCGTGTGTACTGCCCATATATGTTCCCAGAGCTTTGCTTTTCCTAAACATCAAGGTATTTAAAGTTATTTGATGTTAGACACAAAGAAGTAGAAAATATGTGAAGTACTTCATGCACTTCAGTGTGCCACAAGAATGCTAGATTTTGTAAAAGATTGTTTCCTACTCCTGTTTCCTAGACACATCATTAAACCCCCTTAGCTGGCACTGTCAGACATGGAACCCGTGCAAAGAGCTGCCTCTTAGTCAGAGTGCGGCCCACCAGCTAGTGCTTTTTAAGGGTCTAGGCAATTAGGATTTTATACTGCATGTGGCAGGTGTGTGAATTTGAGTTTTGGGACTGTGTGAAGCTGCAGCATACCTGTTATGTATCCATCCATATGCTCTCTTTGTGGGCAGGCTGTAACAAAGATCCGCACTGAAGTTTACGGATAAGGCATACAATCTCTATGGACATTCACATTTTATCCAGATCCATTTAACCAACAGTAGTTACTATAGGGCCAAGGAATCAGTTTCATAGAGCCCACAGTACAAAATTCTTGCTGTATTGTGAGACAATTAGCTGCTTTTTCTTATGGCTTTACCAGAAATTTTACTATAGGTCCATTCGATCTTTGCTTTCTCATCTCTTCTTATTTGGGAAAAGGAAAATTCAAGGAAGGTCATATTACTACAGTCGGTGCTGCATAATCCCTAAGTAGGTAAAATGTTCAAATGAACTACCTATAATTAAAATGAAAATAAAAACATGTGCTTATTTTCTTGGATGTGTCATCTCAAACACTGGCTTGTACCTTTGAGATTAGCAAAATGAAAGCACAGGAATATCATTGTGCTGCCAATAGCGCTGTTTTGACCCTACTTGAGTGAAGTTTTCTTAAATATCCTCACATAAGTAAGGCCAGGTTTACCTAAGTTACCCTGATATTTTTAACCTTTTAGAATGGCCCCAACTCTGTTATGGCTAATGCATATGCTGAAACATAGGTGCCTGTGTACATTTTGGTAGACTCAGGGGTAGCAGTCATAAAAGAAGAAAATCGCTGAACAGAGACAGTGCTTCATAAACTGCCAATTTAAGGGCATGCTTAAGATCACAGTTAAGTTTAAGAATCTCTTTAAATTCCGTTCAAGTCAATGATGAGACTTGTTCTTAACCTTAAGAATCATTTCTACTTAAAGGCTGCTCTGAATAAGGTCCTTTGTAGAATAATAATTAAAGCAAGAATTTTGGGAAGGTTTTTCCATCTTTTACTTTTCTCTTACAGCAAGGCTATATGTAAGATAGTAATAATGCTATAGTTTACTATAGGTAATGTCTCTGTTACTGTGAAGCTTTGTAGACCAGTACAAAGTAGTATAAGGCCCTTGATATTTTTTTTTCAACACTTCCATTGTAAAGTTTTTTTTAATCAAATATGTAACATAAATATAAAATAAATTCTTTTGTATAAAGACACTGTAGAGAAGTTCCTGAAGTGCTTCACTTTGAGGAGCTGTGTTAGTCAAAGTAGAGGGCTTTGTAAGCCACAAGCATTATCATTACCTGATTTTGCCACCGAATTCAACAAAAGCAAAACTCTTAGAGGTTGCAGTGGCAGTGACACTGAAAGGAACTGCTATGCTTTAGTTTATTGTTCCATTTTCTGATTAACATCTTAAACTGCATTTTGATCATGTAGTTTCCACTGACAGAGAGTGCCTGATGGTCTTTTGTCGATCTTCTGAGAGAGCAACAGCTCATCTTGATGCTCAGCCAAGGCATCTATCATTTAGCTGTCCCTTTCAGTTACTGTGTTGAGATTGCAGCACGGCCCTGGTTTAGAGTGTTTCTGTTCCATCTGGTGACCTGTCGGAAGAGCTTTTAGACCTCTTTCCTTTCCAGATCCAGCATTGATTTTTTTTCTGCAGAGAATGTGTTTTTTAGCTTTCTGCACTGAGTAAATTTAACTGGTCAGTGTCAAAATAAGGTTACTATCATTCAAAAAAGTTGCTATGCACCAGTTTAGCCACAGTATCTTGTCCAGAAGAGGTATCGTTAGTTTGTGGAAAGTATTGTGTCATTTAACTATCCCAAAAGTCAATGTTAGAAAATAAAAAAATATGTTATATTACCTTATGTTTGTGGCAATGAGTAGTAATGGACAAGTGCTGAAGTCTAGCTAACTTATATCAATTTGACGATGAGATTGAGCCATTTTGGCATGTATTTCATTTTCCTAAACAAAGGGTTTTATTCCCACCATGCATTTTTTACCTCCGCTGTTTTTTTGAACGCTCTCATCTAGTTGTCAGTAGCTTTTGTTCTCCATGTAGTATTCGGGCAAGTATGCTGCACATAATCTTGGATTGTAATTAAACAGAAATGGGAGTGGGGGGAAAAAATAGTAGATCTATTCTAAAGATTCTGCCAAAGATAGCAGTAGATAGGTGCAGAGGTCCACTGTTTCTGTTACTTTGTATGACTCTTTATTGTATGTAGGTATTAAACAGAGTACCTCCCTCCCTCCCTCAGTTTCTTTTCTCTTTCATCTCTGCCTCCTACACGTGTCATATGACATCCATCAGAGTACAAAGGCAGTCTCACATGCTTAGTTATTGCTGCCAGTAGTAATACAGAATCAGGCCTATCTGACACATAAAAAGCAGAGGCTTCTTTAGTGCAGACCAATAAAAGTCACCAACAAAAAAGCTGTGGATTTTTAATAGAAAGAAAGCACTAATGAATAGGCATTAATTGAAAATTAGGGCATGAAAGACAGAAAGAAGCTAAGACAAATCAATTGCTATACCTATAAGCCTCAGCTGACAGTAAATCAACAGCAATAGCAGCAAGATGCATTGGACCAAATTAATCACAGGTGCAAACAGTTGAAAGTTAGGTGTGAGTAAACTAGTTTAAGAAGGGACTACAAATGCTTAATAATTCCATCACTGACCATGAGTGGAGCAACTATACAAAAAGAATGTAACATATATGTCCTGCCCCTGATAGGAGATATGGTGATTGACTGTGGGAGCATAAAGAAACAAAAAACATGTGGCTCTTACCTTGGGGATAGTAGGGTCTGTCCCCATGTGAATTTTATAAACCTCTGTAAAACCTTTGAGCCTTACTTTCCTCTTGTGCTAAGCACAGATGGTGCCCATGCTAGCACCAGGGCTAGCAGATGGGCATGAAAGGTAATGCAGAGGAGACGGTTATGTCTCGGTACCCTGGCTGGCAGGTGATTTCATTTGTAATGTGTGTGTGGAGAATTTGCTGAGTAACTCTGTGCTTCAACCCTCCTTTTTACAACGATGAATGACTTTTTTGTGTTGAAAAACAAGTTCAGTAAGCATACTACAGTCTTCTCTTGCATTAATTGCCTGAGGAACAGCCCTAAATATTTTGTTGGCTATTCACAAGCTTAGAGACAGGGATTGGACATCTCCAGCTGAATATGAAAGAGGACGCTTAGGAAAAAGTGACAAGGTCGTTTACAATTTTTGTTGTTGTTGTTGTGGTTCTGTTTTCTGGCATATAAAGACTAATTAGTATTATCTAGATAACGAGTAAGTTGTACTGGTCTTGCTTTACACACTATTGCTTGTTTAACCTACATTGTGTTAATGCCCACATATGCATGTGCTAGGACATCTCGGAGTGAAGGATGTTATGCTCATGTGCTGGCTGCTTTGCAGCCAGCATTAATTTCAGTTCTGAATTCTTCAAAATTAAATTACAATAATATTCCTGCTCTTCATTGGCATTGCTGACATCAACAAAAACCATTAATTCTAATTACAGGACTGATTGGTTCTTATTAGGCAATGTTTAAGAGCTAAATATCTTGAAATAGCAGAATATGCTGCAACTTGACAGCAGAAGTGAAGCATTCTGGAGAGTGCTTCTACCACCTATCCTCCTCCCCTGGTGATGATGAATGTGCATCAGGAATAAATTAGATCGTTTGCTTCATTTAAGTAATAAAATTTTCTGTGCACTTTCTCTTTAGTCAGCTTGATGATTCTGATCAAGTATGGGATTTAGTTGATCTTGGGATTCGGTTGATAAGAAAATGGAAATATTTAAAACTTAGAATTCACTGTGAACTACATTGTTTCATACATCCAACTATAATGGTTAAAATATTATATGCTCTTAAACTTATTGCTGTTCTTTATAAAAAAGAGCAGTATCTGAATTTAAATAGTCAAATTGACATTTTACTGTAAATTTCCTAACACACAGGAGCTTTTTTTTTTTTTTTTTTTTTATAGTAACTATTACTGGTTCTCACCAGAAGGCTAAGCTGCAGGTATGGGACAGTACACTGCCATACTCAGAGCACTTGCTTTTGCACTGCTATGAAACCTAAAGTCTGCTTCCTTTATCTGAACAGTGTTGATTAATGGATCTATCACAAATTCCGTTTTCAGATATAAACAAATATTTTTGTGTAATACTTGATATGTTTTCGTCTGATCTGAAACTATTTGAGGATTGAAGTCAAATCCCATTTAATTAAAATCTAACCAGTTAGGCTGCTTGTTTTGTAGGATGGAATTTAAATTCCCATTTCCTGGAAGGATTCCCAAATGGCTAAATGACTCTGCAATATTATATTCTAGGTGCAGTATTTTTCTCCTTTGTTTGAACTTGTGCTACTTTGTGTAACAGAGTTAAGTTGTGCACTAGAAACTGGGAATCTTGCTTTCTACCTTTGAAATGAGTTACTTGGGCTTCACTCCTGTTTGTGACTATCATGTTTAGTGGAATAGCTTCTACAAGAAGAACTGAGCTTAACCCCAGTATGTCTGAGTAACCAAGATATGTAACAGCGTAATTGTTACGGGCATGTATCTGCAAAAAAGGCTGTGTAATTTCTTTTTTCCTCAGGAAAAGAAATGCTCCTTGGACTTTTCCAGAACGCATTGTGTAGCTTAGCAAAACAAACAAAAAAAACCCCAAAAAGTATCCTTGGATGCCTCAGTTTAATCTAAAATACAGATATAATCATTAACTATTGTATTTATTACCTTTGTACTGCCCCTCACTTCAGACACAAACTATTGTGTTAGGGCTTTTTTTCATTTTACTCTGTGTGGTTTTGGTCTTAAGAATGTAGAAAGCAGCCAGCTGCTGAAAACAGAAGAGAATAAATGTTGGATTCAATGCAATTTGCACACATGCTGCCTCACACAGAGCTGTTACTTTGGCATTTTCCTGTACTGGGTACTTGCTGTATTCTAAAATAAGCAATATAGTCCAAAAGTGTATGGCTGTCCTTTATGTGTTGCACAGAAGGACACAGAGTAATCAATGTAAAGATTAAACAACACTGTCAAATACTCATTAAGTTTGGAAGTTCTTAGATGACTCAACAAAGGGTTTTGGGTATCATTCAAGAAAGAATATGGGGCACTGCAGTTTTTTTAAAGGCAGCCTGTACGTTTCTGCCTAATGCATGCAGCATTTTGTTAATCCATGTCCTTGCTGTGCTGTAAATACCTGAAAATTACATTTCTGAGTTATGCTTCGGTGGCCTAGGTATGATTAGAGGGCACCAAAGGTATGTCCCAGATCTGCAATCGTTGGTGTCTGGTTAAGTCGACAGGCCACTTGCCTCAATGCATTTTAACAGTGGCAAAAAAAGTATACAGTAGGTATACTGCATCAGCAAGATAGTAATGTTATACAAATGTGTGAAAGGAATGTTTTTCTTGATTCTGAAATCTATTCTGTAAGACAGTTGGCATGAATGTTATTGATTTAAAATGGCTTTAAAAGCCCTGTTGGCTGTATTCTACTTAAACCAGAGTGCTAGTGCCTTTTCTGCATTGTTCTGTGGAAAAGCGTATCTGACCAAATGTGCTACAACACTTTCTTGTGGTTATCAAGAGTAATCAGTGCTGGTCAAGGTGTAGCAGCATGATGTGTTTACCTCTGCAAGCTACCTTGTGTTGGTAGTCTTTGGTCGGTAGCATATAAAACACATGCCTCTACCACTTGCTTAAATTTATGGGGGGTGGGGGTGGGGAGGGTAATCCGATATAACATGACAGGAAGACAGCAGGCATCCATTGCCTCTCTAAACAAGGAGAAAAGATGGTGAGATTTACATTTAGGGATGAGAAACTTCTTTCACAACTTGTCTTTACAATACTGTAGTTTGGGAAATATATAACAATGAAAGCATGTTTACTTTGTGTAGAATTCATGTCATGATGAGGATAATAAGACCCTCCAAGGCAATAATTGCTTCACTGTAGGGTGCTTCTGCATCTCAAATTGCTCAGCATCTGGGTTTTAAATCATTTGTGTTCCTGGTGGGTAAAACTGCCAGCTAAACAGGCAGGCAGACAAGTAGCATTTTTAAACTTACACAGCATGATCATGGCATGTGTGCATTTAAGGCTGAGCTTATTATCATCAGGAATTGTCATCTAAACCATAGAGACAGACACCAAACCAGAATCTATATGATACTGGATTAATAATTTTTTTCATTCATGAGGAAACCATTCGGCCTATGTTGTAGGTCTGGTAGTGGTTTGGATATTTCTGTCAGACTGTCCAACAGGAAAGCTTTGTCTGCTGAGTTCAGAAAACACACGATAAATTCCACACTTCATCTGTGCCATGATGAACAGGTCACTGTCACTGAATGCCATGTTGAAGCATGTTATAAGCAAGAAGAGGCTTTTCTGTATTCACTACTGTGTTCACAAATAATTATGTAATTAACATGTAAAGTAGACACCAACTTGGTAAGAAGTGAGGCCATTCTGTATACAGAAATCATTTACTGAAACTGATTCTGTGTTTCATTTTTACTGGGGGAGGGTTAGATTCTCCTGACAAATAGTCTGCGTTTGACAGGTCCTTCTCCATTGTAATTTCTGACATGCTAGGTATTTTCTGATACAGAAAATTTCTTCCATCCTCTAATCTCAAACACACTGAGTATGGTCATGGTACGTATGGGGATCAGTGTTTTGGTTTCTGTTTTTGAAAATTCTGCTTTTGGGAAGAGAACTCTGAGGTGGTAGTTTAGAGATGGCTGGAAGTCCACCTTGAAACAGATCTGCACCTTAACTATCTGAATGATTGAAGTGTGGTAGCCAGGAGAAGTCTCACACCCATGCTCTATCCATCCCAGTTTATGGTTTAACATATGGTTTAACATTCATGCTTCTATAGTCCCAAGACCTGATATGGGTACCTTGGACTCTGAGTTCAGAACCTGCTTTTGCCTATATCCATCATGTCCCTATGATAGGACAGGCTTGTGTGCTGCTGTGTGTCCAGGCTGTACGTCTTGGAACACCATGTCGATCTAACTGTTGTGAAACGGTGGGCTCAGGAGAGACCCTTATGAGGCTGTGACTTGCCTGACATTTCTTTTTGGCACCAGTGGTAGCTGCTTTGAGTTAATCTTTTCTTTTCTTTTTTTTTTTTTTTTTTTTTTTTTCCTTAGGTTATTTTTAACTTGGATCAATTCCCTGATCTGATTCACTTCACAGTCACACAAATAGTTGTACTGGCACAATGGAGGGAGCAATAAGAATTAGCAGAGGGAGCAGTGACTGCACACAGCAGCCCTCACACAAGGAGAAAAACACCTTAAAGTCCTATATAATGTGTCAATTTGAAGTGGCCTCATTCTCTTTCTGTTACAGGCTTTTTTATTGTTGTTGTTGTGGATTTTCCTCACTTTGTTGCTACACAGGTGTTTTTTTTCCCCATACAACATGTTGTTTCAACTCTGCCAGTACTCATCTGCCATCTCCTTAGCTGTCTGCTGACTACTGAAGCACTTAAGAAGAAAGAAAAAAAAAAATAAAAAGCCTCTGTTGACTGCTAAGCTGTCTTAGCAGGCAATTGAAAATTAGCAGTAAGATGAGCATCACCTGGTTTTCAAAAGACAAAATGAGTAATCACTTTCCTGGTAACCAACCAGTTCTGGCTAGAAAGCTTGCATGCTGACACAATCACGCATGCAGAGTGATGGTACCCACTCCTCAAAGGGCTTTTCCCTTTTGCAGTCAGAGGAAGAAAGGTTTGCTAAGCAAGTCTGTACCAGTGCTTGCTGCTTTCATGTTTTCCCTAGTTGGACTTCGTGTTATCTACAAGGTAATGTGCATCAGTATGTTACTTGGTGGTCTTAAAGGTATTAATTATCATTGCTTCTGGTGGTCTGTTGTTTGGGTTTTGGCTCATGCGCTTTTTCTTTCCCTTTTTCCATGAAGAAAGGTTCAATCAATTGGAAGACTGTTCTACCTAATGTCATACTTCTCCATGTCAGTAATCCTTCTTAACATTAACCTTCTCACTTTACCTGAGATCATGCTTTGTTAGGCTTGACTGTTCTTGAGTTGGTAGCACCTTGAGTTACCTTTTATACCACTACAAAGTGAGTGCAGGACATAAGGACTTTCTTCTTCTGTCATTTGAGATTGACATAATGAAGTGGAAGATGTACAAGAACCAAACTTTACCCTTACAGACTACTCCAGTAAAACACAGATTTGCTGAAAACTCCAGCACTCCTCTTGCTTTTTGTTGTCTTTGATTTGGTAATATATGGATTCTGGGAAAAATGCAGGTTTACTTGGTAGCTGTGAAAAACAATTGATTTATAGGGTTTATAGCTCAAATTGTGGACCAGAACCTGGGCTTCATCTGAACTGTGCTTGAAACTCTACAATTGAATAGGGAGCTTGAAAAGAGTGTTAAGAGTGGGAAAAGTGCTCAGTTCCTTGCTATGTCACAGCATAGAGCAGAGAAGCTATTGTTTGTTTCTGGGGCACCGAGAAGCCTTGCTGTTACTTAATGTCCAATAACGTGTTCACCAGGAAACCAGAAATCAGTGCTGTAGAAGCTATTATAGTTACCCTTTGTCACAAAATGATAACTTTCAGCAAAGGGAATTTTTATTCAGCCAGATCCACTAGATTACAGACTGGTATCTGAAGGCAGTGGAGATTCAATTTTTTAAGATGTCTAGTACACAAATGAGTGATACAGTTTCCGTCAGGTTAAGAAAGTGTCTAGAAACTTACCTTTGAATGAACTTTTTTCTGCTTTTGCCCATAGAGGTCTAAGGCAATTAATCAATAAGCAAGGACACAAGGTGAAAACATATGGTCTTTGATATTTAATAAATGGATTAATAGAGTCCACCGCTTAATATTCAGCCTCTGCCTTAGGAGTATAAATTAATAAGCATTAGGTCCTTTTTAATGAGGAATTTTCCCTTTTAAAACCTGAATGAATTATCAAAAAGAGCTCTGGCAGAATTTCAAAGACATTTCCTGACCTTCTAGTATTCTGGCCTGTATGAATTTTTAACAAGATGCTATATATCTGGAAGGTCTATTAGAATGCGTCTGCATGAAATCTATCTGCCCTCTAGCCCCTCACCCCTTTTTTTCTTTTTTCTTTTTTTCTTTTTTTTTTTTATAATCAGACAACTGAGGCAGAAAAAGGAAAATTATCTGTAATAACAAAGGGATATTTAATTTATGTAAATGATGTTTTTTAAAAAAGTCCTTATTTGAGTTAATAAAACCCCGCACATTGCTTTTAAATATTAGTAGTGGCTGGCAAAAATACTTTATTTATAGTGACATTTTCATTTACATTCATTTTTGAATAGTATCAACAATGTAAAGCGTTCCAAGATCTGTTTGAAAATGCGTATTTTAAAGTGTATAACACGCATAACTTATAATTAAATGCATATGGTTATGCTTTCATTCCTGTAAAAGATACTTTTTTGCTGGTTCCTGTTCCAGAAAACCTTTAAGAAACCTTTTTGGTATCTAAATCTGTTTGGAAAACAAGTGTAACAGACCAAAGCAGATGTTTTAAGTATTTGTAGGCTGATTTTCAGCATAATGAAGAAAGCTTAATGTCATTATTACTTACTTTATTTTTTATTATTTAAAGGGTTGTTCTGTGACATTTTGAAAATGCAGAAAACACTTTTTTGTAAAAGGTTGTAGTTATCTATGCAAATTTTTACTGATGATGCTCTGTAATCTAAATACCACTTCAGAAAAATACTGTATATGTTAATGAAAACTGAACTGTTTCACTTCTTGGAATTACAGTATCAGTTGGTCCTACAGATGGGATGGTCTATTAGCAGGTTATTGCTCTGAATCATAGCAGATTCCATCTTTCAATAGTTCACTTTTAGCTTCTAATCGGTACCATGAATTAGCTACCTCCTGGAACTACCTGGGGGTTTTGATCTTGCCCACCTGGAATCTGGTGAATAAAAAGCACTTAGGAACAGCTCTTGTTCCTGGAGATGATTAATGTGCTGCTTGTTTGCCACAAAGATCTGTGCCTATGTGCACTAGGAAAGAAGCAACCATGAGGTTGTAGTAAACAGATTATTAGAAAGTGGTTGTCTTTAGCATATTAATCAATAATGCCAGGAAGGACTAATAGGATTTCATGTCACTATTTCTTTTATTTCACTTGTTTCAGGGGAAAGTTCCCTTCTGAGTTAATCCTTTTGAGCAAAATACATTCCCATGGTAAATCCACAAGAACCATTGCAGTCAATAGAATTGCACCTCAGATGGAAGTGAGCCACTGAGAGTCACTGAACATAAAACTGGGAAATTCAGAGTGTGCTTCGCATATTCAAATGCTAACTGGCCTCTTGAGTCTGGAATTCACTGACATTCCCTGCCCTGGCTCTTGATTAGGACCACGCGAGAGCAGAAAATGATGCTAAAAACCATGGCTTAATAAAAGCTGGCTAATTATATGCTCATGTTACTTTGTCAGGACAGTTTAACTCTGGAACAACTCCACTGTGGCTTGGTTTTCAATAGGCAGCACTGAGAATACATAATATCATGTTTCTAATTTTTCTTTGTGAGGATGAGGGAGATGCAGTTTTAAGGACATTCTGATTTAATTGTTAAGACTAAGGCCTGCAGTAGGTCCTGCTAGTCATGTACCTATGTCAGATACTTTCAATGACACAAAGCAAAGCTGGATCCATTGCTGTTATCGGAGGGCAGTAGGGACTGTACCCCTGTTGTACCTTTCACCTTGTCATCATTGGTTCTTTCTCCTTCAGTTAATTCTGCACATGCAACAGGCAACTTTTCTGAGCTCGTTGCCTTTCAGCAGACAGCCTGACAGTTCCCTTTCAACTCGCTGGTGGAGAGATGACAGGGAAGTGGGATGGCACTTTCCACAAAGTGTTTTCCCACCACAGTAAGAGGGTGATACCTAGTATGAGAAAGAGACTCCCATGGGGTCCATTTATGCTAGTTTTTAAATAGAACTCATAGATGCAAAAAGACAAAGGCAATTGGACTGACAGGTGAGAGCCTGCACAATGACAATATCCCTGAAAATCAAGGTAGGGAAACTAGAGAACATCAGAATAAAGTCTCAGGCAGGTAAGTGGCAGGAGCCCTGAGGCTATGTAGTAGTGCAAAGGGGAGACCTCTGCCTTAGATTTTCTTTAGCTAAGCCCATGGTTTTTGGATTTTAAAATGTATCACTTGATCTTTCTTTGCTAAGGCTCAAAGTAAAACAAGTTTGAGACTGCTAATAACATAAAGCTGCTTTGGCACAGGCTCCCCATTCTACACCAAAAGGGTACATCAAGATGATTAATGCTTGTACTGCAGAGTGTGTTTTTGTGCAGGGCAGGATGCATGACACAGCATAATGTTGCCCAGGCAGACCGGCAAGCAAGCCTTTGCAAAATTTGTGCTAGAACTGGTATATGCAGTGGTCTGAATGGGGCAAACATTTGATGGTAGAGAAACTAAAAACCCCAAAATTAGTTTGTTATACTGGTGATCAGGCTACTCAAGACAGTACTACTTGGTGTGGCATTGTTCTATCATCATGAACAATCAGTTCCAGCAATAAATGTTGCCATAGTCCTACGTTTCTGATTTATTTTTGTTTAATTTCATTTTCCAATGTCCTCACACTCAACAAATAAAGGATAAATGTGCATGAGAAGATGAGCAAAGGAATAGTAGAACCGAAAGCGGGGTCCATATCTCCTGATTTCATCCTAGTGAAGTCTGCTAGAATAAGCCATGTAAAGAAAATAATGATGGGGTTTTGAAAGACACCCAGAGATGTTAATCACCAAATGGCATCAACAGTACTTGAGAAATGCTTCTACATGTCTCAAGTCAAACAAAAAGACCATCAATATCTACTCAATTAAACTGGGTCTCCGTGACAGTGCTATTGATCACAGGGGTGGGGAATGTACTACATAGATGATAAATGGTGGAATAATTAAGAAACTGTTGTTCAGACAAACTACTATATTTCCCCTCAAGAAAGCAATAAATGTGGGGCCTTTTAGGAAGGAAGTATTTTCTGAGTATGATATCAGTGGGTTAGAGACTAGGAAAAGGGACAATTCTGGGAACCATCATGCTTATCTTTAAGAACATTAAAATATATATATACTGTGCCTTACATCTGCAGGCTGCATGGGACTATATTTTCAAATTATATTTTTTCTGAATAAGCCACTGCACTTGCAAGGACTAATTTGCATTAAATGAGTTCAATGAACAGGTACCTGCTTGCATGTGAAGAGCATACACCTAAAGGGACTGGGGAGCAGGGAGCACTGGCATTTGCATACTCAGCCAACACTTCTCAGAGGCAGATAAGTCTATAGCTGAGCAGAAACAAAATTAAAATTATGTTTTCAGGTGGCCAGTGCAGCTGATACCTTTGAGTTTGCCTCTGCCTTTGTCCTCTCTACTGATTTCATAGCATTTCTTTATATGGCATGACTTCTGATTTATGCCATGTGACAGAGGGCCTAATTGGTTTTTCTGAAGTTTAATATGGCTATTGGGTTGCACGTTTGCAAGAGTAAATAAAGCCGGGTGGCACAAAGAAAGCTGCCTTGCAGTGTGTTGTCATGGCTGCCCTTTCTGCAGGGCAGTGGGAAGGAGCTTTTCCCAAGAGCAACTGTGTGCGCTCTGGGGGTGGTGAAGTCCCTCGGGTGCTGAGGCTGGGCTGGCCAGGCAGGGCACGGGGTGGGCAGCAGCACCCATCATGGACTAGACCTTCCTGGGAAAGTGAGACTGCAAGGGCAGGAGCCAGCACTGCATGATTGAGAAGAGAATAGGAGGTGGAGGTTTTTTACAGTAATTTGACTTGCCAGGGGTCTGAATTTTCTGTGTGGAAGGGTGTCCTGATGGGAGAGAAAGGAGTAGCTATAGCTGCTCGTCTGGGGGTCAGCAGCAGTGCCCCGAAGCCACCTGGGGGGAAGGTGCGTCAGGGAAGGCAGGTCAGTTCTGGCAAGTGCGCAGAGACTTGGCACCGCTGGCTTTACACTTCGAGTTTTAGTTTCACCATCTATGGGTGAAAGGCTGATACTGTCATATAATCTCCCAGCCCTCCCCTAGGGATTTCAGTAGTTTAATACAAGCAGAGATTTGCACATTCTCTAATCTTTTTCAAAATGATGAGTTGATGGCTAATTGGGTAAATAAATACAGCTCTTGGAAACTCTCTAGCCACCGGATTTCTAGGGCAGTTGGAGTGCAGCTATCAGTTGATTTAGATTTCTGAAACAGAAAAATTAAATACTTCTGGAGGATATATCAGTAAGTATACATTAGAAGAATAAACAATGACTGAAGGAAATGTATTAGCTGTTAAATGCAGACGTTGAATCCAAATGTTTTGGTCAGCAATCCTGTTTTCCAATTTGTTCTGAAATGCCGCAGGGAAACAGTGCAAAGAGGTTCTGCCTCTCATGTAGCACAGAAGTGTTCGGTAGATATTGTACAATTAAGTATAAAAAGTGCATGAAAGAGAATTCAAACAGTTGTACTGTCTTTTCTGATTGCAACCTGTCTTTTTGCAGTTACCATCTATGCCAGACAGTGAAGGCAGTGGGCAAGGGGCAAGTGGGAAAGTGAAATTGTGTGAGAATCTGTTGTAAATCCAGCATTACTTATGGCCTTCCCACTGATGACTTAAGACCTATTATCACAGTCAAATGAAATCACAGCTGCGTGTTACCTTTGTGTTGTGTGCTGGGTGCCTTTGTAGACTCTTGCACGTACTTATCGAAAAGCATTTATAGTGTGAAGTCTTAGATCTGTTTCTGCAAAACATTCATGGAAATACAAGTGAAGATATAATTTTGTGTAAAAACTTCTGTGCATTGTAGTTCATCACAGTTTACTGTTGTGGCATGTTTTAGGCCATAGCATGGTATCTCTGCTCATTTATTGTGGTCTGTTTTGTTTCTCTGATGGATTTTGGCTGATGCATCTGTCCACAAAATCCTAAGTATCCATAATGGAATCTTGGTAGAGAAGAACAAGTATGTGTTTAAATGTTTACAGAAAAGTGATATTTTTACTATTCTTTTTTTACTTTCCATAATATAGGGTGATTCTTATGTCATCTAAGGGTATTTGTGATTTATTACATTTTTATATTATGTTATATATAAAAATTGTATTATATATAAAATATAAACTATAGATTTAAAATTAATATGAATGCTACTGAAAAGTTAGGCATACCTGAAGGGAGTTGATTGCCCTGTATAAATAAGGTTGCATTAACTATGTGTGGAAAACCAAAACCAATTAGCAGTAATTGGATATCTGTGTTCTGTGTGCGTGTAGTAGGAAGAAACAGCAATTTTATGATGTTAGGAAAGAGACTGGGAATGACAAACTTACTTCTAATTGTGACTCAATATGTGTCAACTCTGAAGCTGTTGCATATCCCTCAGACAGTGCAAGTCATTCTCCCTGCCTTTTCCTTATCTACAGGACAGTTAAATACCGGGATTTTTAGTTTTTTCTCTCTCCACAAATAATAATCTGAATTTCAAAAGGTTTTGCTTTGAAACTTCTACCACCTTCTTTGTTTTTGCTTTTTGCATATGTTCCATGATTTTGATGGCAGGGAAATTCATATGCAGCAAGTTTTAAATAATTAGGGAATATTAATAGAGGGTGAATTTCAAATTGATATATATGGCATTTCACAGAATCTATTCTAAGTCATATGCTCTTCCACTCATGAGCTAGTAATGTGCTGTGTAATTTATGATGTATGTCAAATGGGCTGCTTCACAGATTTAAAATATCAGCTCATAAATTGTGAATACTCATATTCACAAATATTATTTCTAGAGATTAATTTAAATTAATAATAGATCTGTATACTAATTGTTGACCTTCGGTGGCAAAGACTATGCATATGGAAGAAGACATTTTTTCTCGATGATTTGCTGCACAACTGCTCTAGTGGACGCTCTGTCTACAGACTGGAATATTGAGGCATAAATTAGGTATTCAGTATGAAGCACTGGGAAGTTGGAAGCTGCATTTTTTGTTTTGCACTGTGGTGACAAGCATGCCACTTTATAAATTTAGTTCCAGCAGTCAACTGCATTGGAGAAGCACTAAATTTTCCATGAAAACATGACTGCTTTCTGGAATGCTGTAGCAGAATAGCTCCGTGCTAATTAAACAAATGCAGAAATTCACATATAAACACGCATATGATAAATACACACACATATGATCTTTCACTCATGTGTGGTGATGCATAAAACCTTGAGATTTTTGAAAAATCTGATCTTGATCAAAAAAAATCAAGGGTAAAAGTATATGTTCTTTTCCTACCTGTAAACCTGGATGTTCTTTAATGATCGGTCTTATAAATCAGAAAAAAAACTTTCTTCAGGAAATTGGTTTGCTGCTTTACTCAAACTTAGCTGAGGATGCTTTGCCCAGGAGGAGCCTTGTTTTGTCTTTTTTTTTAATTTTGTGCAAATAGTGCCATTTGTGTTGAGAGAAATTATTTACTTGGCTAAGAACTACCTCTGCAATATGAATCAATGGAGCAAGTTTTTTTTTTTTATAACTTTGTTTCTGTCAAGCACATGATGTGTTTGAAAAACAGAACTAGACTCTCCTTGTCTAAAATTTTTTATCATTAAAGAAGTTAAATACGTGGCTAACATAAAACATGTTTGCACGTCCCTTGAATTGATTTTGGTCTGTTCATGCATTATTTCTCTTACCTGTAAAATGGGGGGGAGGGAATAGATGTTGCCACTGTTTCAAAGGAGGGAAGCAATGGTTCTGAATCATTATTTGTGAGCTGTTTGGAGATGCTTTGGTGACAGAAGATTGAGAAGTGCAAAGTGCTGTAGAGTTATGTTTTTTCTTCCCTTAATGCTCAGGGAAGCAACTGCAGGAGGTTTCCAGGCTCAGGTCTGCTTCTCTGTTCATTTCTCTATTTATCTTTCTTAGAGCTATCTTTGATATCTTTGTTTCCCATTGTCTGCTTGTTTTCTAGGATATATCTAGATGGGTGGGTTTTGGCCTCTGTACGGTCTGTAAGTTTCACCTATGCTTAAACACTTTTCCTTATGAAATTTGATGTAAATCAAGCCCTAATCACCCTCCTGTTTTATGGTGGTTTTGTATGATGCTTGGGTTTGAGGAATGTGTATGAGTTTCCCTTACAACTTGTAGAACAGGTTTCAGGAGATAACAGTAGTTGTCGTAAACCTCAAAAAGAGCAAAAAGGGCAGAGATGGGGAATAGAGGGTTCCTGTCTTTGTTTCTTGTTACAGCAGTAGCCACTCTGCAAAGCTGTTGCATAGCAAGTCGAAAGCAGCTAAAGCACTTCCATGAAACTGAAACAGATCCTGAATTCGGTCTACAGTTGCTTAAATGAGCAACAAGATTTTTGCACAGGGGACATATGACTATAAGGAGAAAAAAATTGAATCTGAAGGTGTGCCTTTTAACATGGATACAGAGTACCAAAGCGGGAGTGGAATTAGCCACCTCTGTTGTTTTAGTCTCTCTGTGCTGTAAAGAGACTTCATTGTTCCTCCGGGCTTGAAAGGAGTTCTTGGCACACCTAATTGAGTTGAACTTGGTCTCTAACAATAATGTATAGATCAAAGATTTCCTTGATAGTGGCCATTAACACCTTATTAAAAAAATGATCTTCAGCTTTTTTTTCTGAATAAACCAGAGGACGCACCTTAGTTAGTCTATTATTATGGAAATATGCGTTTGCTACCCAGCAATTTGGTTTTGATATTAGGTCCTCAGCCGATAAGTACATTTTGTTAATTTTAGCAGCTGAACATGTAGCTCTATTTTTTTTTTTTCTTTATTTGGTTGCAAAACAAATAGGGTTCGTTTTTTTTGTTGTTTTGGGTTTTTTCTTTCCTTTTTTTTTTTTGGTTTTGTTTTGTTCCTAAGAGAAAAGCCCTAGGGACCCAAGGAACAAATACATCATATAACGTGTTTTCTGGTACTGCATAATTTTATTATATTTATAATTTGTTAGTCATTCTGTTTCTTACTAGAAGTAGCTCTTGTTTCAGGATTACACAAAATCTATCGGGGATAAAGAAATAAGATATTTACAGAAGCAGGCATCTTTCTTCAGTTACTTTACTGGATTAAAGAAGAAAAATTGTGGCTCTAAAAGGAAAATGAAAAGAAATGTTCTTTTGTTCTTGAGATAATATGTTAACACTATTCCATTATGTGTATTTATCTCCAATCTGTAGGACTCAAAAGATTTGAATACAATAAAACTCTGGTACAGCAAACCCAAGAGGTGATAAAGAAAGCATTGTTCTAATTTAATGTATTTGAAAAATTACCTCAAAGACAAAAAATTACTACATTTCTTGTTTTTCCTGTTCCAATGCAGAAAAAGCCTGTAACCTTATCAGATTACAATTCTTCAGCATTACAAACTTTGTTCATAATTAAAACAATCTGTATATCACTTAGTTTTTTTGTTTCAGAATACAATTCAAGCTGATTGCTGTTATATCAGGGATAAACAGGGATAAAGACTTTACTGTTCAAGACTTTACAACTGAATCCAAATGGTACTTTACTTAAGAACATCCAGGCTGGTGTACTGCCCGTTTCCATTAGTGCATTTATCTGATTTTACTGCATTTGTTGTAGGTTCTGTGGTATTTTAATTGGAAAGTATCACCAAAAGCATGAATCCCCTTATAGCTAGGGAGAGTTTATTCACTTCCACACAAATAATTTCTCAAGATTAAGTTTAAAGAAATTAACTGGGATTCACATTGGCAGACTAAGGAGAAAAAAAAAAAAATCGGTCTCGCAACAGTAAGTAATTTTCAGTGAGATTTTTGTGTGAAACCTTCATTGCCTGCAGAGAAGCTGTATCAAGTCTGTCCTTTGCCTCCATTTTCTGTTTGATTTAAAAAAATAAATAAATACAAGCTTTTCAAATTGGCACACGAGCTTAAACATGATTTTTAAAAATGTTCCATTAAATAAAAAATAAAACACTTGAGACTTAAAGGGACACTCATTAGGCATTACAGGTAATTGCACTTCATCTTCTACATAGAGCTGTGACAATAAGGCCAGTGTAGTGAGAGCAGTGCCACTGAAATGGCTGAAATTTGGCGAGTGAAGTTTGCGCACACAGGATTAACAAAACGGCTAACAAAATTTCAGTTCCCCAGATAGCCTTGTGCATTCTGACATATGTTTGCAACAAAGCTGGACCTGTGTTAAATCTGATATATCAGATGCCTCAATGAGTTAAGAAAGCAGTTTTCTAACCCAAATAGAGATGTAAGAGTATCTAAAAATGTCCCTATTGAATGAAATGGCAAATGAAAAAATCAAGATCAGATCAAATGAATCACCAGTTTAGCTTTCTAATTAAAGTGCTAACTTTAGTGGTTTGACTTATTTCTTGCTAATTTGTTCAGTTTTGAGTTTTATCTCTTGTATGTTGGCTGTTAGGCTGCACAAATTGAAAGACTTTTCAGCCTATGATCACATGCAGAGTGGTGGTCAAAATATGTCTTTGTACTAGTCCGCTCTCTTGGGATGTTCAAAGTAGCTATTCATATCTAGGTAATTGGGAGAACCACATTTCTTCATATCCTTTAGATTTGGGCATGGATAGAGCAAAGGAAATAGCTTATCATTAAAAAGTAAGTGGAGGAAAAATGCGTTCAAAATAACCACTTTAAAGCAGGTTGAATAAAGTATCAGGTGCCTAAAATAGACATCTTCCTAGTGTGATCCAGGACAAAACACAATAATAATATAAAACTCTGAAAATAGCTCTTATCTGAGCCATTTGGACACAGGCAGTACTCATGACTTTGTTACAATAATCACAGAAGATCCTGTGTGCCTGTAGTCACTTCATATCTTAATATAATAGTCCTTGATCCTCTGTTTCTCCTAAAGTATATCGCAGCTACAGACAAGGAAAGAAAAGAGTAAACACACACACCAGTGGATGCTTCCTACCTTTCTGGCATGGTTATATCTCGACCAGTGACTCTAGAAGAAGGAAGATGAAAAGGGCAGTGTAGATGAGGAGTGCTGGACTGTACAATAAGTTGACTTTATGTTTTTGTTCCCTGGGGTAACCAAACCTCTCTTAAGAGTTAGACTTGAAGAAAATTCAAAGAACTGTCATGTCTTTGTCCTACCTTGTTGCCTGTAGGATGACTTCTTAGTTTGACTAAGTTCCTCGAAGCTGAAAGTCACTTACACAGACAATTTCTGTCAAGGATGTGCTTAATCAGCTGCACTCAGGTAGGAGGTAACAGCAGCACTCTCTTGGGCTTTGTAGTAAGTCTTCGTGTAGATAAGCAACATGGTCCACTGGCAGCTTAAAAGTGACTGTTCTGTTTGAAGCAAACTCCATGGACTCTAAGCTGTGTTCAGAGTTACTTTGATAATTGCATAGCTTAAATATTCTCAGCCAGAGAAAGTTTTTAAAACTGGTGGACCACCTTCCCCAAGCTAGTGAAAGCTTCATGTCGTTTGCCTCTTGTATTTCCATCTTTTTTTCTACATCCAAGGCTAAAGGAATAAAGCCCATAATACTTCAAGAAATGTATTTTGATTCCTTTTATGTTGTCGTCTTTAAACATGTTATATGACAGTATTATTGTAAATCTGAGAGTGAATCTATTTCCTTTGAAGCTGAGATCTATTCTTCATTTTAATGCGTCTACTAGCTTCACGTTGCCCGCTCTGCAAGATTCCTGTGAAGACACAGTGCATCTGCTTTTGTTAACTCTGTCATCTTCATCTCAATTGTAGAGTTAAATTTAACTTTGGTAAGAGAAGGGCTTAGAGCAAAAATTACTCTCTGCCACAGGAAGTCCGTTTTTATTAGTATCCTTCTATTTATAGTCTGTGCCTTAGTATTACTGTATTCTGTTTGATTTGAATCTTCCTCCAAGATGCAGATATTTGTTTGGCTAACTTTGAACGGTCTTGCACTTAAAATGTTACTGTGTCTTCATAAACGTCTGGTCAAAGTAGACAGTGGACTCATCCTTTTCCCTTTCTTTGCTTTGACTAGGAGATATTACAGGATCATTATAACTTTGAGTACATATTATTTTTGATAGCAACTTCTGTGGGCTTTTTCATTTCGTAAACCTATATCCATTAGCCAGGATTTATTTCATGATTTGATTATTTTGGCTTTGTTGATTCCCTTCACATTTCTCTAATGCTAATAACTGAGTGCATCAATTGCTATAATACAGTAAATGTGAGAGTGAATAATTCTGTGGTTACTGCCCCAGGACAGACCCTCTCCTCCATCCTGAAAAGTTTGTCTTCAAGAAAAAAATACCTACGTGGGAGTATAAGCACATTGATCACATCTTTGTGTCAGATATCTAGGGGGAGGGGCAATGAATTTGAATGACTGTCTTCTAGAAAGCAATTCAAAGCAATATATTAATTTGGGCCAATTGACTGAGCTTGCATATGTAGGTAGGGATATCGTGTGCTATCCAGTATCACACAGGGAAGCACTGCAACAGAAGCCAGAGTTATGTGCGTTCTTCCACTGCTTCATGGTGAATGTATCTCAGGCCAGATGAAGCCAACATGTGACATTTCTTTATAGTTTAGCAGCTTGTCTCAGAAAAGATGAAGCCATGATTCTCTGTGCTTGGAAGGTTTGGGATAGCTTGGGTAATGGAAATGATGGGGTGGGCTGGGATGGAGTCAGTGGAGAAGGAGAGAAGAAAGTACCTCAGATCCACTCTGCAAATATCAGGTGAAGTTCCAATCCCAAACCTGCTGTAGTACGTGTCTGTGTCTCTTCATTTTGGGGTGAGCTCTTCACAGGGGTTTAGTGGCAGTTGTTTTTCCCTTGTCTTTCAAATCCTTCAATATGCATATCTAAACAGTCTGCTTTCACTGGGTGAACTTGTGTTTTTGTTCCCTGCTAGTCTTTTTGTTGGAATGTCAGCTCTCCCAGAAGACTACTGCCTGCTCCGAATGACGAGGTAGTCAGCCATGTAACATGAGTGTGCTTTTGACACTTGAACCTGTAATGCCTCACTGCGCCTCTACTAGTTTGATAGAGCTGTCAAAAGGAAAATAAGGAGAGAGATTGATTCTATAGTGGGACGTCCACCACCAATAATTTGAGAGGATATTTATATATGCAAGGAACTGTTCCAGAACATCTCTTTCTTTCTCTTAATTAACTGTGTTTGTGAATGGGCTTATTCCTCTAACTGTTCCTTAACATGCAGTTCATTCTGCTGTGAGCAAGAGTTGAGCAATAATATAGTTGAATGATTTTCTTGAGATGTGTTGGATTAGATGGATGGGCTACAAATGCCCACAGCAAAATTATTTTAAAGTTATTAGAATATCTGCCTTTTGCTCTACAAAAAACTTTTGCTGTATGAGTTTATACTGGCCTGAAGGCTTGGGCCATGCATTGAAGCCAACATTTGACTTTCCTTTCCTTATGTATAATTCATTTGGTATATCTAGTCTTTGATGTTGACTGTTTTTTTGTTTCTATCAGGATATGGATTTTGACCTTCATGGATATTTTCAAAAAATTATCTTTTAGATTCACATTCACAAAGTGAAGCTCATAGAAATTGCCATGAGAAGAAAATAACTAGTATGTGTAAACTAGCTTTCTTTGTCTGCTAACATAGTATTTAAATTGATTCTATAGTGCTCATTAGCCAGTAACTATTACATTTTGCATATTGGCAGCTAGTCAATGTCTGGGATTCAGTGCTTAGAATTTTTTGTCAGGTGGTCCTTTGGGGGGTGCACATTGAAATTCCTCATGGGTAGTTCTCATGTGACTGGTGTTTCGCAACAGTGATTTAACCTGGTGGTATCAGTAGCCACCTCCAGGCTTATACTGAACTATGCTGGTTCTAGTCTAGTAAAACTCATATTTGAGGCTTGATAATTTTTGTCCTTAGCTCAAGAAAAGTAGTATTTCCTTTCAGAAGAATAGGTTGACTTTTTCCCCATCAGCCTTTTAACTCATTGTCATATTTGAGCCTGGATATTCTTTTGGTACTTCTGCTTTGATGAGAAGATTTGTACGTTAATATTAGCAATTGGCAGCAGCTAGTTATTGGGAAATCAGTGGTGCTGACTGATATTGTTAGGAAGTTCTAACTGTATCAGCTTTGTTCTGTAAAGCAACCAAAACATGCCTTAAAACATAGTCTAATGTAAGAGGTAGCATATGAAACAGCAATAAAAATCATCATGATTAATTACATCTTTTTACCATTGCAGGTATTATGTCCTGGCCTTCTGGCTTGCATAGTAACTTTCTGTGCTTTTGAAGAGTTTTGCTCAAATATTTTCTACCACCCTTTTAGGATTTAAGCAACCAAGAGATTAACTGATTTCAAACCACCTATTTCCTTGGATGCAGATGTCCATGCAGGGTTTTGAAGTAATATGAAACCTCTTTGATTTCATCAGACTTGCATGAACTCTTAATTCGTAATTAGCATCAGTTTAAGTTCTGTTCATGAATCTCTGACAAGCATTGCAGAAGGTAAACGCAGATGCACTGACGTTGATTTACGACTTAGAGATAATGCTTATTAATTAATGGTGTTACGGTACCTATCAGCATTGGCCCCAAGCAGCTAAGAGTTTCTACAGTTTTGCTTTTGCTACAGGTTGTTTGAGGCTATGTGCAAGAAGGGGTCTGGTTCTTCAATGACCTGTGTGTGTTACACTATTGTTGCTGGAGAAAGAAAATGGTTCTAGTAATATAATTGACTGTAACTTAACTGAGTTTAGCTTCCTGAGATATACAGTAGGTACAGACTGCTAGACGGTAGAAGAAGAGTCAAAATGTGTATTTATATATATCCTTTGTCTATCACCTTTTAATGAGTTATTTATTGCACGTTTCATTATGTAGGGATTTCAAGCTTTATTTCGTTTATGACAAGCTATTATGATATACATGGTGAACTTGAGATTTTACGCCATCAGAAACTGATGAAAACTAAATAAGTTCATAAAAATGATTGTACTTTTTTTGCATCTTTGAACCATTTAAATGCAGTTCGAGATCCTATGAAAAGAATTTGAGTATACTAATTAATTCATGAGAATATTTTTATTTTTTTTTTTTTTCAAAGTGGTTTGGGACCTGGATGTTACAAAGTAGTTTCTCTCCTTTCCATTACTCCTGGTTTATATTTCTAGCTCTTACACCAATGCCTCTTGTGAGCATTTTATGTCTGTTCGTGTGTATGTCTCCCAGGATTCCAGCCTGCATGAGCTGTATGTCACTCAGAATAGCTTGCTGTTCAGACTAACCAATTCTGAGTTCTTTTCCTATTGTAGGAATGTAGATCAAGTATTTATAAACTACATTTTGTTTCATATAGGCAAGATAGACAGTGGGTGATCGATGTGAGTCTACTCCATGTAACTTATGAGTACAGTACGTGTGTACAATGTGCTTATTGGGATGTTTACCTGACAAAACTGTGGGGTTGCTAGCAGCTAGACAGTAAAGGAAAATAATGGCCTCACATGATTTGTCACAGAGAGAACTTCAGTATGGCCAAGAGATGATACTGACCTACTAGCTGGGATGATTCTAACCCCAGAGTCCAATCAAATGATGAAACTTTTTTTTTTCCCCTGTAAGGCCTGTGCTAGGAGTTAACAGATCAAAGAAATTAAAGGTTATTAAACAGATTGGCTGCCCAGTACACCTGCCTCCCTTCTAGACATTTGTGGCCTCCTTGCACTTCATTAGAGGATGTTATCCTCAGGGTAATAAATGTACGACTGTTTATGATTTAAAATCTTTTTTTTTTCTTGTTGTTTAAGGTTATTCAGTGCTTAGGATTTTAAATAAGGTATCTGCTAACCCCACTGAGTTGGTTGCGACCATTAGTTGACTGGCTGATTACAAATTATTATTATTTTTATTTGTGAAAAGATAATTTCCATGAAATGAAGAAAATTATTTTTATTGGTGAGCAGGCTTGTTGTTGTTGTAAACTCCTTGATGTTATTGTAAACATATATAAATGTCGATTCACTCCCTTAGCACTTCTCAAGTTGCCATTTGGTATCATGAAGAGTAGGGTTTTGTGCAAAAATAATAGTTTTCTGGTTATTTTCAGGTATTATAGCTAAAAAAATGTCAAGTAAAATCCAGTCTGAACTGTGTGATGAATGTTCTTCTGTTAATAATTGTGTCTTTAAAGCACAAAAATAATTAAAAAAAACCCAACACCCACAATATTGAACTCCACAAGAAACCTTTGATAAAAGTCAGTGTTAGTTATCTCTGCAAGGAAAATGTAATCTAAAGAAAATGAAGCTCTAAAGAGCATCTTTGTATCAACTTTCTGTCATGAAGTACATGTAAAAACAAATATCTTTTTTTTTTTATATATATATATATATGGAGTCAAATACTTCCTGGTTTTGGAGTCATTCCTAATGATAATAGAGTTCAATTCACAAATTTGTGGTAGTTTTTTTTTATTATTATTAATTTTTTTTATTATTATTTTTCCCCCCTATGCTACAGGGGTCTGGAAGTCAACAGTAATAAAAAATGTTAGAGAGTAATTTCCACATGCAAATAATGGCATTTCAGTGATAAGTGGTTCAGCTGCCTGTATAAAAATAGACACTTTCTTATACCTTTGTAGCATGCCATTTATTATTCTATATTAGCATCTGTGAAGTGTTATTTAATGCTCTTCAGTGCTGCATATGTGGCTAAGTGGCACAATGAGCCAGATCAAACTGACAGACCTTGCTGTCCTTTCAGCTGAAAAGCCAATGCTTGATGCAGTATCCCTGAAAGAAGCAATCAACAGATTTACAGAACAACACAATGCACTAACTTTTACTGCCTGTCCCCAAATCATAATATTAAATTATGTGTTAAAAGGATATTAGGAGCATAGTCTTTGGAAGAATCCAACTTGCATCCAGTTCGAATTAGCATATAGATGAGCTGGAGTCTCAGATGAAGCACAACCTAGATGAGTTTTCTAGCATTATGCTTCTTTGTGCATTAGCTCTGTCAAAATACAGCTTTGTGAATAGTCTCACACACGTGCATTTTTGAGACGTTGCATAGAAAGTGAGCAAAACATAGCAGCAGACACAAGGGACGGCATTCACCTGTATTTCTGTGCTTCCGGTGCCTTGTCAAAACAGACTTGATAGACGTGTGCAACTGCATCATACAAAATACTTTCCAAGTAAGACAGATCTGTAACCTTAAATTGCTTTTGTTACCCCATGGAACTGTATTTAACCATTCCTAACAGAGAAACTGTTAGGTAAATACAGTTTCTGAAAACTTTGCTAGAATTGCAAGTGTCCTTAGTTATGACTTCTACACGTTCAGGTAGAACATTATTCTGTATACCAACAACCTAGGGTCTAGGTATTACCTGTAAAATATCATAAAAACTTCTTCAAATTAAATATAAATGAAACAAACACTTATGAAAACAGTAATATTATGTTTGCAGAACATACAAATAGTACATTTGGGAATTAGATAGGCGTGAATTCTTGACAGAACCTAGAAATTGTTGGGTTGTTGGGCAAAATGCAGTAGATCGTCCTATGGGTAGCATAAGCCTGAATTGTACCTGGCAAAGCATTTAAATAACGGTATATGACCTGTTCACTTTGTTGCTAGTTCCTACTGATCTTGATTGTGTAGTTTGAGAAATATAGCAGAAATGTGTATATCTATGAATTTTTGACATAGTACTAAAACTAGTGGGTCAAAGATGGCTTCTCAGTGCAACTGGCATCAGTATAAAGAGTTCATACTCCAATGAAGCATTTCTTTCCCAATTTACTTTGTAGCTGCAAAGAACAGAACATCTTTGGACTTCAGTGTAGTCTTTATTCAAGTATAAGAAAGGCTGTTTCTCAGAATGGGCTTCTCCTACCTGGCTGTTGTGTGTTCTCTTCCAGGTCAAAGACAAGCAAAATGATGTAGATTTTTCCCCACATTGAATACTGAAGCAAAAACCCTGGGTAGTATACAGAGAGGAATAATTATTTTTCTGTGTACTGTTGGCAGCACTAGCTTTGCATCATCACAATAAGAGTTAGAAGAGAATTAAGTCACTGATGGCAGTGTAATGAATTGTTAATATGGAGTAGTTTGTAGAAATGAATGTGTACTTACATTTGAAGTTCTTCTCTTTGGGAATGTGGGTAAACCGGAAAATATCTCTGCTGTTTCAAGACTAATCAATACCTGAGGGCTCTGTTAAGGTCTTAGTGCAGACCATTAGGGTTGTTTGCAAGAGTCTTACTGAAGTCAGAACCTAGTATCAGACTGTCTGTTGGTAGGGAAAAAAAACCTATTTACTTGCATTTGTTTTACTTGCGTTATAATTTTGTTTGCACCAGGGAAGTATATACGACTTTGAAACCATCACTGTTTCTTTATCCTCATTCTTGCAACAGAGATTGTCAGGTCAAGAAAAATTAGTGCTTTCCACCTTTTTCTTAAAAGTTACAGTCAAAAAAACAAAGGAATGGAAAAAGACAGTATTTTTTACAATTATTATTTTTGAAAAAAAAAAAATCACACCCTTCGATTTCAAATGCAGCTGTGAATGGATTCACATTCATGAAGAAACGTTCTGATATCAGCTATTTCTCCACAAAGAGTCCAGTTGACTCAAAAAAGATGACTGTGCCTCATAAATTATAACAGTTCCATATCTAATTAAAAGACTGTAACTTTCCCTGTATCATATTGCAAGGCTTGTAAGTAGCAAAGCACTATTGCTTCACTGCCCCAGTCCTGCTTCTGTGTGTGTGTGCGTGGCTGCTGGGAAGGATCCCAAGGAGGACTTTGTCCGAGACTGCCTATTGCTAATCACATTTCAACTGGGCCAGGCTTTGCTGCCTTGTAGGCACTTACGTATTTGAACATCTGTCAAGAGAGGTGGGATATCTGGGTGAGAATTAATATTGGAGGGGAGTTACCATTAGTTTGAGAGACACATTAGGTTTTCTAACTCATAGTGAGTATTGAGGGAATGAGAATAATGAATGTTCCTACATTGTGCTGTGTTTTTAAAAATAGTTTGCTCGGTCCTTGATCCTTGAAGGTATTAACTGGCTCATGAGTAGGTCAGAGCAATATATTTCACTCATTCACAGAGTAAACTTACTTTGACATGCTGTGGTGCAAGTTTAAGTAGAATGGAAGGTGAGAAAACAGGTGTTACCCGTACAAACGTGGACAAAGAGAAAGTCTGTCTTGTATGTTTGACAATGATAACCCACCCTTAAAAGAATGGGTTATAGTCATTTTTAGCTGTGGGCTTTTTTTTTCCCCCCAGAAGTATATGGCTGAATTCTGTCATGTATGTAGAAAATCAGACTCTGATTAAATAAATACTCTTAAAAATATTGGGTCACATAAAGAAAAATATGAAAAATTAGCAGAAATTTGTGTAAACTTGTATTGGGAGGTGGATGAGTGAAATGCTGGTCTGACCTAGACATCCACTGTATCAACATATTTTATCTGAATTTTAGCAGGGATCTTTTTGTACACTTTTCCATATATAGCTTGCCCTGTAGATATAAGAAGGTGTTTGTTTCACAAGAAACAATAGCAACAAGAAGTGGAAATTACTGCCAGCTCATCAGATGCAATTGAATAATAATGAAAGCTAATGCAAGACAACATTTGAGGTTATTTTTAAATCTTTCTAAAGGTCAATGTATTCAATGGTATTCATTTCCAACTGCTGAAAGAGTTGCTGTGTTTAAATATGATACTCTTGTTGTTTAGGAAATAAGAGAGCCTTACTAGGAAGGGTAAACAGGACAAAGCCATATCTATGTCTTCTCATTGTATAATTTAGGAAAACAATTTCAGAAGTATCAAACACTGATGATTACTTTCAGTCTCATGAACTTGTGTACTGTTACCTCCACCTCAAGTTTCTATGTTCATTGTCAGAGAAAGAGCAAGGTGCCTCCCTTGTGGACCTTTTCTGCCCTGGGTAGCCAAAGGAAGCAAAAACCCTCTTGTGATCCTGACTGATCTAACCCCTCGAAGTTCTGGATATGTCATTAGGTAATCATTTGGCCACTAAAAATGTCACCATGTAAATGTTGTAATGCTTATAGCCTTTCACAGTCAGGAATTCTGTCCTCATCGCTTTTTGTTATTGTGCAAGTAGCAGGAAAAAAACCCCAACCCCAACACTCAGAAATGGAGAAGTGAGGAATAAAGGGAAGGGGATAACAAACAAACCCAAAACACTGGAATGGAGGTATTGACTTTAGCTAGCTAGAAGTGTGTGCATAGCCTCCTTTATGTTGTTAATTGTTGAAGAATATTACAAGTGTGCTCCAAATTTTCGTATAGAAAATGCAGCCAATGCATCTCAGAGGGCTTTATGGCAGGATGGAGCCCCCTGCAAATGCAGGGTCCCTTCCCTGTAAGCGGGACGCCATACCATGTCACGATGTCTGTATCAACAACAGTAACTTTAGTACACTGCTGTAACTTAGATGCTTGCTGGCCAGGTGAACATACAGCCAAAAAACACAAAGGCAAAGAAAGGCACAGGAGTATATATATGGGACTCCATAGATTTTAACTTTAGAATATTTTTTCTAAAGTGTATAATTTTTCATGTTTTTGTTGTAATTAAAGATAATGGGTGGAGTCATGATGCACATGATTAATATGTTAAAACAATTTTCCTGGAGGGAATCTCAAACTTTTCTATTATCCAGATATTTATATTCTCTGTTATACATGTTGGGCTACTCGTACAGAATTTCACATATTTATTTTCAACTCCATTTGTTAAAGGCTACGAAAAATCATTACTAAGGTAACTTAACAATGTTAAACTCACAGCAGATAATTCTCAAGTACTGTAAGTTTAACTAAGCTCCCTTTGAATAGGAAAACCTGATAGTATGTAAAGATTTATGTCTTTTTAATCTAATACAGGAAAAGCAGTTTAATACATAATGCCTAGAGGCAGCTTTTCATGAATATTTAGTTACCAGAGCTCTTTTTTTCCAATGGGAGATAAACATTTAAATGCTTTTGAAGATATGGACCTGAAGACCATCTAAGGTCTAGTCATTCTACAATTTTTCTGCTTTCTACTGTTCAAATAAACCATCTGGATGAAAGTTAGGGGCAAAGAAACAGACCATTCAAGGATAGCTAACAACTGGATTGCAATGGTCATATTGGGTATGTAATATTTTTTTTCTCCCCAGCCCTTTCTCTGAAATTGCTCAAAGGTATCAGATTGAAGGGAAAGAGGAACTAAAGGAAGAGGGGGCAGAAACAACAGGTGGCACAGAGGAAACCATTCAGACAACAGTTTTACTTCAGTAATGTCTGTTTATGTGTCTATTGGACTTTGCTGTGCCTTGCTATAACTTGTCTGGTTTTAGTGAAGAAAGACATTTTGACTTTTATGTGATATGTTTCATTACATCCACATACAGGTAATCAGACATGAGTAAGTAGATGATGTTTGCTTTATAATTTGAGAGATACAGATATGAAACTGGAAAACTTACAGGAATGTTCAGGGATCCTGGTGTTTCTTTGTTTTCTTGTTTGAGGAAAACTCTAGTGAAACAGTTGGATAATGGCAATAGGTATGATATGTAATATTGCTATCCGGTGTTTCCTGCTCCTGGGAGAGAGGTACATTTATTTGGCAGGGCCTCATTTTCTTTGCTGGGCAGCTTAGGTCAATGATTGCTTTGCAGTGAATCTTTTCATGTAGCTTAGGAAAGTCTGGTGCTTCATTAGCTACTGAAAAGCACATGTAATTAAAAAGCAAATAAAAAATAGTCAAAAAAGAAAGCTGAGTTCCAGAAGCAAGAAAAGTAGCAGCTAAAGGGAGATCTCTAAAGATCTCTGAACATAGGCATGGTAAACTTACTTTACCGCCAGGGGGACAAAGGGAGAGGGTGGTGGTTTCTATACAATAGAGGCTTTTGTTTGTGATTAGAAGCAGCTTTTCTTCCAGTTCCTTTGTCCTTTCAAGGAACAGTCAAGACTAGGGGAAAGGCAGGATTTTCAACAGTAGTAAAGAGTGCTGTCCTGTGGCTCATCACTGCTGGAAAGTTCCTGGGAGGTCTTAAACCATGGTGTAATAATACTGTCTTGGAAGAATGCAAATAATTGAATAAATTCTGTATAAGTTCTTTTCAGGACTATTGAACAGAGCTAATTTACAAATGGGATCGTAATATGGTTATTTGCTTTTAGAATTCTTGGCATTTATGCAGTTGGGTATTCACTTTTGCAGTTCTCCTTTCTCCTGGCTTGCTGAAGCACATGTGCCTTAAGACCACTAAACTAATCATGAAAATTGCTGAATAGCTTTTTTCCTTTTCACCATCTGTGGTTGATTCTGCTAGTTCATTTTCCCTTTGTTTGTGTAAGCTTCTACATTTTAAAAGAGACTAAATGGATTTATGAAAGTAATGTTTTGCAACTTGATTGGTGTTTGAAAGGATTCCATTGTTTTAAGAGGACCCTCAAGAACCACAGTTAAAGGAGCTGGTCAGGCTGGGAGAGCTACATTAGAAATGAAACTGCCAGAACAGTCTGATTCAGATTCCAGTTAATCCCAGGATTTCTGGATCAGCCTTCAAATGAGAAGTTAAGACAATCTGTATGGAAAAAAAAAAAAAAAATCCCTACAAGCCCACTCTGTGTCTTTTGTCAGGTTGGACTAATTTTTCTAGATTATACTGAAAAACTCAGTTTAAAGATATGTGAGTAATATTGAACAGGTAACAAACTTATCCAGAAACTTGAGAGAAAAGTGAGTATGAAGGTTAGAAAAGATTGCCACTGAAATTTGAATCCAAAGTCTGACACACCTAAATGCAAATCTCCTGCATCCTTTATGCATTTGTATCCCATTGAAAACCCTGCCTCCTTTTACCCTTACACCCTTCTAATTATGCAAGTTCCCTGGAAATAGTTGAGGTTCTGCTCCTGGCTTTGACTTTGTTCACGTGTTCCCTTGAATTCTGCAGTGTTTCTTCAGATATTAATTTTGCTGGGGATATAATATTCTGTCAGTGTAGCAAGGTGTGCTGTTACTGTTGATGAAAAGTATTATGCAAACCTCAAATGTTCTTATTAATTGAGTTTCTAACGCAGCTTGGCCAGTTATAATGTCAACAATGGACTGGAGAAATTTACCTGAATCAGTTATGTCCTGGTCTATAGTAATGGCAATGTTTGCATCAAGCTTGACTTCAACTTCTTTTCAGATACTACACCATAAAAACTGATTCCGGCATGAACATAGCTGTGCAAAAAACAGTGTCTTAAAACCTAGCCAATAAATCAGGAAAACTGTAATGAATAAAAATGCATTTTTGCTGGTTATATTTATGTCTCGCAGTGGGGCTGCAGTCTGCATGCTTGTATCAGCTACATCAGACGTGGTGCCTCTAGGCGGAAGCCTTTGTGGTAGAGACCAAGGAACTTAACTGCCTTTGCCTTTATTATTATTACTTTTAACAGCTATTAAAACTTCAAATTAATAGGTACGTGGAGGTATGCAGTTTCAGCAGTAGTGCACAGATACCAGAGCTGCATTTACTCTGAGAGATTTAGAGTCATATTAATGGCTGTCTCTCATAACTAATGCTGGAAAGGATGCTGGGTGTGCCACCTTCTGCCATGTAGTGCTCCATGCTGAAATGAGGATAGGAGGGCTAGAGGTTGTTTTAAAGCTGATGTGATTCCATTGGTTGCAACAATATTATTATATTGCAAAAATATTAACTGGGATCCAAGGAGAATTTGGTACAACATCTTTTACGTATCTCTCTGCAGATTTCTTCCTATATCAAGTACAGCAGTGAGAAAGAACAGCATCATGTCCTTAGAACTTACCAGTAAAGAGAAAGTATTTACAACATGTCTCTGAACAGCACTGCATGGATGATGGAGCACTTCTAAAAGAATATCTGTGAAGGAAATAAACCCATTAATTGAACAGAATTATTGCACACCAAAGCTACATGTTTGAGAGGTCTCTATAGTATTCAAATAACTATTGAACCATTTGGCACATCCCTAATAAAAACCTTTATCCATTAGCCCCATTGGTGCATGCTTAGGCAAATTAACTCTTTTATATGTAGATCTAAAGAAAATGGTGTGTTATAATTAAATGATTCTTTTGGGGGCAGTAAACCTCTCTTCAAACAGCTTGAATATTAGTGCAGTCGTTTTTCTTTCAGCCCTACTAATCACAGCAAATTTAGCTTGCACAGCCAGAGTCAGGGTGCATGTTACAGGACATTCTGCAATGGCGATGAACAAATCCCATAAGTACTGGTGCTTGGTTATTAAAAGGATTTTATCTGAAGTTAATGTAAATTTATCTGGTTTCTTGCTGTTTGTGAAATTGTGTTGCTGGTCTAAGATGTCTGGTGCTTAAGATTATGTGTAGGTTGGAGCCCACCCAATAGAAGCCCATTGTAGGACTGACTTTGGATTTGAGTGGGAGATCTAGAGGATAAATGGCAATTGTAGTCATTGCATCCAAAAAAGAAAACACCATACCACCCCCCTCAAGTTACCTAAGTCTCTCCAGTTTCTAAATTATTTGAAATTTATTTGACTTAGATGAGACATTGAACACTCCTTATGCTGGATGGAAAAAGCACCAGACACTGAATCATAAAGGAACAGACCCATAGTTGCCTGGATGAAAATTTAGGCCAGGATTTCCTGATGTGACTACCAGTTGCTGGGATCTGATACTTTGAACTATGCTTCATTTACTGAAAGTGCTGAATACCTGTTTTCTGAAAACTGGGCTCTATGGACATGACCTGTTCTGTCTTTTAGTTGTAAAGCTAAATGTACCACATTTAAATGTTCTAATCTCCTAAGACTGCAGAAAGCTGATTTAAAACAAACAAACAAATGTATGTGTTAAGGCTTTAGATTTTTGTCTGGTATATAGAAAGTAGTCTTTATATTATTATCAAATGTAGCCTTGGATTTCCATAGGTATCTTCTGAAATGAACAGCATGAAAGATGTATTCATACCTTTTTTTCTTTACTGTCCATGTGTCCATGTCTTCTGTTGTCACTCTTCTGGGTGTGCTCCTGCTGAGTGGGGCACATGACTGCCCTTAAGTAGTTCCAGTGCAGTTAGTTGGCAACAAGGGTCTCTTTTTTGAGGGAAAGAACTTACAGAGACTGAAAATGCTCTGGTTTGCCTTAAGGCCCAGCTCTGTTTGCATTTTTATGTTCTTCTAGAGAACAGTGTGCTCCTACGTGAGCCAGTGTCATCACCCAAATCTTCTTTTCCCCTGGGCCTTCTGAACTACCTGGTAAGTGTCTTGGAGCTGTCAGCTATGTAACGACTTCCATATCTGACATCTGAGGTCAGGAAACTTGGCTATTATCAGAGCAGAGTCATTTAAATAAGACTTCTGATAGTACGGAACATAAGTAAGATTAGCAGCAAGATGCAATTCAAATATCCAGCTTGTTATGGACACTGCAGTTTTGGATTCCAGTAAGCAAAGCAGATTGCTTTTTCAAATTATATGCTGCAGCATATAAAAGAGCAAGCAGTTTATCTCACAGGACCATGAGTTGCCTTCAGTTTGCACATGCAGCTTACATTGGTGGGAGTCCCAGTGTATTCTGAGGGCACGATACACAATCCAAAGCTGACAAATCTCTTAAGGGGAGCAATGTTCGAAAATGAGCCATCCATTTTGTTTGACACTGCTTTAAATTGGAAATTAGCACATTTTAAATGGCTAAATTCAGCATGCATGTGGATCTGTCAGGCTGCTGGTATGGATTCTGAAATATGCTGTGCAAGTTTTCTGTTATTGGTGTTCCCATTGTGCTTAAATAAAAAGATCAGTTACAGTGCCCAGGCTAATCACTTGTAGAGCATCTAAGAAAAAGCAGACTGTATCTGTTCTTTCTGTTATCATATCATATTAGTCACCGCTAAGGCTCGTACAGCTTTACTGAGAAGCAGAAAAGAGACCCCTGCAATTACAGCATTGTGGTTGGCACTAAATTACAGGTAAGCAGTGAAGTGTGAGGAGAGCCTGAAGGGTGGCTGAGGTGGACCCCTACTTCCACTAAGTTAGTGAAATTACAATGGTTTATCTCATGTATGATTCTGTCCCTAATTTAATATAACTTTAAACTCTTTCTAAGCCCTTTATGTGTAAGTCACACTGATGTTTCGGGTGTGCATTTGCATTTCTGCCACCTTAGACTTTCAGGTTTTTTATTCCCACCTAAGAAGGAATGGCATTCTCTCTGTTCCTTGTCAGACACTGATTAACGCTCTGCACTGATTTTAATGAGTCTGTCTAGATTTTCCAAAGATGGTAAGAGACATAACTTCCAAGAAAACAGGAGGTGTTTTCTTGTTCATTGATTTCATGAGATGAAAACGTATCCATTATGCATTTGGTGAAGGTTAGGAATTGCAGAAACACTATTATTTGTCAGTAATTGATTTATTTTGGTGCTCTGTGTTTGTGAGGGTCATCAGTTCACTTCCGGGGAAGTGTGGCTTATCTCCAGCTGTAATGCATAAGCATTGCCTCAGCTCTTGGCGTCAGCGGGTTGATTAACCTTGAGGCTACTTGCTGTATCAGTTGGTGATGCCTAATGTGCAAATGTGCTATTTTGTAATGCAGAGATTGTACCTCAAATGCCCTATCTTACAGACTACATTAAGTTTTCTAGAAGGCGAAGCATTATTTTCCACTTCTCTCCTGGGATGTATAGAAAGCCTACTGAATTCTTTAAAGACTTGGAATTTAGTTTGCTTACCAATCTCTTGCTATTATCAGATACTAATGTAAATACATAATGTAACACAAAAAAAGAAATTATGTTTCAGCATTATGTAAAAGTCACTGTTGTTCAACTTACTTTGAGACGTTCTTTGAATGCCCCAACTGGTCTTTTGGCATGTTATGTAAGTCTTATTTATTTCCACATCCAGAAATGTTCCCTGGTAGTGGGAATAGTGTGAATCACAGGTGCCACAATGTAGGGTCACAGGTTTGACTTGACAATGAGCAATTTCAGACCCAAAGGAGGCTAGAAACATTGGGGATATTCAGAAGCAGAAAATAATTTCTTCCCTTTTTCCCTTCTCATCGCCCAGAAGGAATAGTCACCAAGTTCTCATGGAAGTTCATAGCTCAGACTCAGGCAGCGACCAGGTTCTCCCACTCCACAGTTCACATTGTACCAGCTGATGATGAAAAGCCACGGCAGGTCTAACTGTTCTTGAAGTGACTTTATATTCCACCTAAAAAGCAAGAAGCAGCTACTGTTAAACTCGCTGGAAATTTTCTGAAGGCTTGTGTCTCTAAAATGAAGGTTTGTTGAAACTGAAGCATGAGGAAGCCAGCTGAATCTCTGACAAATTTTTCAGCATGATGTGAAGGTAGAGTTTAGGGTCCTTGAAACTGTTAGATTCCATACCATCTAGTTCCCAGCCCTCTGGTTTCCTAGTCCCATTGATGCTTGCTGGGGGAATAATTATTGCAGTGGTTGGGAAAGAGGGACTGAACTCTTAAAAATAACTTCTCTGCAGTTCTTACCTTTAAAAAGTAGTTCATATTCTGCCTTACCTTGACACCCAATGATTTTTACATGCAATTTATTCTAAAAGTGACATTTTCCATGTGGGGGGTAATTTTGTCGCGACTAACTTTCTGCACTAATTACAAAGCCACTTTGTTAGCTTCCCATAAACTTTTTACATATAAAGATTTTTCAGGGTAATTGAAACTGTTAGCGTAATTCAGCTGATACTGTACATAGTCTTATTTACAATGTAATTAGGTCCACTACAAGAAAAGTGCAAGTAATTAGTGATTTAATCCTAGTAAAGAATGTTTTGAGTTTTAGGTTTAGGGGTTTGTGCTTTTAATCCCTCCACACCTACCTCTGTAAGAATGAGTGTAATGGAATACACAATGTGTTTAAGATAATTTCAATGGAGGAATCAGAGTTTGGGGAGAAGAATTGGTTTATATTTGTATAGGTTGCAAATGGAAGCTCTTTTTTCCACACTGAGCAGTGTCACCTTGTCTTTCAACAGGTACTTGGGATTCCTTGTTTCCTTTTCTAGCTTAGACATTGATTCACTGTCTGGCCTTAGGTAATCTATCATCACACTTTCAAATTTATGTGCCTGTAGCTACATTCAGATACTTAAAAAAGTGACTTGAACACTGTCAAAACACAAGTAAATTATGTGATTTTGTAACTATAGAGCACAACCCTAGTTCTGTAAAAGCTAAGGATATCTAATTTATACTGATTAGTGCTGTTCATTTAAACATTCGTATAACTCTTAGTAGGGAGGAGACCTAGGTGTCTAATTTGAAGTAATAAATTTTGACTGCTCTTGTCTTTCTCCGAGCATGTCAGTTTATTTGTGTGTAAAATATTTCCTTTTCTACTATGTCTGTGATTCCACAGAGACTGGGTTGGTGGTTTTTTTCTGTATTAGCCTAGTCACCAGCAATTATAATGTGTTGAGTATGTGTGACTGGGGAAAAGTTGATTAGCTAATGAAATGATGCTGTGACAGCTATTGGTAAGAAAAAGTAAACAACGGCTTATGAAAGATTCTTCAATGAAATATGTGTAAATATTTAGGTAGCAGCTACTTCTTTTTAATGAATAGTCTTTTGGAAAAAGGCACCTGTATTTAAGTATCTGACTCCACAGCTCCCTTGCTCTCACCCTAACAAAAAGCATTTAGTGAGATGTCCAAAAAGTCTCCTGCAGACTAAGAAAAAGTACTGTGGACATTTATTACATTTCCATAGTGGAGAAGACAGGTTAGAATATGTACACCTTTATATATGTATAGATAACCTTGCAAGTGATTTCGGTTTTATCCTCAAGGTGAATAAGTACTGTAGACCAAAGGTGCCGGTGTAGACAGGGAGGATAAGTTTATGAAGCAAGTATTTCTGGGACGGAAATAATGACCATCCCTGGGTGAACAGCTTCAGCCATCCCATCCATTATGTACCTATTGCAGTACATGCAGCTTTGACTGCAAATTACATGTATGCCTTCCTGTAGTCTACATCCCCTTTGCTCCCTTGGTTCATTTTCAAGCTCAGATTTTTCCAAGCTTAAGTAAAGAATTAATTTATACTTTGAAATGTTCAGAACTTTTCTCTTAAAAAATACATGACTTGATTTAATGCTGTGTTTTGTGAAGTAAGTTAAATGTGGTTTCCTGCATATTTAAAATGATGACCCTTTCTTTTAAATTGCTTATGATGGTTAATCAGCGAATCAAGACATACTTTAACTCTAATTAAAGCTCAGTGGAAATGCAGAAGGGTAATGGACGTAGGACAGGCAATCATCTGAAAATTGAAAAAGTATTACATTACAGAAAATGTTTATGGCACATTTGCATTTTCAGAAGGCAGACACAGTTGCTTCTGCAGCATCAGTTTTCATGAGTTTTAATAATTAGCTGCAGTATAATTAACCATTAAATCAAGGAAGTTGTAGTCTTGTTTCCTTGATAAGAGGTTTCAATATTTCTGTATTCATAGTATGAAACAGCTACAGCTTTGTTTTAACTCTAGTAGACCTTGTTTACATTCCCAAGCACGAGAAAATTTTACAACCCTCAATATTACATTGTTGCTGTTTTGTATGATCTTCATTCCTGTTTCTTTCAATGAAATCCTCTTAGGTTAGGCTCAGACATGTTAGCTCTTTGAGCATTTGGCCAGGCCAACCTGGCTAGAAGACATCTGGCTTCATGTGAGTTGCGCTATTCGCAATAGCAGAGTGTCAGGCCCCCTTTAGCTTTTCGTAAGTCTTGTTAAACGCATCTTTTTGGCAGTTCTAGACTGTTCTGAATTCTGCAGTTCCTGCTTGTTATGCCCTTGGATTATTATCTGTGCATGTGTTGTGTCATCCGTCCCGTCCCTGTCTTGCCCCTCCAGTATTTTCATTGATGGTGTAATTATGATAGCAAACACTGTGAACTATACTTGGCTGGATTTGTTGCTGCTGTATTTTCAGTAACTTAGGGTTTTTTTGTGAATTTGATACATGATGCAGGAAGTTATATATAATGTTTTCAGAGGTAGGAGAAAAAAAGCTCTCTTTACACACATATATGCTTAATTTCATAAAGATCCTATGAGATGGGTATGGTTTGTAAGACAAACAAACAGTTTTGTGTTTTATAAGTGTCATGGTTTAACCTGGCAGGCTGCTAAACACCGCACAGCTGCTTACTCCCTCCCTCCCTGGAGGGGAGAGTATTGGAAGCAAAAAAGAAAAATTTGTGCGTTAAGATAAAGAGAGTTTAATAGGACAGAAATGGAAGGGAAAATAATAATAATGATGATGATATTAAAAGAATTAGGATATACAAAACCAGTGATGCGCAATGCAAATGCTCACTACCCACTGACTGATGCCCAGCCAGTTCCCGAGCAGTGGTCCCTGGCCAGCTTCCCCCTAGTTTACATACTGAGCATGACATCATATGGTATGGAATATCCCTTTGGCCTGTTGGGGTCCGCTGTCCCAGCTGTGTCCCCTCCCAGCTCCTTGTGCCCCCACCCTGCTCACCAGTGGAGTGGTGCAAAAAGCTGAAAAATCCTTGACTTATTGTAAATGCTGCTCAGCACCAACTAAAACATCAGTGTGTCATCAACATTATTCTCATCCTAAATCAAATATGTGGCACTGTACCAGCTACTAGGAAGAAAATTAACTCTGTTTCAGCTGAAACCAGGATAATATATTATTGCAAAAGGAGGCGTGTCGCTGATATCCACGTATATGCTGTATGTGAAACAAGTATTGGAAACTCTTTTCAAATAAGTAATTTTTTCCCCATAATATTTTTCTTTTGGACTAGTATTGATAAATATATTGTTCCTTCTCAGAAATCACTTCTTCCTACTCTCCTCTCAAACTTCCCTTAGGAAAACATTTACAAAATCCTTTTGGTTTGCACAGAAACAAAAAAACCCCCCAAAATTCTCATATTTATTGCCTCTGTTTTACATACGCAAAACAAACAAAAGATAACCACTGCATTTAGTTTGCAGTTTGAGTGCGTTCGGTTTTGAAGTGAATCATAGTGGGACCTGAGGAGACCAGGCTCTGCTATTGAGTGATTCGCTGGCTCTTTCTGATTGAGCGGTGGAATTCAGAACTGGTGCAAAAAGCTGCCAAGGAGTCTATTCTTGCAAAGTTTGATTATTCCCAATGCCATGCTAAGCTAAGTGCACAAAGTCCTAAAATATATGATGTGTTTTAGAAAGATCTTATTTTTTTTAATTCATAAGCTAATGAGATTTTCATGATAGGTTTCTGTGTCTAAATTACTGCTGCTCATAAATACTTGTCTCTCTGTAAGATCCTTGCAGCACTATTCCATTTCATCAGCTTTTGATTGTGGCCATATCTAGAAGCTTGACAGATATGCTGCCTAGTGCATTAGGTGCTTGCACCAGTACACAGGACATTATAATCGAATTTCAAGCTCAGTTTCTGACTTGGATGATTTGAAAGAATCCATTTCTGGTTGCCCCTTTAGTTAATCAAAGAGGGTGCTATGAACCATCTTTGTCAGGAGTTACGTTTATCCATAGACAAATAGTACTAATACTTAGCCACTCACGACAGCTTTCAGGATTAGGGGATAGGTGGCCAAATACTGATGGTTGCATGCCAAGACTTTTAGTGTATTAGAATGAAAGGAAAATAAAAGAAAGATTTCAGAGGCATTTTGATTTCTCAAATTTCAGTCTAGAGTTTCTCTAGTAAAAGAAAGCATATTCTCTGCGTGCTACTGGAGATTTTGGGAGTTGTGTCAGTGTGTTTTTGGTGTTTTGGTTTGGTTTTTGGGGTTTTTTTGTTTGCATTTTGGGTTTTTTTGGTGTTTTGTTTTTTTGTTTTTTGTTTTTTTTTTTTTAATCAGATCTGCTGTTCTGAAGTTCACTGTCTACATTAGGTATGTATTGCAGGAGATATGTGTGACTATATATAAAACAAGAATTGTCTAACACTTCCTATTTATAAGTATGGTTCCAAAGATGATGATTATATCTTATCTGGGGGGAAGGGCAACTAAGGAGAAAAAAACACCTATTTTTTAAGCAATGAAAATCAGGAAATTCTTAAGAAATAAAACATCAATATTTTTCTCAGCCGTTGAATATTACAATTAACAAGAAAAAACATTTATTGACTAATTAAAATATTAATGAATAAGATAAAGCAAAATTCATTATCGTAATGATGTGATGTCTTATTTTACCCAGATTTAATAACTACATTTCTTATCAAACCATCCAAATTCAAGGAGGATCTACAAGTTATTAATAATGTGAAACTTGTGTTACAATAAACAGGAGGATTTAACGTGGGATGCATATAAATGTAATTCTGAGTGATTTCCTTCTGTTGAAGTTAGTTCACCAGGAATTTTGCTGGAAGTCAGGATTGATGCTTTCAATTTCTCTTACGTTGCAGAAAAGTTGTATTTAGCAGATGGAAGGGCTCTGATGAATGCAGCACTTGGTTTTTCTGTTATCCAATAAAACTGGAATGACACTGTGTGAATCTAGAAGCTTTTGTAATCTGTAAGAAGTCAGGAGAAATTGTATTACAGCAATTGACTTCAGCAGGATCGAGACTTTTTTTTAGCAATTCCATAGGGCTTTAAGTATTTTTGCAGTCTATTTTAAGACATGTGCACGCTGGTGGAAGTAGTCCTTCTAATCAAAATGGGCTATATTTTATTCAGACCTTGGAGACCAAGTAGGTAGAGCTAATTGGGTTATAACTGACCTGCTTAAAGGATGTCAAAATTGGCTGTTGGCTGTTCCTTTATAACATTAGTTTGATTGACTAAGAGTCTGGCAGCAAGATATGAAATATTATGAACCCAATTCATTAAAATTGTCCCCATTTTAGATCATTACATATTTTCAGAACAAATGGAACATACTTGTAGTATGAAAGAAATATAGATATGTAAATTGCTAACCCATCAGCCACCTCCTCCTTCTGTTCCACTCCCTGGAATAAAAATAAGGGGAGAGCACTGGGGCATAATTTTTTTCCATTGCTATTATAGAAAATAATTTTCTTTAAAAAAATAAAATAAAATCTTTAAAGAGGAGTATCATGAGCTTGATTTCCATTATTTACTTTCAGGTTAATTTGGTTGTCTGTCGTGCAAGGACTCAGTGCAAGAGCAATGGGCATGTAGATCTATCATTACAATCCTGACTCTTGTTTATTGGTGAGGAGTTTTTTTACTTGGATAATAATTTTATTTCATCTTTCTTTACTCTGCTAGGCATATAGCTGCCCTTTCTCAGGCAACTGATCTTATTACACTGTTAGTGGGATTCAATTTTGAAAATAGCATAATTAGGTGTTTGTTAGATATAATGTACATGTTCCATTTGTCGTCTGAAAAAACTGCAACTAGTGGTTGTCCTACTGTGTAACAGGATGGGAAACTGAGAAGTTTCAGTGTCTTGCATGCACATATGTTTTGTGCATATGTACTTCATACCTGAGTGCTAACTGGTATGGAGGAATGCTCTTCAACTGAGCTGTTAGTGTAAAGTTAGGACCTGAAGGATTATTTTAGTTAGAAAAATTAGTGTTGAAACTGGGTATCCTGATGTTATCCCACCTGTTTACCACAGGGGGTAATGCTCTTGCAGAGACAAAGTATTGTTTTTCTGAATGCAGAAGGAGGTGGGGTTTTGCTAGTGGTTCACCTTTTCAGGTAGTGTTTATGCTGGAAATCATCTCACTGAAGTTTTCTTAGAACTGCATTCCAGCTGCTGCATTTCCCTATGTCTTTGGCTTTCCCCTCTCCCATGTCTTTGGCTGTACCCTTTGCAAACAGTTTTTTTGAAAAAGAGCCACAGCCCTCCAGATGCCCCTGGTTTGGGTGGCCACTGCTACCGCTGTGTTACACCTTGCTTTGTAACGATATTCCTGTGTGTATGTGTACACAGGTAATAATACCTTTTACATTCACCAGTTCCTAGTAAGTGTAATATAAAGCATATCAGTCATAAGGTTCTCTTGCAGGTTGTGTAAAGCAGGCTATGTTCTTTGAAGTGTGTTTTACGTGCACCTTGTGTGATGGAGCTCATTACACGAGCCTGCAATACATCCGCATGTGATGGAAACACTCCAGCAGAAGGGATGATCTTCCTTGTGCTGTGAGTAACCAAGCTCAGAGTAACCTTCAGCGACATGGCCTGGGTGCACCTTAACAGACCCCTGTGCAGGGCGCTGCAGGCCCTGTGCTTTACAAAGCTCCAAGTTGGGCCGGGCTCTGCCCGCATCTCCCTCACTGCTAAGGGAAGCTGCAGCCACGCTGCTGCCTCTCTCCTGTTGCAGAAAGGAGTAGCAGGGTGCTTGCTACAGTCATTTTAAGCGGTACAGGTGCAGCGATCTGTCCTTTGGCCAAAGGATACTGATTTTTTTAGTGCAGAATTATGGTACAGACACAGCTAAAATGGCATTAAAAAACACCTGTTAGCCACCTAAAACTGTTACACACAACATGCGTGATTTACAGTGTTGCTATTCCATGTGCATTTAAGCTATGCATCTTGTCCAAACCTTTGGAGTTGCTCATTAATATAAGTTGTTATTTGTTCACTTTGGCAAATCACAGAAAGTCCTACAGGGGCCAAACCTAACTGAAATCCTTATTAGCTCTAATAGCAAATGATGCAGTCAGCGTGTTTAAGCTGAAAAACTTAGTCCTTTTTTCTTTCTTTACACATTAAATAGCTTTTTCAGGTTCTACATTTGAGCACAGAAGGCACAACATCATGAGTATCAGTCTTTTGTAAGAGGCAATGTGCTGGGGAGGATTTGCCTTTTGTATTTTTGGGGTATTTATTTTGTTTTTTATGTATGTTACATTGCAATTCCAAACTTAGCAAGTTTCAGAGAGGTTGCTAGATGTTTGTGTTCTTCTGTGTGTTCCTCAGTGAATACTTTGACAATTGGTAAAGTGAGAATATCATTCTTCCGTTGTTACGTGCTTCTTCCACATCAGTTACCCTACACACAAAGTAAAAGTCGCAGTCATGCTTCGTTCCCATTCTTCATATTTCAAATCTCTGTTGGGGTTCAGGTGGCTCAGGTAGAAGGCTGGCATAATTTTTAGCAGTCTTGTAATCCAAAGTAATGACCAAAAACTTGTTGCTTGTGCTCCATGTTCTGTGTTGAAAAGTTTCCATATTGTTCTCTTCCACAGTGATCAAGTAACAAATTTTAAAACAAAGTCACAGCAGCCAGCATTAAGCAGTGTTTTTGTGTTGTTTTTTTTTAAAGAAGGAAGAACTTTTGTCCTTCTCAGCAAACCTTGACTTTGACTGGAGATACACTTAGTGCTGCATTGAGCCTTGCAGCCATGCTCTGGGCTGGGGGATAAGGGAGGATCTGAGGCTTTGGGTAGATACTGGTTAGCAGTTATTTCCAACTGCCCATTCCAGTGCCTAAATTAGTTGTAGTTACGACGGCGTCATACCTCAGAAGAGTGATGCATGATTCAGACCATCTGCTACATGCAACTACTGGACATTCTCCTATGTAAATAAATATACTGTTAATGGGTAAAAGTAGCTATGATGAGAGTTTTCTTATAAGCATATAAATTTACATGTGTATACAATATATAAAGGAAATTCATAGTAAAAAGTGAGGCTTAAGCAAGTTTTGTGAATTGTTTCAGTCATTTTGTAAGAATAATGGATTACAAGAGACAGGACATTCTCAGTTGTATTTAGTGCAGTCTTTAAAGAAAGATGAACCGTTTTATCTCCCTGCATTTCATCCAACCTTTCCAGTGCTTGCTTTTACTAGTGAAAATTTAAATACTTTTTTTCATCCTAGTGCACTAAATGCTCCTTCTCTTACATTGTTAACAGTATAACACCATTGGATAGATGACAGAAAGCACAGTGATTTGTCTTCAGTCTTTCTTCTGTCCATCTGAAGTACTAGTGCACAGCCTGCTTCTCCCTATGTCAAATTCATGTTGTTTTCCATGATTTACACTGAGTGAGGACCAAATACCAGGTAAATTTAATCTATTTGCATGTTATACTCCCTTGAACCATTGATGGCCTTGATAATCATTGTCTCAGTATTTCTCTTCTGTTCCCTGTCTATCTACCATTTTCCCTTTCAAATTTTGCCAAAAAACTGATTTAGTTTTTTCTTACTATCTGTTCTCCAGCACTCCGCACATCCTGCCTTAACCGGACTGTCTTTTTTTTTTTTTCATTTGTCTTATGTATTTATGGATTGGAATATGTCCTTTGCTGTACATTAAATCCTTTGGTGCTCCCTAGCCAGCCTTGACTGTGTGGATTTAATGAGGGTTGTGTAGTCGTTGGTGTCGTAAATTATCTTAGGCTGATTTTTCAACTGTCTGCTGTTGAGCTAGTTTATCACTTTCCTGATGCGGCATATATAAGGGTGCCCCGAAGGCTGCTACTTAAAGCAGCGATCTCATTCTTTGAAGTCTGTGGCTCATCTGGATGCAGAGCTGCAACCACTTTCCTCTTAGGTATGCATTTATGTTACAGGGTGGCATCTCTGGAATGCAGGGGGGAATACCCACTCGCAGAATTATACTAGAAGCATATTTTCGATCTCCAAGTAGTCTAGCCCATTTGCAGAGTAAAGAGAGGCTATGAACAGGGATGATTATGATCCTGACAATTTCTGTACTGCTGCTTTCGGTGTGGGGCATGAATAGTATCGCTTTTCTACTCTTGTTGAGTAATTGCCTCAAGAAGAGCTGAGGTTCTTCTACAGTCGTGGAAATTGTTCTTACTTATAAAATGTGGAGGAAGATCAGAACTGAAATCTGAAATTTTCTTAATCATCAGGTAATCAAACCTAAATTAGAAAGTTCCAAAAGTGTAGTCAGGCGTGGCAAGAATCTAATTACATGTCCTCTCGCAATGTAGCATAAAGTCCCTGTGGGGTAATCGCACTTTTTTCATAATCAGTACATGTTCTTAATTTCATCTAAACTGACAACATATCAAAACAAGCTCTTGCTGGTGTTCTACTTGAGTCCTTGACTATCCCTTGTAAAACATGCCACGCTGCTGTGGCACAAATCGTTACCCACATGCTTTATGACACTTTGTGCACATCTTGAAGGTAAGTCAGGAGACTTCTGCAGGATAATGAGCTACAGTATCTCAGCTTCAGCCAGCTCATTGTCAGAATGACATCTGTTTTTAGTAACTGATAGTAAGAGATGATGTAAGGCACCGTACAGCTTTCTTCTGACTGTTTCCAGGCATATTTATCAGGAAAAGTGTGTACAGCTCCCAGATTTATAGTGGAGCTGTAATCAGATAATTTACAACAAAAAGCCTTTTCATGTCTGTGTTCCTTCTGTGTCCTCTAAAACTATCTTGTGAAATGGTCGTTAGAGTAAATATAGTATTTTTAAAGCTTTGCTTATGTTTAGCTTTGGTATGTAACACAGTATTGGTTTACCATATTACAATATTATTAAGCAGCTTAGATACATTATCAGCTCCATATTCAGATCTAACAAAAACATTGATGAAATCTAGGTGTTTATAATGCAATTACTGAGCCAATGTGAAAAGTAGCTGGTCTCCATGTGCTTTTTGGGTGCAACTGAGAGACTAAAACAGTGTTGTTTTGAAAAACCGTGTTTTATCTGAGGTACATTTCATAGATACCCTATGGTTGCATAAACTGGTTGTGGTTCACTAGGGACTCCCGGGTTGTCATCATTTTTTTTTTACGGGGTCAGCATTTTAGCAAAAAGTCTGTGCAGTGTCCCTGAAAAGTGCTGTGGTGTGGGAGTCCAGGGTCTGTACCTCACCCTGCCATTGACCTGCACTGCAAACGCACACAAATTGCTTCACCTCATTGTGTGTCAGCTTCACCACCAGCTAAATAAAGATAATAAACACACACTTTCCCCATGATGCGCTTTGTGACCTCTTGTGGTATAATAGTCTGTCAAATGGTCACTAAAGATCTGGTAGTTCAGACAATTAAGAATGACTTGTTCTTGAATCTCAGTGTATTTTTATCTTTTTTGAGGACTATTTTTTTGGTTTCTCAAACTGTACAGTATGTTGCAGTTCTCTTTTTTGGCCTTTCCTTTTCTTATCCAATAGGGGTGATATGTGGAAGGCAGTTTTATCTGGCACACAGCACTTTCTCTAATGATCTAAGCAATCAACAGGAAAAATAATTAGACATTTAAAGTGATTCTTGGAATTTTCTAAAGACAAAATATTGGTCAGAGGCTAGTTTTGTGATTTCTGGGTTTGTACAGTAAATGTTTAGGTCCTTCTGTGCCCATTCCCCCTTTGTTCTCGGTCTTTTGCATGCGTTTGTGAAAGCCAAGTTCTTTGAAAAGCTCTCATGACAATTATCACAAGCTGTCCTTCGCTTCTATTCAATGAATGTAAAGTACTAGTTACGCGCTCCCTAAGTGTAGGAGTTGGTTGTGGGGTTTTTCCCTCTGTTTTTGAGCGTGCTCATCCCGTTGAGGTTTGGACACTTCGGTCTTGCTAAAGCTTATGGGCTGATTTTTGTTTGTTTAGGACATTTTGTTGTTGGTTGTGTTTTCTTTCCCCTTTTGTTCTACTGAAAGCATTTGTTTGGAAAGATGTCTTCATTTTAGTGAGCTTTCCTAGCACCTGGAATTCTCAGCTGCCAAGTTGACCCGTTGCTGTCGAAAGATATTAAGGCAGGAATGGCACTGCTTCTCCACTCATTGTTGATGTCAGACCCACTGGGGAAATGACGATGTTGAATAGCTTCATATTTGGCTGGCCAAAAAAATAGTTCACTTGAATCCAAATCTCTTCCAAACCAGCTTGACCTAAGCATACTTGGAGCTGTAATGCGAACTTTTGTGAGTAAATGTGTATAACTTCTAATAAATCAAAACACTTAAAAGCCAAAAAGCTCCAGGAATTTACAGAGTTTTTCCAGAAAGATTTTGTTGAGGTTTTTTTAAGACATCTTGTTCTTTTTGCTTGCTGCTAATATTATCTGGAAGGCCTCAAGGTAATTACATTTAACAGAGGTAGGGGGGAGGTGAAGGGGGCACCTATAGTGCTTTTACTTTCAGAGTGGCTACTTGTCTCATTTCATGTCAGAAAGCCAAGCTCTGTTCTTGATAAAATGAAACCCCAAAGTCAGCTGAATGTGGATTTATGGTGTCAAGCATCAGAATGGGTGCTTTCTAGAATCCATATGGCATCATGAGAACATTTCATTGACACTGCATTTAGTATGTGTGTTGTGGGCACAGAGGTTTTGATAGACTCCAATGGCAGATGCCCTTTAATCTGGCATGACAATGTGTTTAGCATAAACCAGTAGAATTTGATAAATTATTATTTTATCAAGCCCATAATTTTTAGTTGAATTAGAAAAGATTTTTCAAGACATCAAATGATGAAGCATCCCTATGCCCAATTTAATAGTTAATTATCCACAGATAAGATGTATTCTTTACATCTAAGTATAAAAGACTCAAGTTTTAAAAATCTGAATTTTGTTCTGACTTTGCCTAAAGAACTCATTATGATCAGAAATCCACTCACTTCTCACTTTTATCTTCTATATGACACTACAGAAGAACTTTCTTTAATTTTTCCAATTTGTCAGCAAAATTTATAGCACTGTGTATAGTGCTACAGGAAAAATGTCTTTATATTCTAGTACAGAAAGGTATATTTGTGTTTCCATTACTGCATCATGCTTACATATCCAGTTTCACCTCTCAAGGACAATCCATTTTACAGGAGCTTAAGTGGCTTAAAATATTTTGAAAAAAGAATGGCTATAAAATGTCTGGTGGGAAATTCTGATGCGGTTACTGCTGCTTCACTACTGAAGCCAAAATACTGTTTCAGACAGGTTTGAAATGAGCAACAGTGTGTTTTTACTAGCTAGATTGTAAGACAGTGCTATGTGTAATAAATGTCACTCCAGTGTTGGGAATGGTTTGGCAAGATAAAGACTTGACAGTCTTGGGTACAATAATTTTCTTAGAAGGAGTTGGTGGAACATAGAGCATCCCCAGATCTCTTCTCCTGACACACCAGAGGAAAATGTACACAGAGGGATGGGACATTGTATAGCTGTATTTGCACTGCTCATCTTGGTGGCAGCAAGCTTTATTTTATGGATCTGTCCCAATAGCTTCAAGGTTAGATCAAGACTAATGTGTTAAATTGCTACAACAAACCTGTGTATGGTCAGAATTTTCAGCTTTCCTAACAAAATTTATAAGGTGCTTTTTCTTTCCGTTAACCATTTATTGAGGATTAATTTTGTTTGATAATTACTGTGTGTTGAATATACCAATAGGGCTATCTTATTCTATTACAGGTGTTATCTCTGCATGCCTTTGCTTTACCTTTAAATATCTATAATTAGATTTGGAAAGAGAGTCTTTCATTCTTAAACTTATTTAAAAAAATGGCATTTTCCTGTCCTTCATAGAATAGTTAGACCAATTAAATCCTTCAAGATAATGGTGTTCTGAAACTTGCATCTATTTTTGGAACATTAATGATATTCTGCAAAGCTTCCTGTGAAAAATCAGAGACAGATACAAGCGTTAGTATGTGTTAATTAAATCTGAGTTAATATTATATTTTTGGTGAACGTTCTGCAGTATATACATGGATGCGTTTGCTGGTAAATATTTTTTATATTGTTTAGCCTAGCTGTATTTCCTTATTAGTTAATCTGAATATATTAATTTTTGTACATAGTAGATAATAATTCAATTCTGTCAGGTCAAAGTTAACCTCTGTCCATGCTATCAAGATCAATCTTTGCTTTACATGGAGCAGAAATAATATGTAGGATTTTTGTTTGTCAGAAACAGGTTGTTTGACAGAAATGTTTAACTGAAAGTCCTGTTGGTTAATTGTTTTTCTACAATTTTTCATGAAGATTTTTTCATATAAAAAGTCAGATCTCTAAAAATCTGACTTTTCATCCAAAACTGAATATGCTGGGGGGGGGGGGGGGAGGGGGGGGGGGGTTTGCTTTTTGGGTGTTTGGGGGTTTGTGTTTTTTTGGTTTGGTTTTTTTTTTTTTTATGTTGATGAGATTCTTTGTCTTCATTTCCTTTTGTAAACTTAATTCACAAATAGGTTTTCTTATGCAGTACCTCGACCAAATAAGCCTGCGAGGCTTTATATCTGTGCTTTGCATTTCCGTTTTTATAAGGACATCATGGAAACTATAGTGTCAGCTAGGAAGCTGAGCATATAGATGAGACTATGTACATGAAATATTCATGCTACTGTTCCCTGAAAGTTGCACTGAAATAGAAGGGCTTGTTTTCTTTCCCTTTCCCTCATCCCCCAGTATTTTACATTGAAAAAAATGGCATTATCTCAAAAAAAGAAAAGAAAAAGTAGGTCAGGAAGACACAGAACATATAACTCTTCCTGTTATGCAGCGGGACACCACTTCTAGCAGGTAGGGAAGAGAAGCTCATGAAAACTGCTTTGAACAGTCTCATGACCCTGCCCTGTACATCAGGAGAAAACAGCTGAATTGTACTTGCTGCACTTCAGTTTTCGTCTACTTGTTTAACCTTCTGTGTATTTTTAGCCTGAAATCTATTGTTAATTTGTCTTGAGATGATTGCCTGGAAAAAGTCTCACTTCTATATGTTTATGATGTTCAATCATTTCAGTCTGAAATTCTCATGAAAATTTGAACTCTTCTTGAAACTGTTCATACAAAAATATTGTGGAGTGCGAGATAATTTGAAAGATTTTTCTTTTCTTATTATTTCAAGGATAAATTTATTAACATTTCAAAAAGTAAACCAGTTTTGAACGTGAAGGCTTTCCATTTAGAAGATGTAATATTGAAAATACATGAATTTCATCGTTCTCTTCATATTCTATAAAAACTGCAATATTCTTGGCAACTAAACTGTGATTGTGTATTGAGACTTTATTTTCCACTGGCAATATAAGGTTCTTTTGCCAGGTTTATTTATTTATAGATTCTTGTGCACATGATCTAGAATTGTAACCCTAATTTGCTTATTCCAGACAAAGACAGAAAATGTTTTGGTTTATAATTTATAAATTCCTTCAGATTTCAATTATCTGAGAAAATTTTCACTGTTTTCTGAGAATGCAAATTATATACTATCTGAAAGACCTTCAGATCTAATTGCTGTAGGCAATAAAACTTTTTAAGCTGTTTTCCTAAAAAAAAGCAAACAAGGCTTTCTTTTAATGGTATTGTGCTGAACAAAAGTAATGAACACATATAATTATGTAATTTAGATTAATTAAATCATTAAAGGGTAAATGGAGATGCAGATACAGAAATTGTTGGTGGAATTTGAAAATGAACCTGGACCTCCTTATGACTTATCTGTCCTTTTCCTCTTGCGTTAGTATGATGTCAGCAATCATTATTTATGAATATGTGGAAGTATGCCAGAGTGATACTTTTTAGCAGAATTAGTTCAGAATTTCCAATTAACTGTTCTTCAGAAAAAAACTTGGGAATTAAAAGTGCCTGTGTAACATAGTCTGTTTTCTAAGAAATAAACTCATTCTAAGATTAAGAAGAACTTTTTCACACCTAAAAGCTGCTACATGAAAGCTGCAGATTGAGTGCTGCTGCTTTCATTGTCATCTTCAGCCAGGGAACTTTTTCCATGTTGCATTAAAGATGATTTTCTAAGAGGCAAGGTGGTCCCATCTGTCAGAGGAAGGACAGCTGCCCAGACATTCAGTGTCTGTATGGTGTCCTGTAAGGATGAGCAGTGGCATTTGTGCATCAGTGTGAGGGACACACAAAAATTTTTGTTTTTCTGGTATTTGCTGACGAGTAAAAATTTGTAGGGGAAGAAAGAGATTTTCTACAATTTCTACGGTTATGTTCCTGTTATATGTGTACCTTGCTGGTTTTCTTCACCAAGAAGAAAATGTCAGTTAAACTGTTGGCTATTACTGCTGAATATTCCTATTTTGAAAGTCTGCTTTACTCTTTCAAGGAAAGATGTATGTTAGTTTACTCCTGCTGTAGTCTTAAAGCTAACCTGTTAGATCTTATGCACTGTTTCAAGCATATTAAGTCTTGCACAGATTTTCCACGGGCAGGTTTGAAAAGCATCTGTCTGTGACAAAGTAATCAAATACTCCTCAAATCAGGCCTTAGTAAAGCAAGCAGAGGAAGGTAATCTGTACAAACTGCAGTTACTGATTGCCATTCCCTCCCCTCCAAATAATAAATAATTTACAGCTATCACATGTTCCTTCTACAGTTAAGTATACAGGCAAAAAAAGAAACTATCTACATTTCATCATTAGCTTAATCAAGCCAGTATATCAGTAACCTGCCGTGAAACTGATTGCTGAAGAGCAGGCGGAGTTGATGTCTGTGTAACAAAGGATTTTGAACCCTTAAGTTTTTAATTTTATTCAATTTTAACTAAAGTTTCTAAAAACTTTAAGTCCTTTTCTATGAGAAGGAATAGTATTTTGAAAAGAGTATTTGGGAAAAATAATTTGACAAATACTCAAATACCAAAATTCCCACGTTCTTTTTTCTTGTTTGTTTATTTGTTTCTAAATGGAATAGGAGTCCTTGACCCTCGGAGGAAAGGGTACCCTTAAAATCCAGCAGCTTTGACTGAAGGGAAGGGCTGCATACCCTCAAGGCATGCTCCTGGTTGCACAGCATGGTGCGTCTTTTTGTAACAAAAGTTCTCAGGGTTTGCAAGCTTCTTACCATGGAGCTGAGTGCCAAAATCCAACATTGGGGTAAAACTAGGGCTTCTGGATTTCTGTCTAAAATGCTGGAGTGTGAGCCATGGAACACAGGCTTGGAGTCCTAGAGAGGCAGATACTGAAAACACAGGGATGTGGGACCCAGTTAAGGTTAGTCTCATAACCAGCTAGGTGGATACGGTTGTTCTTATATAATTATCCACCTGTATGAAAGATCCCTCGGTCCTGCTTTGGACTATAAGAACTATTTCTAGACCAGTTCAATTTTAAATAGTTCATTTAGTGCTTACGTAGTGGAAAAGTGGGATGCAAGCAGGAAAAGTAATGACAATGAAGGGTTAGATTTTTTTTTTTTTGTTTGGACGTTGCGTAGATACTTGTGGTTTGGAGACACAGAATATGGAATACCGGAAAGACTTCAAGGGTCTATAAAAATGTATTCACTACCCAAACAAATTCAGAATCATGGTTTATCTGAATTTTACACTTAAACACTTTGGTTTTGGATGATGAAGGTGGTAACTGCACAGTTCTCTTGGAATTATGACCTTTCTTTTTCTATAGCAATTTTTTCCCCATTTTCCTCAAGACACTCTGTGGCCTCCTTTTTTCCCCTCTATCTCCAGATTTATTTTTTAATCTATTTTTATTTTCTAGAGTTTTAAAGCCCTCAGGTAAAAAAGGATGAAGAAGGCAGGTCTGAAATGCTCAAAAGTGATCACATCTTTTAAAAACCATAGTGAAATTCAAATAGGAAAAAAAAAAAAAAACCCAACAGAAAAGCACAATGCGTAGGACTGAAAGGAAAGGTTTAAGGAAAGCTTGAAGAGACCTTCAAAAACAAATTTTCCCTTTGAGAGATATTCCATCAAAATGTTCTTTTAGCTTCTTTTATCTCCTGTGTCTTCAATAAATTATGTTTTAAGACTGAAATACTCCCCTGAGCATACGTAACCTCAGAAATGAATTGCGAACTAACTAGAGATGCAGAATTCTATTTTGTACTGTAGATACCCAGCTTTTTTCTTTTTCCCCAGCTGGGCTAGATATGCTGGATTTTTCTAGTTCAGAGATATAGCTAATTCTGGAGTAATGGGTAACTGCTTTTATTTTCCATGACACAATTAATTCCTTGCACATGTTTTGATGCTTTTAGGTTTTTCTCAGTATCCAGTCACAATAGCTTGCCTCCATGTTTTATAAAACCTATAGCATGAGATGCAAGAGTGCATCAAGATAATGACAATATAATAGTGTCAAAATAGCTAAAGCATTTTGGGGGAGAATTTGCTAGAAATGACAGTGATAAACTCTAAAATTATGAATTAAAATTACAGGATTATAAAATATGTTGTCTAAATGCAAGCCTATTTACAGTGGTATGAGAAAGAGACTAGTCAGGGGCAAATTTTGGGCTGCTTCATGTTTTGCATGATCCCACTAGGCCAGATTCTGATCTGGGTCAGATAAATATAAAATCCAGAGTAAATAGGTAGTAATGAAGCAGTTTATAGCCATTGAAAGAGAGGTAAGAATCAAAGATATTGATGTCACTCTAGCTGCATTTAATACAACTCATTTCAGACTAAATAAAATGTTAAATACCTTTGTGTTTCTCTCTATTATATGGAATGCTCTAGTCATGAGATTGAGCATCCCCAGGAACATTTCAATTAAGAAATTTATTTGGAAAAGGGCCTGCTGAGGATCCTGTGCTAAGTTATCTAATAAAAAATAATTTTAAATGAGTGTCAGTGTCTCATATGCGTTACTGCCTTGCTGAACCTGCTACTGTATTTGGTGAGGTTTGAGCAAAGACTGAATTTATATAGGCAGTCTTGTTTAACAGCAGTATTAAAACACTGAAAACGTGCTGCTGCCAGTGGGTAGGCTGATGGAGGCTAATGGTCTGAGAAAACAAGTGGGCACTCAATGTCTTCTAATTATAGGAGTAGCGATGCTCTTAGTTGCGTTGGAAGGGTTTAGTCTGAGGACTGAATCTGTGAGTTTCTCAACCTTGCTGAATGTTGTCAGTGTTCTTGTGTTCACAGAAGTAATTTATGATTATTTTTATTGCTGGTTGGATTACAGGTAATTTAAAGGCTGTACACAGTCATAGAAGTTTAGAATGGGGAATTTATTGTTGGGTGTCCATATAATGGCTGGATAGGCCTTGAATTCAGAGCTGGTCCTACAAATAAGTCCAGGTAAGATCTTATTTAGGGGAAAAAAAAAAAAAAAGGTACCATTCTAAAACCACAAGAAAACTTCTTTTTTCTTCTTCTTTACTTAAAGAGACAGTAAACCAAAAAGGCAGTGGTAAAATACTGTGATTGAAGAAATACCAAGGATATGCATGAATGATCCCGATAAATCTCCCTTTCTAACTGTTGGGTAGATGTTTCGTAAACACAGCCTCGGTTAATGGGGTAGGAACCACTGGATTCCTCAGTGTGTAGGAAACAGGAGATCACAATTACTGATTGGGACAAATTCTTGATTTGCATTCAAACAGGAGAGAAAGAATCTCCATTGGTTTGGTTGCCTGACTTACTGAAACCTAGAAGGTTTATTTCTGGAAGTTTCTAAAGCTCTCTACATTGCTTTCATCTATCTGAACAGACGGGTGTGGTGTGTTGGTGATGGCAGTACGTGGCGCTCCTTTCTGTGTCAGCGCAGGTAGATCTGCAACCACCTGCGCCCTCAGCTGTGCTGCTGCAGGGTGCCTGGGCAGGCTGGGTACCACAGACCTCTCTGACAACACAGCTCACAACAGGAGTGGTCTCAGTTTTACCATCAAGATATTCTGTCAGCTTTATGTGCCAGTAGAAATTCTGGGTGAGAAACAGAACAGAATGGGATCTCTTCACAGATTTCTTTTTTCTGCTTTTCCTCTGAAGTAGCTCACATTGTCATGTTGCATTTGAATTCCTGCTTTTTCCAGAATTTCTTAGCCAAGAATATGTGTGTGTACCATATCTTAATATCTCCAAAAGGCGACCTTTACTGCACAGGGCACTCAAAGATAGACAGGCAAATTTCCCTGGTGTGTAAATGAAACCTTTAAGCCAGTAGTTGTCTTTTGTTTAGGGAAGGAGTCACTTTCCCACCCCTTTAAGCACACCAGCCCTGCAGCTGACACATCCGTAGTTCTGGCAGTGAAGATCAGCTCTGTAGATTAAAAAAAGAATCCTTGAAAGTCATGTACCCAGATAATTCTCTCAATATTACCTTAGAGTGTAACAGTTTAAAGCCACATTGCTCAGGAAGGTAGAATTGAAATGCTTTTCTGCAATATTACATTGATTCTCCATGCTACATGCTGATGAACTTCAATCATTTTTTTCCCCTCAAGTGATCACTGATTAATCTAAAAACTGTGAAATTAAGTTGTTTGAACCAGGAATTAAAAATTTCCAGCAATTAAAAGCAAAGAAACAACCCAAAACATCCACCAGCATTAGAAAGTGATTAAACATGACAACAACAGAGATGTTGAAATTAGTTGTCCTCATTCCAAAGGGTTTGTAACTACTATGATGTTTTTGAAGCTATTAAATGATAGTTAAGCTGTGTTATTATTTGTAAAGCATCTACTTTTGTATCCTGGCCCCACTGAGTGAATGTCTTGCACAGCAGGAGACTGGAAGATAGCAAGCCTAATCATTGTCATTTTACTGTACAACAGGCAATTTTAGAAAATGATTCCTTAAATTATAAGATGCAAACAAAGACAAGGCTCTCCAGCTGGGAACTTTGTTCTTTTCTGTCATTGAAAAGTGTCTTTCTTTGAGATTCTGTGAACTTAGGGTGGTTTCACTGCTCATAGTCCAATTATAGGAAAGGAAATTTAAAATTTTGCGTGTTTTGTAATTTTTCTACTACTTAATGTAAGTATAAGGATTTATCTACTAGGCTTGCTTTGAGTTGTCTGTAGAAAAGGCACCATGCAGCTGATGAGCCTGATTCTCTCCTGAATTGCTCTGGCTTGGCTCCAGTAGAATCGTGCTGCAATTGATAATGTGACACTGCTGTAAACTTAAAATAATGTAGAAGAGAATCAGATGTGATGAATCTAACATTTTGGATGAGTTTGCTAATGCCTTATATACTTCTAGCAGTCTCAAATTTAATCATTACTTCTGGTTATGCAGATGTTATCTGTTTTACTTCTGTTACATAACATTTGGAAGGTTTTAGTGTACTACGTTCAGTTCAGAAGCTTTTAGAGTTCTACCCACCATAACCTCCTCATCTTCCTATTCAGTGTCTTGCAGCATGTACCCTTATGAAGGCTATATTCAATTTTTTTGTGTTTTGCTCCGGTCCATTTACCTTACGTTTTTTCCCTGTATGAGTTGCATAAACTATTCATTAAGCTCCTAGTCCATTCAGATAATTTTATATATTTTGTCACCCTCCTTTGTACTGACTTTACTTTCACCCTTAGCAAAATGTCACCTCCAGCTGGATGTATTGCTTTGTCTAGCTTACAGAAATGTGTTCAGAATACGTGCTAGTTCAGAGGTCTCAATGCATCCCATTCTGCTGGCTTTTTTCCCTCTCTGCAGTGGATGTAAATACATTACTCATTTTTATGCAGTAGCATTTTACACCGACATCGCACAGATGCAGATTGCTGATGCAAGGTGCAAGTTAGGAAGAATTGGGCCTACAATACACTGGGAGTCTCATGGCAGACAGAAATTGATGAAATCGGGACTCTACCACGTCTTGTTAATTCACTTTGCACAGGGCATTCCTTTCAAATGCTGTTGGTGTGAGAGAGATCTGTCTTACTCACAAAGGCAGTGTCTCTCACTGTCAGCTAGTGAACTGAAATGAAATCTAAGGAGTCACGTGAGGAACACAGGCAAATAATTTAGCCTGCTATTAAACATCAAGAGTTTCCCTTTTTTTCCATCCTGACTTCCACTTGGTCATCAAAGTTCTCTTAAAGCAATCACTGCTGCTATTACCGGTAGGTATGTGTGAAACTGCTTGTTGTCATTATATCGCCGTTATGTATGCTGCACCGCCGAGGGTTTATACACCTGGTGGGTGACAGATTTGAGAAAAAACTGCATGCAGAACACTGCAGATGTGCACAGCGAAGAGTATGACAGAGAAGCAGGAAGGATCAAACAACTACCAGAGTTGCTAGAGGGGAAAGTTTAATGACAAGTTACTGTGACATTTATGACCAGATTGATTATGAAGACTGAATACATCTGTGGTACACTTCGAGAGTGTTACTGTACAACCATCTGATATAGGGGTTGCCATGGTAGAGTACATATTTTCTATTAACCAGAAAAGTGAATAGTCTCATAAAACCCACGAAACTTGTTAGTGAATAGATTGCATGTGAGAAGCACCTCTATTGACCCCTATAGAAATTTAGTATTTTCAAACAATGCTGTAAAATCTTTTCCTTGGTTATTTAAAAAAGAAAAACCAACAGTCTGTGGTACTGTCAAATAAAAATGTACCATTTCTGGTATTCCCCATGTCTTGGATGACAGTTTAGACAGATTGGAAAACCTTCACTGAGCTAAAAATACTAGTGTGGAGGCAGCAGGGTAAGTTAGTGAATACTGTTAAATAGGACTTGCTCTGCAGCTTCAGTACTTGATAAGGTCAAGAACTTCAGCATTGCAAACTGAGAATTAAAAAAAAATATATATATGGACTGTTTATTACTTGATTATATAACTTGTAAGAAATATTTAGAGACCGGTAAACCCAGGGAAAAGCATTATTGTTAATGTAACTTGAAGAATCTGAGCAAAAAAGTATCCTTGATAAGATTAAATGTTAGCTCGTGCATGTTTCTTTCCCTCCGTCCCTGTGCTGTATGTACATAGAAAATAGTTCCCCTTGCTTATGTATTATAACCCCACAGATACAACACAACGGTGGAAGGGAGAGTAAAGCTATGTGGTGTCTTGCTTAGGCCCAAACATGCAGCCCCACGCAACTTGATGTGATATGTTGGGTGAAGCAGCATGGTGGGAACATTGCTGCCCTATTGCCATATTCTGTATAATATAGTAGCACTTTCTTCTACAGCAATTCTGATTTACAGTAGAACCATAAATGTATATTTATTTTTTTTTTTGGTTCACACAGAGTATAAATTGGTCAGTAATTGATGATCTTGGGAAAGTCCAGTGGAATACAGAAAATTCATTGGTATTTCACTGGGAAATAGTCTTGGCCGGTGGCAAGAATTTCTGCAAAGGGTCAAGTCAGATGCTGACAGTCTAGATGGGTTGTGCATTACGGTTGTGGATGCATTAGCTGATTTGATAGTGGATATTCTTTACAGTAAAGGAAGGCAGAATCATCAGTTGTGTCCCTGTGTTCCTCTTTCTCATTCATACCAGAGGATGTCTGCCTTGACTTCTCTTTCCTTGTCTTTGATACTGGCGGATCCATCTCACTGGCCACTCAGCGTGTTGCAAGTGCAATTGCTTGGGCAGAATAATAACCAAAGGCAAAGCTGTCTACCAGTGACCATGTAGCATTCGGTGAGGTCTCAGTGTCCAACAGCATGAATCCAAAAAACTGGAGTCACAGCTTTCTCTTTCATACAGCAGGTAATTTCTTATTCACTACATCAGGTGTATTTCTCTTGGCAATCAACTTCAGTCTTGTACATTCTTATTAGCTATTTATTTTATCTGTATATTGAATACCTGCTCTAATAATTAGCATTGCTGTGTATTCAATTCATACCATACATTTTTAAATGCTGTATGTTCGTATTTCCTAGTCCATACATCTTCTTCCAAGCAATACCACAGGTGTTTCATTTAGACCTCTGTTAGTCCTTTGAACTACAGAGGTTCAGCTTGTTAGCCTGCTGTCTCACTTCTTATCAGTCACACTTCCTTCTCATTACTCCAGTTGCACAGCTACCATAATTAGATTTTATATTTTTAGGCATTCGTAACACTACTTTATTGTACGCTGCGCTAGCAGAAGCATTTTAGACAAGCTGTAAGACCAAACTAATTAAAAAGTTCCACAGAGACTTTTTAAAGGAGAGTTATTCTTACTGTTAAATTGGTAAATTCATGCACACGCAGATGTTAAGGCCAGAGAAGGCTGACAGGACAGGTTAGTCAGATCTCCTGCACGCTGGAGTCACAGGATCTCATCCTGTAGTATTTGCTTTCAGTCCGTTATGTCTGATATATTTTAAAAGATAAGCCATATTTGGCTTTTAAAGAGTTGGTTTTCTTCTTCTCCTTGCTATAAACTTCTCTTTTCATTCCTGGAAGTTCTTCCCTCTTGCCAAAGGCTATACAGACATCTTGAGCTTCTAACCTTGTTCATCAGTACCAGGTAATCCAACCAATTCTCAGAAACTGCAAACAGGCTTAGTCACATATTCACAGATTGCATTTTCCAATCAATTTGGGTTTGGCTAAATAAGTATTATTTTAATATCAATTTGCACAGTTTAGGTTCTACCAACTATCTTTCAGTGCACTCTCTGTTACTGATAGTCTCCTGCTTGGGATTTTCTTGCTAGAGGTATAATCTCTACCTTTATTTCCTTTCCTTAGGAGTTGCATTTTCCTCCTCCTATGAATGGCTCTTGTCATGTTCCTCTTCTCCAAAGAGAGGAGTGTTTTAGTAAATGATGGGCTGAGGCTCTTTTCACTCTGTGGAAGATATCTGTAGATGAATTGTATACAGTCCTTTGTGACAGTAAGGGAAGTGGGTCTGGAAGGTACCCTGCAAGGTTGTGCATGCCTGTAAGATATTTATAGAATTATTACTACTTCTGTTTTAAAATGTGGCTCTGTGCAGGAGCACTTGCCACATACTCAGCAGTAGCCTTTGAGATGTGACTTGCCTTGTACAGTCTCTGTATGGAATGGGTGATTTTTAGATGAAGGCAATTTTGTGCACTGGAAAGTTTAAGTTTATTTACTGAAATACTTTCTGTCTGTGTTGAACATAATCTGAGCTACTGACTTTCATTGGCTTCTAAAATAATATGCACAGATGTATTTATATTTATTTTGTAACTTACATAATTTGTACTTATAACTAACACTTTGTAAATATTCCATTTGAAACCAGAAAAATAACCTGGTATTGTGGTAGGATGCTTATTTTCCTGGAAACCCAGCTTCTAACATGAAGCCTACTTGGAAATTAGTTACAACAGGTCTAAGGACTCTCCATCCTTCAGTCTCATTTATTTAGTTTCTGCTAGCACTATAAATCCTTGCTTTGGGGAAACAAACAACTGCGTATTCTACCAACCTGAGCATATTCCTCTGTCATTCATTCACTTATTTTAAAGTTAGCAAAAAAGTTAAAGGTATGTTCACAAGAAGAACTGAATTACCAAAATCTCTGAAGGGAATAAGTAGCAGTAATTATGAGACAAGTATATGATAATATTTAGAAAATATATCTGCAGTTCAAATTTACGTAAATAAAAAAAGAACTACTGTACTTTCAGAATCCAAACCAGTATATTTCCCTTCTCCTTCCTCTCAAATTGAGTCCTTGCAGTTGGATTTCCATAGCTATCAACTGCAGTTTGGGCAGCACAAGTGTTGACTTCTGATTTGGAGAGAATTCTTTGAAACATTTATCATCGATATTATATCATGTTCTGGGAACTGAATTTTCAAGACCATCTGTATAAGTGAATTAGAAGTCACAGATTCACTAAGGGTCATCATTTTTGTCAGTTTTGGTGGAACAGGAGCTCCAGACTCAAAGGCTTTGGGACATTACACCTCAATATCTGCAAATATGTGCACAAACTGCTGTATTGTGTTTACATGGTGAAGTAGTCTGTATCCTTGAGCACACACAAAGAAAGTTTCCACAAAGTGTATTTTTTGTAGTGGGTTTTTATAAGCAGGATTTTGTCTGCAGGAATCTTTCTGGAAACAGAGGTTTCATTGTCAACTGATACTCCTTTTGCTGAATCCATCATCTGTGTCTCGTGCATCTCTGGAAAAAAGAGGTGGACTGTAGCCAAGTCTGTAGATGCACCAGAGGAGTCTCTTCTTTTGCACCCCATAAAGAGACTGATGTTGTGCTTACTGTAGAAATACATAGATTGTTAGCAGATAAACAGGTGGGTCATACAGAAGTGTGTGAAGAGCGCTCCCCAGGGGTTCCCATTGACCGTGCTTTTACTGTATTTTCATGGAGTAAAGTTTAGAGAAAGCCTGAGTCTATCTCTGTGGTTTTTATATGCTTAAAGCAGTAAATAAATTGATGCAGCTTTTTGTTGGCCACTTGATGGGCTGAAGTACTCCATCCACACACTGTCCTCCCAGGAGCTGTCGACAGAGCAGATGGATGAGACAGCACCATCTGTCAGTTTGGAGACTATCCCACACAAGATCAAGACAGGTAAATGCCTTGCTCCTGTTTCAGATTGAACACTTTCAAGAGGATTTACAAATGGAAAAACAACTTACTTGACTTGATACCTTAAATGCAAAGCACAGGCAGTGACAAGAGAGGTAGGCTGGAGGAACTGAGGCAGTGTGCCTTGACAAAGCAGACCTCTAGCCCCATCAGCACTAGAGAAGAACAAGCAGATGTCATTTGAAAAGTGTCACAGCTGGTCTTTACTTCTCAGTTAGGTAAAGCAATGCAAGGGCCCAAACACGTTCATCTTTCTCATAGAAACTGGTAACATGCAAGCCTTTAGCATTAATGTTTTCCGGGGGGCGGGGGGGGGGAGGCGGAAGGGGGGGAAATCACATTGGGGATGACTTGCAGAACTGTGGCTCGTGAAACTGGTCTACAGCTAAGAGGCTTATTCAGACCTAACCATGAAATATTTACAAAAGCAGGCATGTTTAGAAACCAAGAGAAATGAAAGCAACTGACATCTTCGTTTCATAACTTGAGTACAAAACTTCTTTTTTTTTCTCCCTAAAGATAGAAAATTTGAGGGCAAGGATGCTCTAGGTAACAAGCTAGGCAACTTGGTTAAAAAATCACTCAAAGAATGATAAAGGAAAATTTATCTTTTCAGACTGGCTTTTGCTTCTCTTAGTTAGCAATTGAAATATTTATTTCATGTTCCTCTATTTCTTCTGTATTGCAGATCAAGTGTATTGTCACTCTGGACTCTTACAATTCAGCCTGTTTGTCCTGTAGTTTTAAATTGAGAAAAGACCCTGTGTACTGCAGCGCTAAGTAGTGTTTAGTGTTCAGATGTGGCTAACCACATCCTGTGCGTGTGTTCTGGGCTCTCAGACAAGTTGCATTTGCTCCTTTCTCTCGTTGTCCTCCCTTCATATAAAGTGAAGGTGCTTTTTCCTACAAATGGATGGTTTGCTTTGTCTAGCAAAAGTAAGAGCTTCCATTGTTATTTCTGCCTTAACAGCTCAGCAGAGGTTTCAGTCTATTTAAAGATTCTCCTAATGATTTCAGTGATTTTTATGTGTGTACAGGGGGGATTTATTGATATATGAAAGGCAATATTAAGTGTCAAAGACAAGAAGTAAGAAATGTCCCCATGTAGGTGGGCTTTCTATATAAACCCTGCAATCCCTAATCAGTTGTTAATGATGTTGATTTTTGTTTTGTTTTGTTTCCTTCCTGCCAGAAGAAGTATTTTTAAAAGGCTTTACAGCCTTACTGAATCCAGCTGTGTCTTCTGCATTCTTCGTCTGCAGCCTGGTGATGACAGGAGCTATCATTGTCAATACCACAAGAGTTTGGGTCAGGGTTTGTGTGCTGGTTCAGGTTCATCATTTGAATTCCTCTCAAGTGTCTTCTGTTTTTTACAGGCTTTTCTCCCTGTATCAGCTGTCAGTTCTTCATCTATACTGAAACCGTTGCCTTTTCTAAAACGTTTGTCTCTAAATATATGCTGCTTCCTGAAGCTTCATGGTTGCAAGTCCTCACTGGGGTCCAGCTTCTGTCCTGCTGAGATGGGAGTGAGCAGGTGGCATTCATCCTAGAGGAGATGTGATCTAGTACAAGCAGGAAAAAACCAACAGAAAGACAAATTAAGGTAGTATGAAGAAGCAATGCAGTAATTACAACCACCTTGGTAGTTGGCATTGTCAGCATAGCCTAATAGCATGAGGTGTCTTTTGGTAGTCTTTTTGTCTATCTGTGAAGCACTGGTCTGGCAGTTTGCTGGTATATGGCTTATTTTGCTTAGCCCACAGGAAAGGAGGAGGTGTTATCACAACATGGCTTCTAGAAGGCTGTAATTTGGGTATCGGAGTAGAAAATGGAGTTGTAGCTGGCATGTTCAGGACAATTAAGAGATATGGCTCTTCATTTACATCCTCACTGCACCATTAGACAACCCTCAGGAAAAGCAATTCTGCATTTCCATTTCTGAATTTTGAAGGAGAAGATGGGAATGAAATCTGTTATCCCTCTAAAAAGAATGTTTCTCATTTTGTAGAAGTGCAGTCATCCTTTCTGTTGCAAGGAAAAATTATTGGTGAACTGCAAATAAACTTTAACAAGAAATATCCTTTGACAGATAAGAGAAAATAGAGAGCTTAGAGTCTGGGATGAACGCATGCTTTTCAAGCAGATCAAAGTCATTGAAAGAACAATTCCCTCTAATATTCGCATATGAGCCTTTTAACCAATGAGGTGGTGTATATTTTTTTTTCTTTCTTTACTTATGCAGGGAAAAAACAGTGGAAAAATCTTATGGCCAGTTCTGCCCACTGCTTAATAAATCCTGGCTTGAGATTCAGCAGACTCAATAGGCTATTCCTTACCCAGTCCTCAGCATAAATCCAGATTGTCATGTTGCATCTAGATGAAATAGGTGCAGGCTGCAGCACACTTTACAGTCCTGGTACTTGAGTTGTTCAGAATCGGCACCTGATCATTTCATCACCTTTCTGGTTTATATACAGAGTTTGTCTCCCCAAAAATAAGATGCAGCAAAGACTGTTGCAACATTAGATCTTGCACTGAGTCAGCGTTAACTGTGGTGAGTGTTCAGTCTCTTCAGCCTACAGGTGCTTGCTCCCAGGGCCACTAGTTCATACCTAAACTTAGAGGTTTTTTGGTTTGGTTGGGTTTGGTTTGGTTTTTAATACAGCACAACACTCCTATTGAAATGTCATGGGAAATAAACAAGAAATGAGAACAATTCAGTGTTACCCTGCTACATCAACTCAGGCTTAATAAATAGTGTTATTCAAATAACAGTTCTCTTTCCTTCTCTCAAGGCATTTAATTGTACTCACTGTCAGAGCAGTTAAGGACATATCTGTTTATCTTACTAATGAGCCTATCGCTGCTATCATTCAGCAGTTGCTGAAAGTATTTGGAAAATAGTGCCTATGTAACAGCCATATAAATTTAACAGTTCACTAAGACTCCCTTATAAAAGTTTTGGCTTATGTTTTGTCTCATTTTTTGCAGCTGTTTTTTGGAGTGTGACATCTTGCACAAGATCCTTGCGTGGGTTCTCTCTGTTCTAGGTCAACAGTGCTACAGAAACCCTTCTTAGGTCTAAAATTTATAATATATCAAATATGTGTAAATTCCATAGATGGAAAATACCTTATTTCTGTAGTGTTTTCTGAAAATATACTAAAATTTCACTTTGAGCATTAAATATGCTAAAACACTTAGATACAAAGAGAGATGCTTCCTTCTCAGCATTACAAGCAAACAGTTAGTTAACACTGGAGGCAATGGCTTTCGCTAATCAAAGGAACTGAGCTTAACTTGTGTCTGCTTAAGCAATTCTGTTATGGAAGAAAGGGGGAAACCAGCCATAGTACTGGACTATCAATTAAAATGAAAACATGCAAAGCTACACAAATAATTCTGTTAAAAGCAATAATTTTCCATTCATAGTGCAAACGTGTTTGGAAAATGACATGGCTACCACTTGAGCTTTGAATGATGCATTATATGAGTGACATTTTCTTCAACCTTGCAAGTTTATGTCTGTTGATATTAAAATAATTATTTGAATAAATGCTTATAAATCATTGATATTATATTTTATCCACTCTTTTTCATTTTGATCTCACTATTGACAGTGTCTTCCACCTTGGCTTCATCATCTCATATTGTCTTCCATAAGTGAGATCTGATGACCTTAAATAGAGCCCTTAACAGAAAGACTTTCTCTCCCTAACATTGGATTTGATTGAATGAAACCTTTCATTTTGTCTCCCCCCTCCTTGCTATTTTCTCTTTACTGTAATGAGTTTATAGGACATAACAACAGTCCAAATTAACTTAATATTCTTAATATTTTAAAATATAGTTAGTAGTTTTCATGTTGCAGACAACAGGCACCACAGCTTGTCTTGACAGATGTATTTCCAGCCGTAACAGCTCTCATTTAATCTTTATATGAAACATACCTGCACGGGGCTTTTTATTATTCATTTATGCACTAGCATTAAGGAAGTAACTGTCCTGGAACTTCACAAGATCTGAATTGAATTCTTGATGTTGACTCAGATTTCTTGTTTGTTCATGTAAAGTTGCTAAATTTATACACCTGAGACAAACCCTTTTGTTGAAGAAAAGTCCTGTTTTCCACTCAGCCTTTTCTCCCTAGTCTTGACCATAAACTGCAAGCACCAGGGATCATCTCATTTGCAGTCCGTGGTTCTTGGGATCAATGTCTTGTTTCTGAAACACAAATGTAATGCTCATTACTGTAGAGCTATTTCTAACAGAACAGTCAAAAACCCAAACTAGAAGTTATATGTTGAATGTCCCTAGCCTTCTAATAGAGGACTTGGCTCCTGTTGAATACAGAGGTCTCAGTAGTATGGGATGTGCGCTTTAGAGACAGTTAAGTATTCTTCATGGTGGGTTCGCCAGTGAGAACCAACCAATATATAGACAGGATAGTCAAAAAATGGCATTCAATGATCAATCTAGTCTTGGGGCAAAGGGATGAACTGAAAGAATTTGTGTGGTCCTTTCCTGTCCCGTGCCTATCTGTGTCTGAAATACCCTGTCATAGTCTTCTCTAATGCTCTTCATAAAAAGAGGAAGCTGCAGCATCCAAAAACTTCTAACTTATTTTCCTATAGTCTCCATGCTGAGCCTGTTGACTAGAGAGAAAATGTGTAAACTAATGTTTTGCCTATGAAGTGATGCAGTTTCCCAGATTATCAAACTGCCAATAGAATATTTTTCTGCCTTTTTCCTCTTTCTAACCAAGTTCCCTATCTCCCTGCTGCCCTCTCACCCTGCGCTACCTTTTTTTTATTCAGCTTCCTCTCAAAAGTAGAAAAAGGAACTGTCCAGCTTTCTTCCTGCTGGGAAGGACAAAAACTCAAGATAGTGTTAAACTGACATGGGCTGTGCTGTTTTGTCAGTCTCTGAAATGTCACTGCCTGGGCAGCCTGCTGGGCTCAGCTCAGAGTCATGGTGCCAAGACAGCTAATAAAAAAAGAGTATAAAGGTTAATGAAGGAACAGGGGGGTTTTCATTATCCAAAAGTTGTCTGCTTTTTATCTGTAAGGCTTGTTCAAAGCATAAGGTTGTGATTTTTAATTCTATACTTTTTCCCCTTTGCAGTGTTTTGTATTTACTTTGTAGGCTAAATCACAGTGGGTGCACAGGAACCACTCTAGTATCCTAATTTCAACCTGGTCTACTTTCTCTAGCGGTCCATGAAGTCAGAGAATACTGATGGATATGAGTGAGTTATCTTCATGTGACCCTGCATGATTGCAAGGCAGAAAGTGATCTCTCCCATGGCTACAGAGGTCCCTGTTTCAAGAAGCAAAAAGCTAAGCACGCCCAGATTGCCGCTCCGTTAGTGGAGCTGCTTCTTGACCCTCCCAGTGTAAAGCTCTGCGAAAGACACGTGTTCCTGTGCGCTGGCTCTGTGTCATGATGTGCTGTTTGGTGGCATGGAGGTCTACTCATAGTTACTTCTTTATTGATTAGTTCATATAGGGTTGGTTTTTTTTGTGTTTTTTTTTGTTTGGGTTGTTTTTTTTTTACCTGTTGAGCTACAGCAGAAGGGTGTGTTGCTGTGAATAGTATGTGTGAAATATATTGGAAGATAAGGCAAAGGCCATTAGACACACTTTTTTTTTCTTGTCTATCTGTGCACATTAGCTATATTTCAGCTTTAATACACCTAGATGCTGCTCTTAACACCATCTCATCAGTTGAAAGACCATCTGTTACTGATCCTCTTCCTCCTGCCATGCCCTTACAAGCTGTCAGATCCTGGTGTTGGTTTATTTTTTCCCACACCACTGCTAGGTCATATACCATTCTTCCATACAAATACATCCTATTTGTACAATTCGGCAAGACACTCAAAAGTTAGACTTCAACTAGTTCTTTCTTCTGTTTTTTGTCTCTGATAGTGGCTCGGTCCTTCTGATCACAGGAAGCAGATCTACCCTTTACTCTCTACCTTCTGTATTTGCTTTTGTCACTGCAGTCACAGCTATCTTGTCATGGCCAAAAAAGTGCATATATCAGGATTTCTGTAGGTCTTTGCATATCAAGTCTGTGAATCTGGCTTTTACTGTGGTGTTACAAAGTTAGGGTATTGCTGGCACACGACTGCATAATTCTCAACTGCAGTTGAGATGGAGACAATCAAGTGTCTATCTTAGGGTGGACTTTTATTTTAGAATTACGAATAATAACTTATTTTACAAAGGTAAGGGTTTGTCTTGCCTCCCATTCCACCTTCCTTTAGTAACCTCCTGAAAAGCATACTGGGAGGCTGACAGAAAAATTCTCCATAGTAGCAAATAACAGGCTGAAGTCTGACAGCTAGAAAATGTTCTTAGCTGTAAGTCATACTTATAGTAAAAAGAAGTCTGAAAAAGTCCATTTTTTTACTCTAAAAGCTGGTCCCAACTTAGATGATTACTGTAGCTATTATGTCTCCTCCTTTTATTGTAAACTATTTTGGCAACTACCTTTTTACTGCTTTTTTGAACAAGTGAAAAGAAGTAATAGGACAATGTAAACAGTTTAAATTTGTTTGACGCTCAGGTAAAAATGTATAAATGGACATGCATATAAATATGTCTGTGTATGCGCACAGCCATAAGTACGTACATACAGACACACAGATTTATCTACAGACATGTAATGTACAGTGATCAAAAAGACCAGGCATGTTTGTTAATGATTATTAAATTGGAGGTCTCCAAAATGAAACACAAGAGATGTCACTACTGGAACTAACTAAATGGTTCCCAGGATTTGCTGTTCCAGTTACTTGAAAAATGACAGAAATGTACAACTGTTGCTACCTGTTCATGAAATGAGTGGGAGGGAGGTGGGAGAGAAAGAGGCATTTTTTTTTTTTAATCCTTCCTTGCCATCAGTACATTAACAACAGAGAAAGTAAATCTATCCTTTTAAAATAAAAAATTACACTTAGAGTAGAGGGAGTCTGTTGGTTGTTTGGGGTTTTTTTTTTAAGTCAAATTCTGTAGAGTTGGGTAAAATACCACAGTAAAGCTCATACCCAGCAGTGAAAGGCATTATCCAGATCTCAGTTAAGTCACTGGAAATCCTCCCACTGACAATCACTGTGCATTGCACAGTGCTCAAGGCAGAATACCAAATGAGAGGAAAAACATCATCTAAGTATTATATGTAGATACATCCAAGTGTTGTATAAAATGATTTTGTAGAGTGTTATACAATGTAGTAAAAAGGAATGACAGTAAAATATAACTAGGATTACTGTATAGCAACACTATAGAAACAAAATAGTTTAAAGCAGGGTAAAAGAAATAAAACTAGATGCTATTAAGAAGAAAGCAGAATGTGACAGTGAGAAGGAAAAGACTGTGCTAAGATGGGTTTGGGGTTGAAAATAATTTAATATAGAGCTTTATATTTCCACTTTTAAAAGGGCAGTGTTTTAGAGCCTTCTTCAAAGAACTATGCTTTTGAGACTAACACAGAGGAAGTTTGCAACAGAAGAGCAAAACTCCTTTGAAGGCACGGAGCAAGAGCTCTAATTTGCTTTGGAGAAGCTGAAGGAACACAGTTCTCACAGAGCTCCCTCCCTTCTCTTGATTTTTATAGGTATTTTTCACAATCTACTCAGGAGCTGACTCCCTGAGGCATAATTTTCCAGCCCCCATTGTCAGCATGAGTAGGTCAAATGTTGTCACTGCTTAGTGAAGGGTAATTTGTCAAAGATGGGAGCGTGGTTGCTCAGGTGTGCAGTGATACGTGTGTACTGATACCACATCCTGTGTGCCAGATCAGGCATTTAATTGTTCTGATTGTGCTTTTATAACTTCTTTACAGTCTGTTCAATAATTGTTCCTCTCATTTACTTAAACGCTAGAAATTTACTTGTCTTGGTGTTGTATCCTAATTGCTGCTTTTTGGGCTGATAAATTAAAGGCAGGAGAAAATGTTACCTTCTCCCTCCTTGAGACCCACCCATGAGGACATCAGTTTCTACAGAGGCCGTTACATTTTGTCGGACCTGAAAAAAAGGCACATACATGGTCCTGTGTCACCTAAATCAGGGAATAAGAGAATGAGGCTTGTGGCTCAAAGCGGTGTTTCCTCTGATCTCCATTTTTTAATTTAGCCCTTTTGAGTGATGGGGTGAGGTGGTGATGAGACAGGAGATCAAGTCTCATTTTTTGATCAGGCCCAAAGGGCAAACTCAGTTTTAGGCGTATTTGTAAAATACTGGTTCGTCTTCCTCTATTAGATCTGTTTAGAAAAGTAGAGAAAAATGATGGTCCACTCATGTTCAGTGTAACTAATTAAATTTCTGGCAGTGAAGCACTGAGTTTGTACTTACAATTACAGAAAAAGTTTGCTAGTTCAGCTGCCTGTTTTTCATGATCTTGACTGAATCTTCACTTAGAATAAGAGGCATCAAGAGGAAAAGACTTCCCATCTGCTTAGGAGAACTAAGTCTTGATTTCTTTTAACTATTATTTAAATTAGTTAGACCCTTCTGGCCATATCCATCTCTGCTATCATTCTAACCAGTGGTTTCAAAAAATGATTGAATTTATAATATAGTCTCTTTCTTTTTATGATCTGTAGTTAAAGCTCCCTATTTTTCTTTATAGACAGAGTGCCTTTTGAAGCTATTCACAAATTGCAGCTTCTTTTTTGTTTTGTGGTTTGTTTTGGTTTTTCAGTTGTTGTTTTTTTCCCCCTGGGTTATAGGAACGCTGAATTAATCCAAAAAATCAGAGCCTGCATCCATTTGTATCATCATTGCTGGTTTTGCTCAAGTTTAATACCTTTCATATCAGCCTTTAATATCAGTTTAATATGAATTTTGTTTACTCTGTAGCAGCAAATACACAGAACACCTATATTTGGTTGGAACTGTACTGTCTGTGATCTTCATATGTGTGGGACATGTGGCTGGTAAACCCAGGCGTAACAGTTTTCTGTTTTGCTGTGGCTGCAGATGGGAATTCCTTTTTGCTGGGCAGTTATTTTTTTCAAGATGCTGTAGAACCATAGTACTGTGCGGTAGACTTGGTGCCCTCCAAATGTGAGGGCTAGTATATGACCCTGACTCAAGGCAGCTTTTCTTAAGATGTTGTCCCCCCCCTCCCGCAATTTTAGAGAGAACTGAACAGTGCATATGAAAATTTTTGGGAAAAGTTTCCTAATATTTATCCCAGTTGCAGTCCAATACCTACTACTTCACTGGCAAAAAAAAAATTGAAAATTATATTCCTAGAAAAACTGACATATCTCTTTTTTTATGTGAGGTTAAAATGGAGAGCAAAACGGGTTTTGTTGCACGTGTCATGTATGTAAGGTAATTGTGGCTGAGTCTGAGCTGTCCCTGAGTGTGCCGAGGCTAGAACTGGAACCGTGGGAAAATCCTGTGCACAGATGCTGGAACTGACTGTATGTGGGCCAGGTTGGCTACTAACATTTCACTGAGCTTTTATCCCACACTCTTTCTGGTTTTTTGTGCATCAGTGAGCACACATTATTACTTTTATAAGTTTTTTTAACGTATTACCTAAGAGTAGGCTAGATCATAGTACCATATGGTAGAACCCTGTTTCTGAAATTGTCAGCCCAAAGTTGAAGCTGGCAATGACACGTTTTTAGTCAGGATTGGCAATATTTTTGGAGAATTTAGAGGAATCTTCGCTTTCTACTTGTTGTCAGGGGCGTGGTTCACCTGCTGATTGAATGGAAGTGTGTTTAATCTAGCTCCTGTAGTGTTTTGCCTTATTGTCCTTGATTGTAATGTCAAAATTGGATAATCAATTCAGTGAACTTTTTTATTGTGTAGATATTATTGAGATCTTGGCAGGTAAAAATAAGGGAAACATAAGGAATTTTGAAAGAGTCAAAGGAAGCATTCCAAATCTTCCCACAATCTATTAGAAAAAAAATATAATAATTATTAGAAAAGGGAGGATTATGGAGAACTCTACTGAATATTTAAGGATTCTTTGGAATGTGTGTATTAGCTCAATCTTTTAACTGAATTCATATTGGAAAACCATATTATGCATGGAGAGAAAAATTAATAAGACCCTGTCTGGATTAGCATGTTGATGTTCAAATATCCAGTTACCAAGACAGAAATTTGTAGATGATAGAGCAATAGAAAATAAAAGCATGTTCCAGAATGAAGACAGAAATCAGTGGTCTTCCTCCTGGAAAATACCTAGTACTAAACTGCAGATTTATGGTGTTCATTGGGTCCAAAAGCATAGGCTGGATTCCTTCAGGTACCAGCGGATATCTTTAGAAAAAGGAAACCCCTTACTATCTGCTGAGAGAAACATGAAGGGACCAGGACTCTGAAATTGCAGTCTGTAAAATCAGCACCTTCAAAATAATCACTATGGATATTTTAAGAATGTTATAGAATGAATATTCATATTAAATATACACATGCTTGGTCAGGGAAGGGAACCTGCAAAGGTAAAAAGTACATGTATCCATCCAACCATCCAAATTTTGCATTTTAAAAGTGCCAGTTGATTTTCAATGGTTCTGTGGAATTTCACATACGGTTTTATTAGGTTAGCACAATTATCCTGAAACCATTTATGGACATCACTGACAAATACAGCTCTTGGGAGCATGATTGTGAGCAGACACTCCATGTGTCTGAAGTGTCTTCTTTAGTAGTACTTGAGCAATTGACATTGTAAAGTAATAAAACATTATCTCCAGACTGTCAAGAATTAGCCGAGTAATTATTTCTTGATCTCTAGTTCTGTACAAATATTTAGGGGTTTTTTGTAGTGCTGTTACATTTTGGATTGTAAGGAGCATACCATGATTGCAACTGCTCAGCCATGGGTGCATTTATGTGGGATTTTTCAGGCAGATGTTGGAGCACTTTGCCAGGCAGATGTGATGTTTATTTGGTTGAAGTGCCAAGCTGGCCAGGAGCCTTATGGCTGCAGCAATACAGTTCTGAGCTCAAGATAATATACTCTGCCTTTCCACAGGCCTTATTAGCTTGGGCTCCGTGCCATGCTAACTGTGGCTCTGCTCTGCAGCTGACTTGTGCCCAGCTGGCTGGGCGTGTGATGAGAGTTTACATCAAACACAATGTAGGTTTATCCAGTAGACTTATTCAGTGTCTCTTTCTCTTCCCAACAGCTTAATCCAAATCCTATTAAAGTCAAAAGAAAGATTCCCATCTACCTCATTAGTCTTTCAATCAGTGTACTGTAGAAGGTATTTTCCCCAGTACTAGAGTTTGCTGCTACAAAACATTCATTCACAAGCCTGACTATAGGTTGAGTTTATCCTTGCTGTGTCTCTGATGTTTTCTTTCTTGCTAAAATACTTTACCTTTTTCCTGTGATTACAGCAACTGCAATTATTGCCCCACTTTAAGTATTTCTTTCACCCATGACTATTTTTAATCTGTTTTAACCTGGTTGCCTACTTGTGGTTAATAAATTCTGAACGTGCAGTCAGTTTTTACAAAAACTAATAAGGCAGAGATGATCTCAAAGTTGGTTAATAAATTCTGAACGTGCAGTCAGTTTTTACAAAAACTAATAAGGCAGAGATGATCTCAAAGTTGTTAAGTTGCTAAAGCTTTTAAGAAAATAGGCATCCAAGGTAGAGGTGAGGAAGAGATGTAAACGCCGTGCTTATCAGTAAAGGTATAGTGACAATAGGAGCTCAGTTCCCTGTGATAAGAACATCAACATGAAGATGCTCATAGGGAAAAAAAAAAAAAAACACCAAACAAACAAACCAAAAAAACACCACAGCTAATGAGGATTTATTCAACCTGCAGTAAGCCAAATTCACAACTTTGCAAAAACACAAACTTCATAATTTTGCTTTACCCAAGTCAGTTAACTTTCTAAATTCTCAAAAGCTGAGTCTGACTTTTACAGGGCATTACCATGGAATAGGGTGTAATTTGGCCTTTTGCCTTATTTAATATATTTTCTGAAACATCTACATATTTCATTATGGAGATTTTTCTGATAACTTTAGTAGCTATGGGGATAACAAAAAGTGTGTTAGGACAGTAAGCAGTCATAACCAATTAAATCTTGTCCAAACTTCTAGAAGATTAACCTAGTATTGTTCTATTCACCTTATCGTAGGGATGAAGCTGATGAGGCTTAACAGTATGATTATTTTGCTTTTAATGTTTAATCTTGCAAATTTTAGTGCTGAGTGTGTCCTGTGTAGTCTTGCTACTCAAAGACATAATTAATACCATAATAATGATCTACATTATTATGTAGATCAAGGTGCTCTGAGCCTGACATTTAGGCAAAACCAGCATTTGCAAAATCTACAATATCTCAACTCATGCTTGATCCAGCAGCCTGCAGCTACAGGAGGGCAAGGCTGCAGTTCATCACAACCCATTGTGATTTCTAGTTATCTCAGCCTACCCTGCCTCAAGTGTGATCTGGATACCTGGAAGGGGTACCAGAGTACTAACCATATGAGTCAACTAGTGCTCTGATTCAAGAGCCATAGTACAATATGACAGACTCTTGCCTGGAGTTAATGTTTATGGGTAGTTTTATAAGCTGCTGAAAAGCAGAACGTACTGCTACACCCTGAAATATAAATGACGTCGGTGACTGCCAGTATAATAAACTGCAGAGCCTCCTCCCAACCTTTTGGATTAAGTAATAAAAGAAAATGATTAAGAGGGCAATTCCATCATTTTTCTTTTGTTGAATAGAACACGTTTTTTCCATCCTGACTCGCTTACAGAGACAGCCATGAAAATGAATGATTTGGCTTCACCCAAAATGATGGATAATCCTACTAGAAGAGCATGACAATGATAGACAGACATCTTCTGAAGGAAAAGGTAATAGAAAAGACCGACACTTTGATAGGCACCATGATGAACAAGCCCTCAGGGGCCGTGAGTTAATAGGTTAATAGAAGTGTTCTAGCTCTCTCAGTCCCTTCTCTGTGCTCCTTTTAGAGCTCCTTCAGCAGCAAAAGAAATAACGTGTGAACAGAGGACAGATGCATTTTGTAATGCAGCAGTGTGCTTTTTTGTGTATTTCTTAACATTGTAGTGAAACACAGAATGAAACTACTTTGTGAGATGTGGTGAATGCCCACTCTGCTCAGCTCTTATTAGAGCCATTACTTTTTCCTCTTCCATCTCTTAGACATTGGTTGCAGGTGATATAATGTCCTAAGGATATTGCACATGTTGAGTTTAATCACCCAAGATAGCTATCTTCAGTCTTGCTGAAGTTGATGGTGGGCGACATTCTGAGGTGGACTAAACCAGAAGATAGCCCAAATAGTTTCACTGACATCAACAAAATATGAGGCTGATTTCTTGGTTGACTGCTAACAAAAATATTTCCATATTATAAAAATAAGAAACTAAGATTTATTTAAATTATTTTAATAAGTTACAGCTTTTCTGGTTTCTCATAATTTCTTTTTCCTTATAAACCTGTAGCAATTTTTCCTGATAACACCAAGTCACTGATGTATCGATGTGTATTTTATTATTTGTTATTTATGTATTGGTAGTTTTCCTTATTAATGTCTGTTAAGAGGTTATGATTTTGCAAGCCTCCCTGTCTTCGTCTAATAATTAAGCTAACATATACTCGTTTTTAATGTCTCTTGTGTTATGGAGTGTTTTGATTTGAACTAACATTTTCTTACCTAGTTTTCAAAACCAAGTGCAAGAGTAGGTTTTGACAGGGTTTGGTGCAATAGGGTCAGACAATTTTATAGTAAAATTATTAATGTAAGTCAAACTAACTTGAAAAAGTGTAACATACATAAATGAATAATGAGGTAAATAAACAGGAGATCTATAATGTCAGTAAAGTATGCTTTACAACTAAAAGAAAGTAAGCTGATATATTTCAGATCAAAAGAGTCTAATATCATAGTTGGAAAATAATGAGAAGTCATAATGATATACTTGTTTATGTTGTTAGTACTAAGAGATCCTTTATGCTCCCTGACACACTGCATGAACTTGGATGCACCAAGTCCTTCTTTGCACTTACCTTTTCCCTTATTTATTTCTAAATAAATATATTCAGGGCATGGATTCCCAATATGTCTTCCTACCCATGCCACATTTCTGTGTAACTTTAAAAGGCCTTAGTGTAATCCAAATATGGTTGGGGGGTGTATTTTGTAGACACGTGACAAATGTGTTTATTGATAGATTTCTAGTCTGCCTTCAGGATAAAGTCAAGCTAATATAAAATATCATCTTCCTCTAGAAAGGAAGTATGCTTGAATTTGAATTAGTACATCTAAACTCCGTCTTTGAATGGGAAAAAGTTTACCTCAACTATTTGTTTTTATGTTGGCTTGCTTGTTTAAGAAACTTTTTCATTAAGTGTATCGTTTTCTCTTCATGTACAAGAGTATTTCTGATCTTCAGTAGAACATAACAAAGGTGCTATGCTGTTACGTAAAAGAATACATAGCTGTTACATCAATAAGTGTAACCCCAGAATTAGTGCAGGTGAAGTTGGTTTACATCACCCTCAGGTATTATTACACTTTCAAGTATATAACTGCAGATTGCTAAGCAGGAGATTGTGAAGCTCAGTTTCATACTATCAAACAAGATCCTTTAAGAATTACAAATCCTATTACCATGCTGGCCTTCAGCCTGACCCCTCTACACTAACAAACAGGTATAGGTATGTTAAAACTAAGTCAAAACACTGTTAGAACATGATACTGTATAGCACAAAGTGTGTCCTTGTGTAGAGAATGTGAGGACATGCTACAGATCAGATCGGGTCACTCAATTGCTTCCTGTGCTTTTGCAAGTTATTCAGGTATAACTCACGATGAGGTTTAAGAATGCAGCGATTATGAAGGTCAGTCTGGTTTATGTCTTCTCACAGGATATTGCATATTTTTTTTAATCTGTGATTATAACGAATTAATCACCAGTTACTGTGGATGGTACCACAGTATGCAGCCCCTGTTCCAGGGAACTTACACAGCACATCAAAAGAGCACACCACAAACAGAGTGTACAGCAAAGTGCCAAATAGGTAAATTGATTGGAAGAAGATAATTGAGAACTAATCTTCATGGCGCTCATACCTGCCTCGTTTCCTGTCTAGCAATGAACTGGTTAATTCTGTCTTTCCCTTGTAGAACCTAAAAATGCTCATGTCAAGGGCCTATGCAAACTTGTATTGTATAGCTAATGGTCTATTAAAAAGAGTCGACTTATCCTTCTGTAGCAATTCACTACGTGTTTTTGTACCTTGGTTCTCCCATCTGCAAAATAAAAAGAATGGTTCTGAGTTTCCTTTGTAAAATGCCTAAAAGCTGCAGAGCAAGAGGGAGATGCTGCGATTCTGCAGTGTTAGCATGGATGCATGGGTACATAGGTCACCGCTGTGTTAGAAGGGAAATGAAGAAAAAATTGATTGCAGCTCATTGCCTTTACAGCATGTGCTGGCTGTACAGCAATGACAGCCCTGGCAGGTCCATTGCAGTCCCGGTCTTGCTGGCAAATGATGGGAAATGGAGGGGTTGAACCAGCTCTGCGATCTACTGCTGCCAGAAAAAGTGGAGCTTAGAGGTGCTTCTGGTTTTACACAGATATTCAGGGCTGTGGTGAGTTATCCACATACACTTCAACTGCAGACTTATTTAGAGCTTATGCTTTTTGTGCTATGTTTAGCCTAATAGGTTCATGACTGGGACTTGCAGCTATAAACACAATTCAAGTAATAATAGTAATGAGTTGTAAATAGCTGTGGTAGCTGTGGTTTTACAGCACGTGTATATACCCTACCCATCGATACATGAAAACAAAAATGCTTTTGAAGTAAAATCCGCCACACCTTTAATCCAGCTCACTTTCCTTATCACAAGTTGTCCATTTCTTTCAATTGTAGTATGTCCTCAATTATCTTTGTAGTTTACTGTTCTTTTCTGCAGAAAAAGGCAGTTGACATTGAGCTATGTTCTAAAAGAATAGGCTGATCTGAATGTTAAATTAATACATATGCATGCACGCACATATATCTTTATTTTAACTGTGAGGCAGATATTTCAAAGGTATCAGAGGATTTTGTCATTTACGTATGAAAATTAATTCATAAATCTTTTTTGTATTTACAGCAGTCCTGACAGAGTTTATCAAAAATGAGTTGCCTTATGGAACTATCAATGGATTAATAAAAAGAATCTGATCTAATATTCATGACACAGGAGACAAATGCAAACGGCCAGGCAACTTCATCTTTTTATTGTTAGAGAAATGTTGTTTTTTTCATAACTTTTCCTTGTAGATTTTGTTTTCTCATTTCATAACTGCTTTAACAAAAGAACTGTGCCATCAATTTTGCTATATTGCATTATTCATGTAGAAGTACACACACCAAATTCAATGCACGAAGAAATACAAAAGAACACACTATATTATTATTCATATAAAAACAAGCAAGCTTTCAAAATCACCCTGTCCTGTTACATTTATGACCCAATAATATTCTTCAACTGTGCAGTTCTTAATGTCCAAACACACCTTGCTGCCCTGTTGCTCACAGGAAAACTTGGTATGTAATTGTCCTGATTACCTCTATCATTTGATTTTGCTCTGACATCCAAGCAGCCGATAACTAATTTGGGGAAAGGATCATTCTCACACTCAGGTCTGTGACCTGAACTGTTAGTTCTAGTCTAAGTTATTCGCTTATTATAGAGGACTATGCAAATAAAATAATACTTCTGTTTAGGAAGTGATTATGCTGGACTCTCAAGAGTCTTTTTGAAAGCCGTTTTTGTGCTGATGGTATTGGCTTTCAGGGTGAAGTTGGAACAAAGCTTCCTTAGCTCAGTCCCAGAAGCAGTCCTGTCTGAACTGAAGGCTCTGTTCGGCTTCCTGCCCTTGTTTACCTGCCAGCCTGCTCCTTCCTCCTAGCGCAGTAGCGAGCAGTAGTGGACCCGAAGTATTTCTGAGGAACCTCTCGGCCTCGCCTTGCTGGGTGCCTGGAAGATCATTGAAGTCTTTGTTTCCCTACTGCATAGTTTACATGGTGGTGCTTGATAATGTGACTAGGCCAGATTCTCGTTTGGTGAAAAATGGCATTGATGCATAGTAGGCAGCTTTACTGTACACGGAGTTCCTGTCCCAGGCTGGCCATCTTAGAGTCAGCATTGCTGTTAGACCATAGGAGATGCAACGTTAAGCTTTTCCAGCCACGACTAGCATAAAGCGGTCTGCTCCGGTAGTGCTATCTTCCATTCAAAAGTGATTAGTGTCCTCAATATTGCAGAGATACCTTTTACTTACTTTCTAATTTAGTACTATACTAAGGACAAATTACTTTCCAACAGAAAATGTCAATGGTTTCATAGCAACCAGAAGTACCTGAGAGCTTTCCTTTCATGTTAAATCCCATCATAAGAGCGTCAAACCTTGTGCTTTATACCTCATGTTGGTACTAGGGACTGACTTCTGCATCCAAGCAGCGGAGCAGGGCTCTGAAATCTGCTGCTTCTTGTGCACGCTAGAACCAGAATTTGAGAGGTCATTGACTTAGTCTGTCAAAAGGTGGGTGGTTTGGTTTAATTACTTTCAACAGTTGCTTCTGTAAGACAGAAGGTGGTTTTAAGTGGGTTTTATCGTCAGTTCTTTTCTTTTGTGTAATGGCTTGATTTCACGCTCAGAAACTGTGAAATGAGAAGTTACTGAAAAAAAATCACTCAATATTAGCTACCTTCCAACTGCTTTCTTACAGAAACCAAATGGTAACCAATAACACAGTCCAATCCAATCCATACAATTTGAAATGTAAAATAAAAACATTAATGATTGCTTTTGTATAGTTCTTGGAGGTATTGCATACTATAGATGTCTCTCTTTTGCCATAAACTGAGCAAAGACTAGCTGCATCGTTTTTAAACTAGGAGTCTCCTAGGGCAAAAAGCAACCTCCTGCACGATCAGCCTGAACTCAGGGCTGCTCAGTGGCGCAGAAGGCAGGGGCAAGCAGAAAGAGGTGGGGACACCTTGCACTGTGAGCCAGTGCTAGGTGATTCCCTTTGCTGTTACAATACCTCGGAGATTTGATGATACAGGGTTATATTTACCTCAGCTATTGCCTAAAGGCAAACATGAATTACCAGTGGTTTCTCCATCTTTATAGTTCAGAGCCGTGGTCCTCCAGCTGTTGAGTGCAGGTTACTCTAGCCTGGGTATGTCCACTACTATGTGTATGTGTATTTAATTCCCCAGAAACATGAATGCACGCAGGAGAGCTCTGCCCTGAGCAAGCATAGAAGCTCATCTCAGCACCTGAATACTCTCTGTAGACATGCAAACAACAAAAGCATAGGAGCTTGCAGATGCTGTGTATTGGTGGTTTTTTTTAAATACACATTTTTTATCAGTACTTAATACAAATTAACTTCTTTGTTCAGGTTTCATTGGCCAAATCTCTACAAGCTGTTTTAGTGCTTAGGCAGTTTTGGGGTCAATTTAATGAAGAAAAGAAGAAAAAGAAAAAAGGGACTTGCCTACATACTCTACTTCTGTTTTCACTTCTTTTGTCAAAGGAGAGACGTGGTCTCAATACACAAATCAGAACACAAAATAAGAAATTTGTCTTTGTTAGGTTTTGTATGTGGACAGAAATAAGCTCCACTGATGTGGGATTTGGTAAAATTAAATATGCCCACTGGGGAAGGCTGTTATTGGATTTCATAAGAAAAGATTGATTTCAAAAACTCAGACTGTCATATGAACAATCACTAAAATCAGTATTTTTATACAGCAAAGGCATAAAAAATTCCAAAGAAAAAGTGAGTCACACTTTCTTCATGGAAACAGGTTTCTAAAGCACCCTGAGAAGAATGAGGCAGTTGCCCTGGGGGTTGGCTTGGTGGTGATCCTTTTTTTTTACTGTACACCTGAACAAACAAACAAATTAAATTTGTGCATTACTTGACATTGCCAGAGCTGCTGTTGCCTTTTTAGCCATCTTTTTTTTTCAGTATTTTTTCTAAACATGATTTTATTATCTTAAATGAAAGGGTATATTTCATACTGTACCTGTGCTATTGCTAAAACTTACATTTCCTCACCTTCAGCATCTCCCAGTTGTTACTTGCTTGTAAAAGATGCTTGGGCTACACTCATGTAGACTCCATTTATTTGGATGTGCAGAAAATTATTTTCCTCAGATAAAGGATCTCATAGCAGCAGACTGGCTGAGAGGTAATGTTGTTTGAACTTTGATTGTGTTCTGAATACAGCCTGAAGTGATCTCTAATTCTTATGGTTTTGTTTGTTTGTTTAATCTGAGCCAGATTTGGGGAGATACTAGATTTGTCCCAGTTTGCTTTCACTTAACAATTATGTTATTGACCATTCTAGGAATAAAACCAAACATTTAAGTCTTTGACTGGCAGCTGTGCTTAGCTACAAGTGCAGTTATATGTTATAAAAATAGACTAAGGATCTTTTAAAAATATTTTGTAAGTATCATGTTTGCATGTCACACATCTCTTTATTTTTGATAAGCTCAGAATTAAAACTGTGGACTGTGACAGATAATCCATAAGAAATATACAGAGATATTTAATATTTTTAACAGAGCTGAGGCTTGAAATTTGCAGAACTAATGCTGATTCTTTTAAGAATAATAAAACCACAGAAATCATGAAAACACAGATCATTGCACAGAGAGAGACCAGTATCATAAGGATACTCAGGGAGAAAGGTGATTACGAAAAATAAAGGAAAACTCATGTTAGTATAAATTCATAAAAAGGAGAACAAGAAAATGCAACTATGACAATTAACTTGAATATTGGTACTTGGGCAAAAAAAATAATTCCCTCAGGCTGTTGTCCATCTGGTGCCCAGTGTGTGTCATACAAACCAAGGTCATCTTAACAAGTGCGTAAGCATATTTGTAGCTAATAAGATTTGTAACTTGCATTGTTTTTTGTGTTTGTGGCATTTATTTAATTGGCTGTATTCCATGAAAATTATGCTGCGATATCATAGGCTTCTGAATTTGTTCCGTTTCCATGAATTCCCTACCTTTGCTCCCAGTGATTTTACGTTTTAACCATTTATGGAGACTAGCAGAAGGAAAAGCTGAACTATACATGTTTTTAATCAGCCTTAGTAAAGGATTAATTGACTGTCATACTGTGGTCACCTTCCAAATCTGTATTAGGCTGTTGTGGAACAGTATATTTATTTGGGTCTCCATGAAACACTTGGGATGTTAGAAAGACATGATCATTACTATAATAGCAAATGCAAAACCAAAGTTCCATCATGGCTGTAATAAGTTAAACTGTGTTGGGTTTTTTTCCTTCTCCCTTTCTAGATCTTTCCAAAATATGATTTGTTGGAAATCTATGCATGCTTTTTAATGTAAGAAGTCAATGCTTTTTTTCCAGTACTATGGAGAAAAAAATTGTAATGTGTGGGTTGCTTATACAGCTCGCTCTGCCAGTTAGCCTATCGGGCTCTAAATCTGACCCATTATTTTTGCTTCCTTCAGTACACTTGCTTGCATTTAATGCCTCATCTCTTTTCCCTCATGATTTTGATGACAAAATTTGCTCAGTTTTCATTATGGTAAAGTTTCCACTACAGTTCTGGATAGAAACAGAATTTAAAGTAGTGTGGTGATTTTGAAGTCTCTAACTGTTACAGATGAGTAGTAGAATATTGGGAATGTTCCTGCTACTATCTGTGCTTCAGAAAAAGAAAAAAAAAAAAAAACAAAACAAACAAAAAAACAAAAAAACAAAAAAAAAAGGGATATGTACAAAGTAGAAGTACAGGAAAGTTTTGGAGGGCAGATGAAATGCATTCCAGTGAGGCATTTCTGTTGAACTTATAAAAAAGAATGTCAGGCCTGTATAAACACCTTTCTGTGAAGAAAATACGAAATACCACAGGGTTCTTTAATTTACTAAAGAAACGTATAGCAAGAACCAGTAGCTGGGAGCTAAAGCAAGGGAATTTCAAATTAGAAATCAAGCACATGCTTTTTTTCTCTGTTTCACAGAGATAGTAATTAAACTTTGGACCAGGCTACACTGCAGTAGAAAATGGTAGACGTCATCTCTGGAGGCTTTCAGATACAGTCTGTCTACTTTCTAAAAGTTATTTTTTGGCTGAACGCAAGTTATGGGGGCTCAATATCAGAGATAATTGAATAGAATTTAAGTATCTGTGAAACAAAACTCAGTGTAGATGAACTAATATCTTCTCCTGGCCTTAAATGTATGAAAATATAGATTACATTACTAGAATGTGTTTGTTTCCTATACTTAATCGGTTTTCTTTCAGGGCTCAAAAAATTTTAGGTGCTGTAGCTTGCATCACTAACCTTTAAGAATTTAAAACAATGTTCTTTACTGCTTGCTGAATTGTCACATACTATATGTCTCTAAATCCATCTGAATGTGCAATTTCCAACTCCTGATTAGCACCAGGAGCCCAGTCAAGGATGACAGAACAGTATCCAATTTTGTTGATCTCTACTACAATTACAACAGTCAAAAGCTGAGTAAGTGCCATCCTACAGCTTAAATCTCTCAAGGAAAGACTGATTGAAAACATGCTGTATTGTAGGGACTATTGATGGACACGGGGTGATTGCCAGAATTTTTTTTAAAAGAAAACCTTCCTAGGATGCATTACAGCACAAAGATGTAATCCACAGAGAATGGGCTGTCTTTAGTGTGAATCTCCAAGGCTAGGTTCCCCACAAAGGATGGGGTAGAAGGTGCCACCAGACAGTTGCAACAGCTCCACTTCCAGAGCAAGGTGTTCTCTTGATTCCAAGAACACTGTGTATATTTTTATTTAAGTTTTCCATATTCTGGCTGAGCAAGTCAGAAACTGCACTGAGATTGTACTGGATGTATGACAGCGAGAGTGTTCATGGGAATTGGTGGGATGGGGTTAAGCCATACACTAGCCATGTCCAAAGTGCTCTATCAAGGAACTTAGAGGATTATTTTCTGAGATGAGTGTCAGCTACTGTTGCATCACTGATTTAATACAAAAATGTGTGCACCTATTCTGCCCTAATTCCCGCTTTTTTTATTATGCCTTGCTGTATTTATCTTCCTCAGCTCTTACTACCAGAGTGCAAGTGATTCTGGCTTTCAAACACTTTTGTTTTGATTCACTTTGTCTCACTGGGTATTTATCTTCTTCCTATTTCTGATTGTCACTGAAGTCCTTTTGCCCAGAAGATATATTCATTCAGTTGATGGTTGGGTGGGGTTTTTTGGGTTTTTTTTCAGATTTTATTAATATCAGGTCAGGAGAAAAATACAATAAATAACTGACTGTGACTGTTCACTGGAATAAATTGTTAGAAGACAGCACAATTTTCTTAAAAATCTCTAAGCTTTGGTCCTTGTAAACAAATGAAGTATACCAGCATAAAACTTTACTGTCTAAGCTGTTGTGACAGTTGTTGAGAATGCAATGCTCAGGTTACTGCAAACTTGAACACAGACATATTGCTGACAATTGGCTTGTCCCAACTCCTGTCTGTCTGTAAAGACCTTTTCATGGGTGATATTGTTATCAGCCCTGCCTCCATGCTCTCATTGCTTATGATCTAGATTTTGTTACAGCCGGGACAATGGGATGAGGAGTGATTTCCAACAGAAAGGCCAGCAGTGCTTTTACTTCCCCCCAAAGTCTTCCCCTTGGAAGGCAGACTTGAAAAAAAAAAAAATCAACCTATGAATCCTGACTGATCTAAACCTTCAAGCCCAGCCCAATCCATTTTGTGGTTTGACCTGCCAGCTAGTGGGATGCCTGAGGTTCAGTGCAAGAATCACGGTGTCCTCTGGTCCCGGTTGGCTTGCATATTTGTATTTAGGGGTAGATAGTTCACCTGAAAGTGCAGTTAATTTTTTTTAACTCTTCATGAATTTGAATCCTAGCTTGTGCATCCTGTTGTAAACTGAACGCATTATTTCCTCTTTCCGCTACATCCTATTATATAGGTACTTCTTGGGCCAGAAATTGTGTCTATTAGCATTTCTGTCACGCAGATCAAGCGTTTTGTCAGTGTTAGCAGGTCTTTTTTTACTACGTGTCTCAAATGTGAATTGAATTTTATATAAATTTCCTGCTGTGACTTAAATTGTCTCTGTTGAAGAATGACTACCTGTAGCACTCCTTTCAGTGGAGAGTCCTCAAAGAATCCCAGCTATGGGACTCAGTAGTGGAGTTAAAAATCAAGAAGCCGGTTTTAGGTGAAAAAACATTTTATCCAAAGCATTTTTTCACAGTAATTTCAGCTGTTTCCTTCCTAACAAGGAAGACTAGCTATGATTTTTTTAGAGTGCAGGGTATTTCTGATGTTCTACATTCCTAAATATCAATTCCCAGGTGTGTAGCTTGGCACTAAGTTGTTATATCATCCTGCTTTTGAAATCTTCTTCAAAATATCCTTTACATGTAAGGAAGGATAATTTTGGAAATCCAATCAGCAACACATATGGCATGCCAGCTGTATTTCTTATACATCATATCCCTGCAGAAGGCATGGGAGAAGCTCAGGAGAAACTTTCATTGATTTTTAGTGCTGTCCAGGATTTTACCCACAGATGATTAGTGGTATCTTACAACGGGACACCCTTCAACAGTTTTGTTCCTGGAAGCTCCTCTTTGGAAAACAAACACACAACAGAAAAACCCACATGAAAATGTTCTCATCCAATGTCTGGTAACTTCTCCCTCCTCTTTGCTGTAGAGGAAGGAATCTGAAAAAGCTGTTGAAGATGTATGCATTAGAAAATGTTGTGATAAAAGCATTTTGCAAAACACTTTTAAGAAGAGCTTTTGTCATGTTTACCAGTACAAAATCCAGCGCAGATTTTCCATCATGCTCCCTGTTAAAAAGAATTAAGTTAATTTATTTTCATGTTGTGACCTGCAACAGTTTAATTTACCTTATAGTATTCTGCTTTGTTAATACAGGCTGGACAAAACCACGATAACTTCAGGTTATGTTAAGTGTCTGATTTGTGATGCAGTCTACCTCTGCAATGACTGCACTGTTCAAATTAATTAATACCAGATCATTATCTTTAGATGGCAGGCAGATGTTGAGGTTATGGTGTTTGTGAACCCTAAGCACCTTTTTTTTTTCTCTACAGATCACAAGCAGGTGCTATATAAATTGAGGATCCAAGGTCTAGGCCTTCTGGCAGTCAATTGGTTTTGTAATTATCTTAGTAATAGTTCTCAATTATTATTCAGTAAAGGTCATCTTTCCTCTGCTAATGGGTCATGGCACTCTCTAGGGATCCATAGATGGGCCAGTTCTCATTTTTCTCATGTAAATGACTTGCCATCTGTGTGTCATGCAGGTTCATCTAAGGCAGTTCTGAAAACACTGATTATTAGTATCAAAGTTGCAGGTTCTGACAAGATTGTAGAATTATATAAAATATTTCAAAAGATGGGCTTGTTTTCATACAATTGTCAAGACTGTTAAATGTTGTGGACAAATCAGTAGCAATTCACTTGAAGTAATACAATGGCTAAAAATCCAAACTTTTTTTTTTTTTAACTAGAGTGCATTTATTTTAACTGCTTATCTCTATCATATAACTTCCATTTTATTCACAAATTATTATGTTTGGAACACATATTGGAAATGTTTTTCATTTGAAATTAGCTGCAGTCTGTAATGTCAACATTCAGACAGATTACTGATGTGCATGACAAGTTTTCCAAGCTTTGGAATGTTTAAATATTTCCACGTCCTTTATCTTGAAATCTTATTTCAGCCTTTTAGGTTTGGGTTTGGTTTTTTTTATGCCAGCCAATATAACTCCTGTGTGTGTTCATTCAATAATATTTTGGCATTTAATAGGTACAGTTGAAACACAAGATCTTCACTGTTACAAGGAAAACGTGTTTGTTGGGGTTTTTTCCAAAGCAGTTGTGATCATATATTGTAGGCTATTTCTCCAGGAAAATACAGATTTAGACTTTAATAGAAGCTATACTGTAATACAAGGTGGTTATGCTGAATTTTCCTGCTGTGAAAGTCATCATGTGTGTCTTTCTGGTTAGTTTTTCCCATAGTCTGATAATTTTGTATTTCTGTTGATAGCACAAGCTCAAACAGGCTCTGAATCAACAAGCTTAAAAGATACACACTATCACTGCCCTACACCCCCTGCCAGTGCCGCCCGGATCACCTGCTGCAGGAGGTGTGAGGCTGGGTACGTGCGTATCTCCAGACTCACTGCTGTTAAATCCAGCCCTGGCATTACCAAAATGATTTGATCATGTGGAGGTGTCTTGCTCTGCTTTGTCCCTCTATTGTCACGTCTGCTGCTATTCTCTGTGGTGATGTTACTCTGCCTCTTCTTCCTTTCAGTGGCACTTTCAGCAGGCATTAATAGTTAACAAACACTAATACCCTTTTTTCCGCTCCATCCTGATGCTGACCTGCCTGCCTTTATTTCTAACCCATTATATTTATTTCTGTCACGTGATTGCCTAAGGGAAGTTAGGTTACTAGCCAAAGTTATTAGACTTGCACAAAACTTCTTTATTCCTTTCACTACATTATGTTTACATTGCAGGCTGTGCTAACAATGAATAAAATGAAAAAGTTAACAAAACTGATAAAGTCATCATTTGCTTCTACTCTATTGTAATAGCCATGCTGTAATTGGCGCTGTTTCATATAAAATTACCATATAAATTGCACCATCCAAAGCTGCAACAGAAACAGCAACAGTATTTACAATAAATGGCAAATCCCTGTTAATTATTGATAGCCTAATAAACACACCATTATAATTCATTCTTATTATTCATTATTAATAATAACTCTTATTTAGCATTCATTGTGTAAGGATCAAATATGATGAACTGTTCTAAAAATGAATGGTCCACATGAACATTTCTATTTTCAGGTCCTTTTCCACTGAAGGAATGGCTTTCCATATTAAAATGCTCTGTATGCTCAACAGGACTAAACATGACTATACCTAAACAATTGCACCAGCGTCCTTACCCTGTTGTCTGTACAAAGCTGTTACAAACTCTGTCAGAGGCAGTAAAGGATATTGTTTCTTTGGGGGCCATTACTTGTCCTTAAGGTGACTGGCTTATGATCTTAAAGCAGGAAGTTATGTAAAATAGTATTTTTTTCTACCTGTGGATGTCTCTAAACTGTATTGGTCCTTTACAATGGGATTCAGGTGGCTATATAAGCAATATAACATAGGCATATGCAAGTGATTAAGATGTTTTATGGTCTTTCTCATACCAAATATTTAAACAGCCATTGCTGTTTAAAGTGTCCTTTGTATCACCCTAAAGCAGGTGCCTGCATTTGGGCAGATGAAGTGTAGTACCCTAGCACCCGCTGAATGGATCGGCTAGATTTCCGTTGACTAGAACAGGAACCCAGAAAACTAGTTCAGATGGAGGCAGGTATATTTTGTGAACATCTAAATTTAAACAAGATCATAGAATCAGTTAGATTGGAAAAGACCCTTAAGGTCATCAAGTCCAACTCTAAACCCAGCACTGCCAAATCCACTGCTACACCATGTCCCTAAGTACCACATCTACAGGTCATTTAAATAACTCCCGAGATGGTGATTCAATCACTTCCCTGGGCAGCCTGTGCCAATGCTTGGCCACCCTTTCCATGAAGAAATGTTTCCTCATATCCAATCTAAACCTCCCCTGGTGGAACTTGAGGCTGTTCCTCTGGTCCTGTTGCTAGTTATCTGGGAGAAGAGGCTGACCCCCCACACCTGCCTACGGCCTCCTTCCAGGCAGCTGCAGAGAGCGAGAAGGTCTCCCCTGAGCCCCTTTTCTGCAGGCTGAGCCCCCCCAGCCGCCCCCCGCCAGGCTGGTGCCCCAGCCCCTGCCCGGCTCTGGACACGCTCCAGCCCCTCAGGGTCCCTCCTGCGCTGAGGGGCCCAACACTGAGCCCAGGGTGCGAGGGGCGGCCCCACCAGTGCCCAGCACAGGGGGACGGGCACTGCCCCGCTCCTGCTGGCCACGCTGCTGCTGGCACGAGCCAGGATGCTGCTGGCCTCCTTGGCCACCTGGGCACTACTGCAATTTACCTTTAATAGTAATGAAGCTTTGCTTTACCGCTTAGCAATCTCAAAGAGAGCTGGTTTTAGAATAAACTCAGCCCAAATTTAATTAAGGCATCATCATAAATCCTAGTGGCTTCAAACCATAAGTTTTCTGGGGAAGGAGTCCAAATTCCCTGACAATGTGTCCTTCTGTGGTTCTGTATAGTGACTATCAGGTATAGTGCGAATGAAGCTGTCTTCTCCAGAATTGATAAATGAGTTGAGCCCTTGGTCTTACAACGCTTCTTATATAGATGCAACCAGCTCAGTCTTTCTAGACTGCATTGCTGGAATCATGACTTTTGCCATCTGGAGATGGTAGCGTCACTGCTGGCTGTAGGAAGAACAGGACTAGAAGTATCAACAGCCAGCACTATAAATGGCTTTTTTTTTTTCTAACACATTTTATATTTTCAGACCTCTGTTCCAATCACGGCTCAACAGACAATTGCCACTAAGAAACAGCAATAGAGAGTGCTAATTTCTTACAATGCAGACTTAATGCCTACTTTCTTTGTTTTAGCTTTTAAACTTCTGATCAGACTTTGGCTCATTTTTTGCTTTGTCACTTGTTTCAGGTTCTCGAGGCACTGGTAACCACTGTATCTCCTGTTAGACGTTACAACTGCCATTTCCACCTGTTATGAAATGCACTGAGGCTGTCGATCTGCCCATCGGTGCACGTGGAGTGTGCCCCTAAGTGTGCCACAGGCCTTGGAAGAGCCTTGGAGCCTTCACAATGACTTGAGCTGAACAGAGGGCAGAAGTATGATCACTACATGCCAAGGTGAGACCTTTCTTCAGATGTGACTGTATTTCAGACTGCTTTATTATGGGGAGTTTAAAGTACACTGTCTGCAGACAGCATTCTTATGGTGTCCCGAGTTTCTTGGCACAGAGTAATTTCTGCATATGCACTTTTTGTTTCACAAGGCTTCTCCACTGTCTTCCCCAACTGCCCACTTCAGAACCTAAAATATCTGATATGCTCTGTATTTTTCCATGATGTGTCAGTTCTCACCAGCTGTGGTTTTCCAAATACAGTGATGCACTGTAAAGCAGACAACTGACTTGTAAAAAGATATGAGTTTGTGTGCCAAGGAGAATTTAGCATCATGATTCAACTGCAAATATAAAACATAATTTCAAAGAAGGAAGAGAATAAATTCAAAATGTATATAAATATGATATATATAAATATTTTGATACTTCAGATGCCCAAGCTTCATTTTTTTTAAAATAATGTCTTCCTGTTCTGTATATATAGCATCCAAGACGTACTAAACATTTTTTAGCAGATAAGTAATGATTCATTCACTTTGTGGACACAAAGTAATATATAAACCATGTAGTTCAATAAATGCTTTGTTTCCAATTCTTACGTGCATTACACTATGATATATCTGGAATAATTCCAAAAAGTCATTTAGAGGTAAGTCTTGGCAGCAGAATGAAGATACAACAATAGTCTTGAGTAACTCATGGTATTTCTATCAGCAGCAGCCCAGGCAGGCTTAATAATGATAGCACCGATGCTGCGGTGCAGACTGAAGCATGGGGTAGCACCACGCGCATGCCTCATGCTTTGCACCTTTTGTGAAGTTGTGCAAGGCCATAGCAAAGTGTCACTTCGTAACCGCTGTTTTTGTTGCCCAGGGGAGATGTCTGGCATGCCTAGTTGCACAAGTCACACCTTCGTATTGAGGTGCTGACGCATCTTAAATAAGAACAGAATTTGATCTCTAACTGTTCAGTAGCCTTTTACAGGGAGTCGTTAGGCAGTTCTCCCAACTGCCTCATGAGGTAATTAACTATTGATCTTGCCCCTTTTACAGATAATGAAAATACTCATGCTGTGTTTCAATAAATGATCGCTTTTACACAGTATCATGGTTTAACCCCAGCTGGCAGCTGAGCCCTGCAGAGCCGCCCGCTCACTCCCTCACCCGCTGTGGGGTTTGGAACTAGATGACCTTTAAGGTCCCTGCCAACCCAAACCATTCTATGATGCTATATCCCTTGGGTCACCTGGGGTCAACTGTCTCCTGGCTGTCTCTCCTCCCAGCTTCTTGTGCACCCCCAGGGTCCTTGCTGGTGAGGTGGGGTGAGAAGCAGAAAACCCCTTGACTGTGTAAGTGCTGCTCAGCAATAACTAAAATATCCCTATATTATCAACACCATTTTCAGTAGAAATCCAAAACATAGCCCCGTATTAGCTTCTATGAAGAAAATTAACGCTATCCCAGCCAAAAGCAGCACGCACAGCCTGTTACTTTTCCTGATCAAGCAAGTAAAATTCGCAACTTTGGGAAAATATTTTTTAATCTAGCTTTGTCATGCAAAATTCTAAATGAACAGCCTTAGAATTTATTCGGGGTCAGCATTCATGATCAGAAACAATTCTCATGGCAAAACTTATTTCTGTCATCTAAAACCTTGTGGTAGACTCAGGACATGCTCTAAGCCATCTCATCACCTGTGGCCTTTGTCTGATACATATATTTGTGGATAAACCACCTTACAATTGTCATATACCCAGACTCCAGATCTTTCATTTCTCCTTCACCAAAAGACTTACTGGACAAAAATACTCATTTCTTAGTGAACGGTAGTTTACTGTCAAGGCATTTAAGTACATATTCCAATTGCTATAACCTTCTAATTAACTCTTACAAAGTCTTTCTGGGAAAAAAATAATGCTCCAGAAGTACTAGCTAGGAGTGAAACTCTGACCGTCTACTACTATTGAAAACAGCCTGTGAAATCATTGTGTTATTTTAAATTCATTTTCTACGTGTCAGTGGTACAAAGAACACAACCGAGAAGTTGCTATTATTATACACTTCTATTATGCAGCCTAACAGAAGAGCAGTATTGTGCTTAAAAACAAACAAGCAAGTAAAAAATGAAGGATTTTGATCACACAGAAGTCAGTTTTACCATGTGCTGTAAATATTTCTGAGGCAGCATCATGCTTACAGAAGCCAGATAATGAACAAAACAAAGTGAGGAATATCATGAATCATAATTTGCTGAATGCAAAGTATTCAATATATTTAGTCCTTTTTTTTGTTTGGTTTGTTTTGTTTTTAAGTAAGGAAATACACATATTTTGATCACTTTGCTGGAACCACAAAGCATGGAAATAGAGCAACAATGAGATGTGAAAGCTACATCAGACGCCTGCTGAAATGTGTCTTTATTGCTGGTGCAACTGCAAGAGCTTTCACTATTTTTTCAACTGATGAACATTTGCAGCACTTCCCACCTAGTGCAGGAAATGGTGGCTGTTTGCATAAACATATATTTAAGGCTTGAAAAAGCCAACTTTGAAGTTAGTCTGACTGTTAGTGTTTATAGAGGAGCTAGTAACTAGAGGAAGAGGCAGGAAAGCAGCTGCCTGTTCATCACCTTGCTGTGGCAAATCTGCCATTGAATTCAGTGAGACAAGAGTTAACCTTTTGATCCCATTGTGGCTAATACATGCAACTATGGTGCAGCGTACTCTTTTGCCATCCTCCATATTTTCTTTCGTTATGTTTTGATTATCAGTTTCATTACAATAACTCTTACCTTTAAGATTATACTTATCTGAAGGCAACCTGGAAGATTTTATATTTGCAAAGCCCGTTTCATCCTTCTGTAATAAAACTGCATATTGAACATAGGGTGGCACCAGGCAATTATCAAAGTGGCTAATATTTAGAAGGTGAAGGATGGAAAGTATGATATACTCTTGTAGATAAGTGAAGGCTGGTAGACAAATGAAGGCAACTAGTTAAGCCCAATATCTAATTATTTGACAATTTAATGACTACATATGCAATAAATATTTGCTTATTTGTCAGATTATAGAATAAGTTAAATTAGTCTTCATAGTATAGGAATCATAGAAAGGTTGTTCTTTAACTTCATTTTTCCATTTAAGGCTTTCCTATAAGCACATTTTGATAACCTAGGAAAGCGGAACTGTGCAATTTGTGAATGCCTCGGGAAAACAGCAGCACCAAGGAGGTTATATTTTAGGTTTTAACCACAGAAACAAGTTCAATAACAAGGTCAGATTTCCTAGGAGAAAACAAAGTAAATAAACCCTCCCACCCAAACTTAATTTGATGCAGATGAATGAAACATCAGTAGGCTTTTGGACATGAGTGAATAAGGAAACAAATAAAAGGCAGTTCTTTTTGTTGTGAGATAATTTTTTGGTATTTTACACTTCTAAGATTTGAAGCCTTCTTGGAAAAGTGGAACTCAGGTATAGGTCTTTGTTTTTAAAATGATGAGGTTGTTGGTTGTTTGTTTTTTTTTTTTTTATACAAACACAGGAAACTTGGGAATATTTCATTTTTATTGTATTTGAGATTATATTAAAAAAAATAATCCATAACTTTATGTGCTGTTTTCCTGTGCCATATACCAATTTAATAGCAATCTGAGAAGGTCATTATCCAGGACTCGAGTATAGTTGTTATGCATTATATGTTGGGTATTTGATTTGGTGTTTTTTAATCACTGAATGCATTTTAGTAAGGTTTTACTAGGGATCCTTTTTATCGTTGCTTCTGGACTTCTTTCGTTCATGCTATATTATGGCATCCACAACTACCTTTACTACCTTAAATTCTGTAGCTCTGGAAAGTTTCATGGGAGAGCTTTCATCAAGTCTAAGTTATAGATATAATTTTAATTGTCCCAATTTTAATTTTGAATAAATTTATTTTAGGAAGAACTGAAATAACTGATTGAAATTGCTAATGTTTTCTAGACATATCCATACAATTCTAGGTATATTTGTCTTTCTCCAATCCTACTGCTGCAAGAAGCAGGAACTCCCCAATTTGATGAAAAAAATGTTTGATTTCCAAACTGATGGAAAATTAACTTCTATAATAATAACATTGCAAAGGATTAGTTCATTTTAATAATTGATTTAGCATAGCTTAATTTGTTAGGGATTAAACTTGAAACTTATTTTCCTTTGGGTGTATGTCAAATTTGTTATAAGACCTAACTCATATAAGTGACTTTACTCTTTCTGAAAACCTAAATCATGATCACTTACCAAGATCTCTCACTTCACCATATTTCCAGACAGCAAAGAAAGTTCCGTGCCACAACTCACAATCTATATCATACCATCCTTTTCCTACAACACTGAAGACAGTTGTCTCCAGATTGACTTCATGGTTTCAGACCTAGGGATGGCACACAGTGGTATGGCAACAGCTTTGTCATAAAATGGAAATGATAACTAGGCCAAACAATAATTTAATACTTCAGATTTTTTTTTTTCTTTTCTTGGTGGGGGTTGGAGGGGTTTTGTATAAATCTAATATGAAGGAAGATTTCGTAATGGGAAACCATGCAGATTGCTATTTTTTAAGTTGTCTACAGAGCTGGAAATTTTTGTTTTACATAAACCACAGGATGCTCTATTTTCTGTGAATAATGAATATTTGTCATAAGAAAATGAACTTTCCATGTACATAGAGATCCGGGGTAACAGTTTTATTTTTCAAAAATGTTAATAAACATATGTGCACATTAAAAAAATAAATAGTCTGGCCTTCATCCACACTGCCAGCAAAGTGGGCTTTTTTAATCCACTGAGTGACATTCATAAAAACAAGGTATTTTCTTCAGCACTAAAAACACTGATTTGATAAATGATTCATTCCATTTGGTAGAAATCAACTAAATATTACATTTGAAAGAGTATATTTACTCCTTTTTGGATATATTCATTCTTCAGTAGTAAAAGCCAAACATTGTTTCTATGTCATTTTAACCCAAATATTTGCTAGTCCCTTTCTCAAGGACTGAGAAGATAAATATAAAGCGAGAAGGAGTTTTTTTCAGAATATCAGAGTCTGATGAAGTCCTAACTTTTATAGTACCAGTTAAATTTTAACCCATTCTCAGTGCAGTACTTGAAGTCTATCTCGCTGGTGCCACTTTTAAAATTTACAGCATTCATTTGAGTCCAAACCTCTTGTCTTAATGATGTTGCCTTCTCAAACCATTGCTTGTAGAGCTGATGAATATATAATGCTGTGCAGTACGCCCTGATGTCAAAAATTTCCCTCTCTGATAGCTGTGCCATATAGTCTGGAACTCGCACATGTACCTTCCCAGGTAGCTGAGTATGGACCTTGTGCTCTTCCAGCCCTGATGTGCCTTTCTCTCTGCTCCTGCCTCTCCTTGCAGCCAAGGCAGCAATTCCTGGGTGAAGTGTCAGTGACAGCACGGTCTGTGACGCTGCTCTCCTCTGGATGGCCCCGCGGCTCTCACCTCAAGGCGAGAATGGCCATATGTGTGAGTTCCAACTTTTGGAGGAAGAGGTGGGTAACAGAGAACACGGCCTTAAGGCAAAGTGAAAGAGAAGAAAGTCCTGAGCCCTGTGGAAAGGGAGCAGATTACAGGACTGAAACCTACTGTCCTAGTTTAACCCCAGTGCCACGCAGCCAGTCGCTCACTCCCCACTCACCCAGGGGCATGGGGAGGAGAATCAGAAAGGGATTGATTCTCCTTGAAGTTTGAGATATGAAAAATTTAATAACCAAAATAAAATAAAACCAAAAGAACAATAATAACAGTAACAGTAATCATGAAAGGGAGGGAGAGAGGGAGAGGAATGAAATCTAAAGGGAAGGGAGAAAAAACAAACTATGTGCAATACAACTGCTCCCCACCCGCTGACCGATGCCTAGCCGGTCCCTGAGCAGTGAATGGCAGGCACTGGCCAACCCCCCAGTTTATATACCCAGCATGACGTTCTAAGGTATGGAACATCCCTTTGGCTAGTTCAGGCCAGCTGTCCTGGCCGTGTCCCCTCCCAATTTCTTGTGCCCCTCCAGCCCTCTCCCTGGCAGGGCCTGAGAAACTGAAAAATCCTCGACTTAGAATAAACATTACTTAGCAACGTCTAAAAACATCAGTGTGTTATCAAACATTGTTCTCACACCAAATCCAAAACACAGCACTGCACTTAGCTACTAAGAAGAAAATTAACTATCCCAGCCAAAACCAGAACACCTACTAATTACCAAGCACCTCCTGCGGCAGTTTTTGCTGTGAGGTGAGCAACTTCAACTATAGCTCTGCCAGTGGGGGGACCAGGAGCTGCAGTGTGTGGAAAAGAATTGAGGGATCATTTTATTCTTCTGAAAGCCCAGTTATTTCATGTACAGAAGGTGCAGTTAGTATCACAACACTTGGTAATACTTTGCTGTACAACACTTCGTAATACTTTGCTGTGTTTTCTAATATTCATAGTGGGAAAGAATCAAATAAATGTCCGTTCACACCTGGCAGTAGGGAAATGCCTCCAGAAGCCAGTGCAAAGGACTGGGTATAAAAACGGCAAAAAGCCTTAAAATGCTTATTTAACCCTATAGTCACAATGAGCCTCCGATGCCCCAAGCCTTTCTGGGAATGGAGGTATACAGAGCGCTCAGCACACGGGATGGTACGGTTGGTTGCACTCGCTGTGGGTGCTTCGTAACACTGACAAACGACCTTAGGGATTTAGTTAACCAAGAGCATGAATGATAACAGAACTAATGTATGCTTTCTAACACCATGCTATATTTTGTTTGCTTTTAATAGTGTAGCTAAAATATAAAAACAGATACAGGATTTTTAAACTTCCCAATAAAGAGAAAACATTGTTTGAAACCATGAAAGCTGCATATCCAATGGCACAGCAACTAACGCAGTTTGCTTCTCCAGCATGGCCCTGAGGTATCTTTAGAGATTCATATATAAAATGCAAGTACCTAACCTGCTGTAAAAGGCTATAGTAGTACCTCTGGCAAGTTTCCCTGGACTGCAGAAGATAATTACATGTGGAAAGCAAGTACAGCTCCAGACTGGACCTGATTAGAGGTCCAGCTTTCTCTAATACAAATTCCACGAGATCTACCCATTGAGAGAAATGAATCTGTGATACCTGTGGAATTTTGACTTTAAGAGCCTAATCAGGGCTTGCTTTAGCAAAGGAAAAAAAAATCTAAAGGGAGAAGATACTTTTCCCATGAGTTACAAGAAGGATTTAGATATGTACAGAGCACTGTCAGGCCCTGCTTCCAGTCGGGTGTTATCTTCCAAGTCAGTCGTGCAGCTGGAGCTGTGAGTGAGCCAGAAGGGTAGCGAGCTCTGGATGGGAGTGTGTCCACAGCAAAGGCCAGCTCGGATATATAGCTTTGTGGTTTAGCCAAACACCAGACAGAAATGGCCACAGTTTAAATGTTACATTCAGTAAAATGTACTCAGGCCTCGCTTATTCATCATCGTTAACCACAAGTAGTGCTTAGGAAGGCATGACTTTTAAAATTGGTTCTTTATAGGTAAAATTGTGAATGTTCCTATGTGGTTCCCATGAAAACCATGGCTCCTGTGAGTACCATACATAACAAGAAAAAAAGAGACATCTGCATTTTCAAGAATCTTCCACAATGCTTTAAGACAATTTTGTGATTGGGCATTTTTAGGCATTTACCAATGCTTTTAATGGAATTAATGGAATTTATGCAATTAGATCACGCCATTGGTCTGTCCAGACCAAACGGTCCTTAGTCATGGCAAATACATGAGCAAGTCAGAAATGTTTAACATTGTTCTTAGCTTGTGCTAGAAGAACTACAATGTTCCCTGATTATTCATGGAAATATACAAGTTCTGATAAAAACTTTAAACCAGCTAGATTGCTCCTGTCCAGGATGGACTTTGCTGAGGAGTTTGAAAGAGAAGATTATGGAGGAGAGAGAAAAGAAATCCAACAATTAGTGAACTCTGATGTGGGGGAACGAGATTCAAATATCATTTATGCAGACAGAGTTTTGACACATACACAGGGAAAGAATATATAATTATACATTACAAAAATTACTGGATAAGAAAATGAGCAATTTGATAAAGATTTACTGTGTAAAAATTGAAGTGCAATATTTGTAGTTAAACATTCATATAAATGAAAGCTGTGTGTATATTTCTGTACAAATGATGAAGGTGACCCTGATTTAAGTAATTCAGAATGAAGAACATTTAAATATGTAAATTAGAGATGAACTAAGTTTTGGGAGGGCTATCAAAAATGTCTGTTATCTTTGAACATGAACTTATGATTACAATGCTAATTCTGTAGGCTTTTTAGATCAAATACTGGCATATTTCAGTGTTTTGCATTCATTTAAATTCTTACTTTAGTTTTCATCCCCGGTTTTCTTTTTTGTGTGTTTTCTTTTCTATTACCAAATGCCAAATTAAGGGGGGCCATATGAAGGGAAAAATCTTACTGTATTCATCTGTTAGACTTGAGATGTCGCATCTTGCTGGTTACTGACCTGAGAACTGTCCAGAAGAATAAGGGACCAGAACTTGGCCATCCCATAAATTCCTAAGTAAATTTAATATACCACAAAGGATAAACTATATTTAAATTTTCCTTAAAAATGCATGCCTTTAAAACAGTTAAGATTGGAGACCCCCACATTTTTAAAAGACTGTTGATGGCTACACGTATTTGAAGACTAGTCAGTTGTTGTTTTAGGAGATTATATTTGTCACAAAAGAAAGCAATGTGATTTCATGGATGGAAACAAATTTCTCAGTTCCTGGTTGTACAAGAAACTTTACTGCAGTTTTTTCCTCATAACTTAACAGAAACAGACTGTATGGTACAGTGATAGGATAAAGTTTGCCTGCTGTTTTATAAATTTCATTGCTATTTGTTTGGGCTTTTTTCTTTAAGATGAAGATGATAGCATGGTGAGTAGTTTATGTTTTCATTTCTTACATAATCCACAAAACATTTTTCTATTAGTTTAAGCACTTGCATCTTTGTCTTTTGTGCCCCCCAAGAGCTCTTTCATTAAGGTGTAAATATGTTCCTAAAATAACGAAAGCGCCATTATCACCCTTTTATTCATTTAGGTGCCCAGGAAGGGAACTGAAAAGGCATTTAGCTAAAAGCATACTTTTAGTATAAAGAGATAACATTAACATAAGAATCTCTGCAGATCATTAGTCTGATTATCTCTAATGCATGCTCCCTTGAGTTTTGTTTGCCAGAATACAGTGTGAGATAAATGGCAAGCACATCAGTGAACAGACTCTAGAAGTTTTCATTCATTGCTCAATTCTTTCTTCCAGCACTGGGCCGATCCAGCAGAGTATTCACTTGCATCCTTATCTCCAAACTGACGAATAGCCCCATCTATATCCTGTGTTGTTGAATCCCTCCGGAAAAGAACAGGTAACTTCGGACTGAGTGATATCATCAGACTGCTGACTTATATTTGAAGAATAAAACACACAAGGGGCCTTAAACTTTATAGCATGAATCCCCAAATTCCTTTTCCGTATTTTCTACAGAGTACACAGCTGTTTTGTTTTGGTTTGGTTTTTTTTTTTACATTGTCCACAACATGTTCCCACATGACTCCTCCTGGAATGATGTAAGCATGGTACATCACAGGACCTAGTAAAAAGTCTGAAGTAAAGTTTCAAAAAGATGTCAAAATATTTCACTTAAGAAAAAATGTTCTGATTTTTTATTCTTTTTGTCATGGTAGTATTTTTACTTTTTGGAAGAAAAGATTTCCTATATTTCTCTTCGAATGAAATGACTAATCCCTATAGGGATTTTATGTGTCTAAGTATCCAGTGCTTCCCTAGGTAAATTGTCCTGTTGGCTACCTGTCTATAATATGCTCCTTTGAATTTGAATTTGTCTAGCATTAGCTTTTAGCCATTGCATGAAATTACACTTTTTCCTGTCCCCTATACCAACCATAAAAACGTACATCAGTCTCAGAAAATTTTACAAAAGGAGTTTGCAAAATCAGCCAAGCTACTTGTTATTATAACAGTGTTCAAATCGTGAAGCATTTACAAGTAGCTTTTGATACAGTCAAAGGTAATGGCTTTTAGGAGTCACTGTAAAGCTTGCCTTTGTAACGTGGATTCGAAGTACGGTCTTGTTACAAATCCATGTGCAAATAAAATAACACAAATAAGCTTTAACATCTCCAAATAAAAATCTTTGATATTCTGTTGTCCTTGGGCTTTAGAAGTAGAATTGGCAACACCTCTTTAACACTGGGTTGGGTTTTTTTGGTTGACTAACAGCCAGTTGATGTTCTTTGACTAAGGTTGCACTCTAATCTTGGTTGCTATATGAATTTAAAGAGAGCTAATGAAGAATTGTGGAAAATAGCTTGGCATTTTTCCATTACTGCTAATAGGATTATAGAGGGGTGATGAACTGCCCACTGGAGGTTTTTGATACCTCTGAATAAAGAAGAAAACCTGCAAGCAATACTTGCAAACCCAGCCATTGCTATTTACAGTGCAACATGGTTTGGATGGCAGTGCTGCTTCTTTTTTGCCACTCATATCCTGCACTACCGTGTTTACAGACTGATCCGTACAGGTTAGTCATCCTTCCTATGTCCAACAGCTGCTTTGTAGTGTGTCAGAAGCTGCGGGAGACAGGGAGTCAGGTTCCATGTCCACATTTCATAGAAAGGAAAAAAACAGAAAGCCAGGAGAGGTGGCACAAATTTCTTAGCCTAGCAATTGCAGGCTCATTTTGCTGATCAAGTTACGGTTTGGTATGGCAGCCCCCCCCAACCCCGACACTTGTCGAAGTGCTTGCTCTCAAGCTGAGGAAAGTGTCAGCTAATGTGAGTTAGTGCAGTCTGTGATGAGAAGGTTAAGTTGCGTTATTTTGTCTGTTAGCAGCATGTACTAGCTTGCCCCTGGCTTATCCATCATGTAATGTTTAACTACTTTGCTAAATAATGTGCTTGCATGTCCAAACTTTTAAAAGTTTCTCTGGAAAACAGCATTTAATGATATTTGAATAATTTTCCTTATTATATTTTGTTCTCTGATCATAGATGTGATGAAAAGGAACACATTTATTTGTTTTGCCTGTCTACAAGAAAGAGGTAAATTAAAATAGCTATAGTGGGTCAACACATTTTGAATTACACCTTTCTTCATTAATATAACAAAATCTACTGTATTAAAACCCTGACGTTTATGAAAAATAGTGTCTTGAAATTTTTTGACTCAAAACCACTTTGGAAAATATTTCAAAATTATCAAGGCATTTAATTAGAAAACTGTTTTAAGGACATTCCAAAGCATGAACTTGATTTTAGTTTTAAGCTAACTAGGTAATGCTAGGGAGAAATACTCAAATCACATGAAAGAGTTTGAGGTTATTACAATAAACATGACTTCACATCAGTGTGAGATTGGGAAAATTCCTTAAATTTATTCCTTATTTTTAAAAAGTGATGTGAAAGTAGTGATGCTAAAATAAGTCAGAGCATTACTTCCAATACCAGAGAGTTTAATTTTAAAAGGAATTGTTGAGAGAATGTTGGGGTTTTTTTTCCCAGGGGAAAAAAACCCAACCAAACAAGCAAGCAAAACCCAAATCTTGATATCTGCTAATCTTGCCTTTTCTGAAAATATTTTCTACAAAGATAATATTGGAAGATTGCATCATCTATGTGTCTGTGTTAGTGCGATGGATGCCTTTGTTCTTGCCTATGGATTCTCTGTCTGCGTTGCAGTTCCCTGGATATTTCAGTCTTTCCTTTTCCATAGCCACTGCTATGCATCACAAGAGCCACTATATTGCAAAAGACAGGCAAATCTATATTGCAAAAGACAGGCAATTTTCTTTTTTTTTTTTTCTTTTTTTTTTTTTTTTTTTAGATTGACTAGCATGACTTTACAGTGTTCTCTCTTCTTTGGCCAAAAAAGTAGACTTTTAAATTTTTACGTTCTAATGTTTTAATTTAAAAAGTTGTTTCTTGCTCCACAGATAGCACAAACATCTCATGAAAGTGAAGCGTGCCACCAAGAAATTTCATCATCAGCCACCACCATGACCAGAAATAAAGGTTTGGTCAGCTTTGATTTTCTTTCTACCTACCCATGACTCTTCCTCAGGCTTCTCTGAGTGGACTTTGTTTCCTTAGTTTCTTTACTCTGATGCACTGGAATTAAGAAAGGACGTTAAAAATGTTTTCATGTAGGTCATCATTTGGTTTTGGTGTTTAAACCACTGGCTAGCACATATCACAGATAGTCCTTATCCAGCTTACAAGTGGTATACATTTAGAGATACCTATAGAAATAGATCAGTCTGGTTCATCCCAAGCCTTTCAAGCTTAACCACGTGGAAGTACTCTATGAAGACACTTAGAGGGCAATTCCAGAGGAGTAAACACTTAACTACTTTACTAACGCTACTTTAACTCCAGGTAGCGTGTCAGCATGTAAAATGATCCTTTTGGTAAGGATGGGACTCAAAAATGGGGACAGCAACACAGCTCAACAGAATAATTTCAAGAGAGATATAAAGCCCATTTTCACTGCCCCATGGTACCAGAACAGCAAAGCAGCAGAGGTGGCATATACATCATTGATTTTTATTCCTTTCAGAGCAGTCTTTCTTGGTATTTTTAATGAAACGTTAGATTGTAACGTAAACTGTAACAGAATAGCATAGTTTTATAGTTTCTTAATTGGATGCTAATATCCGTGTCAGTATTTGCATGAAAAATGGTGTACTAAGCCAAAATATCAAGGTTTTTAAAACTCATAATCATTCTTCTGCTGATGCCATCTGTCAGCTTAATCTTCACCTCCCAGAATTCAAGGAAGAGGGTGCCTTCAGGGAAAGGAAAAGGAGAACTACTGTTATGAAAGTACAGTAAATTGAGTTTAGACCATGGACTTGAAATCCCATTTGATTAGGTAGGACTTATTAGTTATTAATTGTCCAAGCTGGATAATAATTAAGAATTACTGTTGGGGCACTGTCACTCACGCTCCCTGAAGAAGCTGTAGGGCTCCCTGGAGAAGGCGATGGCAAGCGGCACACGCACAGCCCGCACAGCAAGCCGCCTGCAGAGGAGTTACGGAGGCTGCCTCGGAGTGCCTGGCTCAGCCGAAATTCCCTCACGAGCAGCAAAAGTCTGTGTATCGTCTGCGCCACAACGGAGGGCAGGCGAAGGAGTCTGAATCGCATATGCAGTGTGCTTGATTCTTCTTGAGCCTGTCAGCTTTAACAGCAGCCCTGCATATGCATAACCTGCATATAGCTGTTGCCTGGGACAAGCCACCTGGTGCTTGTCATTCTTAGGATACACATCTTTCTTTGTACCCACTAAGAAAGCCAAATCCTCAGAAAAAAAAAAAAAAGGGAGGAGTGGAGCTGGAGAGCACATCACCTGCTGCAGTTTATTCTGGAATTGGAACATATGTGCAAAGCAAGCACATATCTGCTCCAAGATTATCTCAAATCTCTGCAATACTGCAGGGGCTACAGGCCAATTCTTTCTTAACAAAAGTAAGAGGTGCATTTTCAAATATCTCCAGCTGTTAGCAACTCCTCTGACGTACAGCTACTTTGCAGATTGCACTGAAGAAATTCAAAAGCCAATGTTCTCTCAAAATGTCACTATTGTTGGAATTTCAAAGACAAATATAGCATCAACTTTTTAATGTTCGTGTTTGTCCAGCAGCCGTACCTCCACGGCGTCCACTGAGCTGCTCGGCCTCTGCAAACTGGTAGCTGGAGGTAAACCCTGCCCATGGGAGAGCACAGGTGAGACAGGCCAGGGTTTTTATTGCTATAGGAGTGAATCTGCAGAGCGGAACAGTTGGTGCTGAGGTCTGTATCCTGCATGTTTAGGGCTTAGCCTGCATTAGGTCGGGTCTGATCATTTCAGACCCCTTGGTGAGTGGAGCGCGTTGCCTGTGTGTGTGTGATCTCAGTGTGCATCCTCCAGTTCAGGCTCATACAAAAGGAATCTGCTTTACACACTTAGGGAGGATTTTGCAAGCAAGCCCATGCACAGTAAGTGAGGAAACTAGTAAGAATTGCTTCAAAGGTGCCCATCTCATTAAAATTAAATAAACATATTTTTTTTTCCTTTACTTTAAACCAGTATGAGGTCTGAAAAAACACATACAGGACATTTTAAAATGAAATTTTTATTTTTAAAACAAAGAAAGAAGTCAAAGTGTTTTAATGAAATGCTTTGGTTCTTTCTGCTTTTTTTTTTTTTTTCCTTTTTGATCCCCCCGGAATACTTACAGCTTTTCATACTGCTTTGAATACCTGAAAGGAAGAGGAGGAAGTAAAAACTCCATCTACTAATAGCTCCTCTGCTGCCCTGCTGACTATCTCTTGTTGATGCCTTGCTCGCTTGCAGGTAGGTGCCACAAACAATTATGAAAAAACCTAAAGCAGTATGTAAGAAGTGTGTAGCCCTTGGCACGTGCATAGAAGTTGGCATTTGCAGGAGTCTCCAAGCCAGCAGCTAAAGATTCTTTGCTTCAGGTTTTTCAGCTGGGGAGGAGGTACGGTGAGAGGAGTATGATTCAAAGAAGACAAGGGAAAGGATAAATGTAATTTTCATGTGGAAAAATCTTATTTTGGCAAAGAAAATCAAAGTTGTTCCAATAAAATTTTGTTCTAGTATCTGGAATCAATGAGCAGTTGCCAATGCCCATGACCCTCTCCAGCTTCTAACAAGGCAGAGAGGATCAGACTGTATCAGAGCTCCAGCACAGCAACTGAGCTTTTTTCGTGAATCTTATTTTCATATTGTCCAAACTTAAAGTTAAGCATGTGGTTAACTGAACAGGATGGACCAGTTGGCATAAGGAGAAATACTAACTTGCAAAGCTGTTCCACTTAAAGTGGTCTTTTTTTGTCCCAAGAACTAGATTATATAGGTGTAAAATCTTTGTATAGAACAGCTTGCAAATTTGAGGTTTCATAAGGTTTTTGTATATATAGACATACAGATATTTATCTATTTATTTCGTTATGTAAATGGCATTGTAGTTTTCTTTTATTCAACTGCCTCCCCGCATTTCATATTAATTTTCTGAATTATTTGTCCTGTGTTTTCTTATGTGTAATCCCAGAATTATTTAAAGTGATCCTATTGAGCTAGTTTCCCATAATGAGAGTCCTCAGATTTGTGTTCTGTTGATTTAATAGCTGAAGACAAACTTTCATAATAATAAAAAAAAACGTTTTTTAAAAAATACAGAAAACCCCCAGAAAATAATAAAAAAAATTTGCTTATATTTTCTCTTTATTTCTCCCCACCCTTTCATTCAAGAAATAATTACCAGATTAAAAGAGGGAAGGGAGTGTTTCATGTATTCCCTTGTAAGTAGTTTTAAAGCTTGAGTAGTTTATGCTACTTCCATTTATTAATACGACAGAGTCTAAAGTACACAGAGACCTAACATATTCATTTAGCAGTGACAGGTTAACCAGACTTTCTAAACAAAGAATATTAAACACTGTTCAATCAGCACCATCCTCCAGTTCTTTGTTTGGTCCATTATCTGGAATCTGAACGAGGAATTAAACTCCCACATCAGATAATAGTCAGTCATTCTGATACGAAAGAATTTCCATAATTTATTCTTCAAGGTGAAATTCCACCCTGTGCAGAGGACCAGCCGGTGGCAGACAAACCACTTCAGCCTGACGTAAGTCTATTGAAGCCTCAAACCACACATAAGGCCCCGTGCTGCTCCTTGCAAAAAGACCTTTTCTACTGGAAGACATCGTATCACCTCCCTTCTGGAGAAGTTAATTGTGGTTATACCAAAGGCCAAATTAATTTCATCATCAGCTTACAAATCAAAGTTGGGTCAATAAGGACTATCTTACTACTTCAAATAATAAAATCCCTTATAAGGTGAGGAATTATTTGCCCTCCCTCTGAAGTATTTCTCTTGGGAAATGGAACAGAGAAAGGCAGAGAATGACACCTCCATCTATTTCATGCCTTCTCGGTGTCCTTTCACATATAGAAGCCCATAAGCCAGAGCTTTTTGGCTTTCCATGTTGTTTAAAAGGTGATTTGAAACTTTCTTTGTGAACATGCTGCTCTTAGTTTTGTGTGTCACTGGAATATTTCTCTAGGAGATGTCCCAGTCTGAACGTTAACTCAGGACCTGGAAAGTAATTTAGCACGTACTTATTGAAACATGTGCATAAGTCTTAAAACCACCAGACAGTTCCAGCACAAGCTTCTGTCTTTTCAAAAGATAACACCCTGTCAAAATGCCCCGGAGCAGAATCGCTTCCTTTGGTTTGAAGTAGAAGCAGTAGCAGTTATAGTAGTTAGACAGCAAGTATTTTTGGAAAGATGACAGCTGGGTTGTCAGGCCTTAATGCTGAATTACACAATGCTTGTATGTTACAGCAGAAATGTAATAAGCAATTATTCTTACATTATCATATATAGGGCTGCCAAAATACTGTCTGAGAGGTAAGATAAAGGACTTGGTGTCTGTACCAGTTCTATTGATGTTAGGGGGTTTCCATCAAATGTTAACTGCTGTTAGGTCTATTTTCACTCTTGTCATGTAAGGAAGTATCAGCTTAAACATCTGTCGTGGAAGAAAAGGTACCAACAAGTAACATCTCCAAGGCAGGATTATCTCCAGCATGAGAAAAGCAGGCAAGCTAGTTACTGTAACTGCTGCTGCTGAGAGCTTAGCTTCTTCATCAGCAGATTTAGTATATAGAGTAAAATCATATTTACTTAATGTTCAGTGTTGGAAGTCTCCAACAAATTTAATTGTATTTCACATATTTCATTTTTACGCAGCTCTATTAAAAAAATCACTGCAGTCTTCAAAGAAAGTAAAGGGTCTTTGGGTAGTTTTTACTTAGATCTGCTCCCATCCTGAAACAGGAACTAAAAGAACTCGAATCAGGGAGAAGGATGACCAAACATATTGAATAACTTTGTCAAGAAAAAAATCCAAGTAAGCCTAGAGCTGGAAAAGAGGTAACTGAAGTTGGTGTGACACAGGTCTGTGCAATCACGAATGAAGATGTTAATAGAGAAAATTGTTCTTTTTTCTCAAAATAGAAGAACTAAAGGACAACAAATGGATTGATTATGTAACAGGTTCAAAATAATCAGAAGATAATTTCCCAACATCTAGTTAAATGATTAATTTAGTTAAACTAGTTAAACATCTAGTCAAATTCATGGCTATGAACTAGAAATATGTTTGAGGTAAAAAGGCCAACAGCCAAACTGATGGAAGAAAAAAAAAATCCATCGAAGACTTAGAAGATATAATCTGTGCCTTGGCTGCAAATTCTTATTATTGTATTTTTTCCTAGGTATACATTGTTGGTCACTGCCGGAGAGTGGCTAATGGTCTAGACCACACCTGACGTGACTCTTCTCATGCTCTGAATTACAAGGCTAGCAATTCAATTCACTTCAGCTGTCAGGAACCCACTGAAGTCAGGTGAGCTATGCAGATTTATACTGAGGATCAATCTGTATATATTTTTACCCAACTATGACAAAAAAGGAAGGACCTTAGGAAAAGAAAAAAATACAAAAAGAAAAGAAAAGGAAAAAAAAGCTCTTCAAAAGAGTTTTCATTGCCTTAAGGTATCAACTATTAGAAATTCTATTTGAAAAACCTGCGTGGTTTTCCAAGGAGCAACATTCAGCAACTGCTCCATCTTGCCTCCTGGTAAAGCTTAGATAAGAAGGGCAGTTCGCCAGATGTGATTCTACTAAACCAAGGCAGGGGATTAGTTTTAGTCAGACTCCTTCTCCAAAATAATGTTCTTTAAATCCTCATCTCGCACCTCTGGTTTCTTAGATTTCAGCTCAGATTAAGCCATAACTCAACTGGATAGGACCACAAGATAGTTACTTGTGTCGAATCCAACACCATGAAATAAATTCACAGTCAAGTCATGTCAAGAAAGATTGGTGTGTTCCCCCTTTCATTTGGGAACCGTGCAACGTGAAACTGCCCAGATGTTTCTTGGAGAAATGAAGGTCTTTGAGCACAGTAAGAACTGAACAGAAACATTACTTAGACTATCAACTGAACCAAATTTTGTTGATGCTATCCAAAGTCAGTCTTATGTGGCATTAACAGGTAAATTTGAGGTAAATATGCCACTAAAAGTCACCAAGTATTGTCTCTGATGTTAAACAGGATCCGCTTCTCCTGTTTCATCTTGGAAAGTCCAAAAGCTATGAGATTCTGCTCCGCATCCACTTCTTCCAGCTGGGAGAGAACTCTGGTGTGGCTGTGGGCTTCAGATCAGAGATTCCTATGGCCTCTGTGCCAACACGCCTCTTTTCCAGCTGGGTTTTGGCTTCATCTTTCCTCTGGCTGAGCCGCTGTTACACTGCTAATGTTAGGTGCCTAACGACAGTTAGGGATATTAAATGCACGTACAACTGAACCTGTGATGAATCATTATTGTAATTCCATCAGCTGTACAAAGTGCATTAGATAGAATATTACTTGCCACACAACTGAATGTTTTCTGGGGTATGTATTGGTAAGAAAAATTGACTAGCAAGATACCTGAATTTTATTCATTGCACCTATTCAAAGCACATAGACCTGTTCTGCCATTGTAGCCACTATTAAAAAAGTCAACAAAAGGCTACAATATTGTCTGAGCTTCTCCAGCAATTTCCTCTCTCACGTTAGAGATGCCTCACTTTCCCTTTTTTGTACAAGGAAGTATTATTTGTATAATGTTCTGCTGTGCTTTAAATAGTTCACCAGTTCCTTTCTCAGATAAATTAAGAATTAAATTATCTTTTATTAAACAAATGCTGTTCCTTTATTGCCTCAGGTTCTCAGTTTCAGATGTGCTGGGGTTAAAAAAAGAAATAAAATAAATGTTCTCTTCTCCCTAGCTCCTGCAAGGCCCTCCAGGGAGTCCCTGTCGCATCTGATCTTCCTCTACCTTCCTGGTTCTCAAGGTGTCTTCAGAATAACAGCAGTTCTGTTTTCTTTGCTCCCTCTCTTACACGCGTGGAATTTAAGGAAAGTAATTGAAACTATGGCATCTCACCTTGCAGTATCTGTGTGGTTTGAACAGGCAGGTTTCGACTTTCTGCTTATCAGCTGCACAAATGTGATCCGAAGCCTGGAGCCATCAGTGAACTCGGCAGGAGTTCACTTACTGAGCAGGTGTTCACAGCCCACCACAGGAAGAGAGGTTTGGGCTAGAAATATCTTTTTACCTCTCCAGACCAAGTAGCTTTTGCTGCAATTTGCACCTTTGGACCTACCAGCCAGTACAGTAACATCCAGGTTACTCTGAATTAGACTTAGCAGTCCAGGCCAAACACAACAGTGAGGATCAAACAACCGTGTGTCTCCTGCCCCAGTTTTGCTGTGCACATAAACTGGTGAAGCTGCAGGAGCTCTTGCCACACTGGAACCACAGCGGCTGCAGTGAGAGCCTCTTTCCATGCCATGGTACGTAGACTTCTAGGGCACTTACTGTCAGAAACTTCCTCACATTTGTTATGCAACCATGTTGTTTCCAGCTATGCAATATCTTATTTTTTTTTTTTAAGTAGAAGCTTTATTTATTTTTATTTCTTTTTTTAATGTTCACTTTTAAAAATAATAAAAAAAAAAAATCACAAGTGCTAAGTTCTCTCCTATAGAAATGAGGCAGTAAACAGGCTGGTCAGACCTTATCAGACAAAATAGTCTTCTGCTGAAAAAAACCTCACCCTGCTATTTCCCAGAAGTTGAAATAGTTCATGAAAAACATCCCTGCATCTGAGCCAAGATTCATTGAGCATCTAGACTGCCTTCTAGGGGAGAATCTGTCAGCCCTGGGAAAGGCTTTGAAGCACTTCTGGCCCTGAGGCAGCTTCTGCCTTGAGGTGCCTCCGCGAGGAGTTCCCCAAAGCCTGTGGGCAGCCCTGCCTGCGGGTCACCTCTGCCAAGGGCTGCTGCCAGAGCCCCCACCCGCTGGAACCGTCTGTGTGGCTGTGCAACAGCAGGGGGGATGCTCACCAATTATTTTTTTTAGGTTTTAGGATTTTTATATCATCAATTTATATATTAATATTTTTTTTTGCATACTGGTGTTCCCCCTGCATTGAGAACCTGAAAGCCACGTGCAGGAACACAGCAGAATTTTTGACCATTCTGGGGCCAACTGTGGTGTCTCAGGTCTGCAAAGCTGAGAAATCTCTGGAAAGTTCTTGCACAGTCTGTCTGAGCTGCTCAGGATTTTGGAGTGCACCTTAAAAACATGGTTTACTCCTTCCATATCATCATGGAGCAAAATTTGATTGTACCAGCAATTTTCTAATTTGAGCCTTTTTTGTAAAACCACACTGCTGGGCAGAACAATTTTGGACTTGAACACTATTAGAGAATTCAATTTCCTAGACATCTCCAGTGCTGAGCTGCTCTTGTTTCTAACAGTGTGTGCTTGCATTTCTATTGACAGAGAGACATTTAGAACCTTAAAGCTGATTTATTTTTTTTTTTAACTTAATAATTGCGTGTTAGGCTCATGAAAGTCTCTTCAAGGGATTTATGCTTTAATTTCATTCTCCAAGTCTCAGTCTTATTAAGTGACAGTGATCTTGGGATATTAAAAAGTCAATTACATGATGACTTTTACTAGTCCCATCTTCTTACAGAACCTCACAAATTATCATTTTGTTATTATGGTCTGTGGTGGAAACCTATTCTTGGTCTGAGTTGTAAGACAGGTGCTTGTCATTTTGAAGACTCCAGTAAAGGTATTTTAAGGCAGTACTTAGCAGCATAAATTAAGTGTTCTCTAATAATCTCTGTGAAATGTTAAAGATTTTTCCATTCAATTATAAAAATAGACCAGGGAAATTATGACACACTTTCAAGACTGGATGATGTTTTTATGTCTTTTCATAGGGCAGTTGATTTCTCGCTATGTCTTTTGTGATAGCAGGATGTAACCCTAGCTGCTGGCTCTTTCCAGGGGCAGGATTGGACAGTGCTGAATGGCAGGACTGGTAGGTTACAGCCTCCCAGGCAGGTCTGTGGAAGTGTGCACCATCCCCTGGGATCACTGTATGGTGGGGGGTTAGTAGTTCCAGAGGGAGGAAAAAAGGATCATGGTGAAACAAATGTCAGCCAGAAACCAGGTAATTCAGGGATGGAAATGCTCTCGTGCACCACCTCCGAGCACTGCACTTGCTCAGCAGTACATTTCCTTGTGCTTTTGTCCAGCTTATTTTGTGGTTTACTGTTTGCAGTGAAACAGGTTTGACTGTTTCCCTTGGGAAACCATAACGAAGCAATCACACAGCACTTGCTGTCAAGTAATTTTTTTTTTATTTTCACTTGATTTTGTCTCTCATTTACATAATGCCTCATAGTTCTTTGTATTTCAGTTCTAAGTATTTCCCATGCAAACACATCCTTAAAATATCTGTTGGCTGCTTTCCCTGCCTCATGTTTCAGCCGAGCTATATCTAAACGATCTTGAATATTATTTTTTTTCTCATGTTAGTGCTACAGATTCTATGGTTGGGAGGGTTGGGAGTTTTGTTAATGCTGTAGCTTGTTTCCCTTCTCACCACTACCACCCTCTCGCCTGCCATCGGTGGGCTCAGAGCACTGTGGTGTCCAAAGGCAGCTGCTGGATCACTCCGTAAGGACTCCCACTGAGCTCCTGCTGTGGCAGCACTGGCATAGACAGGAAAAAAAGGGTACTGTTAAGGTATGGTAAGATAAAAGTGAACAGCCGCAGCAGGGCACTGTAAGAAGCCACAGTGTGGCTCTTGCTCCCGTACAATAGCTGACTGCATGCACACTTTTTGTCTGGACTGCCCACTTCTATTTTAGGATTCCTTAGAGTGGGGCCTCTTCTTCTTAAGAGATGATTTCTTATTACAGTTGGTCTTTGATCTCCAAGTGCAGGTCCAGGCATGAGTACAATTTGCAATTATTTCTTAACAGCAGAAATTAAAATAGTGGTTGTGTTGCCTTTCTTTAAAGCAAGTTCTGTCTCTGCTAGTGAATATCTGCAATTTGAGCTATTGTTCGTCAGATATAGGGTTGGTTGTTCTTTTTTTTTCCAGTGAAGAATTCTACCATCGAGAAATTGGAGAGTTCGTTGGGTAAATGATCCTTCTTTTAATCTCTTTATCCTTCCACTTGGATTGTTTCTTCATTATAGATATAATAATAGAGATGAAAACCCTGCAATATTTCACTTTTTTAATTGATGATGACGTCAACATAACACAGGTGGCATTTTTCCTTCTTTCTCATTCAGTTAGTGAATAAAAGTTAGTGAGTGGGGGTGGTGGCCAAACAACCTGCCACAGGCTACTGTACTGATTTCCTTAAGAGCAATGAGGCTATTAACTCCTTTTCTCCATCTAGCTGTATATATGTGGAAGCCTTGGGAAGATTTATCTTCTCAAGGGGGCTATGAATTTCCATTTCAGTTAAAATTTATTTAAACAAAATGAATGCAAGTAATTTAAAAAAAATATTGTGGTTTTTTTTTATTATTATTTATTTTTAAACTCAACTATGATTAAAAAAAAAATATAAAGAAATCAAGTTTGCCAGCGAAGAGGAGATCCAAACAGGTTTAGGTAATATGTAACCATTTTTAAAAAGTTCTAGAGTGAGAGCTTAAAATATTATATAAGAACTATATTTTTCTTATGTTACGACCAGCTCTACTAAATAATGGAGTATTGTGATAACATAACCTATAAATACCTTTACATAAATGCAGCTGACTAGATATATTTTCTGCTTGAGGATCTGTATTAGTACATGGTTTGAAGTATTGCTATATTGCTTTAAGGAAGTAGAAAGCCCAAATATTGTTACCATGCACCAGAAGTGATGGGGTACTTGAGAATATGGCGGGTAAGCAGTTACTTAGATTAATGAGCAGGATGTCTGCAGTCCACTAAAGAGCATCAGCAATCACTCAGACACCTGAGATGGTACTGCACAGTGTGGATATTGAGACCAGAAAAAATTTGAAATGGGATGCTAAAAATACATAAGATTTTTGCAAATAGATGAAGTTTGGAGTCGAGCTCAGTGTATTGGTTAATTAACAAAGGAGATTAAAGGTAAGTGGGAGATGCATGACTGGAGGTATAATCAGTAGGACTACACACAGTAAAATGAATAAGAAACCGATTAAATGGATATAAAGGAGGATTGTGAACTGGATTTTGCTCTCATGGTATGTTGCTTGGCTAGCGATGGCGATGTCTGTGCAGTGTTGCATTTGCCATGTACTATTCTGCCTCGGTAAAGGGATCTGGGTGGCAAACCCAGTCCTGAAACACCGGGCTTCGAGAAAACTGAGTGAGCGAACCTGTGTTTGGTCTGGTGTAATGGAGATTTGTTCCAGGAACTGCCAAGTCGAGGAGAATTAAGGGTCCAAACCCACATTCCTACATCAGTTCAGGCTCAATTAAGTGACCTTTCTGCCTTTGCAATTCCCTATTTCTTACTAGATAGTAGTTAATAATTTTAATTATCTGCAACCAAAACAACATGGCATCTTGATGTGAGCAGCTTGTCAGGGCAGGTAAATGCACAGGGCTTTGTAAAGTTGACAGTGTCTCTCTAGGTAGCAACCGTTTTTGATGGATGGTCCCTGAACTGCTTAAGGTGTGTCTGAAATATTAAAGGAGAAATGGTTGGTTTCTCTTCTGGCTAGCTCCAGCTTGAACATTAGGTCACGTCAAAGTCTAGCTGTTAATGATCAGTGTTAGCCGTGATGCTGAGCCTTGAGGGATGAAACGGGAAAGGGGGCTTGGGACTAAACTGGTGTATTGCCTAGATGCTGGGAAGGGAAAGGCAAGAAGAAACTCTCAGGGAGCGCCGCGATTATGTCCTGTATTTGCTTATCAGTGTCTCTCACTCAAAACCAGAAACAAAATTACTTCATTAACACTGGATAATCCCACCTCCATGCTTATGCAGCAACTAGTATTAATCCCCATGACTTCAGACCGTTACTGGAACTGCAAAGTGTGTCCAAAATAGAGGCTATTTTCCTCAATCAACCACCAATTTGTTTTGTCCGGCAGCTTATCAAATGACACAATGACAAGTTTTGGATAATTAAATAAATACAGGCCAATTAATTCCCAGTATTTTGCCATTCTATTGATCCAAAAGGCAGAGGAAAAATACCTTTAACAAACACATTTTCAAGGAAATTATAATTTTCTTTGTGTTACAAGTAATGCAATATTAAGCACATACCTCAACAACTCTTGAATTATGTCTGCATCTTTGATGTTAGTGATCAAATATTCATTGCCTTGATTATTCAAATAATTAGACATTTTATCAGTTTCTTTGAAAAGCTCAGAAATCCCTCGAAGGGGTGTTCAATATTTAGTTTACTGTCAGCAGAAGAGTCATCAGGCAGGAGGATACTGTGACAGGGAAAAAACCCAAGTGTTTGTTGCAGGTCTCAGATTTTCAAAGTGAATGCTTTACAACTTTTGTTGTGTTGTAGCTACTTCTTGCTCAAAAACTGGAAGCCAGGTCCTCACCTAAAGATACTTATTGCAATTTCAGTAACTGTTATGGAAGCACAGCCAGGCCAGCCCAGGGCTTGCTGGTCTTTTAGATGAAATCTCTTACACTGCTGAAGGGTCTTCTACAGCACCCATTCTGCTTTGACTTTAATGATGTTTAAAGACAATACAATGAGGAAACTCCGCATTTCACCCTTGCAGAAGAGGTGACAAATATGCTTAAAAATAGAATTAAAGACCATGTATAATTAAAACTATATATGTTAATTTCTGGTTTTTTATGAATAATGAACAGTGGCACCAATGTTTTAAAGTTATAATTTAGCAGTGGCTTAAAAAGAAAAATTACATATTTAGATCTTTATTATCCTTAATTGTTTCAAGCCTTCTGACTACTGTGTGAATGTCGTGGAACATTAGAATAAAATCAGCTCGATGCTCATGCATAATGTGAGAAAAAAAAATTGTTTGTTATAATTTCTACCCTTTCATATTAATTGTAATCAGCACAGAATGCAGGCTTTAGTTGTCTTGCTAATGATAAATACAAATATAGCAACAGTGTTTTTCATAAGATTTATTTATTTCACCCTGTATGTACCCCATGCCAAGTGTATCTCTGAAGAGAGTACAACAGGAGCTTGTTGGTGTGCATGCACTGTCGAAATGGGGGGGTGTAGAATGTACGTTTTGGGGGCGGGGGGTGGTGGTGTTGAGAGATAAAATATAAAAGTGTTTTCCATCGCTTTCTGCTACAGGCTTTGTTATGGCTCCAGATGCTTATGTAAGCATGCAGAAGCATATTCTCCAAAAAGACAGAAGTGGCCTGATTTAAATGTTAATTCTTTTACACATTCAGTCATGATAACCACTATCTATAAGAAAAGAGGTCAGCTTGAATGCTTCATAATAAAATGCCGTTACACCTATACATAAGTACAGGTAACGTTTTATCTGTATTAGTACATAATGAATTTAGACTAGAATCTGGGGAACATATGAGACAATAAATCTATCAAGTTGTTTCTAGAATGCCTTTTCTTTTGGGACAGTGCATATCCATTGTGGCTATATCACAGAAAACAGGATAGTGACAAACAGGACAAAAACATAACCATAATGAACATACTTGCGTGGTACTTCTGATCCTATCAAAGGCCGTAAGGGTCTGGAAATGCGTTTTGCCGCCTTATGTAATTTTATTCCCAACAGACCCACAGGCTGGAATGCTGCAGACTGAAACGCGGTCAATGTGAAATCGGCAGGGCTATGTGAGCGGAGAGTGACCAGTCTCGCAATGGAGGAACTTCTTTGGAGTCCCGGGGTAGGTGGCCAGGCCTGATGCCCACTATTACTGCTCATGCACTCCCAAGCTACAGACGCCAGAAACACCAATCCAGGAATATGCGAACAGACCTGGAGCACTTGGGCCATTTGGTTTCACCGTCCTAAACTACCCCATTGTAATAATGAATAATACAGAGACTTAAAAACACAATCTTTTTTTCTTTTTTTCTTCTAGCTACCTTAAGTGTTTGAGGTGCTTTTATGAACATGCAAATACTTATGTAATTTCTGAAGAAAAATACATACTTACCTATATTCAAGCACTACATTTTCAAGAGGCTTTTCTTTTTCTTCAGTGCTGGATCAGAAATAAAAAGATCGTGGTTATTACAAAAGAGTCAAGGAGAAAGAGGACAAGTGGGAGCATTAAAAGCAGGCAAGTGTTTTTATTTTCACTTTTGTTTTGTTACCCTTCAAACTAAGACATGACCTCACTACGTTCTTTCCTTTAAAAATGATGTTCCATTCATACCAACAGAATCCAGTGTTTCTATGAAACCCAAACAAAATACTAAAATAATTCTTTAAGCAATATATAAAAAAATGCATTGTCTTTTAAAGGCCAAGCAAGTCTGCGTGCCAGCAAAATAATGCACTGGCTCTCCCTGATGGACGTTATCATTGCTCACTAGCATGGGTTTTGCACAGATGGTATTTATTGCCTGAAAAATACAAGAAATGAATGGCTGGTGTCAAACTGGGCCACGAATTGGAAGCACTGCATGAGAGACAGAGAAGGTACAAAGTCAAAGGAACACATTATGGAAGTGCCCACTTGCCACAAGGCAGCCATTGACTATTGTATCGAATTCAGAGCCATACAGTAGCAATTGTTGTCAATTCATGTCACTTGACATAAGGAACAACAGTCATGACACCAGTGGAGTGTCTCCTTGTTTATTTTCAGCTGTTTGTAGCTCCTTTGTAAATGGTTCGTCAGTAGGAAAGATGACAGACTATTGAATAGAGATTTAGTACGTGTTCTTCGAATAGGATCTGTTTAGCCTGTAGAAGCAGAGGTTTTGTTCATTTCTTCCATAGCAAACTACAAAAAGGGTTTTCTTAAGAAAGACTGTGGATAACCCATAACAGACCAAAGAAAATTGAGGGGGGGGGGGGGGGCATTGTCCCTGACAGCTCAAAGAACGTTTATCCTCCGTTTATCCTCTATACCAACCAACAGAACAGAAGGAATTCTGCACAGAGGCTGCTAAATCTGCCAGGCAATCAAGACACCAAAAGAACCTTTCTGAATCCTTTTCTTTTCTTTTCTTTTTCCTTTTTTTTTTTTTTTTTTTTTTGGGGGGGGGGGTGGGGGTGGGGAGAGGGTGTGAGTGATCTCTGCACAGAGTGACTTTGAAATTGAGCTAGTGGCTATGCTTTTCTATTCCTTGTGTAGTCTTTAGTCATTGCAAGATTTTATGCAGAAGCCTGCAATAGTGAATATGAGCAAGAAATAGAGCCACAAAAATGTTCTGCTTGAAAGCAGCCAATTAAACATCTAACTCTTTTTAATGGGGAGAAGTGAGTAAACAAAATCCTAAGTGGAAATTCAACATCTTTTTCTATTATTTCATATAATGAGATATAACCTTCATAGTTCTCGAAGTGCATAGTTCTAGAACAGACCTTGTCCTAGAGAAACTGCTGAGCACAGCTTTTATATTGTTGTATTAATGCAATTTATTTACTGTGAAATGTTCGCATTATTGAATCCTATTTTTCTACCAGCTGGTCATACCACAAAAAGCAAACCATCCAGCTTAAATAAATAAAACAATACCATCGTGCTGGTAAGCCAGAAGGTAGGCTATTCTCTATAATGGAAATGCAAATATGAGTGCAAATGTTATTTCATGGATAAATGGAACTTACAGAATGGTGGTGCAATGTTTTTTCCTCTCTTTTGTTCATATAATCATTAGGTCGTGTACTAATCCATCCTTCGTTTGCCATACACCATACATTTTAGCGTACAGTTGTTATGGAAGAATGGTATTTCAAAAGGCCTTATGAACATTTCTTTTCTGATCTAGTAGCTTGGTGATCAAAGGTTGAGGTATGGAATTACCAAAGATCTCCAAAAGTTTTTTCATAGACACATCCTTTTTGCTGAAAATTACTTGAGATAATAAGCTGTTTTCCTGTGGGTCTCTTTTTCATGTTGCAAAGTATTCTCAAAGCAGCAGCATCCTTTTAGGCAGCTCTCAGCACTCCAAACAATGAGCTGCTGACCATGCTACTTACTCACTGTGTCCTCTGTCTATTTTTGTACTGAGTTCAGGAACTGTATTAATTAAGATTAAGAACAAATGTATAACCAGGAAAACTAAAGATGACTCTTAACTTTGCAATAAACATTTTTGTTGTCATAATATTTTTTAGTGTTCTAAAAGACTGGTAAATATTTTGTTAACATTGTTTTTTTCTTTCTCTTTTTTTCCTTCTTTTTCCTTTTTCTTTTTGGTTTTTTTTTTGGTTTTGTTTTGGTTTGGTTTTTTTTCTGTGCACACAATAAAGTTCAGAAGAGTCTGGGGGTGACTTCAGAACTGGAAGACTGCAAAGTCTAAGGTAGGTGAAGGGGGCACATAACTATTGAGGGGCAAGAGTTGAAGGTGCCGAACCAGGCAGACTTCTGGACCACAAAACAATGCAGAGCCCAAAAGTGAGGGTTTGATGGTTATCATATTAGTCCTACTTTAATACTTCTAAAATGTATGCCAGCCTTGAAGAAAGGGACTTGTGTGCAGAACATTCCCTCCCTGCCGTCCGTGACTTTGAAGCTCTCAGATGCATGATAGACCCACTTGAATAAGCAGCTACATTTCTTGGTGCTTATCCAAGGCAGCTGAAACTGTGAAACATTTGAGGATCACCTTTCACATTAAATCTGTTTTCTTCAGGAAATAAATTCTCACTTCAGCTTGGCCTGTGCTATATAAGTATACAAATCAAGACGTTTTTCTGATTGAAAGGGCACATGGAGATTGCTGCAGGCTACAATACCATGCTTGTGTGGAATAAAGAGAGATAACCAAAAGAGGGCTCAAAAGTGATAATACACAGACAAAGAGTGCTGTTTTTCCCAACACAACACACCGTCAGCACCACTTGCTTAGGGAAATAGTGCTTGCTTTATATTTCAGTGACACTAACAAGGATTCCTGTTAAAAGATGTATCATCAAGATTCAGTACCTGTATTAAGGCTACAGTATTTGAAAATTAGCTGATGAACTGCACTAATACTATCTCAAAGACCCGGATAAGAATATCAAAATGTTTTCATTTCAATATACAATTAATGCTGAAATGGAAGAGGAAATTCCAAACCATCTTCTAACCTAGGATTTTTATGCTCGTATCTGTAATAACTTTGAATCTGAATTTCATTTTGTCTTCCAGTTGAGTCTGATCCAGTTTCCTTGTAAAGGACAGAAGACTTTCTATTGGTTTCAATGGGAGCTAAGTGAGGTGTCATGGGCAAGGTCAAACAGGTGAGTGAGCATTTATATGATCAGGTATGAGCATTCACAATTCGCAAATGTATGATATGGTAATACATAGTGCCCTATGGGAATACTGAGCACCTGGAGAACGATGTTCATCAGGCCACACCCTACCCTAGCTGGGACCATCTCCTTTGAGGTCATTACAACATACTATATAATATACCCGCATCAGCCTTATACAGACTGCCCTGCATCGAGACAGTGCACTGTGCAGTGACACTGCATCAGCACAACACCCAAGAAGTGGGATAAATGAGTCTGTGCTGGGTTCTGTGTAAGTCTATGTGCCTGAATGGATCATTTGAGATGGTTACTTTATAATTCTATACCTTCTCTATATTCTGTAAAGGTATTTTTGTAATTCAGTATGGTAGAACCAACAGTGTTACACAAGGCACTTCTTCCTTCAGGCTTGTTAAATAAAACTTTCCCAAGCTGTAGGTAACAAGGTCCTTATCACCGGGAGGTAAGGGTAGGAGATAGTCCTGTCATATGGATCATTTTTGCTTGCCTGTCTGAATTTTTTTATCACAATGCCAGATCCTCCACAGAGCAAAGAAAATGACAGAGAAAGCCTTGACAACATTCTCTGTGCCTGTTGAGGTCCTTAGCCTTTAAAGATTTCAAGCAGCACCTCAGATTCAGAATGAAAATGGACAAAGGAAAATATGGACTGAGTTTTTTCGGGATGGGAGTTGCATGAAGAGTTAGAGAGAAGATTTATCAGGGTATGGAATAGGTTTCTAGTGGAAAGTTATGGCAAATTAGCCTGAATATAGTACTCAAATATATGGCAGGAAGCAATTCCAGAGAGTTATGGCAATAAGCAAAGTAGCCTACAGGTCTTTCTCATCTGGACAGTTTGGGAATGAGTCTGTGATTGGTTTCTCTCACAGCACAGTCTATAGCTGGTAAACAAGGAGGGGGAAAAAGTAAATTATTTTTTTTAAAAGTGTTTCCATTATTTTACACTATGGCCACTAGGTCATCCAGTTCTCCATGTACTCATTACTGTGTAAGTCATGTTGCCCACTTACCCTATAGCACTCTGGAAACAATTTTGATTACAGGAACAACCATCAGCACCTTGGAGGTGGTGACAGGAAAGCAGGGGGACAAGACCAGAAGCGTTCATCTCATAATTCCCCTAGCTGCCATAAGAGCATTCAGCTCAAAAGAACATTTTTTTCAGGCCGTGTTCAATCTGCTGCAGTTTTAAATGTCTCAAGTGACAGGGAATATTTTCTCACTACTTACTGGGAAGTTAGAGTGTGTCAGTTCAAACTAATATCTGGTTTGACGGTGACATTTACAAGTTGCCTGCTCCACTGAGCTCAGTGTGCAAGATAACAGCTCACATTCTAAAGTCAGTTCCTTAATTATCTTGTCTTCCCCCCAAAGATTTGTCAGGAGGCCTTCTGATGATATCCCAGATAGATGTGCTATACCAGTGAAGCATGGTTTTGACTTTTTCAGGCTTTCTGGGATCCCGGAGACACCTTGCATGGTAGGAGCAAGTGACTCAGCAGCCGTTCCAGTGTTTGTTCCTCCCACCCCCTTAAGATTTTCCTTAAAATGCATTTGCTTGAGGGTTATTCAACTTTTTCATCATACATTCAACGGAAAGAAAGAAGAAAAATCTTCCCTCAAACAATGTTCTGTATTATTGAAGACAGTTTGAAGGAAAGATCTCTTATCTAGGACAGTGTAGAATATAAATGAACATGGAAAGGGCAAAAGGAAGTTTAACACAGTGTATGGAATCCAGAATTTTCTATAATGAAATTCTTGCTTGTTAAATAGACCTGGGCTCTTTTCCCTTCTTCATAGATTTTCCACTGAAATTTTTTATTAGCAGCCACAAGAAGAGACCCAAAGTCTCAAATTGCTATGTGATTTTCTGTCCTTCATATAACATTACGGAGGACAAACAGATATAAATTTTAGGCTTTTGGAATGATACTTTCTGTATATGCAGATGTTTATTATAATTCCTTCCAAAGTAAATCCTTACGATCTCACCAAATTACTGCATTAAAAATAATGATAAAAATACCTTTTCTTGTAACAGTCTCAAATATAAAAAATATAAATCAATTTTCAGAAAACCAGGTTAAGTGAATGCAAAATACCTTTTCTGTGGGTGGTTATACAGACGCTTTGGAAATTCTTCTTGTTCATATCTACAATCACCTACAGTGGCACAATAAAATCCTCAAGTCCTCCATCTGACTTGCTGTAACCATGGCAGAGAAATTAGAGAGGAAACTTTGAAATAAAAATACATTGTGATTTTGTTAAAATGCTCTAACACCTGAAGAGGAAAACTAATAAAACACCACCAAAAAACCAAAACCCACAAATGCTTCAATATGTTCTTTGACAGAATAATTGCTTAGTGAATAAGAGATGCAGAAGGGGCATCTATATTTGCCCTGGTGAAGCTATATAGCAGCCATATAAGCAAGGTGAGGAAATATGTACTAGCATTAATCAACAGTACTTCCAAAGTTGCTGAAAATATATTTTCCTAGAAGATTTAGTACTTTGCTTTAAAGCTGGAAAGGTATTTCAGACAGAGGTCTGTCAGTGCTTTCATTTACTTAAATGATGGAAGACTGTGCTCATGTAAAATTTGCATCGTACATTAAACTATCAAGGGTAACAGCATTCTTGAAGCCAGAATTAAGATTCAAAATGATCCTGATAAATTGGAAAGATGGTCAAGATTCAATAAGATGACATTCAAAGTGGGCAAGTGGCAATGTACTATCTAGTGTCACAAGAGAAGACCTGAGCTACAGTGCCTGTCAGTGGTGTAGCACTGTGGCAGAAGTGAAAATCTCATCTAGTTATATGTTAACAGCAATGTCACATATGAAACATGGAAAATAAATTACTCTTTGGAACCTGGCACTGCTGAAGTCTGGTCCAGAGAACTTCATCCAGGGCTATTGTATTTTGACAACAACAACAACAAAAAAAATAGGTTACTTGGCAGGAGCTGAGAGGCATCAAGAACAACAGGAGTTTAAATAAACATGTCTGAGAAAAGATTGAACACATTGGAGCTTTTTAATTTAAAAAAAAAAAAAAAAAAAGAGAGAGAGAGAGGCAGAAACAAAGAAACAGAGAGGGAGAGAAGGAGACAGACAGAGGCAGGCAGGCAAGGGCTGGTGCTGGGGCAAGCATGAGCACTGCCTGCCGGTGTGTGGAAGGTGTTACAATCAGGCACTGTCTTCTGCGTTCCACCACCTGCAGGAGGAAAAAAAAAAGGCAATATTACTGTGGTTTTTGAAAAGTTTACGCTTAGAAATTAGCAAACATTTTCATGGTTATTGAGTCAATGGACAGACAAAATATGGAATGTGTATGATGGGTTAGAGGGCTCCTCTGTCCGGGAAAGGCATGTGGCAGTGATGGGGTGGCTCCCTGGTGTCCATGTCTAACCAGGAGGGAATAGCCAAGGGAAGTCTGATGCAAAAAGTTATTTTTAATCTTTTAATTTTTAAATACAATAATTTGATGAGGTTGTACAGATCTGTAAGTTCTGCATATACACAGAGAAGGACAAGTGGAGGCGAGGGAAGAGGCTTTGGCCCTTCCAGCTCCCACTTACCTTAACACTGGCACCTCCAGCACTTCCCAGGTGAGACAGTGCCGGGAAGATGGAAGATACTGGTACTGCCACAGCAGCAGATGAGAGTACCCAATGCAGGTACCGATGCCCTGAGATCCATCTCACTGCTCACCAAAAGATGACATGCTGGGCACACTTTCTTTAATTTGAGGTAAACGCAAGGTTAAACAAACATAACTTTAATCAAAGTATTCCAAATGCTTTCTCAATACAAGGTGATTTGATGAGCTTTGTTTTTGAGGTTTTTTCCAATTATTCAGTGATCACATACACAGATCAAAGCATACCTTGCAATCTATAACCTAAAGTGAAACCAGTGAATGTAATCGTCCTGAGGTAAATCCAACAGACATTTCTAAGGGACAAGGACACTTTGCAATATTGAGAGTATATAACCATATATGTTTGTAATCTATACTCCATGAAGTATCTAAAGATGCAACTGGGGACAAACCTACCCCAAAAGACTGAAGATAGCAACATGTTTATTTTGCTTAGAAAGTACTTATAACTGGTTTTAAAAATAAACAGCAACAAATGCAAGACAAAAACCATAATCCAGTCCTTGCTCAAGACGTAGTTCTGTACCATTTTCTACTTCTGAAAAATGCCATGGCACTTGTACAGAGCAACAAGGAAGCTAAACAGTGGAACTGACATTAATCATATATTATTCTCCACTTCAAATGTCAAAAAAATTATCTACATTATTCACCAGGTTTGACACTTGCCATAATATTCAAGCAAAGCCTATTCTTCTTTCTTTTTCACGACTCAGCCTACAAAACCTCTCTCATTACTGCTAAGGACAAGGCACAAGAATTATGATTGCATCCACCCTCCTACAACGATAAGCTCCACACAATTCTCTCCAGCCATTCTTTCCCACACTTCTGACACACAATATAGGCTAAGAGATTTAGATGCTGAATCCCATGTAATGCTGTTAACCGCAATAACAAAGTAACTCTGTTGACATATTTTAAGGCATTTGCAGTCACAGTTAATAAAGCCGAGCAGTCAGCACTAGATCTGAAAAAATGCCTGTGCTAACGTTACAGGGTGGTTTGGGTTTTTTTTCTTTTTTTCAAAAATGTGTGATTTTTATATTTAATACTGGCATTGACTAAAGATTGGAAAGCCTGTACCCTCAGGGGTGGAAATGAAGATGGTATCCATCTTTAGATCTAAGCAAATTTAAGAACATCATTCCTACGGGCTCTCATAATTGGACTTAAATCAGATTTAGGAGCAAAACATTAAGCATAGATCTTTTTTAGCAGTTGTCATAGCTGACGAGTGCTAAGGCAGAAGGCATTCAAAGGATACAAATAGCATTTAGGTATTCTGATCTTAAAAAACTATGGGGTTAACAACCTCTCTGCCATTTGTTTGGAAATATCTCTAGCTTTTTGTAGAATTGTTGAAAAACTTCTCCTGGGTGTCTCAATGGTTTATACAGTGGCTGCTTGGGCTAAGCAGCTTTGTGGTCCTTCCTAATTCATCTTTTCAAAAAGCTAAATGTGAAATGAGTATTCTTTGCAACCTTGGTTTTGCCCAACTTCAAGCGAGTGGCATGCTGTTGGTTATAAAACAGAAAGTAAGATTGGGAAGCACTTGCCCAGAAAAAGGAAAATTCTGAAGAGAAAAGAGAATGTCAGGGAGCAACTCTGGCTAGGATCACAGATTGTTGCCTAGGGAAATAAAATAATAAGATGTTACAGGGAAAGGTCGAAGAATGAATGACTCCATGGTAAGAGAGAATAGAAGCATAGGATACATTCACAGCTATCATGTGAAATACACTTGCTTGCTTTTTCTGCCCATGAAAAAGCTATAGTTTAACCAGAAATTAAACTGCTATCATTTATGTGCTTCTTCCATCAAGAGAAAGGTTCAAGCAACATTTGTGCTGGGCATGGTGATATTTTATGCTATGTGTGCTATGCACACTTCATTACCAGGGCACTGCCAGGTGCACTAAAACATAAGGTATTCAGACCTGGGAGTCTTCTGTGGGTCCTTCCTCAAATTAAGGGTTTCTGTGTTATTTAAGTCTGACCCCAGCCTCTGGTGCAGCCTGGAGAATGCTGCTGATGCCAGCTGCTTACAGGTTAGTGATGACAGTTCCTGAAAGGTGTTTCTGCCCAGTTTGGATGTGGATGAAAATTTTCTACACAATGTATGCTGGAAATGCCTTAAACGACTAGAAATCCCTTAAAGAACTGAAAATGCCTCTCCAGAGCATTTCTTGCCTACATTTATCCTCTTTCCTCCTCTTATTTCTGTTCCTTTTGCTTTTCTGTTGTCTCTCCACAGTCACAGAGCTGGGTGATCTCCCATGGCAGGCACAGGCTCTAAGCAAAGCATGCTGCATATTGCACTATCTCTATTTATATGGCTCCCCAGTAACTAAAAAATACGTCTAAAGAATGCCATTGAAGCATCTGTCTTTCTTATCTGGACCACTATAGAGTAGACCTGACCATAATACAGGGGTTTCTTCACAGCAATATTTGTGGGCAAAGTACACTGCAAAAAGCAAAGCAGATATTTTTTAACAAAACCACAGTAATATTTTTTGCCAACCCCCGCCCCCACCCTTCTCTACAAAAACAGGTACCCTTTCTCTACTTCTTCAAAGCCTCCATGTGTTGGTCAAATTTCTCCTGGCAGAAGGTTTTGAACAGGATATAACAATCTTGTCTCACCTCAAAGCTTTTCCTATAGAAAACGTGCCACTTGGTCTTGTTAATTAGTCTAATTAAGTCATAATCTGCAGAAAGAAAGGGAGGCCAAGAAGAATTGTAAACAATTCTTTTCACACCATCTACTGAAAAAAGACCTGCTGTTGAACCAGAGAAAGAACCAGTGCAACTGGGCTGTCAGAGATGCTTACAGTTAGGAAACCCCCACAGCCATAAACTTCACAGCACACATACAGTGACAGCCCCTGCACGGGGCAAAGAAAATGAGGATGTTTTCTGAATACAAATCACCATCAGCACTAGCAACGAGACTGCCCATGCCTTACCTGAAGCAATCAGAATTGTTTTTGTTTTAATGCATGTTCACTCACCATGAATTTTTTTCAAACTCATCTTTTTGAGTCTAGCAAGTTCTGCTGGCCATTTCCACTTCTATCCTGTGAAAGGATGGTGGGGGGAAGTCGTAGTGGCTGAAACTAATTCTGTTCTCAGCTCTGGCCAATGGCACATGCAAACTTGACTTAACCTATGATATGGCAGTATTTGGCCCAGTGTTTGCATGGTGTTTATTTTCTTCCCCTTGGTCAACTGAAGCTTCAGTGCCATATGTCCAGGATTCTCCTTGTATGTTCACCTGCTTCTGCTCTAACCAGTTTGGACATCAGCTTTTCAGAGTGCTGTCCTGTCTTAGGTACCAGCTTTGCTATAGCACCATTCAAATAATGTGAAATGAGATACTAGCTGATAAATTAGGAGTTAATTGACTGCTTCTTTTGCCTTTATTTTGTATCTTCTCCATTTCTGTGGTTTAAAAAATATATTAACACCACCAAGAGCTTAAATGCCACCCCACTGAGAAGGGAATGCTAGTGAATAATGTGAATTTTAAGTATTTAAGCAGAACATCCAAAGTAACATTGTAATACCTGAAGAAATAGTCTTCAATCCTTAGAATTACTACAAAAAAATTAAAGTGTTATTTTAAAGAGATTGAAATACTAATTATTGCTTTAACTGAGATCCCATTTATAGCAAACTACATTTAAAATTTTGTCAAGGAAACATTTGCAAGAGGGACCATTCATATCTACCTTGTTTGTGGGGCACCAGCAGTAAATTCAGTTTATAGGTAAGGTATTCAAATTAATACAAAATGAACCAGCACACTTACCGGGAGAAAATTTGTTGTCCTCTCTGAAGCTCAAAGAAATAAGAAAGCAAAGCTGGGGGGAGGGGTCGAAGAAAGAAAGAAAAAAAGTCTATTACAGCTCAAATTTGAGGCAGTAAATCGTAAGATTTTTTTTCGCTCTACCTAAGGTAGAAACTCAGCACAAAAAAATAAATAAATATAAACAAGAAAATTCTGACACAGGCTGCCACTTCTTTCTACATTCACTCAACTAAATAATCCCTTGTGTTTTTATCAGTTTAGGGAGCAAAGTAGTATTCTTTCTAATCTAACGATCTAAAGAAGACCACCTGTAGAGTAGGTGGTACCGCACAAACTGTTGGCCTTTCTCTGTATGATGCCTGCAGAGTGCATGTCACTGATCAAGACACTTTCTGTGCAGCTGCTTATGCTAAATTCCTCTCAAAACTATTGTTTTCTTGCTCCTATTCCTTCACTGTTTCTTGTCTGCCTTGCTTCTGGCTTTGTGGGAAACATGCACCAGTCGCCTCTTGGTGGCTTCCTGGGGATGTATCTCACTGGCTTTTAATTTTGTCTTTGGAAGTACATACCATCATTTTCATAAAAATTCAGAGCAGCCCGTGCTTTGGGAGCTATTTCAACTCAGGTAACCAAGAAGCAGCAGAACTCACCAGATAGGACACCAGCATGGGTCTCTGAAGGAGCTGGGTTCTGCTTCTCCCTCCAGCCCAGGCACGTTCAGCAGGTGTCACCTCTCTGTTTATGGACTCTTTGCAGATTTGGCATTTATTGTCAAAGATCTTTTAGATTAAGAGCATTCATTCCTATGTGCTTGTACAGAATCTGATAGGACATGGTCCTGATTTCACTTGAGTTTACTGAAGTATGAAGAAACAACTAGAGAGGTCCTATATTTCAGAAAGGCAGATAAAAGCTGAAATCAGTAGTACCACTGCCAATTCTTATTACTGCCAATACACTTATTTCTTAGCTAGTTCTTTCTTTAAGACATAGTCAAAATTATCTCCTATTGCAGCGTATAGAAGAAACCTAGCAAATAATCTCAGCATTTGGAAACCAGAGAAAGTGTGCAGTATAAAAGAAAGAAGCGATGTACGTTGAGACAAGGAACCAAATGTGTTTGCTTATTCTTGTAAGGGCACAATGACATGCTTCCAGGTTTAGATGTTATTTACTTTCTGAAATATTTTTTAGAGACTGTAGTATGGTCATATTCACAATTGGCCTCAGAGAAGGACATGGACTTGGAGCTTGTTCAGAGTAATTTAATCAATCTTATACAAAAAAGCAACAGCCAACCATTACAGCCCAAGTCAATACTAAAATGATTTCCCAAAACTCATTTCAAAGTCACTTCCAGGAAACAACTGGTAGCTTCAAAACTCTGAGGCTCAACTATAAATTTAATTTTCTTTAAGGTCTGTAATTGAACTTTTTTAATAAAAAATATGGTGTACTGCCACTTCCTTTAAACAAAATATTATACATTGGGTGGCATGTACTTGAGTTCCTGCTAACTCCTCATTTTAACTTTAATCAGTATATTTTGTAAGGTTGTTACCACCTCATAGTGACTAGAAATATAAACGCAACTCATTTTTTTTACAGGAAAAATAAACACATGGCATAAATCTAATTTGCCTGCCTACCTACCAGATGGAGAAAAGAACAGGGCCAAGTCACTGATGGAGTAACTGTTTAATCACATCAGCTTGTTGACTTACTTATAAATACAAACAAGTCCACTTGCACCTTTGGGAACTCACCATGTTTTCTCCCAGTTTCTGAAAGTGCATAGCAGTTAATTCTTTATTCATAGATTAGACAGATACATGATATGATTATAAGATAATGAGGAAATAACATCTTTACTACTGGCTCATCTGGATACCTGTATTATAATTATACTTGAGAGCTAAACTGTTCTATTTTGTACACTGAGTCTATTTCCGATTAATTTGAAAAGTCTCATGTTTTGATGAACTTTTGTTAAAGTACTATAAATATATCATAAGTAATTCATAGCAATGTACAGACAACATCACTTCAGCAAAATGTGCATTTGGGAACAACCCATGGATGTTTTGACACTGTCTTCACAGGATAGGGATTTGGTTAGTGGCAAAAGGTGTGTCAGATTTTGGCTGATTTTTTGATAGTTTAGTTCCTGTTTAAATCAATGAAATTATTCTGTGGGGTAAAAGGATACTCAGACCAGCAAAGAATGGTAAGTGTTTGTCTTAGAGCATTCGATGATGGTTATGGAGTGGGGAGGGGGTACAGCTCCTGTAGCACTTCTGACTTGTTGAAATATTGCCTGTAAAAAAGGCAAATTCTACCCTGCCAAAAAAGCAGTGTGAGGCCCTGTCTAGTTTGTGTCACTTTGTCGTCATTGATATGATCTACCCAAGCAATCCTCACACGTTCTATAAATCAGATAAATTGGACTCAGGGGGAATATTAAGGAACAAGAGGAGGAGGAAGACGTGTTAGAGGGAACAGGTGGGACCATAAACCAAAAAAACCCCACACATTTTGTACAGGACTGCAGGAATGTCAGTAGCTGCCCACCATTAGATGTGTCCAGGAACATACTGCATATTTTAAAATTCCTCAGTTGAATTGTGAATTTTGTCTGCCATCTCCTCCCTTTTTTATCCCACTCCCCCCCACCCCTTGTTGGTTTCTTTTGGGTGGGTTTTTGGTTGGGTTTTTTGGGGAGATGGGGGTGGAAGGAGAGAAAAATGAGGATAGAATGAAGGAAAAAAAGAAGATAAAGCTTCAGAAATTCACTAGATATTAGTAATGCAGTAGAAAGATTACCATAAACTCTACACATACTTTTAACTCCAGAAAAAAAAGAGGAAAGAAAAAAGAACAGTCTGGCTGATAGTTTTCTTAATGTTTCTGGGGTACATTTAGACAAAAAAAAAATAATCCTATGGCAATATCAGTGTATATAGGATACCAAAAATAATCTGCAAATTTCAAAGAAAAGATTACCTTTAGAGCTACTTACTCAAGTACCTGCTAGGTTTTCTATCACACAGTCTTTTAATAAGCATTGGATGGCTTTCTGAAAAAACATGGTAATTCAAGCAGAAATTAGAGGGCTGCTGCAGCAACCACTGGGTGAGGTTCTCTGGTCTTTGCTATGCAGATAGTAGGACTAGATTATCATAATGGTTGCTTCTGGCCTAAAATCTATGAGCCTATGAATCATGATAATGATACTGCCGCCAAGTCAATTAGCAGCGTATATTCCAGGAGAAAGAATTAATTATCATACATTCACCTTCTGCCTTGACATCTGTGGAACTTTCTGTTGGGTCATTTACCTGTGCTGCATTCTTTGAGTATTTCTCCCAAATTGCTTCAGCTCTGGCCTCTGGATTCAGAAACCTATAGTAAAAAAGCCTTTGGTGCTCTTAAATTTCTCAGTTTCTTTAATTTTGCTGACAACAGATGTAGGGTATCTAAGGATGTAAGATGGACTTTTCCCTCCCATAGCTACGGATACGTGGGACAGGAGGTTACTAGGATCTATACAGATCATAACAATTTTTCATGAAATCACAGAGAAGACTGAAAATCTAATATGATAAAATACATACGTGTATGTTTGTGTGTGTGTTTATCAATATCTGTAGTATGTGTGAATCTGAAAGAACAAATTACACACAGTTGAAAATGTTTGTGTTTGCCTACAAGCAGGATTACTGCAGGCTGCTATTCTAAACATTTAGGGATCTAGCACAATTTAAACACTTGCCTACTTCTTTCAGTAGTTCCTGACACGCATTCAAATAACTATGGGGTAGAAAGTAATGATAGTTTAACTTCCATTTCATGTGCTCTCTACCTCTGGCTGATCTGAAAAGTCTCAGGTACCAGCTTTGATTATATGAGACAATATTGGAACATCAAGTGTAGTGGGTCTATGAGTGAGTACTGCCAATTCTGTTTCAAGTGAGCAGCTCCATGAAGTCTTGGCTGGACCTCTGAGAGACCTCTTAGTTTCCTACTCCAACCTCCAAAAAGATTCTTGAGTGCTACAAAGCCTGTGCTGTTGATGAAGATAAATTATTATGACTTTTACCATCTATGGGGCAACCACATCTTTTTTTTAATGAACTGCTCTTTCAAAGAAGCATTTTTTAGTTCTTTATGGATTTCGCACAAAGCTCCCTGTGATGAACTCAAGCAAAGTTAGAAGCAAGGAGAACATGCAAGGGTTCTGGCCCCTCTCAAATTCAATAAATGGATCTATAACAGATGGCCAATTACAAAGATAACTATTAACCAATCTTAGTAACACTTTGCTCTTTCAGAAATGTCATGAAGAGGTATTCTGGCACACTGCGTTCCAGCACTGCAAATGAAATGAGCCAAACATACTCTGCCCTAGGCTGGTGCAGAGATTGAAAAACCAGAATATCTGTTTTCCTGATGGTTTATTTTAATTCTCTCTAACTGCAACCCCTTATCAACCATGGAGCTTTATTCAAAAACAGCAACGGCTGAATAATTGGATTTTCTTGGCAGATAACCTTTCTCACTCTGCCAATTAATCCAGCAGGGAAAAAAAAAAAAAAAAAAGAAGCCACTGATCTCCTGTGAGAAGAAACACCTAAGAGGTCAAAGACTGAATTCACTCTCCCAGCATCCCTGCCACTGACTACATGTGATGTATACTTGGGCATAATGCTCATGCACCGTACCATTGAAGTGGGCACATCACTGGGATTTCGATTGATCTGGAAGCTCAGCATGAGCTACTGAGATGCTGGACATTCATACGTATGGAACAGATGCCCAGCATCACTAAACTCGGCCTGACAGAACTTCTGGCTGAAGGAAGGGAATTTGTGCGGTAAGAGCATATGATAACCTTGAAAGTGGGTGTTCTGATGGGCAGGACAGTGCAATACTTTTCTCCTGTGCTCTCCGGCCAATTAGTCCTAAACTCTTTTCTGCCATGCCCTGTTTTCCGTAAGATTGTCTCCCCTCTTCTCCGCCTTCTCCTGGTCCTGCAACTTCTAGGATGTAGGTACTATTTACAGAGTGAAACGTGGAGTAGCACCCTCTTAGGCAGATAATAACAGACTGCGGACTGCAAACTTCCCAGAGGAGCAGATCAGCCTTTAGAAGACTGCAGAGAAGGTGCAAAGCCACGTGCCGCAGTGGTGTGAGTAGAGGGCTGGCTGGGGCTGTGTTGCATTGCCAGGATCATTCATGTCTCTCCAGATAGTTCTGCTGTGGGTGGCTCATACCTCTTTTAGCCTCCCAAGTAAATCCACACTTCAGCTAGTGACCCCCACATCATGATGACTTAGTGCTTTTTTTTTTTGAGGGACCCAAAGCTCTTTGAAAGTAAAGGCACAGATGCTTATTCTCCATGTTCCTGAACCCTTCAGCCGGGGTCAGCCATAGATGTCACCTTATGGCCCCACGTCGCACACCTGATAAATAGGATTCCTGCTCTCCTGCGCCAGCGGGCTGTTCATTTAGCATGCGGGCTGCCCCAGGTAGCAAATCTGAGCCATCCAATTTGTCCACCTCACTGCGCAGGGAGGCCTGGGCCCTAATATAGTTTTTGTGTTCATTCCTGGCAGCCGGGCTCACAAACAGTGGGAGCTGCAGCGAATAAACCAGTCGCTGGCTCTGACTGAGCCTGACAGGCAAGAAGAGGAGCTGTGCTCTGGGTTCTCCGTTGTTGATCTTCAGCTAATGTAAATCAACTTGATTCTGCTGGCATCGGTGGAAATGAGCTCATTCATGCCATTTATAGTTTCTTCTTGTTTACTTACTGCATCTTAATGACTGCCAGGCACAAAAACACCTGATTGAGGACATTAGATACAAAGGCTTTATACCCTTAATGTTTTGTTCAGTTAAAGGCTAACAAAGACGACGACTTTAACTTCTGATGAGAAAGCTAGGTCCCTGAACACTTAGCACTAATAAGGTGCTTTTCAGTTTCTAAGTGCTTTACAAACATTAATTAATTATTCCTTTCAACAACACTTGGTTATTTTCTGTTACTAGAGTGCATGTTTACCAAGTTAGCTCTATTCGTGCACAGCACGTTGTTGGCAGCAGGCAGAAGCATAAATTGATCTATAACCACATGCTGTAATTTGCAGCAGATTTGCTTCACCAAACACCATCAGCACAGCTACAGAGGCAGCTTGGAGGGGTGACCACTCCTCCCCGCGTCCTGTGGAGGTGACAACCTTTACCTTCCCCGCTACACTAAGCAGAAACATAAAACCTGTTTGCTGCACAATTCAGCTAATTCCACAGAAACATGTCAAACAGGAGCTTCCAGCCCGACACAGCTGCAAAAAGCGGTAACAAATTTTGTTATATGTCACACCAAAATACTCATTACAGTACAGAAGTGACACAGAGAATAGGCAGATTTCTAATAAAACAGGAGTGAGGTTGCCACTGTGAGACAGCACAAGTTCCTGCATGCAACAGTTCTTAAAGACACAAAATACTCCTGGCCTGTATCAGGAGGTTGCCAACAACTCAAGGGAAAAAAAAAAAACCAAAAAACAAACCAAACCAAAACACAAAATCCAACTAACCAAGCAAACAAAAAAGAGGAGAACGAGGTATTACCCATCCTGAAATAGCCATAGATATCACCCAAGATGTCGGGCCAAGAGCCCGGTGGGGAGGGAGATGACCAGAACGCAGGCGCTGGAGTCTCAAATCCCTGCTCTGTTCAAGTCACACCAAAGACCTGAACCAGTGCTTGGCTTTCTAGAAGAGTAGCCTGTGCCACCGAGTTCTTGTTTGTTTTCACATCCCTGTCTCTCTTTCTCTCTCCTCCCTTACATCTCATGCTAAAGGAGAGGAGTGCTTTCTGGCAAAAGTTCTGTCTGGAGCAATGTGTTTCTGCTGGAAATGAGTGTTTCAGTGACCTGTAGCGGACAGCAGTGACTATAGCCACAGGCAAGATAATACCTCTGCAATTGAAAACAGGGTCTTGGGAGGTGCTAAGCTATCACTTTTTAATTAGAGCTGCCCGAAATTTTTCCAGGGGACAGATTTCTGGCATAAAATGCCGGAAAGTGTCAAGCCGACCATAACCATCAGCAGAAACCAAGAATGACTGTCTGCTGCACCTCCCGCCCGCCTCCCGTGCAGGCAATGCAGCGTGGGGGCCCAGGCATAGCAAGGGGCTGGTGCACAGCAAGCGTGAAGCCAGATAGTGCATCTACCTAAATCTAGTTTCACTGAGTGTTCGGAGCAGCTTGCTCTACACTGCCTGCTGCCAGCACTAACTCTGTCTGTTTCTTTTCACTTTCTTCAAGCTCTCTTTGCTCTGAGGGTCAGCTTTAGGCGGTGCAATTTAACTGGCATCAGCAACATGGCTTAGTGACATGTACACAACATGAATTAAAATTGCAGAATCAGAACTGAATCTTTCAGTATCAGTAACATCCATCCCAGGAGCGATAAGGAACACCGAACTTTAATGCTCCAAGACATGCAGTCTAATTAATTAGCCATCATTCGCTTTATTCATATTTAAAATGTTATGTCTGCAGGTAGAGCTGCACTGGCACAGACTGGAAATGCGGCAGGCAAAGGAGCTATATTGGAAAATACCTCTTATTATAAATCTCTAAACAGAAAGAAAATGTATTGGCACTACATTCTTTCGCCTGTATAACTGTATCTATACCTGGCTTTTGTCATCATAGCAGTTTTCTTACAGTCCTACTCAGGAAAGCTTTCTGCTGTATGAAAGGCCTGAGACTGGTTACTGAGCATTATTTTCTGCATGGGTGGTTACAGTTTCCAGCATCTCTCCTGAAAGAATCTCACTAAAGGTAATACACAAGTATTTACTGGAATCAGACAGACAAAAATCAGTCTATTTTCAGTCTGAATAGTTTAAACCGTGCTCTGGGATTCTTTGATGATTTGTTTGGGAAGAAAACAAAAACCTCTCCTGCTGATGAGTTCTAATTTGCCTCCATCTATGCTCGCCACAAAGAAACAGTGAGGTAATCATACATATTTCTGCTGTCTGCTCTGCAAATACACCGAGCTTTCATTTGAGAAAATGGCACATTGCACAGTGATGCAAACAAAAGATTTGAGATTATATTCATTCATCCCCAACCAAACACAGTAGTCATTTCTTTTCTGAAGTGTTGAGAAACAAGAAAGCCTTTTTATTTAATGAAATACGAATGTCTCTAGCTATAGAAATAAAGTGCAATTTTAATCTTAGAGGAGAATTTTCAGCTTCTGATATATAGTTATATTCCTACTTCAGAATTTGGGAGGTTGCATGCAACTACCATTTTTCTGCACATTAACATTTAGTGCAGAAAACCATTAATTAAACCATGTGTCGTATTCTAAAGGATACCTTTTAATTGCTTGTACGCATATATAAAAATATATTTTCACATTGATACACTGTAAAATATTTAAATGCTAAAAGCACAATAATTACTGTCATACTACATGTGACTTCAGGATAAATGTAACAGTATCCCAGACATACGTTAAGGAGTTGTTTGCAGCAAACACATTGAGTGTTACACAAAGGATACCAACCAGTAATGTGCAGAAGCCATCATAACATCCTTCCTACAAAGGAAAGGACATACCAGGGTAGTGGTTCATCTCTTCCAATAATCAATCTCCACTGCTAGCCAGAACCAGATCTTCTAGACAAAGATGCAAAATCTTCATGAAAAAAAGTGTAGTTAAATGGCCACAGTTTAAAGTGCCTTTCCAATATTTCTCAGGAAAATATTTGGCTTGTGCTGTGAAACATGAGGGAGTTATATTCCTTTCCAAAATTGGAATTAACAGCCCCTGGTCCCCAAACTAATTCTAAATAATTCACCTGTGGATGTTCTCTTTATTCAAAATATCCCCAAGTTTTAGACTTTTGCTATGCTTTTGGTCCCTGTTATATTTCTGGCAATAAAAAATACAAACTAATTTAACTTACATGAAAATTACTTTTTTCCACCTTTTGAATTCACTGAATATTACCTACTACCACTTGAGAATGCAACCAATTAATACAGTCTTCATAGTAATAACCTGTACAAAAGCATCGAAACCCAACAGTAATTTTCAACAATGTAAATCTGTGATTTACTCGTGCCATGGAAAAGTTTGTTTGATATTTTTGTTTGTTTTTGTCTTTGTTTTGTTTTGTTTTTTCTGTGGGAACCTAAAGAGAACTAGCACTTCACTCTTATGAATTTGTAGGAGAACAAAGCAGGAAAGAGGAAAATATGAAACATGTTCCCTCTTGCACTTCTCCGAATGAGGGTGTTGGATGTGTTTGCAACATAACCAGTTGCAGCCGACTGGCACCAAGCCCTGACAAGCTCCCTCTCTAATAAAGTGTGTTTCTCTCAATACTGAAATCTAATCAGCAGAACTTGCTTGGTTCTTTCTAAATGTAAGACATGTTAAACATTCTAGACGCTGAATATGTGAAAAGGATCATCATTCACAGACTCCTAATCAAAGGGTTTATTCCGTGTCATTATTTGTTTGGTATTACATGTTTCCTGCTTGCTTGAATGAAAAGGTCTGGTGCTGGAAATTGTCACATCTAGCTCAGAGAAGCTAGGCAAGGAGTTGTGCTGCATTCAGAAATGCCCAGGAATAATGGGTTGTTTGTTTTTTTCATTTGGAAAAAGTCTGCACTGTTTGCTAGGTTGTAAATTATTGATTTATTTGGTGATTTACTTTACAGCAAATTGAAACTATATGTAAGCTAAATGCAGCTTCACTTAAGCTAATTGTGATGATGGGAGCTATAAAGATTCAGAAATAGATAATTGTATTTGTTTGACACGTACGCTATAAGCCAAAAATATACCCCTCTTCCACAACACATACTCCCTCTATAGAGTAAATGTCACTTAAACCACATTTATTTAATTAACAGTTGCAACTTCTCTGCCTGTGAAAGCTTTAAGATGCTATGAAGCAATGACAAGGAAATATTACAGGTGTCCTGGCTTACCTGCAAGGAGAGATCACTTCCATGTTGAAGCTGGGGCCACGGAGGGTCTAAGCCAGGCAGTGGGATGAGGGATACCATGACCTCCCCATGTTCTTTTCACTGAAAGTCAAAATACAATTAGTAACGTTTGGCATGTGAAACCTTGACTGACTGATCTTTCTTTTTCCATACGTGTTGGGGCCACTAATGTTCCTCACTAAAAACAGTTTTGACGGTACAAGCATCTGGGTGGAATAACTGGAAGCCCAGCACCGAGCTGGTAATGGCACTGAGCATGGACTGCAGCACCCATGGCGTTCCCAGGGAGAAAGGAGTTTGACTTAAGGTATAGATTTACTAGAAATGAAAATACACCACTGCAGGTTTGTCTCTCAGGGTCAAACCTCAAATGATTGCATTTAGAGCCGCATGCAGATGATCTGAACCAAAGTCTAAGTTCTGTCACAGATGCACAACAGATTTTGTCATGTTGGCTACTGATGTAGATATATTCTGGATAACTTTTAACCATATGGGATAGCTACAGCAGCACAAATCTGAGAGTACCTTGGTGGGATTTGCAATCCACAGCTTTCTGTATTTGGTCTGTACTTTTAGATCTGTAGGTATCCTGCCTGGTTAGCTTTAAAGTTAGCATCAGTAGCCTACATACCAATGCCTGTGCTGCAGAGCAGAAGATCCTCTGAGGCACACCTCTACATCAGGGCATGGGGAAGGACTGGGATTCCTGTTAGCAAAAGCCAGAGCCACAGGATACACAATGTTACGTTCCCACACTCCAGACCAGTCTGACGGGTGAGCCAGAGACCCCAAGATCCCAGAGCTTGCAATCATAAGCAACCATCGCTTTCAAGGCTCACAGGAGAGAGTCCGAAAAACTGGGTGCCTGAAAGCCCTGACTGTAATCTGAAAAGAGATCCTTTCCATCCCGAGCCCTTGCTTAATGAAATCAGTATTCTGGTCAGCTCCGCCACTAGAAAAAGCAGCCGCAGTATGCAGGGGAACATATTTCGTTTTCCCAGCTCCATGTGCTAGTGTTTCGCAAATGAAATTTTCTCTGACTTTTGGGCTATATGAAATCTTAAAATTAAAAGGAAATGTAATTGTCAATGAATGGAAAGCACTATTTTTTGGCCAGCTCTATTTGTACATATAAAATATCCAAGACTTCTCAAAGTGCCTTTCATTCCATCTCAATTTTTTTTTTTTTTTTTTTTTTTTTTTTTATTGAGCTCTCCAAAGCTAGCTGCTTAGGGGTTTTCAGTGCCCAATTTCCCACTCGTTATTTCATTTGACACCGAGATCCCTTGAGCAGCACTGAAAAAATTACTAAGCCTTAATATCTGTGCAAGACTTCCAAACAATAGCTACAACGAAGAAACTGGTCCTGGCACTAAAACCCAATGAATATGTAAGACAAATTGTATCTGGAGAGAGTAAACATATTAAAACAGGCTACCAGTAGCATCTTTCAAAAGATATACAATGTAAGCCGCATACTCTTCAATAGCTCAAGGGGCTTATAGTCAATAAATTTAACAGGCTGCAACCAAAAAAGTCAAAGCTAAAGTACAGTATGTAAATGGAAGCTAGAGTGCACTCTTCTTTTCAACCTTAGGACAGAGTTAATAGAGGGGAAATGACAAAATACATAAAAAGGAATACATAGGATTTGACAGAGTATGTTTTTTCTTTTAACTTCAAGGCAAACTACCAGACTATTTTGGTTTACAGATAAATCAAACAAAGAATTTTTATCAGTTTGCATAAAAGTCTAATTTTCAGCATCGGCAAGATTAAGCTTCAGAGACTTACTCTGCATGTGCGCGTGGGGGGTTACAAGGGAAGGAGTGTAAACGATGACCTTGTCAAAGCCAGATCAGCTTCAACGATTATATGGTAAAATAGTTGTGTTTTCTGCACTTATGGATTAAAATATCCATTGACAGTTTCTGTAAACTGGTAAAATTCATGGATATTTGCAGCGTTAGGTCAATGACAGCAGCAGTACCTGACAGCCCCGCTGCTGCCTCTTGATATTATTCATGGTATTCCAATGCTCAGCCCGGGGAGCCAGATCCTCAGCATTGCCAGATTTGTTCACAGTGGCTCTATGTTTATGTGACAAAAGATGTTTCCTTTAGGAATTCCCGTTATTTTACAGTTATACAGTCACACTAAATGCAAACGTATTGGACCCATCTTGCCCTTTTGATTTTTCAGGACCTACCCCTGACTTCTTCCAGTTGACAAAGATCATAATCACGTTGATTTTTCACTAACTTACCCCTCATATTGACACCCGCATTTCTTTAAGCTGTCAGTAAAATTGAAGTAGCTGAACTGTTCCCACTGAGATTCTCTTTCCTCAATTTTTTCTCTTATTTAGCTCTTTCTAATAACTCATGAGAAAGGCAGGAACGATACATATGAGGCAAGCAAGACCCTGGTGTTGGATATGACAGGCATAGTGTCTGCTCTGACTAAATGGTGAATCCTTGGGTTGAAAAACCCTGCTCTTGAGAAATGCAAAGCAGAAAGTTGTACAAAGGCTCTTGCTGCCCTAGTCAGTATCTTAATATAGAATGTAACAGGCAGAAACCTCCCCCCTGAGCCAGTGTCTCAGTGTTTCTGAACACACTCTAGCTAGCTTACTTCTCCCGAGGAAGAAAATAAATTCACCAGGAATTGTCAGCTACTTGTGTCTGCGCCTATAAAATGGTACAATAACAAAAATGTCTGTTTACCCTGGTGATATCATTTTAAAGTTTGCAGATACATTGGTAGCTGTATATTGCGCGAGACAGTGAAGGAAGAGGCTCGCTTCGTTTACTTGCTACTTACACAGAATAATCGCTATTGTAAAGCAAATGGATGAAACATTAAAGATTATTTGGTTCATGAGAGAAATAGTCCCATATGAGGGACAGCACAGCACAAACTCAGGTGGTTTGTCTGGGGCAGTCCTGGCTTATACTGGCTGGGTAAGATTTCAAAGTCTCAGGTTCTGACTTCCTAAATAGTTTCTACTACATATGCAATATGTTATGATTTTTCTTGAACAATATTAAGCTGGGGAGGGGGGGGGGTGGGGGTTGCAAGTATAGTGCTATAGCACTGGGTCCATGAAAGGTAATCACCACAATTGATCATTAAGTCTCCAAAGAGGCTGTTAATCATAATTATGGGTATTTGTACTCTCAGTATGCCTTTTCTTACACTGTGTCTGTACAGCAGTGTGTGTCTGCAGCACAACAGGGATGTAGCCAAACCATGTGTAAACCAGCCACGTTGGGCAATGGCAGCAGTCTGTCTTCAGAAGCACAGAGCACACAGATCAAGCTGCAAAATTCTTTCAGAAAGCTAAAAAAACAAGGGGGTTAGCCTATGATGAACTCAGTGTTGCTCTAGCTGATTTAAAACCTAGGCTGTGTTTACACTGAACTTTCATAATGGTGGAGGCACAAAAACCCTGAGCCTCAGCTTTGTCTGTGCATGCCAGTAATGGACAAAATATAGACTTGTCTACTCTTGATCAAGGGAGGGGTGCTTGGACATGCACAGGCTATGACAGCTGAGCCCTCAGTACAGAAATGCATCAGTAACTAGCCACCCAGGGAACGTACCAGGCTAATCAGAAAGTCCAATGAAAATAAAAATCTTTCAACAGACATAAAAATAATGTCTTTCATGCAATTAAGCTCAGAAAACTTTATCTCATGTAGGTTGTAAAAAATACACATCCACTACCATAAATGTACATCTGCATAGAGCTAGCAATTCACTTTTTCTTGTAATTACCTTTTTTCCTATTAGCTGTTCTTGTTTCTTTAACGTAGTCATCCCATGCAGAGTTTCATGAAGGCGATTGGGAAAACAGAGAACTCACTGTTTTCTAAAGAAAAAAGAAAACAAAAGGTTTCTTGGTCTTGTGTTCACCATATCATATAGCCAGGTGACCTAACCACCCTCTAACTGCACTTAGCAGGAAAAAGGCAAAAGGCAAATATATTCTCTATATCCATCAACTTGTAGATAAATAGGAGGATGTTGTGCTTTCAGACTGCATAAAAAAAAGTGAAAGATTATATGGTTTTGCTTTTCTTTACTGTTGTTTAAAAGTCTTTGAGGAAACACTTGTTTTCCTTTCAGTACACTTTAAACCAAGTTTTATTTTCAAATGGTTTTGGGCCTGTGAAAGCTACTTTTAAAATTCTGGTGACAAGTTTATATTCTAGAAGGAATTTGAACATGTTATCGCACGTTTCAAAATATATCAACATGCATATTACTTAACATTAAAAAAAATCTGGCTCATTACATTCATAAGGCTAGAAACTTTAAAAACTCTACATTCTTTTATATAAACTCATTTACTTGTAAATTCTGTCTATTTCAGTAAAGAAACACCATTTAAAATATGGTCATAATAGTTTCTTTATGCAATACTAATCATAACTTCTAACTGGTTAGCCAAATAGTATTCGAAATACGTGTGAGCTGTCACTGTTTTGTCTGATCTTTGCCTTTCACTGACATGGAAAAAAAAAAAAAGTCAATTATCGAACCAAATTATGAAAAAACATAGCATTCAATTAGACAGAAACCTACTTCTCAGGCAAATGGCATCATACGGCGTAAGGAAGGTCAAATGGGATCTTCAAAACCAGGTGAGAAGAATTATCTCAATCTACAAATAACCAGTGAAGGATGAGATTTTCCAAGGCCCAAATGAAATCGGCGGGAATCTCCCACTGACCATTGCCAGCCAACTGAGCAGTAGGGGAAGTTTAACCAGTCCATCTAAGTTTTACATTCATGTGTTCATTGTTCAAAATTATGCATCTATAAATAATTTATTGTACAGCAAAGGTTTATCCAATTTAGTATTGGATAGCAAAGGGATGCAAACATTTGATGTAAGATGTTCTAGCCAATGAATTATTTGTGAACCAATTTTATCATTAAATTAATGGCCACTTTCAATTCTTGAGTTTATACTTGTGTCACTGGCTACCTAGTATTAAATAGCAAGGTTTCTGTTTCCTACTTTTTTTTTATTTTTCTGTATAAATAAATGTTAAGTTAATGGTACAAGTACAAATGAGGTTGTCTTGCCTTTTCTTACCGAGTCAGAGCTTTTATTTCAGTATATGTAAACATAAGTCTGGAGTATACACTTAATTCCGGTGGCCAGAATGGCAGTGACCAGCCAGCTCTGTGGCTGCAGGAACACAAACTGCCAAAGCAGAGACATTCCCAGTTTGGCAGAGAATATTGAGCTGTCTCTTGAGCTATGCGTGCATCTGGCAAAATTTGAGAAAAGTACTGGAATAAAACTCCCGCCTCCCAGGCCCACCACAGACACAACAGTCTCACAACACTCTGGGCAGACCTTCTGCCCTGAGCAAGTGGCAATCACTTGAAGCAAAATACCATGTGGCCGTTCACTCACTGAGGGCCTAAGACAAGCATTTTGATTTCCTTGAGCCCAAAGGTCTTCAGCACAATTACATGGTAATAGCTTTACAAATGAACACTATCTCACAAGTGACTAGATATAGACCTGTTTTCAGAGAACGCCTCACACTGCTGTAAGTCTGTGTCATCATCTCTTCCATCAAACCCACATACACTGAAGGGGCTATAAAACCCATCTGAGTCTAGGAGACTCCTCTTATCAACTTACAAGAAATGAAGCTCTGCAGGTCAAATCTTGATTCTAAATTGCATCCAAGTACCTTTTAAATTATACAATTATGAGCGCACTGAGTATAGCCATTATCATTAGATGCCACCCCTGAAAAATGCTCGAGAAACGTTGCCAATTGTTCCTGGGAAGGAAGTTACTGTTACAGAGATATTACAATTACCGAGTATGTTATACCATTTAAGTATGTATTTAGCTTAATTGTGGTAAAACTTGATAGTATTCTGTTGATTTCATAATTACTAGAAAAACTGCAAAATAAAATACATGTTTTGGGGGACTGGGAATTTGATGTGGTTTATAATCAACAACATTGTTCACAATGATGGATCTGAGTATACAGAAATTATTTCACGTCGCAGCACTGGTGCTAACACTTGCTTTTCCACTCGCTTTTCATTACCATTGCAAAGTAGTTTTCATAGACAGTGCTTATTTTAGTCATGGCAGAAACTAATGAATTTTTCAGACTTGTGTCTGGGTTTTATTATACTCCTATACAATCTTTTATTATACTCCTACAAAATCTGGTTTTTATGTATTGTACTATCAAAGAGTGGGCCGAGGATGCCCTCACTTCCCTTTGAATCTTTTTTACAACTTTATAATTCAGAAATTTAAACTTCTCTTTACCCATTATGAACTGCTAACCTCTGAGTCTCGCCTTGCTTCTCCCTCTGGGTCACTGTGAAAATTATCTGCACTATGGTGGCACCCAGAGCCTCTCTGCTTTGGCCCTGTTGTAATAAATAATGTAAAAACAAGGCTGTAAATAGTCCCACTCTCAAAAGCCTGCAGTCTGGTATGTTTACAGGACAGATTTTAGCAAAGTAAAGAGATGGTTGAGCTAATTCATTTCAAGCTACATCCATACCTCTACTCTGTACTGGGGCGTAAGCACAATCTAAGTCGGTAAGGCAAGGGAGGTAGGAGTGGGTGCTAAGTAAGTGATGGGAAAAGGGAAGCTCATCGTTCCTCCCTTCACACCGCTGGCATGAACGTGGTACTCACAGCAAAAGATCCAGCAGAGAAGACAGGACATTTTGTGTGAGTGACCGTCAGTCTGAACATCATTTTGCCCTTTCTGCAGATTTGCCCTTTGAAGAGACATGAATGCCACCAGCATGGTTCACAGCCCTGTTAGATGTTGAAGCTGCTGGAGAACTTCGCCATAAGGTGGAACATGGCTGCCCTGGTGCCCAGGGAGGTGGCAGAACTGAATGTATTGATTACCTTTGTGCTGTTTTCTAAAGGACCATAAAGAGGTAAAAAAATGTGAAAGGGAAAGACCATTTGCTTGGCTAACATAACAAGGCACAAGCAGCCAAAGGACTCCAAACCCTACTCCCTATTTCCTTCTGCTGCTTTCACTGAGTCAGTTCATTTTTGCACCATGGATCGATTTCCATATTGGAGAAAAAGACTGTTAAAGGTCTCTCTTACCTCTGTCCTTCTGTCATACCCTGTGGGATCTGCGAGCAGTAAGATATTGCAGACATACGATGTGTGATTGCTGTTGTGTACAGGTATCCCCCATTGCCGATTAGGTGGAGCCAACTGTCTCCCTAGAACGTATATCGTGTGCTGAGCAGGCAGAGCCCAACACAGAAGTTGTCTGATAGAAAGCTGTGGAGAATGCAGCATTAAGGGAAATACCGTGCGTATGCTCGAGAGTTGCTTTTTCTTCCTTGTACAGATGGGGTTTGATTGAGTACCACTTAATGCAAAACAGCGGAAAGGAAGGAAAGATATTGTAGTGGCAGAAAGGTAGACACTGTGGTGAAGAAGGGCTTTAGAAAGCTGAATGCAATTGAAACGGTAGAAAATTGAGATCTTTACATGAATAGAACAATGTTTTTTTTCTCCTCCTGTCATCTGTTGTTACAGATAAGCACTCCTTACCTATTCCATGTTCCTTTCACACTTCTACTGTCCTGGCCAGTTTCTTTGGGAACGTTAAAGTAATAACAGTGGAAAGGCAATAATGCTGGCATTTAATGTTGCAAAGAGCAGGTGCAGTTAAAGCATTTATTTAACTTGAGGGTGGGTAACCCTCCTGACTGAGATCCATATGCTGACAGCTGTAAGACACGGACTGTGTATCTCAGAATGCCAAAGGAAAAAAATAATTCCCTGGTAAGACGTGGTCAATGCTCTACCTGGACCAAGATCTCCAGAGCTGGTTTAGCTAGCCCGCTGTATCCCTGGTTCACTCCTTGCAGACATTGCCCTCTTGGTGCAATCCAAGTAAGGCTCACCAGTTACTTCGGTTTGAAAAATGCCAAATATCTAGTAAATGTGCACAAACCAGCTTGTCAACTTATACAAGCTTTCTGGGGAGAAAAGCAAGAAATGGGCAGTTAGGTGGAAAAGGATATAAAGGAACATAGAACAATCCTGTAAGAAGCCAAACTTTTGCTTCCAGTGCTTATGGCAGCAATCTTCTACATGTGAATACCAGCGCTGCACTAATTCATGTAGGAAAGGTGCATGCCTTACTGTAGGCTCAGACAGCACCGCACACCACAGTTAATCTCAGGTTGTGTAAAATAGTTGGCAACTACATACTTTAAGACCATACTTCTAGCAGCTTAACAGAAAGTTATAACATGATTTTTAATAGAGAACCTATAATTTATTTTTCATTAGCTACTCAAGTTCACTTCTGATACTGTAAAACTAAATGCATTTTTTAAGATTTTACTTTCATCAATCATTTGATTTTTCCGACACGTGGCATATCTTATTCAATGGTATTGGCTGCTCTGTTTTTAAATAATATTCTGTTTTCCAGAATACCAGTATGATTGTATTTAGACATCTTTAAAAAATGTAGTGACAGCAATTTCAATCAAAAATGGGAGAAAAAAAATTACTTTCTTAACAATGAATAGCAGCAACTTAAAAAAAGTTAGAAATGAGGAAGGCAGTATTGGAATACTTTGGTTTCATTCATACTGAAGTTTGTGGTGTTGCAGAAGAATTATATGGGCCTTGTATATAAGTTAATACTGCAGTAGATCACCATTGCCATCTCCTGGTAAATAAACCATATAACTGTATTCTGGAGCTTTTTCTAAACAGTCATATATTGTACAACTGTAGAGAGATTACACCATAAATAGGCAATAAAGGATTTAGGGTATTTATTGTGAGACTATCATTGCATTTTTATTCTTTGCTCACATAAGACCTTTATAAAGGACTGCGTTACAGTTGATAAATAGTGGCAATTGTTCCAATGCACTCTTTATGCTGAAAAGAAATACTGCTAGTTATGACTCCGTAAATTTAGGTGAGACGATGGGTATTGTTGTGATTGAAACAAATACCAGGGCTGCTTAAGAAAAATTCACCATAACCAAACCAAATGTACATGCAGAGGGAAGGCGTTAGTATTGTGACAGGACTGTGCTACGCTAGTCAGCCAAGACAATGTCAAACAGCGTTAAGCCACACTATGAAACAACGCTAGGGATAACAGCGGTGACAGCAGTAAACTGTCATTTCAATTTCTGGTATTTTTAATCCTTTTATTTTGTTGCTATTTTCATTGTCCTTCCCACTGTCATTTCCCATTCTGCTCTCTCTCGTCGATGCATTGTGCAGCAATCTGAAACCTCCTGATAAACAATCTATGTCCTCTCCTGCTTGGAGGGGCAAGAAGTGGGCTGACCCTGCAGGCAGCATGAACAACCCCCTCCCCAGCAGAGCTACCCATGTGTCACACCAAAGCCTGCAAATACTTGCCTTGCCCTGCAAGGTCCCAGTCACGTGGGGAAGGAGAACGAGATGTGGCTACAACTCATTACCCTTCGGACCAGAGTGCAGCATTCAATGTGATGCTGAACCTTGATAAATCATCCTTTCAATCAAATCAGTAAACAGAGAGAAATGCTGTCTAACTGGCAATAAATTTCAGCCAAGTTCAGCAAGGAGTGACAGATTAGTCATGTGCCTTGCTTTGATTGTGTATTGCTTTTGCAATGCTTCTCTCTGCAACAGAGGAAGTGCATTCCTTTACTTGCAGCTGCGTATCCATGCCAGCGTTGCCAATTAATATTGGAAACGGGGAACAACCCTTTTAACAGGTTTTTGCTTTTTCCCATGGAAGCAGAAGGCATGTTTGTAATATTCTGGGAGAAATGAGGGCTAGAAGGTTTTCTGGTTACACTAAACTTTCTGAAGCCATAGCTGCATCATGAAGAGCATCTACTTAAGAGCAGCCTTCGTGGTGGTGACAATTCAGTTTGTTTCTTTCAGCCTAGCAGCCACATAGCCAAGACTGCAGTGAATGGGGTCAATCACAAACACTGAAAAAGAGGATGATAAATGTGGGCAAATGCAATGGCATTTTACAGCTGCCATAGTGTCAGAAAGAGTAAAGATTAACTGAAGCTCAGAAAGAGCTGCAAAAAGTTGCTGGCTGTAGATACCTGGAAGGAAAGAAAAGCTTGGGAACAAAAGTGAGAACAACGTCTTGAGGGACTAACGAGAACACTTTTTTTTTCTCATCAACCTGGTTCCTTCACCAGGGAACACAGACTTGATCTTGGACTCACAAAGGCATTTAGAAAGCAGAGTCTACAGCAGGTTACACTTAATGATCATAATAGCTATTAAGGCCAAAAGGGACTGGAAAACACAAGCTTAATTATTACACTCTCCCAGGGGATCTGGAATCAACACACAATGCTAATTGTATCTCCAGTCATTGTTATTAGATTATGCCTAGAAACTTTTCCCTGAAGCAACACTGTAATTATGTATTTATTAATTTATTGTTATTTGCTTTAACTGTTCTCCACTCTTTTAAAATATGCACTCTTCCTATTTCAAAGAAGTTCAAATTAAAGTCATCTCAATGAGGAGAAGGGTAAAAACATCTGAGCTATAGCAACAGAGGGGTAGAACTAGTGGCTTCCTTTGGAAATTACAAGGAAAAATAGAAATGCCTGCATTAGGAAAAAGGAGGAGACAAATGCAAATTATAAGCTGAGATACATTACCCTTTCTACAGAGGATGGCAGTCAGAAATTAAATCAAGGACCTGCTCACTCCAAGGGCTGAGAAGAGTATAGGCCTCTCAAGGAAACCTGGCCTTAAAACAAGCTAGAACAGAAATGGAGAAGGAATGCAATTCCCGCTGCCCTGTCTGTGATAAAGTACCAGATTTCCACGAGACACATGACAGAATGTGCTTCTCTTACCTCCCATTCCCTTGCAGGACTGCAAGATCAAAGCTGGAGTGCAGCATAAGTCTGATCCTAGATGAGTGGTTTGGCAGCCAAGGTTGCTCTAAAACATGACAGAACTGGAACATCCCTCTGTCTTTGACCTGTAGCAAGTACAGCAATACAACATGTATCAAGGGGCAGATTATAACTGGAAGGAATGACTAAAGCATTTCAGGCAGCAAAATGTAAGATCAATCAAAGAAACCGTAGTCACAAGCACTGGTTTGTGTAGCTACAGTGAATAGACATGTGGTCTTTGAGGCACAGAGCTAGATGCCATTCTATTTGCAATGTCCATAGACCCGTTCGCTCCTCAATCAGCTCCTGTCCAAGAAAAAATATTTTACAATATCAAACCAGCCAGCAATATACATTCTGGGCAGTGCTACCTTGGGCCGGCAAACTTCAGACAGAAAATGAAGGTTCAATGACATTGAGAATCAAACGCATGCAGGACAACTGTACCAAGTGCTGCTGCTGGTGCAGGTTCATGCCCTTGCTGATCCCTACTTAGCTGACAGCACCTGCATTATAACGCTTACCTGTCACTTGCACCACATTAGAACCAGCACAAGGGGATCAGCTTAAGGCACGTTCAAGATGCTATCATTTTCACTTCTTCCCGTGCTAAATTTCCTGTCAAGGAGGAAATAAACTTTGACTCTTACATTTACATTGGCTACTTCCTTACAGGACACAGTTTGACTTGGGATGCTGGAGTCATTAACCACAGATTGACTGTCACCAGTTCCTACAAATCATCCAACTATAAAACTGAAAACACAAGGAGTCTCAGAGACATTAAATTTGCAGCGGACTGAGAAGACATGCAGATAGCCTGAAATCTTTAGGGAATATACATACATATACAAACACATATATATGAGAGAGAGAGAGAGAGCACCTCAGTCTACACTAGTAACCACCTTCTATTTCCAAGGCTATCCATGCATCAAGAAAGGAGAGAAACTCTCTGATCTTTCTTTTAATGGTTTTAAGCTCTAAAAATCAGGAGGTGGAAAATAACCGTAAGCAAGTTCTTTGCACACTATAAGTGAGGGCTGCAAGACTGACCTCCCCCTTTCTCTCGAGACTGTGTGTTCAGTAATTGTTCTAAATATATTCCTTAAAGAAAAGGAGTAGGCAGTAAGGGGGGACAGTGATAAAACAACATTTCACAGATTTAATGTAAGACAGATCATTGCTGACCGTCCATCTGATCTTGCTATGCCACATTTTTGAAGGCTGGGAGTTTACTGTTAGGCACTGCCTATTATCCTTTGCATACATGGGTGAGAATACAAAGATTCAACCCTTTGCGTTCTAAAAGAAGGACATTTTAATACAGTCTTTAGGACAGATAAGTCAGAGGTACATTTGAGAAGTGCAGAAAAATGTGTCTTCATAGAATTGACTGTACTATCCAACAAGACCTTTATAGCAGGATTATACTCTATGGCTTACAAGTGTATTGATCTGTGTGTACTCCTCAGTGGTGTTACATTCATTTTAACATTGATCTCTGTTTCATTACACCACTGCATCATGCACTCTCAGTGTCATCCCAGTGCCCCTCTAAAATCTGCGTGTCTTCTGTGCTGTCAAGATGTACAGATGCATTGTGCAGCTTCCAATTCAAAACATCAATTTGAAAGCCTACTTATACACACATGCACTGCCCCCCTCCCCTTTTAAAATAATACTAAAGACCTACCATGCCTTAACCCTCCAAAGCAAGGTTAATATAGGGTGAAGAAGACACTGGCAAGTGCTTTTTCTTCAAAGATTTCTTTTACTCTGTGCGTTGTTTGTGTTACCTTTCAAAGAAGCTTGAAAATACCATTTCTTTTCCTCATGGCTTCTTTCTATTCCATTTGGAAAACATTGATTTTGCTTCCCCCTGTGATTCTTATGCAGCACAAGTAAACATGGCTCTGCTTAATATATGTCCAAGTCTGCGCAATGCCATCAAATTCACTATAGCTCTGGGAAAGAAACCAGTCCCTTTGTTGGCTTCTAGCACTGCTACAGCACAATGCAGAATATCACGGTTCTTGCATGTCCAAAGAGGTTACTGGTTTTGTTAATTTGCTTATGCATGCTTTATTCTTTAAAGCACATGACTGGGCACTGGGGCCTCATAAATTCTAATGTCAGCTTTAATAACATGCTGTTGTTCAACTGCAATACAGTTACAGAGCTACAAGGATACATGGATCAAAAGCTAATCACACATAATGTTGTGCAAATAAATGAGCAAAAAACCTTTTTACTTAATGGATTAACAAAACAGTACACGTGATCTTGAGCTTATCACCCAAACATCTGCTCCACGCTTTGCTTACTGTCCTACCAGTGTAAGTTAGAGATGAGTCTGTTGTCTTTCAGGCTGGTAAATATGAGGACAAAAACCTTAGAAAACCTACTACAGCTCCCTGCAGGGATCATCTCTTTCCCAGCTGAGTCTGTCTTCAATATCATCTGTTGTCCTGCTAGTTCCCACCGTATTCCATAATTCTGGGCAAAAGATATCTGATCTTGCAGCCCTGTAATTATGCCAGCCTGGGGATCTAGCACAGGGCATTTCATAATTTGTACATTGGCTATTCCACAACAATCACCCTCGACTCCACTGTGTGATGTATCCCTGTGTCCTATCCTTCACATCTTTGAAACAGGTCTAATATTTACCCATCTGAGTAGAGAAAAATGCTTTGTTTTCCCCTTGTATATATGTTGAAACAGATGTGAAAAAACCAGTAAAAACACCTATTATTTTAATCTTGATGATTCCCAAGTTTTTCCTCTATAAATTCCCCTTTTCTGCCTTCACACAGCTCTCGCTCTTTCTTGTCAGTATTTCACTGTCAACCTCTGTTCTTACAGCCTTTTTCCAGCTTTAAAACAGTAATGCTATATTTTATTACTACCAATTCAAGCTACTACACCATGGACCCTGATCCAGTGTTTAAAGATGGGAATCTTTCCAAGGACATCCTTAGGCACTGGCACTGGATCAGAAACTATATGCAAGGACAGACTTCTCATATCCGTAGGTTAACTTCTGAAAGAAAAAGGCTCTATCCAGCAGTTGTGTTACTTACCAAGCTAATATTTTATGCATTGAGCTCCAGAGTGGCGCAAGATGATTTTAAGTATCACAGCAGACAGAATCGTTCCATATAATGAGTTGGTTCTTTAGACTGTTACCTCACTGATCACCGAAGCAACTAATCAAGACAAAAACAAACAAACAAAAAAATACTGCTTATGCACTGCTGCACCACAATGCATTACTCCTCACATCTCAAATTCCTTTTCTTACAAAGATTATATCTGAAAAACCTAGAGTGCTCCTGCTTGCTTGCACTGCCCTGGTTTAATTGCATACCACAGGAGCTGACAAGCTACCAGTCAGGAGACAGCATTTTCACAGAAATTGCTTATAAAAGATTCAGTAGCTGTGTAAATATAAACATGTATTTTATAGGAAGAGGTCCATCTTTTAAAAGAAGTATGGACATGTAACACTGTTATTAAGTTATAGTATCAACCACAAAGAATCGTTTTAGCTTCACCAGTTACAATCGTGGGCATGGGCTGACCAGAGGAAACACAGGCCTGTGCAAAAGAAAACATGCTGGCTGGTTACAAACCTACTGCTTTTTAATACTTTTTCAAAGGACACATACAATATATTCTTACTTATTTTGAAAATACTTCTAAGACCATGCCACATCGGGATTGTGGCTTGCTCTAGCTCATGTGCTTAGCTTTCAGGTACTGAAGTTGTGAATGTCAACCTTACACCAATCAACTTGCTCATCTCTCCTGGATAGGAGAGCATCCTTTTCTCTATTTTGCGTCATAAAGATGGTGTAATTGGGGAGGAGGAGGAGAAAGGGGATGTCATTTCACAAATGATTCAGTTACAGTCATTCTTCCCTTCCCACTTAATTCACTGAGTATATGACAATCAAGAAAGATGCAATTATCTAAAGTAAAGAAACAGCAATATTAACAGAAATAGCATTTTACCACAGAGGTTGAACATGGAATTTCAAAGGCTCATTCATCAATGTGTTGCTTACATGCTACAGGTAATCTCTGAAAATCAGTAGAGCTATATTACTAGGAAAGACAGTTATTAATGAGGTCCTGCCTCTGAAGGACATATTTCAGGTGAAAAACAAAAGTAGAATGCACAAGTGGCAAGGGCCAATGAGACAAACTCTTAAATGTAACCATCATGAGCTAATCCATTGGTGGGGCGTAGGGCTATACGAGATGCAAAAAAATGTTCTTGGATTTTATGCTTTTTTATTTTGTGAGTACAACAAAGAAGTGGCTAGTCTACATGGTTTCCATAGTAATGTAAACTGTTATTTAAAATACATTTCTAATGCTGGGAGAAATTACATAGCCCAGGCTCTAAGCAGCAGCATCTTAATGCAAACAGGTCCTTCCATTCCCTCCCCACTTTGAAAGTTTTAGGAAGTTTTGTTGAAAAAATGTAACTACCTCTCTTTCCTCAGCCTACAGCTTGTCTTTCTTTGTCTCAACTTTTCAATACTCCTTTCAGTTTACAGTCTTCCTTCATTTTACATGCACTACCACTTATCATCCAGCTTAATCCACAGGTATTTTATTTCCTCTGACTTTACTATTGTCTTTCTGTTTCATTATGGTAAACTTTGCCTTTACTTTCGCAGCCCCCAGCACTGTGACACCAAAATTACTTTCAAAAATTAATTCATTAGCAGCTATCATGATAATAACTTTCAGTCAAGAATGACTAATTGTAGAGGATTGCTTTGATGGACATAGTGATCCACTGCACATTCAGAATCGATGGCTAGTGCAATGAAATCTCAACCCTGTGTTTGGATACGTGATGCTCTATTATAACAGATATTGAAATAAAGTTAATTTACTAATTTCCTAATCTTCCACTCCAGCATTCAGTCAGATAAGCTCCTGACAGAAGGAAGGCACACGCAGATGAAAGGAGGGGAGAAATGGGAAGTGTAAAGGGACAGAAGCAGAATAAAGTGTGAAGTGAAGCTGTCAGCATTTCCAATGTGCCCTCCCAAAGGCATCGTTCCTAGCAGCTGCTCTGCCCTCCACCCTGTCCCAGGCTGTTAAGCTCCAGCCAGATGCCTCTATTGTAAGTCCAAAAATTGGAGTTTGTTGGAAGCATTTCAAGTTGCAGGTTTTTATACTATGTCCATTAGGTTTGAAAAGGTTCTTCAATAGATAGAAGCTGAGACATTCTCGAATGACTCTAACAGGCAAACAGCACTGAAGAGGGATGTAGAATAATCTCAAGGCTGCTGGTACCAGGAGCAATGGGAAAGCTATTTCCTTTTCCCAAGAAAACACAAGTCTGGTCTTCCCTTACTTGATTGGGCATATAGGTGTAAACAATTAGTCAAGTCAAATTATTGGAATTTCCTAGCTATAAGATCAACTACAGAAAGCAAGCACTTAATCCCATGAAAACTATATCCCATCCCCTTGCTTATTGCCTCTCCTCTCCCTCCTGGTATGGTGTAGCACAGCCCAAAATTTGGCTGTGTGCTGAGGCAGCCCACCCGGCAGCCTGCACACCGTACACCCACGCGTGGTGCGCCCAGAGCACCAGGTGCCGGGAGCATCTCTTACTTCCAGGGCTGCAGGGAGCAGAGCTGGTTTGGAGAAGGGATTAAAACGAAAGCAAGAACAACATTACAGCAGTGCCCGCTGCTCCTGCTATTTTTAATGTGGTGCTGGCATTTTCATTATAAGCTCATATTTTCAGGTTTTATAACTCAATCATAAAAAATTGCTGAGGGCTAAATATTGGCAAGCAGCTCCACTCGCCAAAAAAATGAAGGCTTTCCAGAGTCCGGAGGGAGCAAGGGAGCCTCAGACTCTGCTTATTCCAGTGGGAAAGTGATTCCAACATGAGCGGGGCTATACCAACATGTAGCCTTTGCCAGAAGCCTGGCATGCTATGCCAGAAGGCCCCGTAGCCACACGCTAAAGCCACAGGCGCAGTACCTAGCTCCTTGGTCCAGAAGCACTTCACTGGAATCCATGAGACAAAATCAAAACGCAGACTCCTCCCCAGATTTCAGATACAATACTTGCTTTTTGCCTTAGACCTATTTTGAACCCCAAAAATCATTTCATAACCCACTGATGTTACCCAGCACAGATCTCCTGCTGTTTGATGCTGCTGTATGATTGGACATGAACATTCAGCTGGGACATTCTGGGACTGTTTAACAGCCCTGGTAGGAACTGGAGCCCAAAGCAGCAACCAGGCAAACCAGCCTGGCTCTGCCTCCAAGCTTTCCTACATCAGCTCTCTGCAATGCAGCCTACCTGCAGACAGCACAGATCTGGGATCTAGGATGCTGCATGGGAACTGAAGGGTGGAAAATGAGAAGCATTATTAAAGGGTTATATGCTCTCACATGAATATATGGAGGTTCATGAAAAAGTCAAAGACAAACATAATGGCCTCCACTTCTTTACACAGGACAGTACATGTAAAAATCAGTTTGAAAATGTAACCATATATTTTTTAGATATATGTGTATATATATGGTAAACAGCTATATATGTTGCCACTGTGACCTCTGTGACCTTATCACTGTACTGCAATAAAAACTGAAAAACAGAAGTATAATGTCTCATAGAAATTACAGAAAGACAGAACTAAAGAGTACCACCATCTCACACCCATTCCCTCTCTTCTCTTACAGCCCAGTGATCTCATCCACGTGAATGGCTCTCAGAAAGCTAACGGGTTTACGACAGAACTATGCTATTTTAGATGCACTATTTTATATGCTGCTTTTTAATGTAAAATTATAATTTATTGAAAAAAAACAACAAAGCAAGCATTTACTAAGAAGAATACTATTTTGTAAAAAAATGCAGGCTATAATTTCATTCCAGACTCTGCCTCTTTAAAGATCTAAGTGGCATATACATGTCTTTGTTGTGTGATGCAGTGGTTACCATGGAAATATTTTTTTTTTTTTTTTTTAAGTTTAGTGAAGACGATGCAGTCAAAAACATAAATAGCCTGAGCCCCTGGCAGGGTAAATTGTACAATGGCATTCTAGAACAAAATTTACATGGCTTTTTTTTTTTTTTTTTCTGTAAGCAGATATTAGACACTAATAATTCTTTGTGAACAAAAATACTTCACTTTTTTTAAGATGGCAATTATAATTTTTAACTACACTTGCTCCTGGATGATATTAAATTATATAGCCCTTCATGTGCTCATAATCTATGGTTTCTCAAAGACAGTGATCCAGGCTGGTGGGTGTGGGAGAGTTTCCTGCAGTACTGCCTCGTTGAAGGGGTTTTTTAAGTTTTGCAGGAACACCACCAGAGAGATTTATACCATGAGGTTTCTTAACAGCTTAGTTAACAAAATCAGAAATGTATCCTGCAGTAACTAACTGAGTTGTAGATGTGTAGAGATCATATATATATACACATACATATATATATACACACACACACACACACACACGATAGCCTGGAAGCCAGGAAATTAATTTGTATCTTGATTAGAAAAATAAAGGCAATATTTTTAAAGTTGAAATTTTGGTTTGCCAGAATTGTTTGGTAACATAAGAGTGTTGTGCAGGGCCTGACCAAAGCTCCAGGTAATGTAACATCCTCAGAGAGGTTGGGGAGTCTCCTTCTCTGGAGACATTCAAAACCCGCCTGGACACAACTCTGTGCAACCTGCTGTAGGTGAACTGGCTTTAGCAGGGGGTTGGGCGGGATGATCTCCAGAGGTCCCTTCCAACCCCGACCATTCAGTCACCCTGTGATCCTGTCTCCAACAACGGGCAAAACAAGGTATAAGGAAAGAGTCTAAGAACAGGGCAAGCTTTGACAACATACCTCACCTATGTGCTCCCCCATCCTCCAGTCATGGTTCACAGATGTCCTGGGCCAGGCACAGTTTCAGCAGCTTCAGCAGATTTATTTCCATGAGCTTGTCCTTGAAGTCCAGTAACCTCTCAGTTTTCACAGCACCCTAGGGGAAGAGATCACAGTTCAGCTACCAGGCTGAGCTGTATCAACAGCAGTCATGACAATATTGTAATAAATGTAACGTTGCTTTGATGAAAGGCTTAAATGTCTAATTATACTAATGATTCTGTGCGCAGAAGTAATGTGTGATATATGGTTAAAGACAGTTTTAAAATGCTTGAGTAAGATGAACAGAAGAAGTTGGTAAAAAGGGCATTTTTAGTTCAGCAGTCTTTAAAGTTACTCCTCCAGGGTAATAGCTATTGGATCTTGCCAGCTAAGTTCTTAAAGAAATTAGCAAGACAGCTATCAACAAAGCTAACAACCTGAAGCTACTCTTTCTCTCGCACTCCTGTGTTGTCATGGACAGAAATCACTACTTGGAGTTTTGCAGTGAAAGAACGTTGTCTTGCATCTTGGTTTGCCTTCTACTGGGCAAACATGGTTTCTCCACAATGATTTTAAACTCCTTAAGATTAATCTGGCAAAGCAACAAACATTTAACTAGCCAACAAAAAGTGATAAAAGTCTCATTCCTGGAGGAATTTCTAATAATTGTATCACACTGAGTCTTCCACATATCTTATCACCCTGTACAAATTAGTGTAGGTCTGTTGATAAAAGGAAACTATGCCAGTTAGTACCACTCAAAAAATCTGACCCCTTCCAAATTCACAGTAGGGTATGTTTATTAATTAATTTGAAAGTAAGAGATTTTAAAATATTAAATAGCTGATTTTCTATGCAAGCCATGTGAAACACTGGAATAGAGCAAATTTTTTTTGTCTTTGTAAAGCCTTTCTCCCTGGCGGGTATGCAAGAGAGCTTTTTGAGGAAGTAGACCAGCAAAGAAAACCATACTGTCCTGTATTTTATGAGCAGAATAACACATTCCTCCCAACCATCCTTATTAATTTATAAACAGCTATGATCCTAGGTTGTTCTGGTCATTCAAATTTATGATCAGAATAAAATTATTCTCAACTGAGAGAAAAAAATACATCTTCTCTAAAACTTCATAAAGAGTGATAAGCACTTACTGGACCATAATTATGCCTATTTTTCCTATGCCGTTTCAGGGTTTAAATTTTTTTTTAATATCAGCATTTTAATTAAGCTTTAATCTTCACAGCACTAAACTAAATTAAATGGATCTTTATAGTGTTGCTTTGGTAACTAGCAGAAGGGGTAAAATTGCTTTATCTGTTTGTTCACCATGTTGCAACTGTAAACGTCTTGGTTATAGTCTTTAATTTACTCATTTTCAAAAAAAAAAAAAAAAAGAAAGAAAAAAAAGACTTGAGACACTGAAACCAGCAGTTAGCACTGTTGGAACAGTCCTCTAGTGGGATATCACTGTGCTTGTTGTGGGCAAACATGTAGTAGGAAAACCTTTGCTCCAAGAGATTAAAAACAAGCTAATTAGGCAAGACACAAAGCAAGCAGAGACCGGTGAAGCATCAGTATCCATCACAGAAATTCTCACCTTCTTACCCTTCTCTCTAGTCCCCTCTATTTCCTTCAGCAATCTTCAAGACAGTAAATATTAAACATAAACTTCATATGAGGTTCCCAAAGCTTCTTGCAGATAATTAGCAACAAATCTTCAAACTTTACCTGCCATGTACTTGCCATGTCGTTGTCCCATTCTATATCTAGGTAAAATACCAAACAGCAAATTGAATTGTCCAAGGTTATCAGCTAAACACAATCCTACATCCTAACGCTTTAACAGAAACATGCAGAAGACATGAAAGAACTCTGAACATTGAAAAGCCTGTACAACTTGAACTATGAGATGTGGAATAGATAACAGAAAAAAAAGAAAATTGTTAGACTTTTCTTTTAGCACTGAGCTATCCCTGATCAAAACAACAGTAAGTCCTTGTCACTTTCAAACAGAAAAAAAGATCACTTGTAAAAAATTTATACTTTTATGTGATTCCAGAGATCTACATGTCTGTTTCTCTTCTTGAACCTTTCTCTGTTTGATTGAATTGGCCCTCATTAAGTGACTGACACGCACTTTCATTAAAAAGCTAGCCCACAGATACTGGCTACAGCAGCCTGAAAATGCAGTTTAACCTAACCCTCTACTAGCTCTTCGGGAACAGCCCTCTCAACTAAGAGTTAAGTGAAGAGCCACCCAGAGTGATCCAAAAGTGAAGCAGCAGCATCCAAAGACACAGCAGGAATTTTCACATCTGTACAGGTAAGTCTCTCCAGCCATAGGACATCAGCCAGCACAGCCTTTCTCTGAGCTCTGCTGCTGATGCAAAGCCTTTCTAGGTAAAATCCTTTCCTCCAACACTCGTTGGCTATGAATCATACTCTTGAACCCTGCACTTTTTTAGAGGGAATGGCTTATATACAAAGCAAAATGGAAACCCCTTGCACCTACGCAGCCGATTCCCCGTAGCTTTCTGGCTCTGTGGCACAGCTCACTTCGTTGCCTAACTTCTCAGGGAGGCGACCTCTTTGGAGAGAGCACTGCTATGAAGATATCTTTCAGCACAGTCAAAGATTCGCTTTCCACAGAGATTCAGCAAAACCCTGTAGACAGGATGACTCTTTTGGCCATTCAGTTTAACTGTCCATGTGTATTTTTCCGGTGTCCTCAGCAAAGCAGTTACAGCCTCAAGTCCATCACCATAATTAGCATCTAGGTGAAATGTTCAAAGCTTTTTTTTTTTTTTTTTTTTTAAAAAAAAAAGGTTAATTTAGTAAAAAGGGTTTAAAATGCGCAGCAGTCCACAACAAAGCTGTCCTACAGCTCTGATTGCAACTTGGTTTGAATTTTCAACTTATTTTCAATTTTCAGCTAAATATACATGAAACATCAAAGCCTATCAAACTAAGGCAGATAATAAAGTGCTGTCAAGCTGTGATAAAGTCAGTCTTCACCAAAGGTCCATCTTCTCCCACTGAGATATCCTAAATTTGAGGCTGAACTAAGAATGACAGAACAGGCAGAACTGAAAATCTAAAGTTTTCAGTGTGTGAGATTTCTCTGTTTTCTGATTTTGATGGACAACAAAATGGTTGAAAGTTACAAGTCATTTAGAGACATGAGAAAAATGACAAAAAATAGAAGATGCAGAGTAAAAAAATCTAAGAACTGTCAACCACTGAATATGAAAGGAGAGAAAAAATGACATTTTATTTTGCTTCACCTTCTTTATTATGTACTGGAAAAAAACATTTTGCTCAAGTCATGTGCATCAAATACCTTTGGTCTTTCTTCAATAATCCATAGAAAAAAAAGATTCTTAAAGTAAGATTAAATACAGGCCTCATGACATCGTCATTAAATATGACTAATTATGAAAAAGAAGTCCTAACATTCAATATTCACTAAAAGAACTTTTCCCCAAGGTATTTTACTCAACATATCCTACTTAGAACCATGTAAACAGATGAGCTGTATTGATCTTACTAGGAACAGCCTGAACCTTTTTCTCATATAGTGGCTTTTTTTTTCCCTTTGAAATGTTTGAACATAAGGAATATGCAAGTAGCACTTAAGCAAAATAAAATCACTCTGTTCAACACACAAAATATTTTAAAAACTACCTGTGTCTGTAATCAAGCCATAGGCTGTTTGCTGATTGCTAATTGTTACCGTCATTTTTATCACACAGGAAAAAGAAATAACCCGGTACACATCCTGTGAGATCTCCAACCATGATCTCAGTGCATCAGGGTAAAGCAGCTGCCAGGAATCAGTCAGATCAATGGTGAGACTGCAGCCAAGCTCTTGATATATACTTAGCAAATATAATTATTTAGGACCTAAGGATGCTTCCATGTTTCCTTGTTATCGCTTCTAGCATGTAAACAGAAAATGAAACCCTAACTGGGCAGGGACCCAGGCTGCAGGCTGAGGGTAATATGTTAACCTGCAAGTAAAGTGCTTCTTGTAAGGAATCTAAGGAGTGTCTCATAGGATTTAGTATAATCCATGAATTGTAAGAGCAACTGTGGCCACAGCTGGATTCCACCTGTTCGCCTTCTCTGACAGATGTTCAGGGTCCTTGAACCCTTCAGTTAAATACCAGCTGTACCTTGGTGAGGGAATAGACCACATTACCACCTAAGAGTCGTGCCAGGCTGAAGGAATTGCCTGACCTGTCAGCCTGCTTGTAGGAATAATCTGCCCCAGAGAACCACCTCGACATCTAGACCACTTCCCCTGAAGGTACTCTGTCAGTGCAGATGCACATCTATCAGCCTCAAGCAGAGATTTCCTTCATGGAGCCTGGCTCTCCCTGACTCAAAAGCAGAGAAACACATTTGTTCATGCCAGCCATAGCCTGATGTGTATTTACTGGGTGGCAGAGCTAGACTGCAGAGTCTGTGCTCATTAGGACTTGCTTCTACCCCCCCATAGCAGTCTCGTCATCAGATTCATGCAGTGAATTGGATCACGAAGCAAATCTAGCTGAAAAATGACCAGAAGACCAAGTCCACAGTGAATGTGATTTTAAGCAGGAGCCTCACTGCACCCTATTCACCAGCTGAACAGAAGGGACAGCATAGGCAGAGAACAGCAGAAAAGCCAAAGGCACAGCAACTAGATGTTCAAGCCCTGTCTGAGCTAAAGTAACTCTCCAAATATTTCTCCTGTAGTACACTCCCAATAATTAGAATTGCCTATATAAAAGACAGAAAACTGACACTAGCATAGGTCTTGTATGCAGGAGAGTCTCTCTTCTGTAATATACCCTAGCATCCCAGAGAATTTACTTGGAAATTAAAAATAGAAATTAAAAAACAAACAAACAACAGATTTAATATTAATATATGGAAGCTAATGTCTCCAGGGAAAGGTTTTCCTTTCAATGAATGTCACTTTTTTATATTACCCCTAAAATTGCACAACAGTAGGTAGTTCATACAATGACCACTATTTATTGGTTTGTTCTTGTTGTTGGTCTTGTATACCTGATCACTTCTTTCTCAATAATTAAAGAAAATTACCTTGTCAATTATATTTCTTTTCCTATGCTGAAATATTAGAAACTAAAAGGCAAATTCAGGAGAATTCCATCCCAAAGATACACTAGATACTGCTTTATAACAAGAACTCCTAGACCATGACGACTAAAAACATTCTCTAAAAGAAACCAGATAGTAACCTGGACAATTTTTGGTTATTTGAAATCTCTCATGCTTTTGCTGCATATTCCTAATCACATCATTTGTGCTTCTGTGAGCTTAGTTCCCATTTTATCCTTCTATGATTTTCTTTGTAACATATATTAGTTTATTTTTAGCTTTGATAAAGAAGTCTCTGAACATCAGATTTTCATAATCTCTCTCCTTCCAGCTGCTGTATTGCTGGGGAGTTCCTATTAGAAATTCATGCAGAACGGTTTAGTCTCCCTGCAACTTCAGACAACTGCTCCATGGAAGCGATGCTTTGCTTACTAAATTATAATGTGATTTTCTTGAGAAATAAATTTCTTCCTTGAGGTAATTGTCAGGAACGTAGGATGGTCATTGAGTTCTCCCTTATATTCTCCTAGTTTCCAGGCAGAATCACGGATTATTTTGTTGTTGCTGCAGTTATTGTTTTTGCATTAAAGACGGAACCATCTGTTCCTTTGAAGATGTGCCAAATCAGTTGAAAATAATTCATTCAGGTAGTCAGTGAACCACAAAAGCTGATGGTTTAAGGATTCTGGAAGGTTTCAACAGGGAACACCAAGCGCACTTTGTCCAGTTTGCACTAGATTTTCTTTAAACAGTATACTCTGACGAGTTCAGGAGAGTAATAGCTGGACAAGTGAGAGATCTTCCCTTTCCATCTACCTTATTCCCGTACAAACCCACTATAATGAGAGTCATGTTACACATCATATGAACTTGTTTAGCTCACACTATGCAAATCATAAGTGATGTTAATGACTTTGGTGTAGTCCTGCATGTCAGAAATAAACTGAATGGCCAAGGCATGGCTGCTTCATAGTTGTGTCCCCAGTTTGTGCTTTTTTGGCAAAGATCTGCACTGATGGCCACATCTAGTACAAGTATCAATAGCAAATGTCTCACTGATGGGCTCATTTGGGCAGAGCAAGTGTAGGGCACCACATGCAGAGTAAGCAAACAATGGGAAGGAAACACTTGTAGTAGAGATGTGACAAGCACTAACATCTATCTAGAACTAATCTGTGAGTTTGGACAAGATGACACTTTTGCCTGAAAACACAGACCAGTGACAAATGAACATAAAAAAATGCCAAGGGCCACCAGAACCCTTCACTATATCTCTTTGCAATGGTTTTCTGGTTAAACTATTGGTAAATTAATATTAGCTGGTGTCTAAGAGAGAATAATTTCTGAGGCATTTTCTACTATGGGGTTTATTATGATGAAGAAAAGTCTGCATGAATTTATAACTGAGTGGGTTAATTAAATATTACCCCTGGGCATCTGAACATTGAAGACTGTCTCTTTTCAAAAGGAACATATAATCCTTCTCAGCCTGATGCATTTACTTTAGCCTTTACTTTATTATTTACTAATAGAGTTTAGTTTATTTATTGCAAGAAATATTTATTATAAGCATTGTGGGAAAAAACCCAGTAGCTTAATGACGTTTATTTTACTCACCTTTTAAACTGATCAGGGTGGTAAATCTTAAATAATGAAAACGTACGTTTTAGCATTCTTTTTTTCTGTAAAAGATTGGAAAAACTGAACAAAAACATGATTGTTATTAAGAAGCGGTTAAAAGCAATGGTAAGAAAAGATATAACATATTAAACCACTGCCTAACACCTTGCAAGCTGTGACAACTGAACATTCTTTACTATGTTGTTAAATAGCTATTCTATCAGTAGTGCCAGCATTACAATGCAGTAACTTAATTAGATGAAGTTTCTTTCATCCTTTATTTATTAGGTTTTTGAGCCACAATAATAAAAAATAAGATTTGCTGCTCCAATAAAGTACCACAATTGCCATATTTCTTTCATGCATTAGTAATCTGTTAGTTAATATGCATTTGCATTTTCTATATTTTGGTCTTGATAGATTGGTACGTCATTACCAAACACAAAAACAGAGAGCAAACTAAAAATATTTACAACATACTATAATTCCCTTTGCAGCTTAATGTCATAATTAAGTAACCAAGTTTATAGACCAGTTTTGCATGTTTGCAGGTCATGTGGATGTGCAGTTTGCATAAACTACAATCTTCATAAGAGCTGTAATCAGTCACGCTGTTAAAATCCTATACCCCTAAAAAGGATTTAAATAATTTTGCTCTACATCAAAGTGAATTTGAGGGGTCCTTTATCTCATGACTTAGAGACATATGACTTTTTGTCCTGGATAGGGAACAGCTTTAAGTCTACACCACATTGCCAAATTCTAACTTCAAACACTGTGATTCATCAGATATCAAAGCTAAAGCCTGTCACTGGTCAAGAACACACTGTTATCCTCTCTGCACTTTAAACTATTCTTTTTTAATTTTAAAAAATATCTGGAGCTCGCTCTATATATATTTTTACTTCAGGTGGTTATCTTTAAATAGCCATTTGGATTTTTATTGTGTGAAATAATCCTGCAAGATATAGATTAGCAGGAAGAAGGCATCAGAAAGGCAAGATGAATTCCCCTGATCTCGCCAGTGCCTTAGGGAGGAACTGCCACGTGCCACATGCTCTCCATGGAGAGCTGCTTTAGCAACACTTTCCTGGGGCTTTTCTTTTTCAGGTGTGGGGCCACTGTGTCTTGCACTCTCCCTTACTCAGCTGGTCATTATGTGCTATATACCCACCTTTTTTCATTATACTACTGCTCTTTCTACACCACAAGTCTTCCTGTTCATCCAAGATAGCCATCACCCAACGTGGGATGCAAAAGGAAAAAAGATACATGTTGCTTAACTTGTTTCAAGATCAGCATGATAAGATGCCCGGCCGCAAATAGCAAGGATACTACTGCACACACAGTGGTAAGAATCCGGCAGTTTTAAAATAAAGCAAGCTATTTAAGCTTGGCTAGCACAAAAGCTTAGGATGTTCTGAACAGCGGCCTGTACCAATGTAGAAAATGGCACTATTTTAGGACTGGTGGCTTTAGAAAATATCTGTTGGTTGGCAGAAAATGTCTGCAACTTTTCAATGTACTTGTGACAGGAAACTATCTACAAAGAATATGTAATTTCCTGTTTGACATCAAAAGAATAAAGATGAGTGATAGACATTCTTCTGTATAAAGAGAGCCTGCCCACAAATACAGCAACTGTCTCCAGCCTAAACTCAGGGGAGAAGAATGGGTGAATGCCACTGTCACTGCAACCATGAGCCCTGGGTAACCCTACAGAAAAGACGTAACTGCAGGTGTTTATATCACCAGCTTTTACTGAACTTTATCCAAGTAACTCTTCTGATGGCACAGGGCTTAGCTGTGAACAGTCCAAGCCTTCTGCAATGTCACTATGAGTAAAGGGTATGCTGCCTTAACTTGAATTTCAAGTCATTATGAGCCTCTTAATAGCAGACTGATCCAGTTCTGACCCACATCAAATTCCAGTTAACTATGATTGTCAGCATAATCATTGTTTGGCTGGATGTAGCATACAATTGGCTAGCATCAGAAGGCTAATGTGTATTTAATTTCAGTTCAAATACCTAGCATGGTAAATGCTTTAAGCAGGCAGCTGTCATTAATAAAAACCAACAGCCGTCCCTTCTAAACTGCAGTATTTACCCTACGTTACAGCACTCTGGAAGTGAGCACTGAATGTCTGCATCTGTATGTATATGAATTGAACATCCCTATTCATACTACTTCAATGAAAATGCACACATGCACAAATCACAGGAGCTTTTTAACTGAACGGATAATTATGCCACAGGGAAAAAGTTAAGTTCATCTTGTAATCTGTGACAGTTGCACTTACACAAGACTCGGGCAGCTCTGGAGTAGCAATGAGAGCAATCATCGTTAATAAAATAATTTAGTTTTTAGAGTGCAAGCAAATACTCAAAGCAGAAATCTAATCAGCAGTTCTCGGAGGATGGTTTCCCTTCATATGCCTTGGGAGGTCTTAAAAAAGGTCATTGAAATTCTATGCCCTTGGAGAAGAGGTTCACAGGAAAAACTTTTCAGCAAATGAGAATGTGCACTGAAAAAGGTGCAGCCAGCCTCAGTAAGATATTCTGCAGCAATGCACGAAGCAGAACCGTGGTACAGACCCCACATGGATTTAAGAGGATGTTGCACAGCCATATGCTAAGCAAATGTTCAAAAAAGACATTCATCCTCCCCCAGCACAGAAGGGAGCAAGTTAGCGAAGCAGCTTCTCCCACATATGCGAGGAGGCAAGTAGGCATGTACAGCAGGAACAATGTTGTACTTTCCAAAGAACACTGAGGTTGATTAAGCCTTGTTGGAAACGCAGAGATAAAACAGAAGGAGAAAATAATCTTATGTGCTTTAGTTTCTTACTATTTTCTTTTTTTTTGCCAGAAGCTGAATCAGTGTAAATAGCAAGCTTTATTTTTCTGCTTCTAAAACAAAACACTGACTGCCAAAACATAAGGTTTTAACCTTTCTGCTGGTGCTGTCCTGCATTCTAAAATATTTCCAAAAACCTTTCTTTTGCTACTGGTTACCTGTTTTGAAGCAACATCCACATACCATAATTGCAAATCAAAAAATATTATTTAATTAATGTCATTCATTTATATGCACAGAAACTTCCATTTGTATGCATACAATTCACTCAGTCTGTGGTCTATAGCTAGCAAATAACACCACTTAGCAGCTGTTAAATAGGGTAATCACCTGTTGTTATCCACAGGTAGCTTTAATTCAAATGCTAATTGCTCTCAGTGCTCTACTTATAAGCCTGCCCCAATGTCAGTTACTGTATGTGCCACACCAGATGGATGTGAGCCTCAAATAGATTGCACTGTCCCTCTGCAGGAAAAAAAACCCTGAATTATAAAAATCCTTGCTACCCTACAGCGCCATGAAAAAAAGATGGCACAAGAATTAAGCAATGATGGTCTTTCAGAGAGCAAGAACTGCAGGAAAAGGCAATGAATGGGGAAGACGAAAAAAGGACTGCAGACAGGACATTAAATATTGTATGAGCTGGTGCCTCAGCCTATTTGCAACTGAAATGAGTTAACGCTCACGTTAGTAAACTCAGTTTGAAAAAATTCAGGAACAGCTATTGCAGGTGTGTGCCAGGGTCAGCCTCAACTGACAGGAAATGAGAGCTAAACTGCTTGAATAGGTCAGGTGTTTGTAAAGATCTGACTGGAAAAATAAAAGTTCTAGCCTGATACAGGTAAATTTTTATCTTTCCAGAGACTTAATTCTTCATAAAAAACATCATAAAATGTTTCTCTCTTTGGTAGAAATACCTCAGACCCACACTGTACTATGTACTCCTTATAGCAAGAGGCTTTAGATTATTTTTCTCTAAAATATCTCCAATTCACCCAAGCTCTCTGGAGGCACAGTTTCATGTTGTGCTTAATTTCATCAAACTGTGTGTCGCTGCCAAAAGTGATGGTTTAATTCTGTCTCCTTCCCCCTCTTAACTCCATTGACGTGTTCCTCACCCTTCCTCATACAAGATTTAGTCATTCACTGTGTTGCTGGAATATGACTCACTGATCCGATGGGAAAGTAATTTATTTGGAGGAGAGATACAAGGGTGAGAGTCCACAGTTAGACTGGATTAAGCCCAGTGTGGAACGATGCCCTGAATTGTCCTGTGTTTCTTGCTGCTATACAGTGAAGTTCCTGGCTGCACAGCTGTAGGTTTTATTTTAGATCCCACAACTGTAAAAGGGCCATTCATTCCGTAATGCTGTCGGATTTTCACACTGTACTGGAATGACTTCCCTGCCGTGCTCTCTGAAGGACTGCTTTTTTGTAGGCGAATGAAGCCATCCATCAGTTGCTTAACAGCAGAACTTCTTTGCTCAGTTTCTACCCTTTGATCTGTTCAGCTTAGATAATTCTGCTGGGTGCCAAAACACCAACCAACCAACCCACCCTTCTATCTGGAGGATACATGCCTTTCCACTGGGCCAAAGTGTTGACCTCTGCAAATGACTGTTAGCACAAGGTTATGTTTTCCTGTCCCAAACATATTTTTCGATTAAATAGGAGATAAATATCATCACAGCTGAACCCTGGCTCTGAGAAATGAATCAAAGCATATAAAAATCACATATTAGATCTGCAACAGGTATAGCCACAGGTTTCGGTTTTGTTGTGAGCTCATTATAAAGTGTAGAGCCCTAGCCTTGGAGAAAGAAGCTGCTCAAAATTTCCAAACACAAAGCTATAATTTAAAAAACTGTGTTAGGTAGTGCCCCAGTTCTCTGATATCTTGTGCTTATGATGAAGTGAGGGAGGGATGAAAACAGTGACCTATTAAACCCAGTACACTTTACCTCTTGGTCTCCTGCTTTAGGGCCATAATTGAACTAAATATCCAGCAGCAACAACCACTTATCTGTGAATATTCATTTTAGCAAAGTCAATTATTTCAGTCATCAAGGGAAAAGAAGTGCTTGCGTGTTTTACAGTTATGACTCAAATTAACATACATTTCATCCGATGACTGTTTTTTATTTTGTTTTGCATATTTTGCTTATAGGAAGGGGAAAAAAGGGACTAAATATTTCTTCCTCACAGCCATTGTTAAAATACAGAGTATTCACCCTTCCACATTTTTTTCCCTGAAGTGAGACACGAAAACGTGCTTCTTTAAAAACGAAGGAAAGAATGAATGCTCCATGTCTTAAATTAAAATGGATAAGGGAAGTTATGGCACCTACGAGAAAAAAATTGCAAGTACTCACAGTGAGCTCAGATGAGATCCTCACCCCTGTCTTACTAGTCAAGGAAGTTTAAGTTATCAAAGGTAGCACATAAGATAGGTTGAACATTTTTTGTTATTCATAGCTGGAAGAAAAATACCTACAGCATGAACAGGAGACAGAAATTATAAAATTCCTCTCCAAAGCAGAGCTTATGAGATGAGTTGCACAGCCAGCCCACAACTGCCAGTGGCTTTGCATGTTAGAAGACATACAACAACCTCTAATGGAAGGTTTTAATTTATGTACATAAAGCACTGGCTATGTTCTATGTTGATGGTCATTGCACTGGCTTTTTGGACATAGTCTTGTGCAGGTTATGTCTGAGATTCACAAGATGCTTCTTATGGCCATAAAAGCCTTACCCTGATGTCTTCACCAAGTAATACCAGAAATAAGGGCGTTACTCTCAGAAAGTTGTAGGGGACCTGGAGAATCAGAAGCTGAATTAAAATATTTCTGCAATAAGCAAAGAAGGAGAAAGGTGGTGAGCTTCTCAGGGGAAGGGACTGAGTAGAGGAATGCCCTCCACGTTCTTTCATGACTGGGCTGTGTCATGCATAAATTTAAAGTGACATAAAGATTGTTTCTTTTCATTACAAAAATTCTTTACAAAAAGGTGAGATGTACTTTGACTAGCTATCCATAAGCACAGCTGGTGACTGTAAGACTGATCTGGAACTCCTTGCAGAAGTTGTCCCTAGGCCAAACTCACTGGATTAAATTAATTTGGTTACTGCCTTCCTAACATCATAAATGTGTTAAATGGTCAACACTGGGAAGAAAAGATATAGCAAAAGAACACTGACTTTTTCAAGAGAGGAAAGAAAACCCCACTGTCTGGATAGTTTCCTCATTCTGTTATTTGAGATCCATCTGTGGTTACCAGCTAGTTCCAATCTGCTTGGTACAGACTGGTTAGCTGAGATGCCCATTAAATTATATAAGCCCACTTCCCAACTAAGAAGAAATTAATGTTGTGGAGTGTGTTGTAATCTTTTGCTGCCAATCAAGGATGTTGTCAGAAAATATATTAAGCAATCAACTCCCACCCCCCTAACCCCTCTCCAAAATATTTGCATGTCAGTACGCTCCTACACTCCCTTGTTCATCTGTGACCATCCTAAAAAATGCTATTCTGAAAATAGTTGCTCAAATAATAATGGAATTCATTGTCATAATTAAAAGCTATAACATGTTTTCTTACATTACCTTGAAAAACAATATTTCTTTAAGGGTTCTGGGGGTTCGTTGGTCATTGCTATTTGAGCATTCTGTTGTTGCAAAAGAAGTCTTTTTAACCTGACATACTACCTTAGCAATCTTGTAATATGTCTCTATTTTTTTTTCTGGTTTTATTCTCAACTCGAGTATTCCTTGTATTTTATTGAGTAAAATTAAATATTTGTAAAAGGATATAGCTTGAGTTTTGATAGACTTTTTAGAATCTCTTAATAAAAATCTGTAAGTAGGCTTGCTTTGCCTGTGTGAAAACTACTTTATGTCTGATTCCTTTTCAGAATATTAATAGGAAAATAAAGCTGCAAAATATAGTTGTAAAGTTGAGACTAAAACAATAGTTATATATAAAATTATGTTTTAAATCTAAAAACAAACTTTAATGTTTACTTAATCTTGCATGACAAAAATTAAAAAAGCTTTGAGTAAATAATGGAATGCTGCGCTTTCCTTATGTAAGTCAAAATCAATCCACATTAACATTTACTTTTGATCAGAAATGGAAAACCAATGGGTCAAATTATTTCTTTCATTTAACACTGGAGGTATTACCAAAAGGAAAAAATTCAAACAACTTAAAGAGGGAATTTTTTTGTCACTCCTCAAGGAAAGAAACACATAAATTAATAATTAACCTAATTTTTCTTCCATCCCAGAGACCATAGGTCAAGGTATCATTAAGTGCATTCCATTCTGAAGCGACAGAGTTGCACAATTTGCTCTTCCATCACTTATACTAAAAGATTAAAGATGGCTTCATGTGGGGATATGCAGAGATGGGAAAACTTAAACCTCTGGGACTGAGCCACAGCTTTTAGTCAATTCCTGAAATCATAACTCATTTTGTTATGAGTCACAAAAGGCTACTGCTAGCATCTGTATTACTGTACAAATAAGGAGCCTTACTCATTTCTTATTTTTCACCAACAGATTAAGTTCAGTGACTACTTTTGCTTATACTAACTACATACATTCAATATAATTCATTCAGGACGTAAGCTCATCTGGAGAACCCAATCTATTTGAAAGCATACTGATGGTAATTTGAATCCCAGAAAGCAGTAAGCTGCGTCATATGCAATGTGACATAACAGTTAAGCAACTGAGATAATTCTAGATATTGCCAGACCCATGTTTGTTTCTCTAGAGGCATATAAGGAAGAATGCATCAACTTTAACAAAATCTGAGAGACAGGAAAGACCAGAAAGCTGCAGTGTCAGACACTCTTTTTTATACTACCAGTGCTGGAATGATACATTTGTACCTACCAGGTTCAGTACAGTCCTGGAGGGACCTGTGAAATGCAGAGCCTGAAGCCACCTTTAAACAGGGAACAGGACCACCTGAGCTCAGAGTGTGCTGATACTCCATGGGGAAAGGAGGTTATGGGCACAGGCATTGGGTCAAGGAGTTATTTCTTTTCTGTTTATCTATACACATGCAGAGTGTCTATATGAAGTTGAAAGATGAATTAAATGTATAAATAGGCAGGGATAACTTCTGAGAGTTGCGCACTGATATTCCCTGACACAAGCATATTGAGGGTGATGACAGCTATTTTAGGGGAGAAAGACAATTTTGCTCCTATTCAACATCTACAGCATACACAGTGTTAAATACGTTCATTATGGGGTACTGCCCACCTGATGAGATCTCCTCCTACAAGAATACCTCTCCTACCAGCTCAGAATGAGCAGTGCAAGCTCACCCTATTACTTCTAATTTCAAACTTTAAAACTGCATTGCAGAATTAAATAGGTATTCCTCTTTCTGTGTCACCTAGTTTAGTAGAAATGGGATGAAAGGTAGTAAGATCCTGACACAGAATTACAGAATATTTTGTAGATGTTACTGACCTCACAAACTCTTCTGAAGAAAATGACAAAGCTGAGAACAGAAGAAAATTTCCTGGTTACCATCAAACATAGCAGTGGCAGTACAGTATGAACAATGCAAGTCTCCAACACAGATAATCATGAAATACCCATGCAATGGGATTGCCAAGGCAACAGGCAATGTTCAACACTGGTGGCTGTTTTTAAATACAGTAGATTTCTGACATGAGGAATCCTCTGTAAATGAGCAGATAAGAATGAAATGAGCAGCTTATAACCTAAAGAAAGAAAAACTAATTGGGGAATGGAGGTGCTGGAGTGTGTCCAAAGAAGGACAATGAAGCTGGTGAAGGGGCTGGAGCACGTGTCTTACAAGACATGGCTTGAGGGAACTGGAGGTATTAAGCCTGGAGAAAATGAGGCTGGGGGGAAGACCTCGCTCTCTACAACTACCTGAAAGGAGGCTGGAGCAAGGCGGGGGTCGGTCTCTTCTCCCAGGTAACAAGCAACAGGACAAGAGGAAACGGCCTCCAGTTGTGCCAGGGGAAGTTTAGGTTGGGTATCAGGAAAAATGTCTTCACCAAAAGGGTGGTCAAGCACTGGCACAGGCTGCACAAGGAAGTGGTGGAGTCACCGCCCCTGGAGGTATTTAAAAAATGTGTAGACATGGCATTTGGGGACACAGTTTAGTGGTGGGCTTGGCAGTGCTGGGTTCATGGTGGGACTCAATGACCTTGAAGGTCTTTTCCAACCCAAATGATTCTATGATTGTATGATTCTAATATAATTAAATAAATTATAGAATATAATTTATTATTATAAATATTATAATATAATTTAATACACAAGCATATCATTAAATGTCAGAAGATTTCAGTTTTCTGAATAAATTCATGTCTCCTGGATTCCAATTCTGTACAACTATGTTTAATAATCTACCTCTGTCAATGACTGTGGAGTAAACTTAGCTTTAGAACTAAATTCATTTAAAACACAGAGGTGAGCTAAGCTGCTTCCACTAGCTTTGTTCAAGAAACCTGACAGACGATGGGAGCAGCAGTTTATAAGAGAGACGTGACAGCAGTTTTGAAGACTAAGACAGCAGGGAGAGATGAAAAGACCCATAGCAGAGATGAAACAAAAAGGAGAACAGGACATGAAGGGTAGGAATCAGGAGATGGGCATTTAGAAAAAATGTGAATCTGTTGAGCCATCTCATCATACAGCAAAGTGGGTGAGGAGGCAGATGACATTAAAAATTAATTGACAAAGTTTTGAAGAGGATTAGATGTCTCACTGAAAGAATCTAGGTACTTCTCATTCATTTCAAACACTTGACTAAACTCACTGATCCTCCATTTGAGTATAGATTGCATATAGAGAGCAGAAAGCTTTCCCCTCATTTCCAGAGCTGCCCCATCTCATTTGCTCAGAAATACCCCAAGGAGGGCCGCTCACAGTCCTCACTTCTGCAAGTACATGGAGCTGGTTTTGAGTCATGAGTTGCAGATAGACACTTGTTTATTATCGGAAGTATTATAAGGTCTGGTCCAGGGCAACACTTTACTTGACAATTTTTTCACATGATATTGGGCACTACTTTTTCTCAAATCTCATGTGTCCACAGATTTCTATTAAAATAATTTCGTAATGTTCATTGTTTACTAAAAAGAATTACACACATTGATGCAGGAAGATCAGATGCATCACTCAACAAACAGACATCAGAATGAGACTTGTTTGATCATCCTCATTTAACATTGCCATTTTAAAATGAAAGACATAATTTTAGATCAGCCTAATAAGCCACAATCTTATCAATGACCAATTTCACAAAGAGACATCAGTTAAACCTTTCATTGCTACTGTCAAAGATCCCCTCTCTACTTTCTTTATGTCTAAACTTCTTGCCCTGCCCCACCAAATTCAGTCTGTTTCCAGAGGTTTCACCTTGCTGTGTAGCAAAAAAGGGTAGACAAACTATTTAGCACAAACAACTGTTAGGAGGAGGAGGACCTAAACCACTGTACATCTACTGCTAATAGGCTAGGAATTGTCTCTGCTTTAAAAGGTCACTCTTCCCCAACTCCCTTCTTCACAACTTTTGCTGAAAACACACTGAGTTGTATAAAATCCTGTATTATTGTAAGAGATAAACAAGCCTAGTGATAGCTTTTCCTTGTATAATAGTAACCTCTCTTGCTGAAGGCAGTGCCTAGTTTTACAAGTATCTTTAACACTGAGGTTCTTGGGCTAAGAGTCTCCTTTAGCAAGCATTGATGAATTATAAAGTCACAGATCTCAAGCTCTGTGCCACCAGGGAAGTGACCACATGAGTGTAAGCCATCTCAGGAATTATACAAATGACGAACCAGTGCCCATGTTTCCCCCGCTCCTCATCCTTACTCCACAACGGACCAACAACAGCATCCACCACCCATGACTGGGTCACACGGATGGCACGTGGTAGCCAACAGCCTGGAGCACCACTGCATTTATGACCCAGGTCTAAGGCCAGGGGGATGCAACAAACCCCCTTAGTGCAGTCAAGCACTGTCAGTACACAATGCAGCTCTCTGCCACCTTGCACGGGTACCAGCAGGTTTTAAGCCGCTGCAGCAAGGGTGTTTGCAGAGGCCAGTTCACCAAGCATAAAGCTCTGTACTGCTTTCTGGGGCCACTTACAGGTACATCACCTCTCCAAATAGTGTGCTGCAGCAGGGTGTGCAGCTACAGTCTGAATCACAATCAGTTGCTAAATATAGGTTAAATTGATTCAATTAATAAACCTTTGCAGCTATTTCTAAACACTCTTTAAAATTATAAAGTAAAACTTTAAAACTATCACACACAAGGGAGTGAATTATGTTTGGAGATTGGAATAAACTGGGAAGAAGAGATTCCTTTTCCTTTTAAATGATAAACTTAACCTACTATTAATCTTCAAACATGAACAAATACTTCTAGTTCCTGAACTAACTGAGAGCTTATTAACTGTCAGGGTATTAACAGGCATACCTAATACATTTTAGAGACAGCAATTGCTGATAAGTGCTCATGGAATAAGGCATTCAAGGAGATGTGAATCTCAGCATGTCTGTCAAACATCCTAACAAATGAAATATTAAGAAATCAATCACATTTTAATCTACAGGCACAGAATCTTTGGAGTATAAGAGTAAAAATCGGTTCCCTTCCCTCATTCTTGTAGAAAGCCACTTATTTCCTGGAATACAAGACCAGACATTTTCTACACTTTTTGCAAAACAAGAGGGTTTCTTCCTTTTTTGAAGATTACATAACTTTTCTAATGCAGATTTCCCCTGAGTTTTACCTCTTTCAAAATTGTGCAGCTCCACAGACTGAGGCAACATGACGATTCACCTGGCAGCATGATGCCGGTTTTGTTCAGTATCGTTCACAATTTTCTACTCAGATTAGGTGGCTCTTATCGAAAACAAATACAAATTCCAACCTGGCTATTTAAATTTAGGGAGATTTGATCAATGTGAGATATTCTTTCTAAGATAAAAGCACCAGGGTAGAAGGAAACTTTTGTGCTAAAGAAGGGAAGGAAAAATACGGAAAAAGACTTCAGGAATGTAGCAAACCTATGTGAAGTTTACCTGTAAAAATTACTTACTTAGGAAGAATTATATTGAAGAGGGAATCCTTTTCAGAGCTGTGTTCCAGCAACACATGTCTCTCACACCATGTGCTTCCTCTTCTATGGTGGGGAGCTCCATTTCTAACACACCCAGATGGTCACAATTTTTTAGGCTGCCTTGACTGTCATGCAATATCTCCTGTGAGGGAGAGACATGTGTTAAAAGCTGCATCATCAATGCAAACATTCAACACTGTCAATTATCCCGCCCGCTCAGCTATCCTTGTAACATCCTGCTAAGTATCTATAAGAATACACACAAAAGTCACCTTCTAAAAGAAATCATTACTGTTCAAGGTTTCAGTAGCATACACTTAAGAAATTAAACAATTCAAAGTTCTTTATAGCAAAAAGTAATTGAAGAGGTTGACACATTGTGTCTCTGTAGCCTGTATACTGTTTCTTACATTTTAAGATTAGCTGAAGCATTTTCCCATTCACCTACAAAAAAAACCAACCAAACCCCACCCAAAAACCCGACTTAAAAGATATCTAATTATAATACATTAATTACCATAGCTTCTTATAAATTTTGGCATGAATTTAAAGTCTGATCCAGAGTAATTGTGATACTGCAGTTAAATCTGCTATGAAAGTGAAATGTGTGGCACTTCCTGTTTCATCAATAGCAAAACTTCATTTCCTATAAGTAGTATTTCTTTCTATTCCTCAGGAAAAATTCTGATTCTATTGACATTAAAATACTGAAGGAAATTAAATTATCCTATGAATAAAATCAATATTGCTTTTCTTTAAGGAGGAATAAGATACATATTTGACATTAATCACCTGATAAAGACATAAGAGATAAATAAAGAAAAGTGCAAGTCAAAAATGAGATCTTTTCCCTAACGGTAGGGACTTGATTAAACAGGTCAAAAAGTCATGAATAATAATTATTACTTCTCTATTTGTGATGATAGCCACTTTTAAATGGGAATTTGTTTCTTGGATTCCCTTCAGTTACAAAAAAATTAATCACAAATAGTCTTTTAACTCTAAGTTTTTTTGCATTATCCAAAAGGAAAACACAGAACAAGAAGGCTGATAATAATTTTGAAATCAAACCAATGATCTACAGGTACTTTTGTACTTCTGTTACAAAAGATAATTCTTGTAAACTGTCATTGGATTTAAGCAGAAACTGTTTGGGTTAGAAGTCAAAGAAAAAATATAAACCCAATATAAACTCTGTCATATGAATATGGTACATTTGCGTCATTGTCTGACTACATTAAACTCTTTGACACAGATATGTTATCAGAGAATTAAAAAATTTCATATTCTTCCATTTACAAAACAATCTATTAAAACATCAAGAGATTACTTCCCATAATAATCTATTTCAATTATTCTTTCTTTTTCTTAGGTACAGTCTGGCTTGTGTGTGAAACAAAAATTGCACATGCCTCAGTCTTGTTCATTAGAATTTAATCTAAAAGAAATTAGTTTATTTTAAATTAATGCATATTTGTGGAATAAAGTTTCAAAGCCATATGTCCTTCACACTAGGAGATGAAGGAAATCCCTACCTCAGTGTCTACCTGCACATATCTATTTCTATGCCTAAAATTATACACATTCAAACACTCTAGGCTCCGTGCTTAAGTGGAACTGGGCACCTATCCTGTTGCTTTTCAGTCTCTGGTAAAGCATCCAGAAATGCTTTGTGTGAAAATCTTACACACACACACACACAAAAAAAAATCTGTAATCCACAACATAAATGATGCTCAAATTTTTTCAATAAGAAAGTTCAAAATGAAAGCCGTTTCTTCAAAATCCTAATTCAAAGCAGATATACTAGCTTCAAATAAGAGGTCTGCTTCCGTTGAAATTTTGTTCTGATACTCCCAAAGATGTTTTTTCTATGTCTTTTTAATATTCAAAAACTTTTCACTTGCTTTTAAAGAAAACTAATATCAAGATGTCAGCAATTCTTACAGAGAAAGCATTTCTGTTTCTAAAGAAATCTGAAGTCTTTCAAAGTTTTCAACACTGAAAACAGCAGAATTCTGGCTTATATTTTACAGACATCCAAAAAGTCCAGTCACTACAAGAAGAACAGAAACACATACACGAACAATGCGATGTACATGTGTTCGATGGGAAGAGGATAGCATACAACTGACTACATTTCCATATAATTCCTCCCAAAACTTTACAGAGCAGGATTTGTCTCTTACTTGCAGAAATGTTAGTGGTGTTTGATTTTTTATTTTTTTTAACCAGCAATGAGCCCTAAATTTAGGTCTGAATATCCATGCTCTACTTTAATCAAAGGCCACTTTCCTATATGTAGCCTTTCAGAACACCAACTGCAAACTGCTGCCATCCTCCAAGTATCTAAATAGCTTGATTTTGCCCTTCTCTATGGAAAAATGGACAGGTAATACTGCAAAGAACAGGTAATTACTGAACCTGAGTGTGGTTTGAGTTTATTCCTCCTTAAATAGTGCAAGTTCCACACTCAGCTGAAAAATGGTTGTCTGAAATGGTCTTGCTGCACTAAAAATGACTAGACAGATACTTAGTTGGTACAATTTTAGAAGAATTATGTCAGTTCACCCCTGTAAAGTCACACCACTATCATGCAATTCCTTGACAGATTGCCATCAGCAGCACTTAATAAGGAAGCAGTCAGAAATCAGTGATAGCACAAAAAATGTTGAGGCAATTTATGTAACAATAGCGAGAAATGCCATGTATATATCATACAATCATAGAATCATTTAGGTTGGAAAAGACCTTTAAGGTCATTGAGTCCCACCATGAACCCAGCACTGCCAAGCCCACCACTAAACTGTGTCCCCAAATGCCATGTCTACACATTTTTTTAAATACCTCCAGGGGTGGTGACTCCACCACTTCCTTGTGCAGCCTGTGCCAGTGCTTGACCACCCTTTTGGTGAAGACATTTTTCCTGATACCCAACCTAAACCTCCCCTGGTGCAGCTGGAGGCCATTTCCTCTCACCCTGTCACTTGTTACCTGGGAGAGAAGAGACGGACCCGCACCTCGCTCCAGCCTCCTTCCAGGCAGCTGCAGAGAGCGAGAAGGTCTCCCCTGAGCCCCTTTTCTGCAGGCTGAGCCCCCCCAGCCGCCCCCCGCCAGGCTGGTGCCCCAGCCCCTGCCCGGCTCTGGACGCGCTCCAGCCCCTCAGGGTCCCTCCTGCGCTGAGGGGCCCAACACTGAGCCCAGGGTGCGAGGGGCGGCCCCACCAGTGCCCAGCACAGGGGGACGGGCACTGCCCCGCTCCTGCTGGCCACGCTGCTGCTGGCACGAGCCAGGATGCTGCTGGCCTCCTTGGCCACCTGGCACCCTGGGGGTCACGTTCAGCCGGCCGTCAGCCGCCCCCCTGGCCCTTTCCCGCCGGGCAGTTCCCAGCCACTCTGCCCCGGCCTGTAGGATTGCATGGACATACGTAAGGGTTACCAGTCATAATTTATTAAATGCAATGAAAGAGACACTGAGTGTAGCTGTTTTCGTAGACAGAAATCACACCAAAATAGAGGCAGCCAGTTATATATGCTTAGAGTATAAAACTTTAAGGTCTCTAGCTTTCCCTTTGTAGTAATCTTCTGTTAAGTGTAAATGAGGATTTGTAATTGTAAGCTTGGATAAAGTCAACATTTACCATTAGATTACAGAGAAATACTGCTGTATTTTGGATTAGGCTGCCAAGTAAGTAATGACAAAGCAGGTTTTTTAAAACTGTGATTATCACCTAGACTTATCTAGACTTATCACCTCTGCACAATGAAGATTTAAAAGCCAAATCACAAGAGCTAGGCCAAAGGAGTCAAAGACAGATCTAAATGTTTCTGGCAGCTGATCCTTTGTATTGCTCTCCCTCAAATGCCTGGTGTCTCTTTAAGCCTTTCCACATCTAAAGGCGGTTAGGAAATTTAAGTCAATGACATACACAGTAAGGATCTGCACTACACAGAGTACACCCTGCCTGAAAGCCGTTCCTTTTGTCTCATCCCTTTGTCTGAAGAGCCAGCTCCCTCAGCTGGTGTGAAGAGCTCCAGAGAGCACATCAGATTTCATGCAACTCCACGGTGAAGAGAGGCCAGTAGGTCAGGGGGTTAACATCTGCTATAAATACTCACAGGACTTCTTGGCCTGAATTTCAGAACGTGATTGCTTTATGTTGCTACACTGTGCCGGGCTGTTTCACACTACGCCTTACCGCATGACATAATGCAGAGCAGAGAGTCAAATACATAAAAGGAATAATGCACCTGAATTTTCTCGCTACAGAAACATGCTGCGGAAGCCTGCACATAGGAGGAATGAGTATTTCAAACCACCAGAATCTTAAAGCAAACTGAGTTCCAGTTCTTATTCAGCTCTTCAGTCAGGTCTGGATTATACACCAGGATAGTGAATTTATTAAGGGATATATATAGATACGATCTAAAGCAACCAACTGCAAAAAAATACTCCGAAAGATCAATTTTTGATTTGGGTATTTAGGTCATAGTCTGCTCCTATTCCATAAAAGAATGTTTTTTCCTGAGTTCAGCGAATCAAGAATGAGACTAACATTTACTGCTAAATGGGCGCTCAACTGGCAGTCTTTGCAGCACTTTGAACAGTTATTGTAGAGTGGCAGATCACTGAAGGCTTTGACCTCCACTGCAAGCAGCTGTCAGCGCAGCAAAAGTTGAAAGCTTTTTCATATGTCTTTCTCACATATTTGGTCAACGCAATATAGAAAACCAACTTTAATGTTTCCCATACACAGCTTTTTATTTGGGGATTACATCTAGACAAAATATGAGAGATGCTTACAGAAACAGTTGAAGGCTGATTTAAACTGTTTCCACTAATCACTAATTGTCTATCCGTCAACTTTGAAAAAACATGAGGAAGTTGCAACAATTAAGTCAGAAGGACAAGGAAGAACAGATAGGACAGATAATCCTGAAAAGATCAGAACAGGACGACACCATCTATAGCAGTGTGAAGACAGATTATAAAACATTAGATAACTTAAGGTCAGACTTTGGTCTCACATTGATATATCATTTTAATAACCTCAGCTGCACATGTTATAGTCTCAGAATTTACAGCTATATGAAGAAAGTGTTGAAAGAGAGGAGACGGTTGTTAAAAGATCACAGATAGTCCAAATATGAGTTCTTTTTAAAATCCTGTCTTGTTCTGATTTAGAATACTCAGCCTTTACATATAACAGGATTTAAAAAGGAGATTCTGTTTCTGTTTCACAAATGTATTATTTATTCCCTTTCCTATAATATATTGACAAAATTCACTGTAAGCATGAACAATGATTTTACCTGTAGCATTAAACTGGATTGCAGTTTTCCCATTCCAGCATGTCTTGCCACTGCTTTCCAGGAAAGGGAGAGGAATGACAAGTCTGGTATTCACATAATGCGAGAATGGGATTCAAAAAGATGTCATAAAAAGCTGCCATCTTCTAAGATAAAAAGCAATGTATTTTTTGCTGCCAGTGTAGGGATAAACCAAAATTCTTCATACAACAAACTCTTCATGCTTTAATGAAAAGGGGTTGGGTTGTATGGAAGAAGGGAAATCACATTATACAGCTACTTGAAGCCTGTATATTTCAGCACATCTGTATATTTCAGTAACTGGTTACTACCTGCTGCAAGGTAGCGAGCTTGTTTATTGCATCAGCTTCTGAGCCTTGCTGCCTAATGTATTGCAATCAAAACCATATTGTTTAACACTTCTGATTAAAGATTTAGTCCTTTTACAGTGCATTGCTAGTAAAGAAAATATTCAGTGCCATGATTTCCAGGCAACATATTTCTTACACTATGACTTATCTCATCAGCCACAGAAGTTCAATAATAATCAAAGACAACCTTTGTAGTTTCAACAGTGAGATGTTCTTATTCATTGCATCAATTCATGTAATTGCATGGGTTATAGAGGCATTAATGGGCTGTACTGTAAGAGAAATAGAGATTCAAAGCTTACAGATCCTTCATTAATTCTAGTTTGGAAATAATTTCACTGTCTTCAGTAAAAGTGTAACTGTCAGGCGAATCAGGTCTAAGGTAAATACACATATAAGATAATGTAAATAATGCTGGACTAATAAAGGTAGTGTCTAAAAATTTATTATGGTTATACAAAACTAGTGAAAAAATGAAAAAAATTGTCATTGCTGAAGTTGTTAAATTGTACTTAGGACTATTAATAGCGTATCACTTATGCAGTGCTTATGTTATTTCAGTTATAAAAGCATCCTCCTCCACCTAAGGCACTAGTTTTTTGTGATATAATACTACTTCTTTTCTGTCAGCACAGCGAGTTTTTAAAAGGAGCACATCTAATGGGTAGAACAGAGCAACATATATCAAGATCATGAGATACGCCAGCTGTGCCACACCCACTCTGTGATCTCTCACCACACCTTTACAGTACCTTAGCTTCCCTGTCCAGGAGGTAATACTTCATTTGCAAATCAGTTGTAGAGACTTGGATGTAAGGAAAGACAATACAACGAACAAATGTTATTGTCATGTAGAATTAAATTCAGGGACCATTTTGAAAGTGTCTGCTCATTCCACAGAATGTCCCCATGAGACAGTGAGAGGATAAATCACAAACCGCAACCATCTTTCAAACTGCAAAAGTCTTCCATATAACTGTCTAAGCATATATAAACACGTATGCTAATTTAGATACCATAACATGAGAGCTTTGCAAGTCTAAGTCCAAGAGACACAAAGAGAAATACATTATGTACAATCATGTTTGAATCAGTAAGTAAAAAGTTTGGTTGAATATCTAAAAGGAGGTTTTCCAAGACAGATTTTCCCTCTTTAATAGTGTCATCCAGCTTATTTTCATCAGATCCCTATTTTCGTCTATGTTTACAGAAACAGGCATCAGATTTCCACAGACAAGAAAGGCCACTCTGTAATACATCAGAGGAAGACTCTACTTTTACCGTTAAGACCCTTGGGAGATTGCACTGAAAAGCATTCCATCATAATTTCTAAAAAAAAGCTTCTTTGAAGTACAGTAAGTAAATATTTAGGCAGCTCAGTAGATGGGACTTAAGTTTCATTCCTTCACATTTCCTAACATGACTCCTTACCAACACCATTTTCAGTTCAAACTTGACTTGCAGAATCTACTAATGCATTATAAAGATACATTTTTCCCCTCATTAGAGCAAATCATATTTGCTCTTGTATCAGAGCAATGCTATGAACTTCCTTCCATGTCTTCAGAGGGAAGACAGACAACTAGTTGAGGATCTCTGAAAAATTAAGATTCTGCTTTAATAAAGGTCTCTTGAGCATTGTAGCAACTAAGGGACAAAAAGCGTTAAGCCCTGACTGTCTATATGCAGAACTCCTTCTGTGTAAGAGTAAAAAAAACCCCACAACAAAACCCAAGAAAACAAAAACTCACAGAGCAAATACTTCACTATTTGATTCTATTAAACTGCTATAACAGTGCAGTAGTTTCAGTTTGAAATGAAAAACGTAAGTCCAATTCACACGCTACTCTCTACTTGATTCTCGTGCATTTTCCCACGATGCTCACTGCAAGTACTTCATGCTGCCATGACTATCCTGGGACCTCACCTGTAAAATTTGTTGTGGCAAAGAGCATATATCTAATTTAATGCTGTGTAACCAAAAGAAATCTGAAATAAAGACTGCTACAGAACACCAGTATGGGGATACTATAACTTAATCTAACCTTGCTTTCAACATTTTAACCTGAATTACAGAATTTAAATACAGGAAAGGGAAAGAATGAAGATAGACATTGATCAAAAAAAATCACAGGAGAACATTTTTCTCTAGGAAAGATCAAAGAAAAAGTGATAGTATTTGAAGATAATCAGAAAGTTTGAGATACAAATTAGGAGAAAATACTGACTTCTTCCTTCACAGCTGTAGCTGAACAAGACCGAAAATGCCCAGAAAAATTATTTGAATGACAGCTCAACTGATACGAGACACAACCCCGCAGCTGAAAACAAAGTTTTAATTTTTTATGATTTTTACTTTTTAGTCACAATGAATTAATGAAACAAGTAATGATCTTAAGCTACACAGGAAACTGAATACACTCAGTAAAATTAGAAGCAAGCTTGAAGCATCCTTTTTGCCTGAGGCAACAGAAATGATGGATGATAGTCTAAGGAATACTCTTTGCATTCTGGACTACTAAATAAGTAATCTCATTAATCTTCTTGCAGCTTTTAGCTTTTACTTCTGCTTTAGCTACACAAAACCTGAACATTTTTTGATGCTTTTTACTTGAATCTTTGATATTGCATAACACCAGTTGGATGTAATGGGAGTTAAGACAATTACAAAGGGACTGTGCCGTGTTAGGTCTACTATTTCAACAAGCAGTCTTGGTGCACAGCAAAAGGATAAAAATACAGTCATTAGTTCAAACAAAGCCTAAACAATAAAAAAATACCCTTAAGGTGGAACATTTCCAGTTCTGTGTTTTATGATAAAATTCTGAAGACAGATCCAAGAGAAAACATCTGGTATGACAGAGTGAAGCAGGAAGCTAGTGATGGAATTCAGGTCTTTACTGCATTCTTGGGGAACCAACACTGGGCAGGCTAAGGTATCTAATGCTTCTATTGAGCACTTTTATTCCGAAATGTAATACTTCTAGAAATTAGGAGAGCTCACTCTTGAAGACCACCAACAGAAAAAGACTTGGCTGAACCAGCAGCCAAAATTGTCATCAGCTAAAATCCACTCCTAATCCTGAAAGCCAGCTACAGTTTTCCTGCATAAATGAGCTCACAAGCTACAGATCTTTGTGATAATTTATATTCCAAAGCACACAGAAAATCTGATAGACATGAGAGACTTTATCAAGCAGGTTCAGGCCAAGATGTCAAATGGCTCCCTTTAATTAGGAAGGAGGGAAAAGCCGACAGCACCTTGAAGTACAGTAGAAGCCTCGCTGTGAAGATCTATTATTGAGAGTTTTTGGAGGCAGCAGTGATGGGCTGCACAGAAGCACATAGATTTTTAAATTCAAAGTCCCAACTGCCTACCTATACAGTAATCACAGCAGATGGATAATGTGCTGTGTTCAGTTTTTTTAATAAACATGTCAAACATTAAACATCCTGTTCACAGATGTACTATAATAAAATGTCTTTACTGTGATTTGAAGTTGTGCTGCCTCAAAAAAACCCTACAGTTTTTACTTCAGAGAAAGAATCCAACTGCTGCACACACCTTAGCCATGACTCAATGTAGCACCTTACCTAGTACATAACTCTAGAGGAACAACAACCCCAACTGTGCCGGCCAAGACCTCAGCTGTCAAGTATAAGCCATAATATGATGCTAAGAGCTACAAGATGCTGTCTGATTGAAGGCACTTTGCCCTTTTGTTTGTGGTCTTTGGAGACCTTACAGAATTTTCAGTAGATTCTTTACGTTTCTAATCTACACATGGAAAACTGACTTGGAATTCATCGAGCTTCAACATCATTCTTCACATTTATGCACTTGCACATTGTGAGCAGCACTCTCAACATGAAAAAACAAGAGCTGAGGGAAATATTCTCAACAAATTAAGACTGAGGCAAACATTTAATCTTGAGTTTAGCAGAAGGTCAGATTAAAACCTGCAAGCATTTTTAACTCAAAATTCAACATTTCTTTTTGTTCTTCATTAACTCAGAACAGCTTTTGCACGGATGCAGGGAGGATATGAGCTATGGGCTTGGCCACCAAAAGAGCACAACCCCCCACAGGCACGTGTGGCTGGTCCATCAGGCACCAGGGATCCCCGACAGAAATATAGTCCTCTCAAAACGTTATCACTTCTCCTCATTCTCCCTTTAGTTCTTCTAAAGGAAGCTTCCCATTTCCTTCCTTTGTTTATATTAAAAAGAAACATGTGATCATGTAAAAATTTTACAACAGCTGCTTAGGGCTTCTGTTCTCTTTTGGCAGTGCTGGCAGCGAAGAGACACGCTCCAAAACCAGCCCTTCCCAGCACATTTCATCAAAAGCACAGGTTTCCTTAGCAACACACCCCAAAGCATCCCAGAGTCCTTCACTCCATGTGTCCTTGGTAGAGCATCTTGCTAGCATGGAAGTGCACGAGCCATCAGACACCCATGGCCTTTCCACTTAACAGCACCTTATAGGTTGGATTTTCAGGGGGTTATTTTCTAAATGCAAAATAATTGGTTTGTTACCTGAATGTGCAGTATCTGGTCAAAAGAAATTCAGCACAGTATTAGAGATTTCTGATGTCTTTCTGGTGAAAAGGTGATTTGCAGCGTGCAAGTTATGGTCAGAGGTCCCAGAAATCTCCCTTCATTAAGCTGTGCTCAGAAAGCAAAAGTAATTGAGACCACCTGTGTAACGAGAAAATACAATCACAATAAAAAATAATACCCAAGGTTCAAAGAAAGGCAGGGCCACAGCAGGCTCTTTAAAATCAGTGGAAGGTGACTCATTGAATTTAACAGGCACTTTTGCCTCAGCACTGTCTGTGATAAACGGATATTCCTGCCTTTTCTGATGGCTGGTACATGCCCAGGTTTGGGGTGAAATGTGCAATATGTATGTATGCACATAATTAAATAGAATTTAATATCTTCTGCTGCTCATACTCCCAGGCAAAGCAACAATAATATACAATTTCAAAACTAAGCATGACAGGTTGAGGAATAGATACTTATTTCCCCAAAAGGTAGAAATACCTGTTCAGAAAATCATTTGAGTCATGATTGAATGTCAGAACGCAACAAAACCCCATGGATATTAATCCACTTGCACAGTTTCTTTTTTTCTTCAGAGTTGTTGGGGCCAGGTAGTGACCAGTCTTACCCTAATGACTTACAGCTTCTCTTCAAGTGCAAATCATTTGCCTGCACTTACACACAAGATTGCTCCATTGAACCAGCTACACTGTCTTGGTTTAAAATACTATAACATTTGGGAGGCCAGCAGAGCACATGCCACACATGAAAAAACATGGAATTTTTCAGAAAAGGGAGGGATTTTCCTGTTCCCTCCTATTCTGCATATCCTTTGGGTCCTGATGCATTATATTTTAAGGGGAGCCATTGGTAGTTTCCTACTGCAGATGAGCATCTGTGGGTAGCCCTACACCCACCAGCACTGAAAACACAGGCAGCTGGAGATCCATAGCGTGTCTCTTCCTCACCCAAGACCACAGGTAAGAAGAGAAGGAGGGTCACCCATAAATCTTTTCTTATGTTAGCAACGCACTTCAGTCCTGATGTGACTCGTTCCTGATCATTGAGCATGGCAGTATCTGATGACAGAAGAAAGGGGGGCAGAAAAGAAGTCTTTCTAGAAAGCGTCTCATTTCTTTTTCTGTTTTTTTTGTTGTTGTTGGTGGTGGTGGGTTGTTTGGGTTTGGGTTTTTTGGGGGGGGGTTGGGGTGGTTTTTGTGTCACAAGGACTTTTATTCTTCCACAGTATATATGAAGGAAAAAAGTTACCTTGCACATTCACATGGAAATTGATCCTCATCTGAATCTAAAAAAGGGGTTGATTTTGTGGGGGTAAGGAGTGTTGCAAAGAGCTGAAATCTTCATCATCAGGCCACTAATACTTTATTTCTTTTAAGGGTTCATCTTCCAAGTAGTTTCACAGTAAAAAATCTCAACCTTCATTAGAAAAAGAAGTACCTCTGCACTCTGCAAAGAAGGAAAGTTTGAAAATGGCCTCACCATTACTGAAAATTTCAGAATTGAGAAGATAAATTAAAATAACACACATTTAGGCATACAGTGATTTTGAAAGTTAGCTGCACAGTTTTATCATATGGAGAGCAGGTTACAGAGAAGAAGGCCTCGTACCATTTGAAGGAAGTGTTGTTTGGCTGTGCAAGAGTTCTGCAAATAAATGCCTTATCTGTTCTACTTCTGACAGGAGTATCTCCTTGCAGTTAAGCAACCCAGACAGCAACAGCAGCTCTTTCCCAGAGCTTCTGCAACACTATATTTATTTACGGGTTAATTTATACACTGGTCAAGACTTCTGCAAAGATTCTTCTCCTATTTGACATTGCTTATTCCTGAGTTAACAAGCAAATATGGTACAAAGACAAGATGCTGATTGTTCTGAGCATGATCTTTGCAGCAGAGTACAGATATAGAAAAATGTTATATTTTAGAGAAAAAATGGAGTGAAAACATCCTTACATGAGTATCTCAGTATGGATTAATCTCTTTATAAAAGCAGAGATTCTTTGCAATCTGCTTTTTAGTTTCAGGTGAAATCAATCTCATACTTATTCACTTGCCATGTGAATAAAGTTGCCAACATACAACTACTGAAATTATTTTATCTAATTCCACATAAAGCATGGAAGTATGTAAACTCAAAAGTGAAAGGAGAGATGCTGGAAAGTATTGAAAGAGCTAAAGCTTCACTCTATTATAAGAGCAGAAGGAAAATGTCTGGTGATTAAAATGAATATTCTCCATCCACCTTCAGCCTTCTAACCTCTATCAACACCACATTATAACCAATTAACAGTTTAGTTTCAAGCCAAGGACCAATATATGTGGTACTTTAGTTGGTACTGTCACATGCTGGGCATTTTTGAAACAAAAATCAAGTTTATTTCTTTCAGGAAACCTTCTATTGACCACTTCTATCTTCACAGTCTCTCTCAACTAGATTTTTTTTCTTATACTCTCTAGAAAATCCAATAGCGTCACACCAAATGAGCTAATTTCACACCCACTAGGTAGAATGGGCTTAATTCTACTCTCATTACCAGTAAGTCGAAACTATTCTACTGCACAGCAGGGGCTTGGGCTTCATCCTGCAATACTTTCTGTCCCTGAAGAACAAATGATAAAGTATTCCAGAGACCACTGGATGTACTTCAGTTTAGATTAAGAAATATGTGCAAATCATCGGAAACTTTATCTCTGCTTTTGCCACTGGGGGACAGCCACTGGTGCCATATTGTTATTGCAAGATGCAGATCCCAACATGGTCCCATTTGACTGGATCAAATTTTCAACCAAATGTAGGACAAGAAAAAGTCATTTGAAAAGTTGCACATGTCTTGGTTTCTAAGCCCTTGTGCTGGATCTCAGGCAGCTCCCCTTGTCTGTCCACCTTTCTTTCCATGTAACTTTATCATAGATGACACCTTACAGCTAGAATTTGAATAAATCTCAAGTAAAATTGGAATGTCTAGTGGTAGGAAAGGCTACTTCTTAAAAAGCACAGTTTTTCAGATTTGTACACAGCTGGCAATTCAGAACATTGGTTATCTGGGGCTTCATCACCAAGATATCAAAAGGAGCTGGGTGACAAGCTTCTATCCCATTCACCAGGCTTTTGTGCAAACACCAGCCTTACCATGCAGGGCTGGAATCATGGCAAAGGAGATGGATAAAGGAAGAAAGTTCTGGGGCAAATAGCAGTGCACACTGCTTCTGTAGCAAATTAGAGCCAACGTATCAGCACATGAGGTTTAAGAGGCTTGATTCTTTATCAAACGTGAAACGAACTAAGTAAGTGTGGAATTATAGCAAGAGAAAAGTTGTTCGAAATGAATAGGATGGAAAAGAAAAAAAATGAAAGACCAAAGCAAAGAATGGGAAACAATGAGAGCAAGGAAAAGCAGCTGTTAAGAACGAGGTACAGCAAGTAGACAAGAAGGGGTAATATGTCAGGCACAGTGTGGGAAGGACCAGATAGGAGAAATGACAGGAGGGAAGAGGTCTAGTCACTGACCCATAGCCATTTTCTTCAAAGGTAAAAAAGAACATTTCATTCATATATATCTGCCCTTCAGAAAACAAAGCAAATGAGGCATCAAGCAAAGGACAGAAATGCTGGGGAAGGAAAGCAATGTAACATGAGGCCTGAAATTAAAAAGGAAAAAGAAAATGGGAATAACTTTTCAATCTTAAAGCACAAATAAGTTACTAATGATTAGAAGGTGAAAATCATTCAAAGAACAAAAAAGAATTATTAAAATTAATAGAGGACAGACACAGTTGTCATCAAGTCACTGTTGCTGCCATTAGCTCATGTAATCCCTGAAGCAGAGTGGACAGAAGCCTGAAGGCTCTATTCTGGGAAAAGAATGCTCTGTATTTATCTCAATGATATATTCTGTAAACATTACATAATGCTCAGTACAGTATACAGCATTAGATTCTCTATGATGCCCTGTATCAGCAACCAACAGGAAGACCACTAATAGCTTTACTTTTCTGTAAAGTTCTCTACTGAAACAAACTATCAGATACAAGAGTCTAGATTTTACTACTTCAGAGGCAGATTTGCTTCCAGTAATGTTTTCAGAACTTGGGTTGCTTTTCTGTGTATGTTATGCATCTCCTCTCCTGAACTTCTAGGTTTAAAAATCTGCCAGATAGATAAAACCATAAAACGACCATAATACTTTTAACCTATACATTCCCATTGTAATCTCAGTAATTTCTATTCAAAATTTTAACAAAATGGCAAAACAACATATTAAATTTTTTAGTGGTTTAATTATGGAATCCAGTCTTATAACTCATACATCAAACACATAGCAGACTTTATAGAGGAGACTAATTATTCTCTTCCCATTAGTTTCTAAAGCTTCCCGTCATGCTTTCAAGCTCTTCCAAATTTTTTGCCCTCACAATATAGCAAGACATATCTTCAATGTTCCTCTGTACTAAAGGTCAGCATTAACATTATGGAATTTCAAGCACTGTGGAAATAAGTTTGAAATATGTAGGTGGAAGTTCAGTTACTTGCACTGCATCGTGGATCTTTATTACAAATTCTGCTCTATCTCCTCATTTGTAATTCCCACTGAAACTTCATCTGCTACTATCAAAGCTGCTGGCTGCCTAAGGTTTTCACTGCTGTTCTTTATCTTTTTTTTTTTGCCTTTCCATGCTTATTAAGTTGTCAGCACCCAAATGCACTCAGCTGGGCAAAACACAGAGGGGTTGGCACAGTGTACCACCTCTTAGGACATGAAAATAGGACCAGAATAAAAGTAAAATAATTATTAACTCTTAAGGGGGCACGTTGCACAAGGTTAGCTCTCTTTGTGCATTTTACAGAAGCAAAAAATTCTACAGACTAGTAACGATAAATTTTGAAAGATACTGAATTTCAAATAAAATTCATTTCAGGCAGGAACAATTTATACCCATTAGACAGATCAGCCAGTTTGTGCCGAAAGCATTACTTTCAGAAGAGCTATGAGGAGCTCTGGGTGACTTTCATCTTGTGGAAAATATTTGCATTTCCAACATTTTTCTTTTTGAGTCAGAATGGGTAATTTTCTCTAGCAAATAATCGCAAGTCACTGTAAAATATACAGACACAGACAACAATTATAATCAGCAAATGGTGATCCAGACAGACCTGGTTTTACTCACTCACACAGTTATGGTACAGCACAAATTGTTGTTGAAGCACTAAGTTATGTCAACCAACACCGGGTCGCCTCTTTGCAAATTAGTTTGTGTGCAAGTTCTAGATGTGGAAGGCAGAAATTAAGCAAAAGAGTTTGCCATGATGAGAAAAGGATTTGATTACTAATGTTTAAATAAGGATCCCCTGAGCTGCCTCTCTTCTGTAGGAACGGTGTTAAAAATTTGGCAACAGGATGACATGTCCTGCATAATTTAAACCATTCCGTTTTACTGGGCACACAACATACATAAGCCTGCAATTCATTAGTTCCCATGCACACTTTCAACCAGCATTAAATATACATGTAAGATGAGCTACTGTGGTGTCCATCAATCTCTCCTCTCCTTATTACTTACTTTATCTTTTTATTGTTGACTTGGCTTTTACTCCAGGTAACGTATCAGCACTTTTGTTTTGTGTGTTTGTGAAGCAAGAGGCCTCAAAAGCTCAGTAATTGATCTCTTCTGATGTTTGAGTGTCTTCAGTACCGTCACATCAGTGGAAAGCCTGGTTCATGACTCCAAAGACAGCCTCCATCCCTCCCCGCCTGGCTGCAACTTACCAGCTTTGTCTGGTCTGAGCTTATTTTATTTATTGAGTCAGGAGGGAGCAAGAAGATGATAGGATGTAAAAGGAGAGACAGCAAACAGAAAAGCTCAGTATCTATTTAACAAAGACATACAACGCCACTGCACAGTGACAGACAGCCTTTCCTTCCCTCAAATAGGAGCAAGCAGTTAAAACAGAGAGAAACTTTGGCTGATTAAGTCATTTTATGCCTGTTGTGGAAGAGTGATGAATATCACTTTTGATGCATGCTGGAAGAGGGTAGATATGTAACACATAACTAGATGTGTGGAATGCCTGCTCCAAAATGCAAACATGTGTTACTGCTATCTGCTTTCCAAAGCTACCACAATTTACTTTGAGTCCAACACCACTTCAAAAAGTGATCATGGCCACTACCTAATGATTTCAAATTATCATCGAGAGAGTTTGATTTTTTTTTTTTAATCATGTCAAACTTCCCAGGTTTCTAAGCAAAGCTTTACATTAGATACATCTGATCATCCTAGTAACTTACATTTTATTTCAAAATTGGAAAGTTCACTAGTAAAGTTCTCCCAATAAAAAGAACAAACTTTCAGTGAAAGATGAGAATAAATGAGGAATGAAGGTATAGTTAATGTAAATTCCTGTCAAGCATAAAAGACAAAACAGGTAAAAGTTCTAGCTGTGGAAAAGCAAGCAAAAAGGTCTAGCATCACTGGAGACATGTCAGTGGAAGTTGATGTTTGTCACTGTCTCTGCAACAGAGACTGTACAACAGAGTCCTTTCCCACCGCAGAATCGGTGTTACCGTATTTGCCTACAGGGATGCCTTACGAACACTAAGTGCATACAAAATACGTGTTACTATCTGCTTTAAGATTAAATAAACAATTTACAAAGACTTCTGTCCAAAACACATTACGCTAACAGAGCACAGGTCTGTAATATGGCAGCACATGTCAGAGTACATACTAACACAGTTCATAATCCACCTCTGCACTCCTCAGTAGAGAAGAAAGCCAGAAAATATAAACTACTCTGCAAGAACTAGAAAGCAGAGGGCAAAGATAAATAAGTCTATCTTTAAAAAAAAAATAAAAATCATAATTATTAAGAATATTGACACCACTGCAGTAATAAATTCAATGAGAAAATGAATGAAAAATGTCACAGGAGGATATGAAAATTGGAGACTGGTCACTACTGTCGAGACACAAAGTAACATTAACATTTGGGCCACCATGGTTGGGTGTTGGAAAGGCTTTTCATTCAAACCACCTCTAAAAACAGCAATGTTCTAACAGACAGGACCCATAGACTCCTTGAAAATTACAGCTGCGTCACAGAAACAAAACGTAAACCATAGCTGATCTCCTAAACACAAGCTGGAGGATATTCCTTCTCTATATTTTATCATGATCTTCCAAAAAAATTAGCTTAAGGTAGTTGAACTGCAATATTAGGTTCACATGTCCAGGACCAGATGCTGAAAAGAAGAATCCCTAGAATTTTTCAGGATATGTACAAGTAGATTTTACAGTGCCAAGAGTTTCTGACAAGCTAGTTAAGGTTACAACAGAAAGAGAGAATAAGGTTTCTTTTATTCTTCCCCAAGAGCTGCTGTTGTGCAAGGGGAAGGCAGGCACTGGAGTCCACCATCACGCTGCCAAGCAAAACAAGGGGCTTCCCAGACGCACCCCTTGCAGCAGGGCTGGTAAAACACACGCTCAAGAGCAGCACACTGGTGTTAAGTAACCACTGCTAAAGCTTGTATGCAATAAAGGTGACTTCTAATAACAGTCTAGACATTCATGAGAAATCATAATAAAATATGGGATCTGCAGTATTCCAAATGAATTATATGGTCTCACCTTCCAGGCTTGGAGACTGAGTCTCTATGTGCACGTGTGTGTGTGCGTGCTTGTAGGACAGGATGCAAACTGTCTGAAGATAGGGATCCAGTGTGGTTTTAGGTGCTCTGGAGTACCAAGACGTCTGCATACAGCCCACAGTTGTGATGTAAGGTTTGCAAGCAGACCCCTGCCCTTCTGAATCATCAGCAGAAGATCCTATGGGATACAGTACAGCACAAAAAAAGGTATTAGATGCTTATCTTTAAGCAACTAAATCACACGTGAGTGTTACTATATTTAGTACTGAAAGAAGTACTAGGGCAGTAAAATTTCAAAGGATTATTACGGAGAAAATTTTAATCCCTCACCCACACAACACAAACATCTGTTGTCATGCTTTACCTGAAGCATGCTTGTGCACCCCCAAAGTGATGTGAATATGAGATACTGTGTTCCAGATAAGTGAAGTCTGCATTTATGATGAACACAAAGTACAAACCAGTTTGCACTAACTGAGATATAACAGATTGGGTTTTCATAGGATATACCGATATTGATTCAATTTGTAAACCACAGCTCAGAAACACATTATTTTCTTAGATCCTTCCACTATTCGAAATTCATGCTGCTAATCGCATTGGGCAATGGACACACTGATAACTGCTTTTGATGAAGTTAATTAATATTACAAAAGAAGGAATAATATATAGCTATCAATATACTTCTATGGTACATTCTTATTTCTCACCAAGTAACTGAAAAAATAATATATTGTTGTCCTGGATTATTACCTAGAGCCTGAAAAATGAGACTTCACTCTATATAAGCAGTTAACAACATGCTGTATCTTGATACTAAATATTTAGCCTAAGTTAAAGTGCTTATTATTTTTATTTTCTTGCATTTTTTTCATTTATTTGCATGTACTGAATGTGTTTAGATGTTTCGTGGGGCTACAAACATTTTCTAAGAGTTTTATGCAGCACATACCCTTACACTACCAAAGACTAAAGAGCAATTCTTTGAAATAAATGTTCAGTTCCTGCTTTGGATCAGAGTGTCAGGACTCAGCATGGCCAAAAACAGAACACAGGCTCCTCAGAGAAGTCCCAGTTAATATTCTTTGGAAAGAGGCCTTTTTAAGCATCATACCCCATCCTGAAATTTGAATTAGAGCCTCAGCAAATGCAGCTCAATTTCTCAAGCCAGTACTATGGGATCTGCCAGTCTGGCATAAGATATACAAACCAGCCTATGCTGATATATACGGTGACTAATCAGAGTAATTTCCCCCAAGATTTTCTAAGTAATTCCTTGCTTTTCAAATTATACTTGCGACTAGAAGTTGCAAATAAACATGTGAGAAAAAGTTCTTTTGTGGCAAAAACTTCCTCATGCTGTAACACTGTCCCCTTCTCTTTTCTTTTGAAAATATTTACCCAACTACTATATTTTGTAAGTAATTATTTACAGTTTGGAGAAAGAACAAAACTGTCAAGTATGACTGGATACCTAGAAAAACACGGTCAAATTCACAAAACTAGGAAGGTAAAACTTCTTGTATAAATTATTCTCTATGTATCATTTCTGCAAAGGATTCCATTCCCATCGCAACATCAAAGGTATCCGATTCTCAAAGGTGTTTGATGATATCAGTTAGAAAGCTGTCCGTGTGGTTGGAGGAATTTGAGCAGGGAATCCTCAATGAGGAGAGATGGATGATGAACTCTTGCTTCTTGCGTGAGGCTTGTTGGTCTTCTGCTTTAGAATTTATACTACCCTTACCACTTCTGCTCAGATGTTCACACCGTGCTCCACCTCAGATCAAGAGGAGTCTGTCTCCAATACTTCCAGGGTGCTGCAATACGTAGGTGAAGGCAAGTACCTATTGGTGGCCCACATGTCATGAGCTTTCCAAAAATCCTCCTGTCATGGAAAACATGATATTTTGAAGAGAGTTGGAAGAAGGCTGGAGTCCGCAGATGGAGATCTTTTAGCTTTGCTGCAGAGGCAATTGTATTATGTGGGCCTGGAAAATAGAAGTACTGGACAGGTCTGAGAAATAATACTTTTTTTTTACTTTAGGGAAAATATCAGATGCTGATACATACTGAAAAAGGGAAAAATCTTCATTATTCAGCTAGAGAGACTACTAAACCCTTACATAAGGCTATTGTGTAACTAAAGAGAAAAAAAGCCTATCAGTATTTCCCGTAACGTATGAAAAGCTGAACACCCCTCTGCAGAGTGAAGCTGTCAAACTTGAAAATTAAATTCTAACACAAGCTTGTGCTTCAGATGTGGACTTCCCCTCATAACTAATTTTTATTTAATCTGAAAGATCTCCATTATTCTTTTTGGTACTATGATAATTGCTGGAGACAGGTTATACACGGTTGTTTGGGAGAAGGTCTTACATTTGTCACCTGAATTCTGCATCCTGTGCTTACAGTCCTAAAATCTGGCAGCTTTTCAGCTGCAGAGAAGATGCTGATAATAGTAATAAGTTTTCAGGAGCTGCACCAAGTAAGTTGTTTTGTCCAGACTTGTCTATTGCATGTAATAAGCTCAGTTCTACAAAAATCAAGTCATTACTGGAACTCCAGGAGTCAGGGGAACTGTGGCAGACTGCTAATTAATTTTGCCTCTGAAACTTTCAGTAATAATTGGATCAGGGAATGACACATGCATTGAAAAGCAAATGTATCCTGTGAAGTTGTTTGGCCTAAGAATTTTCTTAATATATTAATAGGAATTGCTTTTATTTTGGGAAGTCAGGATAACTTATGTGTTTGTGTCCTTTTTTAGAGAAAATACAGGCTATTTTTAACAACTTGGTTTTTCCAGTGCCACCTAAAAAAAATTTTTTACATTTGATGGCCTACCTGAACTGTATCAAAAGGTGATATTCATGATGATAAGAGCCATTCCTCCTGGAAAAACACACTACCACTCCAAGCACCAAAATGAAGGAATCAGAAGGGAAAAAATAAGAAATCTGTGGAGAGAAAAAGATGGGAAATGAAAAAGAAATTGATCAAAAGAGGTATTGGTACTTGTTTTCTGTACAAAAAAAGCCTATTCAATTATTGGGCTTTCTTAGAAGCAAACTGAAAACTTAAAGTACCATCTATTTGTTGGCTCTTACAAATGAGACTATACTTTTTCTTTTCATCACAATAGCACCCGCAAGCTTCAGTGAATACAAGGTCTCATTGCTTAGATGTAATACTTATAATAAAAAGTATCCTCAGGTCCCCTTTTTCTTCCTCTATCCTAGTCAAAAAGAAAAAAAAAAGAATTGTTATGGAAGAACACTGGCTCAGGGAAATAAAGAAAATCCCACGGGGCAAGTTTGCAGCTGAAAGCAAAGCCCTGTCTTTCCCAAATATACCTTTACTCAACTCAATTACACAAGAAGCATCCAAGATAAACAATTAGTAGATCTTCAGGTCATTTTGTAGTGGAAGAAACCCTATTTTGTTCACAACCATACATAGGAGATGTCCCAAACACACCCCTCCTATTTCTGTATTTTTCTCAGCACCATCCTGCTGGGCTTTTCCACAACTGCACAACTTTCAAAGAGGGTTAAGACACCTTGCAGAGAATATGATAAATATAGCAGCTCCAAGAAATCCAGTACATAGTAGTTTCAGTAAGCTAACTGTTCTACAGAAGAGCCCTAATTTCATTTTATCTCTAAAGCACATAGCTCAGCACTGCTGTTTTTTTATACTGTTGACCCAGCAAAGCCTGATACCGACTTTGCTTTAGAGAGACTCTGTAACTGTAAGCTGGGGTCCTTGATGTGCAGTCTTAGCTGTCAGTCTCTTCCGCTTGACAGGATTGGCTTCTGTAATAGAAATCTGTTTGAAATCTATGCCCACTATAGCCTTAATTCAATAGCAGACATTGTGAACAGTTATCAGGAAAGCACAGCTTTCAAAAATTGCTGGGAACTCCCATATTAGCCACTAGTTCTTGTGTGGGTAATGGACACAATAAAAGAGGGGAAAAAATTAACTGTCTCCTCTGACTCAAGAGCACAGGTCACATTTGAACTTGAGGCTATCTGACCTTTCAGCCCATGCCAGACTCATACCCTACAGGCCAGGATACAAAGCCACATCTTCTGTAAGTCCCAAACAGCCTGCACTCCACTTTTTAATGTTTCCATAATGTAGAACACGACCTTTCAGGGAACTTCTCTCTGATCAGCACTGTACTTCTAAGCCTCACAATTCTGTTCATTTGCCATATGCAAAAATGCCTGTGGTCTCCAAGGGCAGGAGAAAAGGAAGATCAAAGTCAAGCCCCACTGCATAGATCCCAGAAGAGAATTTGTCATAATCCCATGTTCCATCTTTTACCTTGAAGCACAGAGCAAATGAGAAAGGAAAGAAAATTATGGCTTAATAGTGTATGCAATTAGCAATCAGAGGGAACTCATCCAATAGTTTTTCCAGATATCGTATAACTTTTTGGAAGATACAGTTAACCCTCTCTGCTACTGTCTTCTCATTTGAGACATAAGATTTAATTACTTCTTGAAGCCTTGATGGCAATCCATTTTGAACAGCTTTGTACCCAGAAGGAGAGTCTCCCTCATGCTTATCCATACAGTCACCACACAGTTCTGAAACCTCTTGTTGGCATATGTAAGAGCAGAAGAAATATTTGGGGAGTAACAGGATCAGCATGCCCGACACTGCCCACTCTTTCCCAGATCTCTACACTATGATTTGTGGAGTGAAGAGGGCTGTATTTACTCTTTGTATGGCTGATCTCCAGTCCAAGAAGGCGGCTTGCTGCAGCACATGATCAATCACAATTATGATGCTCATACGGTCCAAGCTATGGTCTAAGCTTCAATGTCAATGAAGTATTGCTGACTTGCATTGTATTTTAGAAGAAGAAAGAAAATTTAAAGGAGTATAATATCTGAATCTGAAGAGCCTAGATCTTTTTGTGCATGCTTTATTCCTCTTAAATACTTCTGTCAATAACAGAAATATTTAAAGAAATGTATTTGCCATCATTTCCTATCTTCTATCTTTCTAGATGGGGGGGGGGCGCGGGGGGGAGGGAAGAAGGCAGAAAGTACACCATTGCCATTTATGGGAACAAAGAGAAAACTTCTCTGGAACTGTCAAATCACTGCATCTTCTGTTTGCAGGCATACCTGCTAAATCAATTGACCTAAGAAAGCTGTTGAGAAAAGTAGCAAAGCATTAATTTTTCCCCTGTTTTCCACTGCTTAAGCTTCTACTAGGTTTGTACTTAGAAGGACACTGAAAAGAAATGCCAGAATTGCATTCTGCATTTCAACTAGGACTGTCTTTCCACCCAAGCAAAAAACTATTAAACTTATTAAAAATGGCAGGAAAAAAGTACAGAATTCTTCCCACAACAGGTCAACCACAAAAGGGAAAAGATGTGAAAGCAAGTTGTTGTAATGACTAGTACCACGTTATCTGAGAGTGTCAATATGACAAAAATCCTGAAATAAAGTTATTCGTTTAAATATCAAAAGAAGAAAAGGTTGCAAAGGTTGCAAGTATGACACCAACTATGCTTGTAATGGTCTGAGGTTAATTAGACTGAAGGAAACAGCTTGGGCTCTCCATTGTGCTTGAGCTGATGAAGACCACAGGCAGCAAAGAGTACTGTAAAAGATGGGCAAGCCAGCAGGACAAAAAGGTCTTATACAATGTTTAGGCTGCTGGCAATTTTAAGAAAAAAAGAATTCAGAGAAAAAAGAATTGGCTCTGGAAATTTTGAGGCCAGAAGATACTTGCTGTTTTAAGACACAGCACTTTATTCCTTTAAAAGCAAGTTGATTTTGTATGTGTGTTTCAACCATTTGCACTTCCCCCAATATTAATAATAAAACCTTCCAAACTGATTCATTTTAAATAAAATATAATAATTTCAGATGAATATGACTTAATGATAAAAGTGATAATAATATATAAATGTTTATTTACGAACTGTATTTACATATTTAAACAGAAGTACCGTTTGCAATATTACAATTTCACAGCACATTTCATTGCTTCAAGTTCCAGTCAGAAAAATGAGTAATCTTTCAGTTATGACAAAACTGGCTGAAAGGTCACTCTTTCCCCAAACTATGGCTAAGTAGATTTGCCAGAGCAAAGTGTTTATGATCAATTCAATTAAAATGGTAATTTCAAGGGGACTGGCAGCTCTCCTAAACTGTGAAGAGTTCTAGTTTACTTGAAATCCCATCACACAAGGTAATAATACGGGATGTTGCTGTTAAGTCACTGTGGTAATTTTCCATGATATTACATTGGAACACTTGCACAAATATAACTGCAGATAACACACACACACAAAAGTTAAAATATTTAGTTTTAATGTATTTATCACATCCCACTGAAAATACACAACTTAGATCAAAAGATCATTGCAGTATAGACCAGCGAGAGCACTGAATTAATCACGAGCTCTGATGCAAAGCTACGTTGCTTGCCAAAGTGAGTGTCTTGTTGGGTCAAGCAAGATCACCCAGCCCCTTAGAACAAGTCACTGGAATTACATCATTATTTTTTGTTCTTGCAGAGTTTGATAGTGTAGCAGACCCTGAAGCAAAGCTTTGCCTCTAGTTGCAATTATATAAACTTCACAGTTTTTACAAGTCCTCCTGAATGGTTTTCTGATAAGCCATAAGCATAAACTGGTAAGCAATTGTTGTTACAGAGTTCTATTAATAGATATTTCTGTTTAAAAAAAAAAAAAAAAGAAAAAAATTTAAAATGCTGTTCACATTCAGCACTGATGCACAGGGCATTTTAAGGGATTTTAAAGGGAAACCGTCAACCTGAAATTTCATTTCCTTCTGATTACTTCAGCCACCCAGAAGCTAACAAAAAGGATGAAGATATAGAGGGTTTTTTTACCATTCCCTTGTCTCCTCAAACCTTCTCTGTTTGGCTAGTGAATCTGCCTTGCAAATTTGACTGTCTCTGCTAAGTTCCATATCTTGTTGATAGCAAACACCTTGTCATCGAGCACTCTGAGGCTGAACGCTCGCACAAACGCTTCCCTGGCTATGCAGAAAGCAGCAGAACAATGCAGGAGTTCAAAGAGATCACAACCAAGAAACGAACAGGCACGTACTCAAGGAAAAGTTAAAACGGTAAATGTCATCTTGTTTCTTACTGTTGTTCAAAGCCTACCAAAAAGACCTTTCAAAAGAAGTATTTCTAAATTAATAGAAAAGCCTCCCAAATGACACTAAGAATTTTTCAACAATATCTTCTTCTAAAAAATACAGGGTAGTTAAAGGTCGCTCCATTTGGACTTTAGTGAACTAACGAAAACTGAGTTCACACTTAATCCTGAAGGTGGTAAATGACATAAATCCAAATTCATGATCATAATTTTGAAAGTCAAATCCATGTCTTGCTCATGCTACAGCCTCTGCTGAGACTGAAGCCTGGCTAGATGTGCCTGTCCCAGCCTTCAGTTATGTAGCTGAGAGCAGTATAGCTACAAGGGAAAAAAAGCTCAGTCTGGACTGCAAAAAGCCTTCTAAAAAGCCGAGCAAATATTTAGATTGCTGGCTTGCTCTGAAATCAGCACTGCTATGGCCAAGAGTGCCCAAGCCAACTCAATGTGATTACACACTAAAAGCTCTTAGCAAGATAGTGTTCACCTACCATTGGTCTTGATATACCTAGAAACTTGGTGACTGCAAAGTTCACTCAGTCGGGAGGGAGGAAAGTAAAAAAATGTAAAGAAATCTGTGCCAGTTTGCTGAGTGAAAACGTATGTGTAGTCAGCATAGCAAGGAGATCGCAGAACCTTACCTTTTTAATGGCACCAAATAGCAAGGTAGTAAAAAAAAAGGCTTTCATTTTCTGTTAAAGCTCTTAGAAATCTAACCAAGCAGTTAGTGATGTAAAAGTTGAAGGCCCAAAACTAACAGAAGTTACTAACTAAATCTTTTGTTAAATTCAGTGGGTCTTAACGTAGGCTCTCACCAGTGACACATATTTCACAAATCCTTTAGCTGCTTTGTTTAGGGATGACCTGTTCGAACATTCAAGGTTTGCCTGAGACCTTGGCTATGCTCTTGAGTTAAAGACATACCAATGGGACCCTGAACGAACAAAGGAAAGAATCACCGTTCTGGTGATATACAAAGTCCTTAGTTTAGGACAGGTGGGAATACATCAGGAGTACAGCTCCTGAAACCACTGCTCTCAGCTTTCATCACTCATTTGGATCAAAAGGCCTCCAGGAGGAGCTCAGAGTAGGAAACCAACCTGCACCATTCTTAGCACCATTATTTTTTTAAGATGCAGGTGCTGGGGAAACGGAAAGAAACACAACCACCTTGACAAAATATACACCAAAGAATGGGCAACTGCAAAAGGAACAGAGGAAAAATATGCAAAGGAAAAATTAACTCACTGTGTCTTCAGGAAGTCTGAAACATTCTGAAAGTAGTCGTGTAGGCATATTCTTTTTTAAACGTACCCAAAGCAGCAGATATCTACATTCAGCATCTGTTCGAGCAATGACAAGAATGGAGCACTGGAGATGAGGCTGTCTGGGGAACAGAAACCAGAAGACAATGTTTGTTTTGGCACTGAAATCCAGGACGTTATCTAGCTACAGAAATTCAATTGTTGGTGCGACATTTTATTGGCTGTGTTAGTTTTGTGGTGGTTGGCCTTGGCTGCAACTTTTATATACATATAAAAGTAACCCCCGCCTCCAACTCTCAAATCAATTAAATGACGCCAGAAGGATTTCTGCACCTCTGTGTTCCTTCATTACAACAGGATCTGCTGCTGCTTCTATTAATACAAATCCTGTATGCTGGTAAAGAACACATGGGTTAGCTTCTAATCAGCTGAAAAATTACAGGAGGAAGCAAGATATTCTTAGGCAGATTATAAAATTAAAAAGCTCATGTGGGAGATCTTTTTAAAGTATTTTTTTCTTCCAAAGGAAAAAAAAAATACCCTCTCTTCTGTGCAGCAGGAAGACACAGCTGTAGTTAAAAGCAGGAAGTTAAGAATATCTCGGGGTTTAGACAGGATCTTTTTTGGCATTTCAATAATTTTCTCTTTCCTTCTTACTTTCTGACAGTAGGTTTCTTTGCCAATTTTGTTCTTCTGGAGTTTATAATTCCCTGAGTTAACATACTTTCAAGTGGTGTGCTGGGTGTGTGGATAATTATTCCTGTGGCTCAAGTATTTGGGTCAAGTATTGATAAGGCTTTGGCTGTTTGGAAGTACTCTCCACGCCTTATACTGATACATCTTCACAGACCTTTGCTGAAGCACAACATTTTCCACACAGAAGCAGGGAGCTTAGAAATGTAATTTCTGAGATATTCTGTGTTTGAGAAATCACATAAACACGATCACCATGCCTGGTTTCGGTAGTCACCCAGGATTTAGAATGTTTGCCAGCTGGAAAACAGGAAAAGACAAGAGTGGAAATGGATTGAAAAAAAACCACTATATAAGAAATATGTGCTGGCATTACCCAAAGGCTGTCCTAAAATCCAGGGGAAAAAGTTATAAAAAACCCAATCATTCAATGGAACCATATGGATTTGAGGGATAAAACCCAACTAACCAATGTGGATTCAGATCAGAATTCTCAGAAAAACAGTGTTATCATTGACTTGAGGACCAAAGATCGCAGTTGGTTCTGCTGGCAGATGAGCAGGGGATGAGATGACCTTGAGAAATGAGGAGCCAAGGAAGAAAGGCAGAATAAAACACTGCTGGCACCAAAACCTATGGAAGGCAGCTGCCATTCACCACACCCATGTGGATCTGATCTTACAACTTGAGGACAAAGAGACCGAGGAAATGCTAAATGACGTTTTAGGAGTAGGCAGATTACTACCCATGATATTCAGTCATGGGTAAAAATTTAAGAATCAGTACTTATCTTTTGTTAACAGCAGGATCAAACCATCTGCAGAATAAAACATTTGAGTGAAACAAAAAATGAAAAATTTCAGGAGCTACATTTCTGAACCGCATACCATTTATACCCAACCTAGCAACATTATTGTTTCAAGGCAGGCAAAAGGACATCTTTATAAAATATATGGCCAAATACCCAAAAGCTCCTCCAGTTTTACTTCATGCATATGGCCTTTCAGCGCTGTAATTTATATTTCTACTGCTAACTTGCCCAGATGGGCTTTTGCAATACCCTTCTCATAGCTCTCCAGGTGTTGCGAATAAATAAAACACTTTATTTCAGGGAGATGAGAATAGAGTAGGTACCAGTAAAAGTTGCCAATACATGTATTTTAGCAACAGCCATTACATAAATGTATTGAAATATTATTATTAAGCATGCCAAGTAATTCTGTATAACATTCAAATATTATGCATGAGAAGTAAACCACAAAAACTACTTTCAGTAAACTACCAAAATCAAGTTGACTGTGGTTAACGACTCTGTCACTGTGTCAAATTCAATAAGGAAACTTAGGGAGTATTAGCATTAGAACGATAATTTGACTGCCTTGCCCTATGAGATATGCTGTGCCACTAATACTAACAACCAAAAAAACCCTGCAAAAGATTCAGTGAATTTCTACGAGTAAATGGCCATCCCTTTGCAGAGATTCAGGAAACAGAATAGAGCCCGTTTCTTGTATGAATTATTTTTTGCAAAACATTTATGACCTCTAGTCTACAGTATACACACAACTTAGAATGAAAAAGGATGGAGCATGTGAGAAGTGATCCTGAATCCTCAGCAGTCTCACAAGACGGGCTCTGCCCACAGTCACAAATTCTCCCGGATTACTGGGAGAATAGTAAACACTTCCATCTTCTTATTTAAAACAAACACAGGAAAAGACAGGAGTGGAAATGGATTGAAAAAAAGTAGGTGATATTCTAATTACTTGAATGTACTTCTTAAGACATGACACTGGTTTTGTCCACAAAGGCTCAGATCCACAGAAATTGTTTTAGTTGCCTAAATCTCCTTGCACATATGCCCCAAGTGACTCAACAGGTTGATGCTCTTCAAGTTCTTTAGTCCATACTGTTGTTAATTAGTATTATGCAAATCCACGTGTCCATACAAACAATTCATTACCATTTTTTAGCTGAAAAGGCCTAATGGCACATTAGCAGGCAGAAATGCAGATCAGAGAAGCAGCAAAAACATCAGATGTTTCACATAGAGCCTACCACACACAGGGCAATAAAGCCATCTATGGCACTTCCCAATCTGTAGATCTCAAATGACTGTAATCTTACCCTGCACATTCAATTTGTTGATAAAAGTGTGGATTTGGAAAAAAACCATAACTTTTGAAAAGTTTAGGTAAAATTAATAAATTACACAGAACTGCAAACGATCAAAAAGTCAAACATTCAAAAGAAACTCAGAGTGTTCAAAAGCACTGGAAGAAAGCAAAAAGCCTTAAAATATATGACTTCATATAATTTGCAAAAATTAATCTAACTTATACATGCATTTCCATTAGAGAGTATAACCAATGCTAACTGCCTCCAGATTCTCTCCCCCCACCTTTTGGAAAGAAAAGACAAAAACTTAAATCTAAAATGAAATTAGGTATATGCTTTCCTAAATAGGCAGCTAAACTTTCGACACAAAAATGTCAGTCAAAGCTGTGAAATAAGGCATTCAAAGGTTGAAACATGAATAAAGCCAAGGTCACCTGAGACGTGTCAATCCCATACACTTGTTCAGGTACCATTCCTGATGTTGCATACCCTTGTCCTTTCTACAACGAGACATACATCTATTAATACACACTTGTAGATATATGCATACAGACTAATACAGAGCTACCCATGTCCTTAGGTCTTAGGGCTAGATTAAATCTAGCCTTAAATTTGCTAGATAATATATATAGGACATAATATAATATATATATATAAATAATATAGGACATAAAACTTCATGTCCTAAACCTGTGAGAGCAAGTAGGAAGAGAAACTTTGGCACAGAGTTTTGTATCTGAGGTGTCTTCTAAAGAGGATTACCATTATTATTTATGTTTCTGCAGGGGGGGAGTTTGGTTTTTTATTTTTACATAGACTAAAAATAAGACTTTAGAGACATTATACTCTGAATAGACAAAGGAAATAATAAGATGCTACACAAATCACAGAGCAGTGAGATGTACAAACATGACTAGCATTTAAAAGTTTATGGAACAGGGGTGGGTTTTATGGTAGCGTGAGAGAACTGATGTCTTCTTTTTAAGACAAATAATACTTCTTCTAAGCAATGCTAAGGCTTAACATCAGGCCAAATGAATATGTGTTTGAATATAATGAGTATTCAGTCAATTGTATCATACAAGAAAGTGGAGTCTTCTACACTATTATTATCACATTTACCACTGTACTTTTATATAACATATAAACACAAAGAGATGGATTAAAAGCAACACATTTTTGCTCCATCTAACTAGGAATATTTACCAAGAATATTGGGTTTTGAACAGATTAAAAATTATCATCATTATAATTCCTCTATTTCAGGGCCAAAACCCACATCACACAATTGGTAGCGTGACAGTGTATCTTAAAACATTACTTTTTATTTTCCTTTGTTCTATTTAGCATTCCTGAAAAGAAGTCTGCCCCTGTAGAGTGCTGCTGTGTTTGAAAAGAAACGGTAATTCAAGAAGATTGGAAATGAGTAGATGATTCAGTGATGATATCTCCTCACCTCTTTTCCCTGTATTACACACTTAACATTCCTGAAAAGAAGAAGAAAAAAAAATCCTGTACTTACAGATATAGCACTTCTACCACACTGGAAGTTTCCCCACAGTCTAACACTGCCATTAGGCTAGAGCTTCTTCTTAAACAAGGCTGTAATTAAATCCTGATGCCTCTACCATCCACTCCTTTTAAAATGCACTTGGATACTGCCAATGATTACAAGCAGGTATCTGGTATTCTCAACTTGTCTCAAAGGGCACACAATAAAACAATGTCAATATATTTAATTTTATCATGTCAGTTTGCCACTTTCAAGCCACCTTGTGTTCTGAAATTATTTCTACATTTTGGCAGGGAGTTTTTAAAACTTAACACCTACAAATTGGCCCATTGCTGAAAATACTCTCAGTGACTGAGAGATCATTTCTTAATTTCTGGGGAGGATGAAAATGGAGAAGGAAATACATTTATGCTTTCAGAACATGGATACTTCAATCATTTCTAGCAACTTAGGAATGACATGTGTTTAATTTTTATGGTGCGGTATTGTTCTCGTTGAAAGGATGATAACAATATTCAAGTCATCCTATCTCTGCAAAGCGTAAAATAGTGTAATGGTTGCCATTTGGCATAATACTCATTACAACAGTATTTATTCATAAAGGAAATGTAAGATTTTCCACATTTAAGAACGTGACTTCTATCGATTCTGTTGTCAACAGTGTTTGCATACAAATCCATATTTATGCCTTTGTCACTCCTTCTTTTAAGAGTCCAAATAAGAGAAGGTCACACAACCGAGTGCACCACAATACAGGTGTCTATTGTGAGCTGCTTTTTTTTTTTTTCTTTATTTTGTCAAAGGCACTGTTACAAGAAACAAGTGTCTGTGGGCAGGCAGAGTGAAAACAATTCTTCAGGGGTGGCTGGACACACTGCATGCACACACGTGGCCGGTGCAGCTGGGCACCGAACTGGATATGGTCACTGTACACATGCGACATGCTCTCCAGAGCTTCAGGAAAGGTTGTGGGTACGCTGTTCCAAAAAGCCTGTGCTAGAACCATGCCAGAAATTAAACGAACCAGAATAAAACGAACCAGATTATAGCAGTATAGACTGCTATACATTCATGAGTATTTCACACCCAAAGCAATTACCGTGTACATTACAAGAGTGAAAATTATAGATGAACTCCGCACCCTTCCAATAAAACTTACAGCAGGAAGTTTTCAAGGAATTATGCTTTAGGCAAGGCCTGTCTAGTGAAGCCAATAAAATAGTTTAAACATTTTCTAAATGTCCCTTTCTCTTTTCTAAGTTGCTGTTTCTCCTTGAGACTTTCACAGTCCCAGGGACAGCTTCAGCCTCTTCTCCTGCGCTATGTTTATTCAGTACGGAGACAGTTGCAGCATTGTGTGACTTATCACAATGAGCCCACAAGACTTGAATGTTAAATATTGACTACCAAATAATGACAACAAGCCATTCAGCAGGAAAAGAGTGAAACAAGTGGGAAAAAAAACCACACTCTAAAAACAACTGATAAGCTGTGTGAAAGCATTATCTTATCTCAAAGGACCATCCATAAATAGAAAACTAAATTCATCACTTGTTCCCTGAATTAGTGGCTCAGTTCCAAAAGATAAATTAATCAAATTATTCTAGAAAGAAAATAAGAAGATTCATTTCAACATTCAGGCAGAGGATCAAGAGACTGTTAGTTATGGATTTCTCATCTTTACCTGGTTTCACAGTGATTTCCTGAGTTAAAATTCACTGAAGACAAAGGAAAGACTTTCTCTTATTTAAATTAGCCTTGAGACATATCATAAACACATAATATCTAATCTCATGATGAGTTAGCTTCTCATTTCCTTTATATCTTTGTACATCACTGATGCTAATGGTGTTTGAATCATATAAAAAAAGGTGCTTGGTGAAATGAGGCTGAGGCTTGGAAGACAATTGCCGTGCTGGGGGCTCACTCCTAAGCCAGGCACCTAAAGCTGAAGGGCAGACACATCTGCTGATCAGGACCAACATCCATTTAAAGACTCACTGGTGCTATGACACCCATAGAAAACTGAGAAGTTTTAGTATATAGACAAAATGTAATTTTATTTTAAAAAAAAGCTGTGTTTTTACTCTCTCATCAGAATGTAGCTAACCACAACTTCAAGTTTACTTAAGCTTGAAATAAAAACATCTTAAACTGTCCCTTTGGCCAGGTACAACCCCCCTTCCCTAACAGTTATGTTCTGTCTTCTCATTTCACTGCAGTGGGTCTGCCTTCAGCAGTGCGCTACCCCTGTGTACAGCCAGGTCATAGTGGAGAAACTGTTTTACAGAAAAAATGTAGTTTGACGGGGAGCTTCATTTTTTAACCAGTCACTCCACTGGAGGTTAGGAAGCTAAAGCATACAGTCAAGAAAGAGAAGGAAACTAGAATTATCCTGAGCAGAAATACCACTTTATAGTTATGCCACGTTTCCAACAATAGCATATTTCCACAAATACATGAAACACTCAAATAAAACTAAACAACAACAAAAAAAAAAGGGGGGGGGGGAGGGGGGAAGTGATTCTCTTCAAGTTGCTGTTCATGTAAAAGTCATGGATGTGACTGGAGATATATAAACTTAAAACTTATCATTGTAGGAGAATTGGTCTGGAAGCTGGCAAACTGAAAGCAACACTGAATGGTGCATGTTTTAAGGAAATGCACAGTGCCAAAAAAGAATGTGATTTATAGTCACAAAAGCACAAGCTTTGCCAGAAGTCTTAGGGGCATTTTTGTTGTTACCCTTAGAAGGGAATTCACTCTGAAGGTTAAAAAAGCCACTTGTATGAAATACCAGTCTCCAAAGCCAGGCTCACCAGCACTGACCTGCTTCACAGCTCCCTCCACAAAGCTGGTTCTCCCAAATGCATATGTACATGCAATCACCCTGCCCAGAGCATGGTGCCAGCCAGCAAACGAGCAGGGAACAGAAGGCAGACTTCTTCCTTGCCTTTCCTCTCCATGTTGATCACTTGAATAAACTGTCATTTTCCGCCGCAAAGCATACCTCCCACACTCCCCAAGGGCAGGCACAGTGTACACCCCCATTTCAGGCACACTTGTAAGGTCTCTTAGCAGGGCAGCTGGTGTGAGATTCCCTAATCCATCCACCATAGCTAGTGGCTGTTCCTCTTCCTAAGCATTAAACTGACTGACTGGTTTGTCAAGAAAATTGCTTAGTAATGTACAGCACGAGTCAAGACACAACACAGAGGAGCTCTGTGTGCTACTGGTGGTTATGCAGCTCGCTGCTCCTGTTGGAGCCTTTGAAAATCTTTTCCAATGAATCCCTTCTTAAGTAATCACTCTGCCAAATATCAGTTGTCTAGAAGAGCTCGGTTTTTAACAAAAGGTCAAACAAAATTGCAATGAAAACCCTAGGGATGTTTGCAAAAGGTCGCTTAAGACAAAGGGGATTCCCAGCTGAAGTACAGGTTTCACCACAGTGTATATATTCTGCGGGCTATCTTTTCGGAGAAAAACTTTAATTAACAGTCAAAATGAAAGCTTATAATTTTCTGTGCACAATCATCCATACACCCAGGAAATGAAACAGTCACATACAACGATGTGATTTGCAGACTGTTTCTCAAGCCTCCAAATAAAACACTCTATTCCATGATTGTATTACTTACGATGGCAAATAAAATTGCAACACGATGATACTTACAGAAGTGTAGTAGTCTGTTCATTGGAAGTGTTTTAAGACCTGGCCTCCAGAAATGTATTTTCAGTTCTATGCTTGTTGAGCTGGATGAACATTTCACAGTGAATAATTTATGACGTTAATTTAGGGCCATCATTGGTTTACAAAATTTCTTTCTGCTGACTTCCTTGGCCGCTTTGTTCATTATTTGAAGTTACAGAACAGATGGTTTGTTCACATATATATTTCTGCCTAATGATTGCCCATAAACTCTCTGTCCTGGATAGCGCTTTGGTATGCGTGTTTGCTGTGCAGGCCCTGTGATTGGAGTTTTAACTCACATAGTACATGGACTGGCATCGCAGCGCTCACCAAACTATCAAGCTGCAACAAGGTCTTTTACCATCTCATACCAACGTGCTCTTCATGCCAGTCCCTCTGCTGCCTTCTCCTTGTCTCACCTCATCCAGGACACGCTCTCTCTTCTCTTGCTTCTTCCTCGGCTGCTCCCTCTTCATTGGCTCTCAACCCCTTAACAGAACCAGCCACAGCTGCACCTTATCTACATCAGCCAATCCACAACTGTGTATTATCAATGTTAATTAACCCAGCTTCATTCCTCTACAGACTGGATTCCCAGCTTGCTTGGTTTTAGTGTAAGCTAACTATATATTTTCCCAAACAACAGAATATCTTTAAGAAAGTGAGGGTGAAAATGTCTGGTTTAAAAAAAATAAATAAATAGAAGCTTCTTAAAGATATGTGCAACTTTCAATTTCTGAATAGTCTAACTAAAGATATGAAAATTCAGACATTTACGTATAGATCCTGAAGTACTTGACTGAATCGAAGCCTGTATACAAAGGGAGTGATGAAACTATCCACCAAGCAAAACGAGACTCCACAAAACACTTAGAAAAAGCAAGTAAATGGAATAAAAGATATCCATGAAGTAAGCAAAAACTGACAAAAAATGTACTGTTATTTGCCAGGAGAAGGTAAGAGCTGGTCCAACAGGATGCCATGCTTTCAACTGGAACAATGACAGCAACCCTAGATGATGATGAGTCCTTCAAACAGATGGTATTGTTTAAACCAGGTGAGAATTTGGACAAACTGGCTGCTGTTGAACCATATATAAAATTGTTGTAGAAAAACCTAGAAAACATGATTCCTCAATAAGTCCATATAAGAACAAACAATAGTGATCCAATCAGGCTTACATTTTACTACTAATGATGTGTTTATAGATATTTACCTCTGCAGCAGTTTCAGAGACTGTATCTTGAATTGTTATTAATGTCTTTCTTCACTGATTAATAAAGAGCGAAGCTATTGAGATATATGGTTTTCACTTGGTTTTATACCAGTATAACATTGCCATCTACAGGAGCTACAGCACAGAAGCTCTCCATTACTTGAGACTAATTTTACGATCAAGGAATAGAAACCACTGAAGTTGAAAGTGCAGGTGTCCAGAATTAGTCCTGTTTGATCAGCCTGGCAAGCTGCTATTTTACAAATTATCCAGTAAGACTATGGCTCACCAACAAAAGAACTACCGTCTAGGAAGTTATAAAGCTGAGGGATTTCCTTTAATCTAGTTGAATTATGCATTAGGATGAAAAGAAACAATTATTAAGTACAAGGGGCTTCTGATTTAGTCGCTCATCAGAAATTGACATGTTACATTTTCGTACTGTCAAACAAAAATTGTATAAATTTCTGTTCTACAGATAATTCAGAGAAGTCTTCCTAAGCACCTGTTTGCTCAGCTTCGGAAAAGGACTTACGCAATACAAATCATTATTTACCACATGAGACTATGGATATCCCTTCCCAAGTACTAAAAATACTGTCCAGAGAACCGAAAATGCACATACCAAAGTGCTAATTTTAGGCAGCTGCTTAATTTTAACCCCACTGTTTAACACCTGCCCTAGAAACATAAAATTTGTGATTTTCAAGATGTCATCAATTCACTTAGAGATCTTAGTCTTCTAAAGTTAACTCTGAAGATGGCTTCACAACACGTAGCATTCTTATAATGAAATAAAATGTTGAGGGCTCAAATGCTGTTAGCTGACCAAGCACTCCAAAAAACAAATGGGGGTGATATGGTGTTGAGGAGCACTGAACTGGGGCTGCTTCACAGAAGTCTCTTTTAGTGTGACAAGGAAGAAAAACAGAATTAAACAGTGATCAATAAGTACTGGGGAAAAGCTGGAGAGGTCGTAGGAGGCAACTTGAATGAAATAATCTGATTGAAAGTGTGATCTTTGATGTCAGAAAAAGTGGTTATTGACTTTAATTCAAGGAAGACAGAATGCTGCAAGACATTTCATTTTTGAGAATCGAAGAAAAAAGTAAATCAGAGGGGAAAAGAATCTGCAGCCATAAAACATGCGAGAGAGCTCAGATTTGAGATGGACACTTTTCTATGTATGCAGAAGAGTTATGAACTTGAAGGTTAGTACACTAAGATAGCTCTCTAGTTGTTGGGAATCACTACATGGATTTCGCCTCCTTAATTTATACCTATGGAAAAAACCCTCAGCCACTTGGAGGGAAAAAAAAAAATAGTCACATTGACCCAAGCTGAACATATTTTCATTTTTCAGTCCAGTGGTCAAACTAGAAAATCAATTATGTTCACAAGTCTGTCTAGACATTCTTAGTCCAGGAGACACGTTTCAGAGCGGGATGGGGAAGAAGGGGTAATTTTGCTACATGCAGAGGCACATTCTGGTTTCAGGTTTCTCTTCTGGCAGCTTCACACTGGTCTAGCTGAGATAAACAGATGACAAAAAGGCTGATTTATTTCTTTTTCAAAACTGATAGTCTCCCATACTTAAAGACAGCAATAAGGCTGTTAGCAGGAGGTTGTCAGCATTAAAATATTAAGACCATTAAGAGACTTTCCAGATTGAGCTGATGTCAGTTAATACTTGAAGCCAAGCAGCTGAGCTGTGAGCAGACAGCATCTGTAACAAGGCTGAAGATCTTGAGGAGGGCACAGATTTGTATGTTAACCTGCCACTTAGTTTGCCCCATCTGACTCTCTGTTGTTGCAATCAGCTGGTGTAACACTACAGGTTTTAGAGAATGATGCAGAAGAAACTCTTAACCTCTGCTACAGCCAAGAACTGACAGACACGTCTGGAGTATATCCCGCTGCAGCGTGGAGCCCTGGGAGCTACAGCAATGATGGGATGTGTCACTACAGCAGCTTTGACCAGGATGCTGTCAGTAACCACCTGACTACCAACACAGACAGAAGCCAGCAGCTATCTAGACATGAATCCTCAGATAATCATGGTAGTAGCCCAGGTCATGATATCTAAAGGATACAGTGGTAGCAGTGTTCTCCCTTGGTGAGGCTCTGCTATTACTAAATTAATAGTAGAAAAAAAAAAAAATTCGTGTCTTGAGAATGTTTGCCGAGTCTTTTCAGGACCATTTTATTGCCCTGTGTAAAAAAAAAACCCAAGTCCTTATTAGCAGGAATGTTGATAAAAAACAAATTATAATTTCAGGTTTGTGTTGATTGTGATATTTACAGTTTACATGCTGCTTAAGCATCACTAATTGCCTAAAAATTATTTGTGAACAAACACATCTCAGAGTATATTTCTTGTGGATGATATATCTCAGAAATTTGAAATTATTTGCAGAAGAATAACAATTTAAAAATTACTAAATTTGCCATTGTATGGCATTGTTTCATTTTTGCAACACTTTTCATTATGCTATAGAAGCAGTAATTCTATATTAAAGAGGGGTTAAAAGACTCTAGACTCTGGTTTGCACTGTTGTAAGCACTTAAAAAAACAGACTCAGAGAAAGCTGCCTCCTCTGCCTCATCAAAATCTCCCATTCGGAAGAGATAATTCTCATTGTGCTCTTAGGTGGGATGGACATTCATGTTCAGCAAATGCTCAGATGAACATGCTCAGCGTCACACACGTGTCTACAGCAACGTCCAGGAGAGAGTCCAGAAGTCTACACTCACAGTTTCCCCCAGCTACCTTCCCTCTTCTGTGATCTTTAGAAATTATTCCAATTTTAATTTTTAAAAAGCTCCTGAAAGACCATACATTCACACATTCTAGATGCCAAAATGCTTTACAGTAGTCAAAGGCAGTTATAAAGTCAACAGATATAGTACAGTGGGGGTTGGAATTCAGAGCTATAAAAAAAGGCAACAAAGATATTTACACCTTCAGTTCTCTGAGGAATGAAAAGATGGCCAGAGGTCATGGCCAGCGATTGGCACCAGGGTGGTGAGCTCCCACATGAGAAGTGGCATGTCTGTGAGGTTAGGAAGGGGTGGCTGATGTGAGCCTGGAAAAGGGGATGAAGGAGAGAGTTTGGAAGCAACATTTAGGGGGTGAGGCAGGAGCACACATCCGTTGCATATTTTATAATGACACAGCAGGAAGGCAGGGTGCGTACAGCACCAGCTGAGTAGATGTCTTGAAAAATGAGGCTGATCCTTGTGTGGACTGCTTACTGCGCCAAGCCAATTTTCCTCTACAGCATGTCACCTCCAGCCCACCACCAGCTTCCAGCAGCGCAGCCAACAGCAAAGGTGGCTCCAGCCTCCTGCTGCCCATTTGTTTGGTGTGCTGGATTTATTCTACACAGTCTTTCTCATGTGCAATGTCCTAAGTACCAGGTACCCATCACCAGTTCAATCCAGTGTGTAAAGGGGTGCAATTTTTACCCAAATCTGGCTTCTCTAACTATTTATTATCTACCGAGCAGATATACTAAGCTCCTCATTAAAAGTATCTGTCCTATTGAGTCTGACTGACATGATTTAGTATAGACTGGGTCTTGTAAAGTCAGTGTAGCTCGCACAGTTCCAGTGAGTTAGAGGCAGTGAGATGTCCTTGCCAATCTATTGCTGCCTCTGCCCTGATCCCAATTCAGTTGCTTGTAAGTCACAACGGGGAAGCAGAATAATGATGCTCTGACCACCAGAATATAGTAAAATTACAGTAGTTAAAGCTGTGATAAATGCCTATTCTTGAACAGGCAATGAATAACTGCATTACAATTGTAAAATATATGATATTTTACGATTTATATTTTACATAAAATATGAACTTCTACTGGCCCTTTGGGAAAAACTTGCAAAAGCTTGGTTAGCATTCACACTACTAATCCCAGAGATGGATTGGACACCATTAAATAGAATAAAAATGTTACTGAATAAATAGTTAAGGCTAATGGCTTTCTATGCCAGAGAGGAAATAAATTATCCAACATGAGATGTTGTATTAGCCATATCAGAACTGTTAAATAAAATAAGGGACTCAAAAAACTGGACTAGGAAAACAACATAGCATCTAACTACATTCTTGAAAAGAGAGAGTAATTAAAAAGAGAAAAAAAAATATTTAAAACATGATTACTCTTACTGAGGTCAAAGAAACCCTCAGATGATGAGCAAAAGGGCAGTCCTAAACAGAAACTCCAGGGAGCCTAGAAGCAGCGAGCCAAAGGAAATCTTTATTTTAGTGCCTGTGGGGAGCAGAACCTGCTCTGTAACAGATGGTCCCTGTCTGCCTTCTGACATCTTTAGCAGTATTAATCTGAGGCATGTTTGTGCTCAACTTTCCTTTATTCTCTGCCTGAGGACCAAAACACGACCACTTGTAAACAGCTTCCACTGGAACAAAGGTTCACCCACACAGACATCCAGGTACGCTTTTGTAGCCAGCATACAAGCACCTGTCCTGGCATGAGTAAAACATTTGATTTATACCCACTCAGAGCCATTACAGTCTGATAAAAATAATGACAGCTCATTCTCACACAGGCCATTTGAATATCCACAGCTACTCTACAGCCCTGCCTTATCATGAATGAACAAGATGAAGTCCTGCCACAGAATAAAACACCAGCAGCAGATGGGACAGTCAAGCAGGTATGACTGCAGGTGGGAGGAAGAGGCTACAGCAAGACCCCATGTGCTACAGTCTAAAAGAATGCACTTTCTTCATTTTGGAAGGCTTTTCCAGTTTTCTTTGACAGCAATGCATTGCACAACTGTGCAGTTTTCTGCCTAATAATGTCAGCTCTCTACAAACGTTAGTCCCCTCTGCAGCCTTCGAGGTGGGCAATTTCACAATTTTAAGTGTAGGAAGTGTGATTCCAGAGACAAAAGGAGCTGTTGTCGCTCTGTGCCAGACAAGAACAGCTATACTCAGGCCTAGGCAGGTCTTGTAAGGAAAATTTCCAGAGTTATCACTCTAATCCATCTCCTTCACAACACAGCAACATCTACATTTATGGAAGTAATAGTCCGAGTGACTTGTCTGGGTACCTAGAGCTGCATTTTGAAGTCACCCTGCAGAACAAACAGCCTCGAGCCACTGCTACAGGTTGCTACGCCAGATGTCAGACCTCACCTGTATTCCCTTGCTCTGCTGCAAATTGCTATTAATTAGAAATTATTCTGAGGTTTACAATTTCCTGTCCTGCCTCTGACCTAGTTAAGATTAAGTTTATCCAACCAGCTCCCACCTCCCTCCTGCTTGGTGAGAGTTTCAAATCTATGGCTCAGGAAAGCACTCAATACTGCATTACAGCTAACTCACTCAGGAACAGCTGCACATACCAGATATCTGCTAAATAGTCCCGTATTTTAATCTCTGGAAACTACCAACTCACTCCCTTTTTGAATAAAAGAAACCATGAAAACCTGAGCTCTTGGAGGGCCTCATTAACGCCTGCTGTAATGACGCGCTTCACATGGTATCAGGAAACGCACCTGACCTCCTGTGACATTATCCAGCAGCTCGGAAGGGTCAGCCTTGTCGTGCCAGTCACTCACATTATGCTGCGAAAAGCCCTTCAATTTCCACATGTCCTCATCTCAATACAGCAACAATGTCAAGGGCCCCATTTCCAATACGCCAGAGCTCAAAGTTGACCAGCTCTGTAATATAATACGCATGAAGGTCAGAGGCAGCTGTCACCTCAGATGTGTATTTTGCATCAAGTTATTTTCCTGGCCAAGAAGAAATTCAGTAGAGTATGTTACTAAACTGAGAAAAATAACATGAGAGCATGGGAAGAGGCCATGTAAGAAAGGAAATTATCAGGCTAGAAACCCCTGTTCATTTTGACTGCATTGACGTGCTTGATCCGACTTCTTAAACAGCTTTAACAGAGAAGCATTTTTCCTGTTTGAATTGCATTAAGAAGTGAAATTAGCTTTATAAATATAAATCAGTTAAGTATAATGCAATATTTATGCCACGCTATCTGATTTTTTCCCCTTTAGGATTCCATTTAAAAGGGAAATAACAAGGAAACTTAGCACTCTCAGAAAGAGAGTGGATTTACAATTTATGCTAATTAATTTTCATATTGACACAAACTAAGCCCTGCATTTTATATGATTGCAAAAAGGCAGAAAAAATAAAAGCAGATTAAACCAAATAGATTTTTTTTTCTGCAACAGATAATGCTGTAAGGAAAATCTCTGTTTTTATACCAAACGTGTTAATTCTCAGTCAGTCACAGTTCTACTGCCCAGCCTGCAGGCCACTGTGCCCAAACCAGTCCTTACTCCCTACCCCAGTTCCCCAGGCACAAGGGCAAAGGTATAAGCAAGAAAAATAGTTCAATTTATTTGAAGCCATGAAAGGCTCCAATCAAGATCAAGAAGCCATTATTCTAGGCACTATATAAAAAGAGCAATAGTCCACCCTGACCTGAAAAGAAGTTCAAAATTTTCCATTAAATCAAATAACATCATTCAAAGTTGGAAGAAAAGATTCCATTGCTAGCAAAGCGGGGAAGGGGGGAGCGGCGGGGGGGTGGGGAATGTCCAACACCATTCACCATTCTGTTAATAAAAAGGCTACTTGAAATTTGCTGAAAAACGCTACCAATTTGCTAATTCCATATACATTCATTGGAGAGTCTGTGCCAAACTCGTCATTGTTCTAACTTGCTGGGCATCACTGGTGCCACATCAAAAAGAAAACCAGGTCCACTGAGGCCCATTTTCTAGCAGAATTATTCATCAAGGACCTGCAACCCTGACCTGAAATTTCCTTCCAACTTCAGCTGAATCAAATTCTTCTTGGTGTTCACACAGATTAATTTTTCTTTTCCCATTTTCCACACATATGCTCCATCTCATTTGGGCATTAGTGGAAGGTTCTATACTGCTAGAAGTGATACACAATATTCTGTCTTTGATTATTTTAGGGGCAGAGAAAGGCTATCGAGCAGTAACTCCACTTCCCTGACCAACTCAGGCTCTGTCAACTTTGTCCCTTTCCTCAAAATATTTACTCTTCTTTGCTATACTTTAATTATTCGGTCAGGTTTTTCTATTGTTAATAGAATTTGCCCATCATATTGATTAGCTTACTTAGTTCAGCTGGATTCACAGTGTAAATAAGATTTCTTTGCAATTTAAAAATCCCTTTGCTCCAATGACTTCATCTCAGTTTCCCCCCCCCCCTAATTTTAATAGAAGCAACAGCACTAATTACCTGCCCTTATGTCAATGTTTCCTCAGCAGCATCCTCCAGTATTGAATCGCTGGTTTCCTTATTGTTATTGTCATTAGCACTGAAGTACTCTTACAAGGAAAACTTCATTCAGCCAGCCTGAGGTTCTTACTTCTCCAACAGAAAGTATAATTTCTCAGTTACAATCAAGATGTTGTCTATCCTTAATGAGACAGCAGCATGATTAGAAATGGAGATATTTTCCAGTTCCCATCCACGTTCACTTTAATCCACATTTCACTGAAGTAAATGCAGGCTTGTCCTGAGATCCACGTTGTGCCTATTGACAAAAAGAAAAAAAAAAAGGTTTGCAGCTTTCTCGAACATCATAAAATCCTAATTCAGTTTTCTTTATGTTAATGGATTTTCCCAGTACAGTTTTCAGGCAGACATGGAAGCTAGATTTATTAATGTCTGGAAATCGCGTGGTGCTATAGTCTTCAACTAAACATGCTGTGTCTGAACCTTACTGTGCAAAGGTATCTACAATATTAGCAAAAATGAGGGTTATAGTGTAAATTATGATACCAAATCCCTCAGCTTAAAATCTATCTCCCACATCTTATCATAAAAATAAACTGATCTTGTTTTTTAACAGGATTGCTTTTTAAAAATTTTGATTGAGATAAAAAGCAACTCCACTGCTTTTCTGTTTTAAATATTTACTTTAGTCACTGTGTTGCCTTACATCTTCCCCTTTAGTTAAGTCATCATCAATATTTACAGATAGATGACTTTGCTAATCCTCATACAATCTTATTTTTAAAATAGCTGCCAAATGACTTGGGATAGGAATGCTATGCAATATATTTGGCACCACTTTATTACTGAGGAGGGCAATTTTAGAAAGTTTACTAGAAAAAGGAAAGACTAAGTCTTCCCCCAGGGAAAGGTGATATGCTGAAAGAGGTGACAGAGGGTAGAGCTATGTAAGGAGGTGAAAGGTAAGGTGAGTATACCTATTGGAGGATGCAGATGACAAATTTGGATGGCATAAAACACAGAAATTCTGTTTACTCTTATATAAAATGTTGCTGGAAACAATAAACTCTGGAAGATGCACTGCAGAGGCATTAATCAAGAAAGACAGCCTAAATGGCCAAATTGATGTATCCTTGAGCTTTTGCGGGAACCTGAAACCTAACTGAAACCCAAGCAGATGTGTGCTACAGGTTGCCAGGAGCCAGCGAGCACAACGGTTCGTTCAGTGCCAGCACGGGGCAGCTTAGACTCAGCTTGCGTGGCTCAGCAAAACCCCAACTTCTAGCTGCCTCATACAGCCCACCTAGGAGGCTAGCTCCACGCTTTCCTCTGGCTTGCCAGGCGAAGTCTTGCATGGTTTGAAATCTTAACTCAGAGGTACGCAGAGACTCGGCTAAGATCTGCACAACATCCCCACTGCTGTTCAGCGCATCGCGGCTGAATGCACTGGAACAGTGGCAAACCTCACCGATAAAACCCAGCGCTGATTCATTGGCATGCAGGTAAATGCCTTCATATGAATAGGTACAGAGAATTCACAGTTATTGCCAATGCCAAAATTCTTCAGGATTCTTGATTACAAGCCTGTTAATAATGCCATAGAAAGAGTTTCCATGGAGCATTCTCTCATCTTGTCATCATGGGCGCAAAAGGGTTAATTCAAATAAATTGCTGAAGTAGTTTAGCTAAATTGCGTTAAATCGTTATTCAGACATTTGTATGAAGAATTAAAAATGCCTTGATTCAATTTTCTTTACCTGACTTCCAAAGCAATTTAAGTTAAAACCAAATGAAAGGCATTTTAGTTCTGAATATGAACATGTGCACAGAATTTAAGTTTAACTAAATCTCCTTACAAGTGACTGAGGCAGAGGAGGAATCCTTGACAATTGCCGCAGCTTCCAAAGGAAATCAAGACCACTCTCTCCAAAAACACTTCATTTCTTCAGATAGTTAAAACCTATCTTGTGCATTTAAGCAGGGATAGAAGTGGAAATGTATATGCCTTGTGCAAGAACATTATATAATGCCCGCCAATACCAGAGGCAGACATCGGACTATTTAGTCTCATCCCATATGGCAAGACAAATGTTCTTCCAGTTTATTATTAATAGCACTGTGACAACACTGTGACTCAGCATCAGAAATCATTATTTTAAATATCTTCCACCAGAACTGCCTTGGCACAAACCTGTTTTCCACAGAAGGTTGGTCCTGACTAAAACCTTCCACCCAGCACTGCGATTAGCACGGTGATGCAACAGCCTGGTGATCCACTTCCACATTAAAATAAATGTGTGTCTTAACCTTCAAGGAGTTGATATAGCATTTTAAATTATAGATCAAGGAGAAAAATTTAGTGGATAAATGTTAAAATTGTTAAAGTGGCTTTTCACTGCAAACAAAGAGTGAATGACTCATCCCAAGTCAGCTATCAGATGTATCAGTTTAGGTTTTTCCTCCCAAAGTATGCATAAATCTCTTCAGTTTTGTCTCTTGTCATCTTCTTGTCAAAAGAAATTTCACATCGCTTCCCTGCATCATTACTCCCCCGGCCTCTGAAAACATTCCACTTGAAAACTGTATCACAGAGGAGGGGTTTTTTCCCTTCTACAGCTTGTGGAGGGCTATGCTATGAAATGTACAGAAGATTGTATTAAAAAAAAAAAAAAGAAGAAAAAACCCCACCCTAATACAGGCAGTAAAAAAAATAATAAAAATTATAAAATGACTGAACAGCCTTGGTATTTTCCCTCTCTGAATCTACCTTCATTTCATTTCCAAAGTCCAACTGAAGTTGCAGAGTTTGATGGGCATTTTCCCTCATTAGAGTGTATGTGATACTCTTAGAGGAGACAATAGATGGATCTATCACCCAGGCAGACTCCCAGCGACTGCTTCCCTGTGACATCCCTCCCTCAGCCACAAACACCTCCTTCATTAGTTCACCACAACTACAGCTAGTATCTAAAGGCAGTAAAAAAAAAAAAAAAAAAAAGAAAAAAAACCCCAACCAACAAAAAAAAACAAACCCAAACATCACCAAATGACAGGCATCCATTTTAAGAGGCTTGATAGTTTCAGTTGCTTTCTATGTATTTCTCCAACTAAGTTTTTGCATAAGGTAACGCACGCATTTCTGTAGTAAGCAGGTTGGTGGGGTAAGAGTAACGTAGCTTTATAAATGCACACAAGTAGGACCTGGCAGCACAAGGAAGACCCCCTACATTTATTAAAGCAGGCATATCACACATGCGTAAGACATATAAATGCAACCACCAGCTTCTCTTCAGTACCTGTAGTTGTTAAACCCCATTGGAAGATCATTTCCTACCGCGGATACCACTGTACAAACTCCAGCAGATGGGATGCACTCTCCTCACAACTGCATCCATATGTAAGGAGCCAGTATTTTCACTGGGCGAGGTGACAGACAGATGGAATGAGCATCTTCTACTTGATTTCAGCAGAAATCAAGTTTTAAGCAATGAAACCTTTGGTAAAATATTGCCTGTCATCTGCAATTTTTATGAAATGTTAGGACAAAAAAAAGGGGGGGGGGAAATAACATAATAATTTTGTTCATAATAGTATCCTAATATCCATATAAATATGTACATTAATTTGGCATTCTATAATATGTTTTGTGCTTCATTCTGCAACTGCAATTATAATCTAACATTGTTTCCAAGGACTATTTTTAAAAAAATAAACATCTTTGGAAGTAACTCTTAAAGGGGGATGACACAAACTTTGCTTGTAGATTTCACAGATACTTACAGACAAAAGAAAAAACAAATTTGGTTCCCTTGTGCTCCCTCAAGGTTTTGGAAGGATGCTTCTTGTGCCTCACTTTTCATGTCTGCCTTTTCCTGGTCCTCATTTCCTCTCCTTAGGATTTTCAACCCTATCTCAAATGCCATTATCAAATAATATTAATTCCCAAATTCACATCCTATTTAGATCTATTCCTCCTCCTTAGCTGCCTTCACATCCCAACCATCATCCCAGGGTGTTATCTAAACTCAGTTTCTGCCCACAGCTCCAACCTAATCCTTTGTTTCCCTCTTTGGCTCAGCTGCTTCCAAGTTCCCCCTGCTGCACCCAAGCCTTTCCCAGATCAGTACCTGTCTTCTTACCCTTCACCTCCTCATTTTCTCTCTTTTCCTCTTAGTCTCTCATCGGATCTCAGTGCAACTCCAAGGTATTGACTTCTCACTTCTCCCTCTCCCTTCACTCCAGCATCAGATCATCTCTGTATCCACCCTGCCCGAGAGCTCCCCGGCTCCTGTGCTCCCTTTTCTTTACCCTTAGCCCCTGCCCCATCCCTGTGAATTTCAGTGGGATGGCTCCTTCCCATGCTGCTGTGGAAGGAGAGGAATCCCATTTTGATTGCATTTTGTCACTGGACAAACACAGCCCAGGAGGCTTCATTGCTTTTCTATTTTTCTTGAATTTTTTTGTGACATTGATTTTGAGACAATTTTAGGAGTAGGTGTATTGTACATCATAAACACACAAGAGCTTCTGGCTAAAACCCAGCAGAAACCTCCTACATTTCACAGGTTGTTTGTGAGCTGCAGATGGAGAACTTCTGTGTAAAACACTTTAAAAAAAAAAAAAATCATCCAGCCTTACTCACTCCCCCTTTAGTTACACTTGGTTTTCACAACTTCCTCTGATTCTCTGCCTTTCTGAACACTGCAGAATTGCATTCAACTTAAAGAAAGGTTTTAACAAATTATAAGCTCTCTTATTTTATTCTCACTGCCGCCAACTATTTATTTCATTGACTTCCATCTTTCCTAGTCTTCGGGCTGTTGCAGAGAAACTTGGTCCTCGACTGGCAATAGGCACACACACAAAATATTGCCCCAAAGAGGCTTCTCCAAAGGGGAACGTGGTTTCCTAGGGACAGATCAGAAAAGCAAAAGAAAAGTATGAATGAAGAAGCATATCCTCCACAGCTTAACCTGAAACCAACTCAGCAATTTTCACAAAATAATTTTGCAATGATTTTCACAAGTCACTAAGCTGCTAGTTTTCCCTGCCCAGGCTCAATTTTCCCTGGACATGGCTCTTCCTCAGGAAACCCCTCTCTAACAAAAAAGTCCCCTTGCAATACCAGTTTTAAGCTTTTGATCCTGCTGCCCAGTGGGCTGCTTTGCCAGACTCTTGCTTCCAAACAGTGCATTAAAGTAAGAGCTGCTGAAAAGCACAAAATCTATCCTCTAGTGAACCATGATATCACTGCCTGTAACACCAATTAAATAAATAAAATGTACTCCTCACTGCTCTAGGGAAGAGCATGACTGAGGTTTACAAAGTCATGAACACCATTAATAACGTGAATGCAGAACCTTTATTCACCAAACCCCCAACACTGGAATGAGAAACACTTAGACTAGCATGAGATATGCAGATAAAAGCACTAGGTTTTTTACACAGCTGATAGTGAACTACTAAAATTTGTTGACACGAGCTTATCAAAGCAGACAGTAGTAGCAGGTTCAAAAAGAATTAGGCAATTTCATAGACATGTTAAAAAAAAGCAAAAAGGTAAAAAGACAAAAAATAACGCAGTTTTTCTCCAGCCAGTTCAAGGACTACAACAAGGACAGGTTTCAGTCAAAATTAAAGGTAACAAGAAAAGGCTATTTATCTTTAAAGTGGCTTTTCAAATTTGCTTCTAATCAACTGGGAACTTTTTTTGTTACCTAACAAAAAGAAGAGCTAAGTCAAAAGGGGAATAAAAAAATGTATTTCATGTCCTATTGATTTTTTTTTATTTTCATTAGGCTCAAGTACCTAAACTCTCAAAAGGACATAAAATAGTGAAAATTGTATACATGATGGATCAAAAAACACACCTGTTGTAATTATTTTATAATTAAGCCCTATAGTGTAGCATTTAGAAAGAGTCAATCAGGTTGAAATCCAACCCGATATAAATGCAGAGTCAGATTTGCAAATGTCCAGTTTTTACTGGACATCTCCTTCAGTGAAGGAGAAATGAAACGAGAACAGGATGCAGAAATTGTATATATCTGTACCTTAGACATTTCTCCTTGGTAATACCATATGCCCCACTTCAAGAAACAGCTTAGAGAAACAGATAGGCAACTAACTGAAAGATAACAGTATACAGGTGCTTGCTCCTTTGGTTTCAGGGTCCAGCACCATTCCAAGGCTACTTGCCAGTTTTGCTTACTGCTTGCCACTGGACTGGTATTTGCATTCCAAGCCACCCAAACAACAAGTAAAACATAAGCTAAGGTCTGTGCATCTCACAGGGAAACAAAAACAATAATAATGTGGCCATTTAACCCGACCCCTTTCCATGCAGCTGTAACTTCTCATTAAGCAGCAATTTCAAACAGACTAGTTAAGTTTTGAATTGTCATTGTGTCCATATTACTTGAGAAGTTGTAAATTTGCTGACTGATCATGGATGCATTCCTCATTGTTAATAAACAGAAAATATTAACAAAATCAACTCCAGCTCCCACTAAGGAGAAAGCAAAACCAGCCATGCAAATATCTAGGAGTTACCATCAGCTACTGTTTAGAGGTAACTCAAAAACAGTGCCAAATAAAGTTCAAAACAACACATGCAATGATAATAGCACACACACTATATTTTCAAAGAAACTCAGAGACATTTAAAGTACCCATTTTCAAATATTTTGTATACATCATCTTACAAAAAAATATATCCACCTATCTAGCTGTCTGGGATACCGACTTGAAGTAAATTTAAATTGCACAAAGGGAGATGTGAACTTTAGACTCCCCAGGTTCTCCACTTGGAGGCCATAGACTGAAATAGTTTGATATACAGAGAGCAAGTTAGCTTTGCATCCTCCTCATACACATGAAATAATTAATGCAATAAGAACCTCAGCAAAATGACATCATTTTGAAGAGTTCAGTTATCATTTTGGTTACATACAGAGGTCATCTGGGCCCTCTATAGAGGGAAAATTCCCTTATAACGCAAAAATATGGCTAAAAATATTTTCAATCCAATTTTAATTTGTCTTTCCACATGAAGAATAGCATGCAGCACAATTAATATGCATAAAACATAAATCCATTAATGGACCACATTTAGGTGAGCTAAAGGAAGCGAACCGAGATCATCTTAAATCTTCTTATATGCTTTTTGCTGATATCATGACAGCTAGGAATTAAACACGCAAGGAACTTTTATTGAACTGTCCACATCCTGTTTATATTCAATCAAAGTAGCCCTCTTTATCACACCACTCTTGACATTGCTGCAAAATAGATAACAGCTAAATCAGAGATTGTCAAACTGAAGTAACTGTCAGGAATTAAATGGTATTGCTGAATAAAACCATAATTGAAATGCACAAAACCCCCTCTAAAACAATGTGGGGAACTTTAGATGACATTGCAGAGACATCAAAAGTCCCTGGTACAGCAACAGAATTGAGCAGATTGTTTGGGCAAAATGTCATCATTTGAGCTTTCTTGTGCCTTATTACACACAGACATCATCTGGGACTCTGCAGAGTACTGAATTGCTATTTACAGCATTTTGACCTTGAACATCACAGTTGCATTAATACAGACCATTCAGTGGAACAGACACATAGTTACGAGGTCAGTGAAAACATATAACAGACTTTTGTATTCAAAGAGGGGGGAGGTGGAAAAATAGTGACATGTACAGGTCCTGAAAGGAAGCATCTGTTCATGAAACACCTGGACGAACAAAGGGCAATCTTTTCTGCATAACAGTTAAGATGCAATATATTATTGATCAAGCATTGTAAGAGGTTTAGCACCCTTTCAGAGCTCTCATAATATTCTAATTATGTGATGTAAATTAGAATCTGTAAAACCTGTAAGTTTCTTGAAGATGAAATTTAGTCACCCTCAAGCATGCCTTATTAACTAAGTGACAAAGAATTGTAAGCAGGAGTTTAAAATTCAGTATTCATTCAAAAGAAACCAATTTGAGGATTTCAAATACTCCACTAACAGCAAGAGACTAGCAGTATATAGCCTGATTATTTCACATCCTAAAGCTTTTTTCACCCCTACATTTATAGTGACATCTGCAAGCGCTAATAGAGTTCTCTCTAGGATGGGGATCATTAAGTCAAAGTACTCAAGCACAATGGGCAATGAAAGACTGAATTTGTTTGTGCTCATAACAATTGACAATGATGCTAATATACAGGAGTTCTTCACTGAATTTGTGCAGCATATTCAGCATCTGGAGACTCTTCCCTGGATTTCTACGCAATCAGTATAAAACTTTAAATAAATACCTAGTAACATGCACTTTCAAGTAGATATCTGTAACCTGCTTTTCATTATCTGGAATTGCCCATAAAGAATTTGTGGAATCAGTGGGAGAATACCAAACATTTTTCTTACTGTGGGCAGTCAAAAACCCAGTATAGTGAAGTCTGCCATTCCTACATGTGATACCACCAACACGTCCATTTGAGACTTGACCAACATCGTTAACACCAGTGGGAGCTTGCCACTGATTCCTAATGAGTTCAGGAGCTCCCTCCCTGAAGTATTTTTATTAGGGAGGTGAGAACAAATGAGGAGAAAAAAAAACCTCACTCTTTTGGTATTTAGTCACACACACACACAAAGCATTAAAGGATTTCAAGTGGAGCAGAGGAAGAGCCAAGGTCCGTCTAGCACCCTAGGGCTGACAGCAGCCTGCACCAGGTACCTGGGGACCAGTACCAGGGCACCACTGCACCTGTCCGCACTGGGAAATGGGACCCCGAATCAAGAGAATACATAGAAGGTTTGAATTTAAATAGAATTTATTGTATTTTAATTCTATCAAAAAATTGCAAAATAACACCACCAAAAGCCTTCCTGTTAAAACAGAGCTCTTCCGTCCATACTGCGATCCAACAGGCAGACTGCTCCATTTCTCCCACTCTGAGGAAACCATAGACACAAACACCATTATGAATGTCCCCGATATCTATTTGCCTTCAAAAGGCAAAACTAAAACCAAAACCGGATTGAACTGCAGCAATTGTAAGTCAAATTGTCTTCCAAGCTAGAGGCCATCATTCATTTCTATATCTACACACATGGAATCAACCATTTTCTTACATAGTCACATCATATTTATTTCAAAAAAGGAGCTTTTTCATGAATTTGCATCTTGACTAGATTACCGAGTGTGAATGTATAAACTCACATGCACAGGAGATTTTGGGATATACAGTGTTATGCATGAAGCTGAGTATAAAAAGATGACTTGTGGTTCTACTTCTTTGCAACAGCTATTTCTACTGCTTGCATTAAGCAATAGAAATATAATCCAAAATATTTATTGAAGTGCTGACCTACACCTCTTATATTAATCTTCTTTTTTAAAAATCTGAATATCATTTAATCCATGCAAATAACATAAAACAGTGGTTTATGGTTTACCTTTATATAAAGAACCTCACGATTTTATTTGCTTTTCAAATTACAGAATATAAAATATTCTTTTTATATAATGAGTATCTCTGTCAGCCTTTCATACCATCCTACATCGTTGTCAGTAAGAAACAACTGGAGTAGAATTAGACACCTCAAAAGACATAGGACAGGTTTTATGGCATATGGCAACAGACATGCATCTGTTAAGAACAAATAAAATTATAACCTACTTCACCATGGTTTTCCACTGGTTTTGAAATTACGCATTTCTTTTCAATCCAGCAAAAATTTGGACCATATCTGCTCCATATATTCTTGTCTTTCAAGATCAGCAGTTATTCTTTTCACAATGTGATGGATGTTGCACTGGATTATACAACCCAACTACATCTGTTCTCTCGTTTTCTAGATATTACATTCATTGTATTTCACAGCATGAACTCACAGTCAAGATCCTGAATATTGCTCCATGATAAATATCACAGATGAAGAAATGGTCCAGTGCCAATGTTATTTTTGTGATGCTGGCACATCTCCTGAGCAATGCCTCTTACTGCTCATCACTGCCTTTGGTAGTAAACACTATTTCAATCTCAAAAAAATTCAGGCACTACTGTACCATTCAGTTGGAAAGTAATTTTTACAAGTATTTGAATATACTTTATGTTTTTCCCTTCAGCAGCTCTTTCTACAAATCAATACTACTCTTTCCTTCCTGGAACATTTGTAGAAGCAGGAGTTGATCCTGTCAATACTTACACTGGTGAGCAAGTTTAGCTACTTTACTGCCCCATTATATTCAATAGGACTAGACATATAGTGGAATTCTGGCGAGACTTGTAGCCTTGATATATCAGCTCAGCTCTTCACTGAAATACAGCCTTCTCCGGGGTAAAGTATGATAAATATTCAACAGCACAGGGAAACACTACACTGCAGATTTAAGGCTCAATCTGGCAAATACTTACACAAGAGTATATTTTCTTCACACTGCTAAAGAAAAATACTTATATACATAAACGTATTCATAGGCACAAGATTGTGGAGTACGAGACCCAAGAGAGGAAGCAGAATGGAAGAGGAGGAGAAAGGCTTTTCAGTGCACCCCAGGGTCTTCAGCACATATCACATCTCTTGCCAACACACAAGAGGCCACAAGGTGATCAAGGCAGCAACAGCTGGAACCAAAACTATTGAGGAATGCCCCGTACTGGGAACAGGGACACCAGCACTGCCAATGCCCAGTGAACCAGAGAACCCGACTGAGCGCTGCTGATGGCAAACCAGGCTGTTGAAATGTCTGCTTTCAGTTTTACCTCTCTCCCAAAAGCTGGTAGCGTTTTTCAAATAATCCGAAGTGCCTGACGTTCTTTGGAAAGCTCTGCTCATGCACAGTTTCACAAACTGGGTAACATTCTGTGTGTGTAACAGCTAGGCTTTGGACATCTGACTAAGTATATTTCCCATTTCTCCATGGGAAGCTGTAACAACTTCTCCGATCTAGCTTCATTTCAGCACTGTACACACGAGCCAGTCAAAACACCTACCTGGCACAGCTTCCTGCAGAAACCTTTCCATGTTTTGCTCTTCATGAAGGTCTGCAATAAAGAGATACCTGTAAGCCATCCTTTCTAAAACTGCATTTTCCATTTAATAACTCACACAGAACCAGAATTACAGGAAATGGCTTAATGAGTTCCTGTTTTAATCACCTAGACTTAATTCAGCCTCTTCAGTGCATAGAAATGGAGAATTTGCCATTCTCTCCCATTTGTGTACGTGGCTTATTAAAGTATATGATAGTCTCTTCAATCTGGAGAAACTCACTGACGCGAAGATAGATGCATATTTGGTGACCATGTATTAGACGCTCATCGCAGTACTTGCACAGGCAGATATTTGGCAATAACAGGCGACCCTGAAAAGGCTGCTTATGTTTTATAATTATGAGCAGGGATGCCTTTTACTATAGCATTAAACCCAAGTTTATCTAAAATCATAATGGTTCAGCTGCAATAGTTCTAATTTCTTCTCCAGAGGGTTTTTATTTTCTTTTGTTGGGTTTGTTTTGCTGGTTGGTTTGGTTTTTTTTTTTTTAATATCGGAAAGTTGGGGTTCCCATTTTTGTCTTGAGACAGGACTTTTTCCATAAAAGGAAAATTATTTCACACAGCTGAAGCTTTACAGAAAGTAGATATTAATTCAAATTGTATTTTCAATCCCCACCGACTGAGGAACCATAGTTTTTCTGCTGATGGAAGCCACCTGCCCCGCTGGCAAACTAAGAATAAAAGACAACTAGTATTTCCAAAGCTCTGTGAAAGATTTATGTGTACAATGTCCGTTTTACTCCTGATGTGTCTGAAACTACAGACATGTGAATAGGTAAAAACCTACAGCAAACTGCAGCACAACATACGCTTAGCTGTGAGTAGACCTCATTCCAAAACCTACCTATTTGTAAGAACGTAAGAATCTGTAAGATCAAGCAAGCCCTGATTCATTCTGTTGTAAATGCCTTGCTACCAGCATGGTGTTAAATTTCTTTTGGAGCTATGTCATATGCTTGGATCTTGAGGACTGCAAGGCTACTACTAGGCAACACAATTTCTATTCCTTGAAAGAGAAATACATGAATGGTTTCTATACTTCATGTACAGCTATACTCAAGCTATCATCAATTTTTGGTTGGAAATCCAAAAGGAAACAGCAAAAATCAACATATGACCAAAGGGCGAGTTATGATTTTTATGTCACTCATCCTCAATAATGACAAGAAGACCTTGTCGTAACTATCTAAGTTAAACAGTAAGATGAAGGACACTGTGGGGCAGGATACCTGCCTCAGAGACAAATTGCACACCAGCTTGGGTATGGTTGTCACACCACAAACTGGTATATGCATTCATTCTCTACAGCCACACTATACCATCTCAAGGCTTTGGACAGTCCTTTTGCTTTACTTAATTTCTTAACAAATTACTCCCTTAATATCTAAGAAATTTTTCTGCACTTGTCACGTTGACTTCAGTAGTGGTTGATAAGCCACCACAGAGATCTATTGGAGAAGCTAGAATCCATTTTCACAGGAATGCCTCACTCCTCAGTTTTTTGTGTCCTTTTCCTATTACTTTTTTTTCTCTGCAGTTTTTGGTCTTCTGCACCTATCCTCTCCTATTGTAATTTGGTTTTCATTTCTCATGTCTTCTGACCACCAACTCCTTAGTAATTCCACTAATAATTTATATTGTTAGAGAAGGCTTCTAGGACAGCTCCCACCCCCATTTTTTTGTTGTATAAAGAAAATGAAACAATGAAATTGCAATAGAGACAAGGCTTTGAAAAGGGCAAGTGAAGGAGGTGACCTCAAAAGACCATACAAACTTTCCATTCACAATCTAATATATCTGGTCAAGTTCAAATCAAATAAAACCTCTGAACTTTTAGACATTCATGCATTGAGTATATTGAATGTGTTTCTATATTTTCAAGCACTTCAAAAAATATTAGAAACATTTACCATTTTTAAAATGAATGTGCACTTTAGTTCATTTTTTATAATACTAAGAAACTGGGTTGACTGGCATTTTCACTAAAATTGTCTAATGTGTTTCTTCAGCCAACATTCTGCAGATATATTATAATCAGCTATCATTGCAGTGACAGTACTTGCATTATGCAGTGAAGTAATGGGGATATAGGAAAATCTAGCTCCCAAAAATGCTTGAAAGTAACTCAATAACTCTTAGATCTCTTGGAGCTCAACTTATCTTTATTTTTCTGTGCAACTACCTAAGCCATTTGGGCCATTTATTTGGGACATCCTTTTGAGAAGAATGAATATTAAAAACTAACTGTGCCTGCTTTGGATCTAAACAGTCAATTTTGAAAGTAAAAAATATAAAAGGCAAACTCCAAATTGTTTAAGATACATGTTATCTAACACAATGCATCCAATAAAGGGAATATCACCTGCTTCTAGAGGGTTTTGCCAAAGAAAAGACTTGGTTAGATAAAATAGTCACTTGTCAGCACATTTTCAAATGAATAGTACTTCAGACTTTTATTGTCCTTTTGGTTCCAGTCATTACAATGGCTTCATGGGATTAAATTAAATTCAAACTCTCCAAAGGTCACAAACTATTGGTCCCAGGTAGACCAAATTAATCAATGTATAAAGATCTCTCAGTACACTGAAAGAGACTTACTATTCCTGAGCTTTTAAACTGCAGAATAGCCCCATGGGTGTGTAGCTTCTAGCGGGGTGCTTGAAACACTGGAGGTTCAGATTTTCAATCATCCACATGCCAAAGGAACTGAGAGAGCTATCTGGTGGCCTGGCACTCCCAGCAAAACCTTCAGCAGAGCTATGGTGCCTCTGCAGCATCTGTAGATTATCTGCCAAGATCAGATGAAGAGAAGTTTGGGGAGAGGTATTACGTACAGGCACAGGAAACAAAAAGAAAGAAATACATCTAGTATCCGTCCGCATTGAAAGGTACAAGTCACTAAATGAATTGCTGTGCTAAAACTTAAGGGAAAGAGGCTACAGGCTATGTAAATACTTGCATCTCTAAGTGCAAATCCTAGACAACGTTCATCAGTGAGAAGTTACCCCACACCCTCAAAAAGTTCGCTGCAAGCTTATGACCCCATTCAGTGCAAGTGGCAGACTATATTGGTGAGGCTGGGGCATCCCTGCGGCTCATGTAGTCATGAGGATAGTGGCAAAACTGCAATTAAACACGTGTGCCCGATTTTAGTTGAAGTTTGAAGGATATGTTATACTACAGTATGTTGTATCTGTGCCAAAAGGACTTTGCTGGCTTGATATATTCACGTATGTGTTTCTCTTGTAAAACGTTCCTCATTAGACCCATTTAAAAAAAAAAGAAGAATGGTAAACACTGCGATGAAGCTGAGGCAATTAAAACTATCAAACTAATGATAAGTCTTATCTTTGTATTTCCTGTGTAAATCATTTTCCTCACACTAGGCAGGAGTGGCATGATCTGCCAGCAGCACAGTTCTGTAGAACAGGGCTTCACTTCAGCTTTTTTATCTTTTTAATAATTTTTCATTTTTTAGGTGTGGCATTTCTATGTTCAAGATCGCAACTGCAGGATGAATCTTCATATGCTCCCAACCCACTCCAGGAACCTTTACATCCTTCTACTGCTCCGCATAAGAATCAAAATAACATCCACTGCTTTCACCTAGTATATTTTTGTTAGCTGAAGAAGCAGAAATTATTTTTAGCCAATAAATTCAACTTATGTAGGTTAAACTCCTACTCTTCAGATAAAGCTATGTAAAGGTTTGCCATATGGCATATACAGAAGGGCGCCTGTCCTAGTTTTGGCTGGGACAGAGTTAATTTTCTTCCTAGTAGCTGGTATAGTGCTGTGTTTCAGATTTAGGATGAGAATGATGTTGATAACGCACTGATGGTGTGGTTGGTGCTGAGCAGGGCTTACAGTAAGTCAAGGACTTTTTAGCTTCTCACCCCACCCCACCCGCAGATAGGCTGGGGGGGACAAGGAGCTGGGACGGGACACAGCTGACCCCAACTGGTCAAGGGATATTGCATGGATATTCCATGCCATATGACATCATGCTCAGTACATAAACTGGAGGGAAAGCTAGCCGGGGGCCGCTGCTGAGGAACTGGCTGGGTACCGGTCAGCAGGTGGTGAGCGATCGCATTGTGTGCAACTTGCATTAGATATTCTAATTTTTTTTATCATCATCACCATTATTATTTTCCCTTCCTTTTCTGTTCTAAACTGTCTTTATCTCAACCCAAGAATTTCACGGTGTTTTTCCCCACCCCAGTTCTCTCCCCCATTCTACTGTGGGGTCGGGGGGAGCGAGTGGGTGGCCACGCAGTATTTAGCTGCCTGCCGGCTTAAACCACAACAGTCCTTTTTGGCACCCAATGTGGGCCTTGAAAGGTTGAGGTAACGACAGATCTGACCAGAGGGTATTAAACCACATCGGTTATGAGCATTCATTATATTAGTTTAATAGTTGCTGGTCACAATGTTGATATATTTGCCCTCAGAGCTGTTGCGCTTATTCTCAGAGTTGCAGTATGTAACGCCTTACTTGCTGTATATATTCCCTGTTGTGACGTTTATCATCTCTGGGGGCTGGGTTAAGGTTATTATTTAGCTGTACTTTGTGACACTGGCCTGATTTGGTGAAATCGATGGTCATGAGACTAACCTGGCATTTGTGCTTAGCGTTGCCATCATGTCTGTACCTTGGGAGCCATCTATCGGGAGCTATTAACGATTACACCTTTCACCTCCTCGGAGAGCCAACCTATGGGGGAGATACCCTACTCCATCTTCCCCTCCTCCTCCAGTCTAATTACAATAGTTCTTCAGAATTTTGAATGTTCTCGGGATGTTCAAACCGGCATGTTCCTATTGCTTTATCTCCTGAAGGCGTTTCAGGTCTTGTTTAGGGTCAAACAACCATTTAAGAATGCCACCCAGAGACCTGCCCCAAGGCTGGACAGTTGAATGGCAGGGTGTGTGGGATAGGATGGGCAAGTGCCTAGGGCAGTGGTCACCTCCAGCATTTTGGAATTTCACAAGTGCAGAATCCTGAAAAACTAGTAAAATATTTGGAAGAAGTATGCTGTTACCCTGGCAGTTCCAGAGAGTCACAAATCACCACAAGGTAAGGTCTCCAGAACTGACGGCAAAACAACAGGCACCATGCCTACTCAACCCCTGCAACAAGAACTGTGGCTACGCAAACCCTGGCACATCGAGCCCACAGGAGTACAAGGCTCTAGTAGACACAGGTGCACAGAGCACCCTGATGCCACCAAGCTATAGAAGGACAGAACCCATCCGCATGTCTGGAGTGACAGGAGGATGCCAACAGCTGACTGTATGGGAGGCTGAAGTGAGCCTGACTGGGAATGAGGCAAAAGCACCCCACTGGGACTGGCCCAGAGGCTCTGTCCATCCCGGGCATAGACTCTCTTAGGAAAGGGTATTTCAGGGATCCAAAGGGTATTGGTGGGCTTTTGGTACAGCTGCCTTGGAGACGGAGGAAAGGAAACAGCTCCTGCCTTGCCCAGTCTCTCAGAGGACCCTTCTGTCTTGTGGTTTGTGAAGGTCAAACAGCAGCAGGTGCCGAATGCTACCACAGCGGTGCACCACCGGCCATACCGCACCGACCCTGCCGCCCTGATTCCACCCGTAAGCTGACTTGTTAACTGGAGAGCCAAGGAGTCATCAGCAAGACTTGCTCACCCTTCAACAGTGCCATATGGCTAGTGCAGAAGCCTAATGGAGAGCCAAGACTGACACCAGGCTATGGTGGCCTGAATGAAGTCACACCTCCGCTGAGCGCCGCCGTGCCAGACATGCTATAACGTCAGTATGAGCTGGGGTTAAAGGCAACCAAACAGTATGTCACAGCTGGTATTGCTAATGCCTTTTTCTCAATCCCTTTGGCAGCAGAGTGCTTTCACTTGGCGGGGTGTCCAATACACCTGGAATCGAGAGTCCCAGGGGTGGGAACGCAGCCCTACCATCTGCCATGGGCTCATCCAGGCTGCGCTGGGACAAGGTGAATCTCCAGTACACCTGCAATACGTTAATAACATCATCATATGGGGCAACACAGCAGCAGAAGTTTTTGAGAAGGGGAAGGAAATAGTCCAAATCCTTCTGAAAGCTGGTTTTGCCATAAAACGAAGTAAGATCAAGGGACCTGCACAGGAGATCGAGTTTTTAAGAATAAAATGGCAAGATGGATATCATCAGGTCCCAATAGATGTGATCAACAAAATAACAGCTATGTCTCCGCCAACTAGCAAAAAGGAAACACAAGTTTTCTTAGGTGTTGTGGGGTTTTGGAGAATGCGTATTCCAAATTAACCTGATTGTAATCCCTCTCTATCAAGTGCCCTGACAGAGGAACAATTTCAAATGGGGCCCTGAACAACAACAAGCCTTTGAACAAATTAAACAGCAGACACTTCATGCAGTAGCCCTTGGGCCACTCCAGGCAGGACAAGATTTTAAAAATGTGCTGTGCAGATTTTAAAAATCTGCCTGGAGCCTCTGGCAGAAAGCATCAGGGGAGACTCATGGTTGACCCTTAGGCTTTCAGAGTCAGGGATACAGAGGGTCCACTATACTCCAACAGAAAAAGAAATATTGACAGTATATGAAGGGGTCTGAGCTGCTTCAGAAGTTACTGGTACTGAGACACAGCTCCTCCTGGCACCCTGAGTGCCAGTGCTGGCTGGGCTGGATGTTCAAAGGGAGGGTCCCCTCTACACATCATGCAACTGATGCTACGTGAAGTAAGTGGGTCACGCTGATCACACAACAGCCTTGAATAGGAACTGCAGTCACTCAGGAATTTTAGAAGTGATCGTGGACTGGCCAGAAGGCAAAGACCTACAAATATTGCCAAAGCAGGAGATGATGCATGGTGAAGAGGCCCACTGTACAATGAACTACCAGAAAATGAAAAGCCATATGCCCTGTTCACTGATGGGCCCTGTCGTATTGTAGAAAACATCAAAGGTGGAAAGCTGCTGTAAAGATAAAGCTATGTAAAGGTTTGCTATATGCATATATGTGTCTGTCCTAGCTCTGGCTGAGACAGAGTTAATTTTCTTCCTAGTAGCTGGCATAGTGCTGTGTTTTGGATTTAGGGTGAGAATAACATTGATAACGCACTGGTGTAGTTGGTGCTGAGCAGCTTTTACACTAAGTCAAGCACTTTTCAGGTTCTCGCACCACCCCACCACAAGCAGGCTGGGGGCACAAGGAGCTGGGAGGGGACACAGCTGGGACAGCGGACCCCAACTGCCCCAAAGGGTATTTCATATCATACTGTTCTGAATCCCGCTACTCTGTTCATGTATGATACCTCCAGCCAGAAAAATAATAAAAATTAACCACAAAAAATCACAGACAAGAATCTTAATTACATCTCTAAGGGGCAAGTTGAGAAGTCACATAAAATCCCAGCATTAAAATTTAGCCTCTTACTTGAACTTAAATCAGTTTCCGCCTATGTTGCCTGACACATGCAAAACGAAAAACTTTACAGTTGTAGCCTAATTGTATTTCTTAGGAGGGAGAGTCTGGACCTTACCTCATCATTTCCAAGAATGAATGGAGAAAGATTTTCATCCAGGTATTGTTCAGACACACAAGACAGTAATATGAAATGAGTAGAGGGAACCACTCTCCACAGGTGCCTCCTTTCAAGGGAGGACGGATAGACAAACTCATTAATGGTACCTGCTAATGATGGAGGATAATACAGGTAACTGATGATGACAGAAGCACAGTAATCCCATAAACAGCTGTTGTGGCAACTCTTTGGCCTCATGAGGTTGTGACCCAGTCCCGGTACTATATTCCTTCTGCCTCATAGTGGAACACGGAGAAGCACCAAAGCCACATATCTTACAGAAAATATCCTTGAAAGTCTTCAAACAGATCAGAAGTTTAAAACAATGCAAGTCCAAGTTTACCATTCTATTACCCATCTGAAGTCCACTATTCTGGCTTTCTATACAGCAGCCCAGACTTCCAGAATTAATTAACTATAAATCTCTACTCTGGAACTTGATATGGTAATTCAGTCTTAGCTGGTCCTACATAAAATCTATGGGATAGATAAGTATACTTGCATCATTCCCCAGTGTGTGTGTGTGGCGGGGGAATGCGTCCCACCATTTATTCTCAGAAATTCATTTACACATTTAAAAGCCTTTTTCTTTGTGTCTTTGCCACTTCTGTTTCATGGTATAATAGGCTATTTCTTGTGCTATGATTGATCACACTATATAGAGTAAGGAAAGAAAGTTGAAAGCCTCTGATAATGGGAATACTTGTCTAAAAACATGTTTGTAGTAAGTCCATCATCTAAACACTAGATATTCTTATTTTCCAGCAAAAGCTGGATTCATCCTTGTATTATATTGAGAGGAAAAAATATCTTGAGAATAGAACCTGTAGCCTAATTAAATGAATATATTAAAAGTTTCTGGGTTTGACAGGTAAGAAGTAGCTGTCATTCTTTTCAGCAGTTCATGAATTAAGCTGCTGTCCTTCATTATCCCAAAAGATTATTATTGCTCTGTTTCTTGTGAGTGCAGTGAGCTAGAACAGCAGAGATAATAGGTTATTATAGGAAAATTTGGCTTTGACATTTATATGATAAATTTGAAGTCAATTAGAGGAAAAATACTCCATTAGATAAAGTAAGTGTACCAATTACTGCACTGAAGAGCTATTGCTAATAGTATAATTGAAATTTATAGAGTGGTGGTCCCAGCACTGTAGAATTAGATTGTATAAGTGATGGCAATAACAGGCATGTAAACATTTTAGTTTCTAGCCATTTGCAGGCTGAGGATGGAGGGATTTTTTTTTTAATTAGGAATCTACTTCCATCCTGATGTTAAAAATCCACTCCAGAATTACCAGGAAAGGATTTATGTGAGACACTTACCTTACTCCATAAATTCTAGCAAAAGAAAAGAAATAGCCCTTTTTAGTAAAACGTATGTGTATTTTCATGAAAATTAAGTACATGTGTAAGGAATGATTAAGAGAAACTAAAACCAATATTCTCCCCAGCACGGGAAATTTTGTAGTGTGGAAGAAATTAAACAAATGCTTATCTTCATATGAACACAGAACTACAGGAGAAACTAAGAAAATTGTTCGGGTCAAATTTAGATAGGTGGCAAAAGGTAGGGGGTTTCTGCCTTAGATATTGGGCTATGAAACAGCCTTGTGAAGGAACTACATAAAATTCAATTTATAGCAGTTGAAAACTAGACTGAGACACATGCTGGAAGATAAATACTGCAGAAAATGATGTTAGACTAGCTCAAAAGGACGGGTTAGTAGAAATTTGATTAAAAAGTTGCCATTCATGCTTTTAAAAATACTGCGTCTTCTAAAAGAGCTAAGACAAACACAGCGGTCAGGAAAGCAGTGTAAGTAGGGGATGTACTGCAACCACGATGTGTAATGTACTATTTTTCTTTTTGCTTCTTACCTCCTCTCAGCCTTCCCTCCCCACCGGAGGACTGGGCACGCTGTGGTCAGGGGGTCGTGGCTCTTGCTGGGGACTCATCGGAGATTGGTGGGAGAGGCAGGGGCTTCGCTGGGGAGCCAGGGGCAGCCAGGTCAGTCCTTGCCCAGCTGCAGAGCAAAGCTATAAATAGAGGAGCCAGTGCACTGTGCCGTGCTGTGGCAGGGCACAGCTATGGGAAAAGAGAAATACCAGCATGAACCCGAAGGGAAGCACACACAGGGTATATTTTTTAAATTCTGTTGCCATAAAGTTAGACTACCCGAGCTATATGTTGACACAAACAGGGTCCACACTTCAAATATGCTGATCATCTCCGCTGCCTTGGGTGGAATTTGGACATTCACATCCCCAAAAAGTCAGTTTTCTATGTTCCAAAATAGATGTTAAGGCTTAAATTGAGACTAACTCAAGGACCTTAGATTTGATCCTTTTGGCTATGGAATATTAACCTGAAAAGATCTGGTGTACAGCTGGATCAGTAACAGCATGCTGGGCCCTGGGGAACTTGAAAGGAGCCCACTCTATTTTCACCCACTCCACAGGAGAAACAAACAGCCACAGGTTTACGCCAAGGTGTTATCCCATAAGTAAACAAGATGCTTCTCAAGCAGCAGAATCCATAAACCTGGTTCCCTGGCGATTTGTGCCTTTTCTCCTCTGACCCTCACAGCCCCGTTAGCAGCAATACTGTTTCCCCTTCCCTTCTTCCACCCCCTTGGCCACCTCTGCTCCCGGGTAAGGAGCAATGGAGCAATCTCCGCTGAAACCAGTCTGGAGGCAAACACACTTCCCAGCAAACGACTCCCGCAGAAGTGCACAGTGATGGCGTTCAGCCTGCCTTTTCCTTGGGGACCGACCTGGGTCCCTCCGTATCAATCTGATGTCAATTTTTACAGCTAGCTTGTGGGAATATAATTTACACTCTATCTCTACTTCCAAAGTTGCCAGATGATAACTGGAGAGGAAAAACACCCAACAATCACATATGTATAGTTTCATTCAGGATCTAGCTTAAAAATAAATCTGAGACAGTATTTTTCACTAATATAGATAAAACAAAATAACAGATATGTATTATGGGAGCACAAACATGTGCTGAAGATAAGGTTGCTTCATTGCTTCTATTATGAACTCCATTCCCCAAGCTGTCATCACTTCTTTACTGAAATTTTGCTGCCTACTGAGACTTCTGCAGTTGGAAATAAGGGAAGCGATATGCCCTGCACGACTTACTGCAGGGGAAGGGGTGAGGCAGCTGCTTAAATCATTTCTGGCTGGCCCGTGAATTCCTCCTTCACTTACCCCACCTATGGGACCCCACATCACCCTTGCAGCTAGTGCAGCCCCAATAGTAGCTTTGGCTTCACTGACATTTCTTCTCCGTTTCCAAAAGCCAACTGTACACGCTTTCAGATACAAAATATTACCAGTTATTTAGCTCCACACACAAAACCCATTACTTCCAAAATGCTCTCTCACAAGTCCAACTGGTATTCCTCCTCAATCAAGTTTCTACTTAACTCTGCCCACCAAAAGATATTTCCCAATTTCTCTTCTGCGAGCATCACTTCCCACTGCACCAAGCACAACCAGACATTCGTGGCACTCCCCTCTGTACCCTGCCAGTTTGGATGACAGATTCCCACATCCCTCAGAAAAAGTCATCCCTTTCCACTAACAATCCTTCCGCTTCACGTTCTGTCAGGGACACAACTGTTAGAGAACAAAATCACTCGCATTGTCTGGATGATCTGGACTTTATGCATCGCCAACAGCTACATCTAAGTGAAGGGAACTTACAAGGAACTGCTTTGAACTGGTTGTGCCATGTTACCTGGTACCTCGGCTGGTATGTTATTTTGAAACATTTTTTTGCCTGCTTTCTTCAGTAGTACTCTACAGTCATTAACGCATTAGTCCAAAGCACGCACTTATGCACACAGCTATACTTTTCTTTCTGGTTTATGTTTAATGAATGAAGCATGCTGAAATGGCACTGGGATTCAACCTATCCAAATGGCTTGTTCTGAGGATGCTAGTCTGAGCTTCAGCCTCTTATGCTTAATGTTACACAAGGGACTACTTGTAGAAATACAATGAAGATTGCCTCCTAATTGTGACTTATTTTCCTTTCATGTACAACACTGCTATTTGAGAGAGCCAGTGTGGTTCCTTCCTTCATTTCTCTCCACTTAACTCATAATATGCAACTAAAATTCCGCCAATGCAGAATTCTTTTAATGCACTGGGTTTTATTTGCCTTTTTGTTCTCTGTTTTAAAAGCTTAGTGTTTCTCAAGGAAATTCATCCTGTGAGCAGGAAGATGTTTAAAGGATGGGCAGAGTTTTAAGAGCTCCAAGGCTGCAACCAGAACTGCAGTGGGGAGTTTTATTTATGCTAAATATTGCTGACTCTGTTTGGTCTTTTAACCAAGGCTGATCTAGGTCAGTTCACTATTTCTAGGACTTCTGCCAAAATAGAGCTCGCTTTTGTTTAACATGCTTAGTGTATTTTTATTATCACATCGGTACTGTATCCTTAGCCCTACTGGGGAGCTTTATTTCAGTACCAGCTTGTTATTTCCTATGATCTGCTGAAAGTGGAAACCAGTTATTTTTCGCTTAACCATATGGGACAGCAAAATGGAAGGACAACTTGCTCTTTCATTGCTCCACAGCTCTTGCTTACATTAGTTAAATAACTAGTTGCAGTGTCAAAAGAACAGGGCATTCAATAATTTACTGGCAAGTGCTTTGGCTGACCAGCAAAAAGAGTTTTGGCTACAAGCCCATGTTACCAATTGACACAAACACTATAGCCCCAATTCTCTTTGCTGTAAACTAAGAACAGAAGTGAAGGCAACAGATTAGCACAGAAAGTGACACCTGAATCAAGGTCTATTTCCATCACAGTAAAATGAGAATAAACCTATCTGTCTGTTTTATCGCAGTCCAAAACAACCAAGTTAAAATTTAACCAGTTCTTCAAAATCACACAAGTCTTCCCGGCAGCATCCTCTCCATTTCACTTTCCCTTGCCCAAATATCAATTATAAACAGTGTATGCCAGAAATGCACGCTGAAGAAGATACACAACCACCTTCTGTTCAGAGCTACTCCCTGTATGCAAGCACCCTAGATGTCTTTGCACTAAAATTATAAATTAGTATTGATGAAGCAATTTACTTTAGCTTTTATGTTCCTCCTCAAGGATGGATCAAAATAATCTCTAATGGTCACATTTCAATAGAAGTTGGTGTGAGAGCTCCCGCTGGGAACAATGACAGCAACTAAACATGTAGCTCTTTCAGAAATGCAGACTGATGATATCCAGCATTGTGTACCATTCAGAATAGTATATTTTCTTCTTTTTGCCTCCTTTAAAACTACATAAGCCTGTGTTTACTAGCTGCTTTACAGCTTCCTCTAAATGTTGTCTTCCGGCCAACATCCATGTAATCATTAGATGAATTACCCAAGCATAGAAATTACTATAGAACAGATGCTCCTTCTTAAAAAGACTAAAAAAAACAAAAAACCAAAAAAACAAACAAAAAAACCCACAAACCAGCACATTCCCTACAATAACATAATACACTTTCTTTGTGTATCTGTAATTTTTGTAAATACTGCTGCAACAATAAACTTGCATTTGCAGTGCACCGTTTTCTTCAGAATAAAAAGAAACTTTTTTAAAAGGTACTGAAATCTATTTCTCTCATGGCTAATACCTAGTACAGAAGAGGCCAAAATAATATGGAATATTTAGACAGTAAATAAAGAAAATATGAAGGGTAACATTTTTAAAAGTGTTTGAGGGACTTGGGAGTTTATGGCCCTATTTCTAATGCACTTTGGCTGGATGATTCCAAAGGGGCTGACGAGCAATAGGCACCTATGTCCTGCTGGTCCTCCATAAAAATTGGACCTTTATTTTTTTACTATTTCAATTTTCACACCAAGTCTACTTTGCAATAATCATTGCTGATGAGAAGGCTGTGTTTCGTTTGCTTTGAAGATGACAATGACAACAGGGATCTATAAACGTGTTATTGTGGGGCACTTACCAAAAAAAGCACCTCCCCAGTCATTTCCATTCTCTGCACCTCCTTTTTTTTGGTCATTTTTTGGAAATCTCCTCACTTGCTGTTCCTGAAATGTTTTCTTCAAAACACATAGTGTTTAACATCTGGGGACTTGGTGTTTCTCCCTGTTCTACGTGATCCATGTAGAGCAGCAATCACCAAAAGCAGAAAACACCACCCCACCACCACCTTTTTTTTATTTCTTTTTTCTTCTGTTCCTGATGGGTATACTATTGTAGACAATAAATGGTGATGTTACCTGTTAAATCTTGCTGAAATTATTTCAATAGTATGTGATTCGCTTCACATTTTTAGAGGTTATGACCTTGCTCAAGCAAAATACTCACTGAAGTTGGTTGTTTTTTACCCTGAAAGAGTACTAGGATCTGGCTATAAGTGTCTTCCAACAATATTCTGTAACTTTGTTTCATTTTCACTTTTTGTAAAGCGCTTTTAAAAAGTCAGTTTAACAAGGAATTTCATTGTCTAATGGGCTGTGACTGTTCGTGATAGGATTTCATTTTAAATTCAGTTCATTATGCTGTCATTAGGGAACATACAACTTGTCTTATTGTGTCTTATCATTTACTACAATTTCCATGTCCATTATTAGTTTGGATTTGCAAAGTAAGATATTCACTCAGCACCTGATTAAACGCACAGCAGAAGTCAAAGAGGAAGATGTATTACCTTATGGCAAAAGCAATTAACTGAATCTCAACAAATATGGCCATTTTCCAACTCTGCCCCATTCTTACTCTGGACATAGCGTTTTACCCTTTGTGGCAAAGCTCCTCGTCAAAACAAAGACAAATACTGCATCAGACCCACCTTTTAGCTGATCATTTGAGATTGCACGTTCCATAGGGAAAAGTCTCATCCTGCAGCACGTATAGCATGCAGCACGGTAGAAGTGCAGCCTCGCTGAACCTCAGAAAGGTCAACCGCAATGACCAGGTTTCTGTTCCTTTACAATTTGGCCATGCTCACTCTTTACCTGTTGGAGGCAAATTTTAGCATTGTGGACTGCCTTTGCTTCCTACATCAGCCATCCCTTTGGCCTCTGACCACCCTTTCCTACTGAGACCACTGCAGCATCAAGGTCAGCTCCGCTGCTTCTAAGTCAGCAAATGCTCCTTTAAAATAACCGGCTACTGTCACAGCGTTAAGGCAACCAACAGTGTTTCAGAAATACATTCAGTCTCGAGAGCTCTGAAGGAGAAATTAAACTTCTTTTTCTGTCATACTATATTTAGAACGGAGACACAGCTAGATGCTGTTTGCTTAGATTTATAGTTCTGCTCGAACCACAAAAAATAAATAACATGAATGAACAATGTAGGAAAGATGTTTCACAAATCTCTAAGTCTCGTTTTGTCAGCAATGCCCTCTTAAAGCTGACCAATGTAAATTTTGTTGTGGCTGGAAATGCTACTCATTCACTTATCTTCTGGGTAAGATTCCAAAAGCCACGTGACATTAAAGGCTCTGTGATCCCTCTTTTAACAGGACAGTAACAGCAACATTTACCCACCTCTCACAGGCTCTGCCAGCATTCTTCATGGTGACAGCGGGCAGACAACGTCTTGACAAAAAGTTAATTCAACACCAAATGGTAATGCAATATAGCTAGCTAATACTACTCGCAAAATCTGGTCAAAATGAAAAACAATTTCAGTCAAAAATAAAGTGGATTTTTTTTCAAAATAGTTCAAAATTAGATTTTTCAGCTTTTAATTTTTAATTGGCATTTTTTTTTTTTTTAAATGACTTATTTTTTAATTGTAAACAAAACTAAACCAAACCTGCACAAAATTCAAGTATTTTAATTTGCATTGAACATATTGTTTCAGGTTAACCAAAGCAAAGTTTTTCTAAGCCTGGGCTCATTGCAAAACTCAGACATACAGATGATAGCTACCTTGCTTTGACTGTCATCGAGGTTTTTTTCCCCTTCATTTTTCATTTTGGCCAAAACACTGAAAAAGCCCACATTTGCCAAGCTCTGTTCAAACACAAAGGATATGGCTGAGTGCTCTGGAAATCTCTTTAGGACTCTGGAAGATGAGAAGTGCTCCAGTACATTTGTTTGTACATGCTGTAAAAGAGTCTGTGGACACCACATTTCAGCACCACATATGTTTGCGATATTCAAGGATGCTCTCCAGGCAGTTACTTAAGCTTTTTGTGGCTTTTAAAGTATGAGAGGCTTTTTTTAATCAGGTTTTCATACATTAAGATTGAGGTATCAGAGCTAGGCAAGATGGAGATTTGTTCGATGCTGCACTCTTTCAAAAAGTCTGATCCACGTTTCCTAGATGATAAGCTGATGCAGCAGAAATATTCAGTGCACTAGCAGCTTCAAATGCCATCTCGTAGGAAAACGCAGATCACATCAGTATGCACTTTTAGATCTATTACAGCAATATCAGCAGTCCTTGATTTCTCAAAATGGTATTATTTGTGCAGGTAGAGCAAGCTGTCACAATCTGACAGGTTTAGATTATTTCATGAGGGACAACCCACTGCAAGGCACAGACAGAAACTGATTCATTTCTCCCCACACACAGGGACCACCAAACTGCCACCACACGAGCTCGGCACCTCGCTTACTGCAGAATGAAGCTGGGTTAATGCAAAATTAAAAGTTACCATCTTTGTACAGTCTTAATTCACAAGCCATAAATATAGAACAAAACCCTGTTTATTGTTATAGTTTGCATTTTAAGTGCCTTACCGGTTTACTGCCAATTAAAAAAAATATTTTTTTTTGAGATCTTTAAAATCTAAAATAACCCTGTATTCCTTATTTCCAAAGCAACCCTACATATTGTAATCATGCCACACAGCGAGCTGACTCTTGGCTTTGAGATCAGTGGGTCAAAGCCAAGCACAAGCAAGTACTCGATAGAGTTTTGCCCCTTGATGATTAATTGCCACCTGTGCCACTCCACTCCTGTCTGGGAGAACAACGCTCCAGGATTCTGTCTGCTGATAAAGATTTAAAAATTTCAGCACAACTTAACTCTCGTAATAACGATTTTTCATCCACATTTTTACTGCATTTAGATATTGCTAAATCATCAGAGAAAGAGAAAAAAAATCAATAATGGCAAATATACCTGCAGACTCATGCACACGTACCACCCCCATGTGTGTGCAGAGGCCAACACACACCTGATTTACTAGATTTGCCCAGAACATGTATTAACATTTAAATTATGAGACATGGGTAAGTAATGTTCAGAGATGCTGCCGGTCCTACGCTCAACAGCTTTACTTATGGAGGGAAAAGGTTTTATGTAGGATCTTGATCTTCAACTAACCCTCAAATGAGTTTTGACGACCACATTCAAACCTAATGGATCACAGCCTGTTAAAATAACCTTCGAGAAACACAACCTGAAGGTTTGCCTTCAGTGATTTTTCCAGTGTGTAGAAAGTGTTGTTTTTCTGCATGGCTGTGTTTGTCTCTTTTACCATCTGCAATGAGCCTGGTTTTAATTGTTGCTGTACCTCTGCGACTGCAGCTTCCCTATTGCTTTGGGGTCTGCTTTTGATTTTTAGTGTGACATGTCAGACAGCATGGAGTAAAGAACTGAAAACCTCCTGGGAAGCTGAAAGAAACAGGCCTATCAGGAACAACTTCTATTGATTAATTTTATGAAGAAAATGAATAGACTGGTACTTTAAAAGATGTTTTTACTCCAGCATATCACACAGTAAGCAAATGTCATTTCATTTGTCTGGCACAAAGAGAAAAAATCAGAAATGTTTTGCATCTGCATTTACAAACGTCTTAAATTCAAAAACCAAAGCATTCGGAGATCAGTAAAGAAAAAGCTCCTGCTTCCTTAAAAACAAAACCTCAGATAGTTTCCAAATGTAAATAAATATGACAAAACCTTTCGCCCACATGGAAAACCTGCATTGTACCCAGCCACAGGACGTATTCAATGAGAAGGAGGACAACAGAAGGAAAAATTATCTCATCACAGCTCAGCCCTGAAGTGCCACCCCTGAGAATGGAAATCTGCTTGTCCTCTGACCCAGAACTCCTCCACAATATTTGGCAAATACTCCTCTCACGTGGGAGCACTCCTCATTTCCAGCTGCCTGGGCTTGGGCACTTGCAGTCAGATTGGCAGGACTTGCTGAGTGCCATCAGCTGCAGCTGAGATCAATTATAGTTGCGGTTTAAATGCTAAGATGTCTATTAAAAAAAAAATAGATCTCTACATTTCCTACATTTCAGTCTGGAAACCCCAGACTGGGTGACATTTCCTACAGTTTTAGAATTTTAGACTTGACTTTTCTGGGCTTCAGTTCCCCTGATGTAAAACAGCAACATCACCTGCTACTCTGAATAGCGTTACGTGAAGGTAAGTTCATTTATATCCACAAAAGCTTTAGAAATAAAATTAAAAGCACTAGAGAAATGTAATGAGTAAGTGAAATTTTATTCCATGCAGCATACAGATAGCTATTCAAAAGCCACACACTGAATGTGGGGAGCAGAAAGAAATACTGTGTAAAACCCCATAGAACGACATGAGAGCAAGTGGAGAAGGCACTAAGTGATAATTTATCAAAGACCAGTCAGTACAAGCAAGGAGTCAACCTAAAAGGTCATGTGCATTCTTAATTCTAAGTTTTCTCATGTGAATGTCTGACTTTTCATAAAACGTTCTTTAAAATGTTTTCTTGCTTTTAGTATTAAAAAAACTATTTCAGGTGAGCTGACTGAAATAAAACAACTTGAGAGAAAAAAAATACTAAAAAAAAAAAAAAAAAAATATTCCATGTCAGGGAAACACAGCTACCGTAGAGATGATTTATCACCAGTTACTATGGAGACAATGTGTCTGAAATTGAGGTCCCTCTATCAGAGAAAAGATACTCGTATCATTAGCAACAATAAACAGAGGACAGAGTCCATCGGTGGCCACTCGGAGGCACTTCCAACACCACACAGGAGTTTAAACCTTTGATGCCAACACTTCAGCCTATGATGTTTCTTCAGAAAAAATGCTTAGGCCATGGTCAATAATTCTTTAATTGAGCATAACAGAAATCCTGCAGCTGACTCTTGGTTCCATTAGCAGGGCAGGAAGATGGTGTGACAGTGAAACACTGGATGCGCCCGGCTCCTTCCTGCCTTTCACCCCAGGGAGCACTCAGCACATCATGAGCTACGCTTTCCTCTACAGGTCAGGCTGCTTGCAGTCCGAGCACATTTCCAACTTCTGTGCTGAATAACAAGTACAGCAGTGACTTTCACCCAGGCTTATGACAAGCACATACCCTAAAACAGTTACACAACAGTAGCTGGTGCCCTTGCTGCTTGCATGCTTTTAACATTTGATATCTCCCAGCAAGCGTTTACTGGTGCTCTAGCATGCTTGTAACCCCCAAAATGCTTGCAAAGATATTGATCTCTCTCCTGATCTCCTGCCTAATTTTATTGACTATGCATCAGATACAGCCTTTTCTTTTAGCAGAACCATCCAGAAAAGAGTGACAAGTTCCATCACATATCTGAGATTTAATCAAACATAAAAGACAGCAGGAATACTGCTGCATTTCTATTGTTGCAGGATGAGGTTGCCTTGTCCCTGCACCACCAAAGCTCTGCACAGGTATACTCTTTAATTTCATATCCATGCCGCTCTGAGGCCAATGAAGCCCAATTCAAACATGAGTATATCACTGCATGCTGGGCCAACACAGCAGTATGTGGAGGGGAAAAAGCATAAATTCCCTTACCATGTCCCATTAGATCTAAGCCTTTTGCCATCCTTTGGCAATAGAGTTGGAGTTGCAGGTGAGCACCAAAGGTAAAAAACCTTAAGATACTGGCAAGACAAAAGTGGGTCTAAAGAAAGCAAAACCCACAAATTAAGCACAGAGATAAAAAATAAAGATCAGTTGCTTTGCAGTCTGGATTCATTTAACCTGCCTACTACAAGATTTCTGCCTATTACATGCAAAATTTAATTGTGCCTCCCCTGCAGACCCACTCTTCCTAATGCAAAAGTACTTCAAAACAACTCGTACGCCATGAAAGCCTGAAGCCTTGATGGCTTCTTGCCAAGACAAAGGTAACTAAATGTCATATGGGTTATTGCTTTGAAGGAGTGGCTTTTCCCTGCCACACTCATCACGATAACATTTAGCATTGTTGATTCTAGTGTGTTTTCACAGCGCATGGGACCGTTACACAATACCTGACTAAGGATCACAGCAACTGTGACTTAATTATTTCATGAGAGACACCGACTTAACATCATTGTCTTGTTTTCAAACCAAAGATGTGACTGAGGCTACCCCTGACCAACATGCACACAGGAGATCTCCTTCCCCCCGGTCGGCCTGGCAAATGTAAACAGGCAGGAATTAGTGGGGACAGCTGGAGGTTAAACCCAACCTTTCCCTGCCTCTCCCACCGCCATGGACTCTGCATTGTGCCTTGTGGAGGCCACCACAAAGCTCACCAGTGCCCAGTGTGAGAAGAGACGTCAGAGCAGGATGGTTGCTCCATCCATGCTGTGCTGGGCAGCTCTCTTCCACTTTCTCACAGGCTGCGTTTTTAAATGGCTCCTTTTGCCAAAGCTCTCATTTGACTCCCCCCCCCCATGAAGTAGCTCAGCCCTATAAAAGCAAAGTATCCTTCAAAGCTGCCTATTCTGGTGGGGTTTAGGTTATATTCTCTGTGAGGTACAAACACAAGACTAGCCCCATGCCGTAAGGTGCCTGGTTTAGTCTCCTGGATCTGCACTTCTCCCTCTAGAGTAGCACAGGTTCTGTTGGGGTCTTCCAGCTGCATTTCTGCTAAGAAGTTAAGCTGACTAACCACAGACTGCAGAAATTTTTAGTTATAGATCCATCACTCTTCTGAGCAAATCTCTTTGGAAAAGACAACACGGTAGGTCTATGTGCATTTTTGTGTCATCCTTTTTTCTAAATCAATCAGTGTCCCTATCCTGGGGTCAGAGAATCCATTTATTACCATTATTGCAGCAGGACAGTAGATACTTCCAGACACCTCTCATCCAAAAGACCTTAAAATATCATACATTCCATCCATTCATTCTTCCAATGATCTAGGGTGCCTAACGTCCAAACCACAGGACACTATTTCTCCACTCCAATTTAGTTACATTCTGGCTCAAAACTCTGTGTTATTTCTAATTTATCAATTAATTATTCTCTAGTGAAGTAACTGTTTCTTCTTTTCTTTGGTTTGTTTTTTGTTTTGTTTTGTTGTTGTGGTTTTTTTTTTAATCCTAAACACTGTAATGTTGTTTGGACTACTTACCAAAGCTACATGGTCTCCACGGTTGTCATTTCATTCCAGCCAGCTGGAAACAGAGCAAATTACCAGAATTGGTGCCATATGGGCCATATAGTATGTGGGCCATAAAGTAGTCTTTGCTTCCTCTAACATTTTATCACTCTAAAATTTGTGTCGAGCTTTGGCTAAAGTTCCGGAGTGCTGGAATTTTATTTTCCTCTGGAAGAAAAGTAAACCATTTTGGAGGATTATTTTCTTTATAGTATAGAATAATTTGCACCAGGCATTTGAATAAATGCAAGAACGGCAATTGACCAAAGGATATGATAAAACTGGTCAAGGTGGCTGGCCTGTAATAGCAAGTCCTATTTCTAGTTCTTCAGAAAGCACACAAACTGAACTGTAACATTTTACTTCAGCTGAATGTCCCCTTCCATCCCCTGCTCTGATAGCTATTTTAAGAGCAGCCTTGCTGTGATAGTGTCAGATTTTCTGTACCACGCCTACCGTACCCATATTTCAATTATCATGTTCCATAGGACATCAGCAGCGAGCAAGTTCAAGCAGCTTTTTCAGCACAGTTCTGTGGGCGCACATAGGCATAAAAAGTGATGACATCTAATTCATTCACACTATTGTGGTGTGCAATGAGAAACAAAACTCAAGGGGACTCAACATAGGAAGAAAATGCTTTAATTGTAATCTGCACCCCTCCAAAGAACTGAATGTTCTTAATATAAAAGCAGCTCTGACAGAGACGAGCCATATTGCTATTATATTCAGTGTTAAAATCTGACTGCTACAGGCACATTATGGTTTACTATTTAAATCCACTATACTCAGAAACCTCTTCCTTTCTCATCTGTCTCACTTTTTCACAGTATTTCTCTCCTTTCCATTGCTGAAATGCTTTTAAAATACATTCTTCTAAACAACAGCATGGGGGAACATCCAAACAATAAGTGTCTGACAACAACTTCCTTCCTGCATTAATTGTACTCATATTAACTTGTTCTTATTTGCAAGGTATAGCATATGCTCCAGTTTCTGATCCAACATTATGTCCTCATAATAAATTAGTTCTGACTTTTGAAACTGCATTTTTTATCGCAAAACACTTCGTACATAGTACACATAGTGTTCCCTTTGCAATAAAAAGAAACATGATTTAAAAGCTGACAATAATTTTCCATTGCAAGGCTTTTTTGGTCATAGCTAAAAGGTTTGCATTCAGAAATAAATCTCCAGTGCCCACCTCTGTTTCTCTGGGCTAGCTTTCATTTTCCTCCTTGCACCATGACCACAGACTCTCAGGGTGCAAACTTACATGGATGTTCAGTAGGAAAAGACAATGATGTGTCTTGAGGCACAAGGACGGGCTGAAATTTTGAAGCACCAGCAGAGTCCTTGCAGGTAGTTCTTCTCAGATCCACACCAAGAGCTTGTGGCTGAAAACTGAACTATGCAATCCCAAAGTTTTCATTCTTAGTTTCTATTTTTTTGACAAAAATCAGGCAATTACATAGTCCCAACCAACATTAGCACCGTAAAGAATATGAAGTCGTTTCGCATTAGAGCTGTTGGTAAGATAAAAGATAAACACTAACTCAATCTAAATAAGCACTGCCAATGCTACCAAGGCTCTGGTTACCCACTGAACTTCCCCGTGCTACGGTATCACCTGAATGATGATAAAATATGTACAACAACATAACAGTGAAATTCAGCTTCTGCTTCACCTAGGAAGCCACAGTACTGGGGAGGGAAACAGTTTTGAGCTAAGGAGACCAAATTACAATTAGTTTCTAAGGGCTAATTTGAAATATGTTATGACAAAAAAAGTCCCATCTGATCTGCCAGCCATGTTCTCCATACTGCAAACTACAATACCGTGGGATAAAACAAGGCAACACTGAGCACACTGCTAATCCGCTTGGTGCTACTGCCCCACAGAAGCACTATCTGGCTCAGTGCTTTTGGGCAATGCAGACGAGAGGGATGTGGTACTCATCCTGGTCAACCTATTGCACAGGCGGCGAAGGACTGGCTCCAGCCCGCACACCAGCTGTCCTGCTGTCAAGTCCTTGTTCACAAGTGTGTCAAATGCTCTTTCAGACTGTCCCAGGTGCTGAAAGAGCTCTGGTTTTTTCTCCCTCAGAAAGCACATTTCTTCTGGTTCTGTCTGGCAACCCTAACACAAGGCTACTCTTTATCCTCATTCCAACCTCCTGTTTCCACTCTTCTCCCGCCCGTGTCACAGCTGGCTCCACTGCTGTCCTCTTACACTTCCCTAAGAGTCTACCATTTGTGGAAATATATACATCAGGTCACCCAGCAGAAGTCAGGAGAGCCTGGTTCTTTCTGTGCTGCACCTCTCCACATGTATTTGCAAAACTATGTCATTGCCCTCCTTCAAATCCTTCCTGACATTCCCATCTTACAACACCCCCTGCACGCACCCCCATCTGACCAGGAAAGCACCCTGGCCAGGCAGCAGCCCGTCCTGCCAGCAGCAACGTTCCTGCTTCCCCTTTTATCCCCATTTCTTTTAAGACCATGGGATCTTTAGGCACAGGGCATGATTTCTGCTATGTATTTGTAGCATGTCCAACAAAATGATTCCTCTGTAAGACCAGCGACAATCTATATGAACATTTTTATTTTTCTTTTCCCTTTCATTTTCAGTTGGTTGCTTGGTAGATGCATTATATAAAATGCTTCAAATACTCCACACACACATACCACACACACACCCCAGAACTACACTCCCTTCCATGCATGGCTTTCTGTTTTCTCTCTTTAAAAGGCTCAGTTTTGATCTCTACAGGAATAGCATTTTTTGTAAAGGAAAGGAGGAGGGTGAAATCCACATTTACGCTTCCATCCCAGAAGGACCCTGAGCTCTTTTACCTTTTGCTGATGTCCTCGTTGCAGCCTCTCTGCCGGACATACTATTTGGCCTAAGGAGATAATGGGGTAGTGGTATATGGTTGCTCTGGTCATCACCGCGTGTGACCAGCTCCTTTCACTTGCAGGTCATTGCTGCCCTCTCTCCCCCAGCACCTCCCCAGGAGCAAGGCCCCTGCACGCAGCTAGGGCCACAGATGGGCAGCAAGGAGGTGAAGAAATCCTTCTTCCCAGAAGTCATTCCCCTGAGCAGTGTCCTGCAGTTTTGCTGCTCTGTCTGGCATTCTGGAAATATGGATTGATCGGTAAGAACTGAATCAACAACGCCTTGAGGAACACGGCCTGTGTCCAAAGCTATTTATGATTTACCAAGTCATTAAAAGAATCATCTACCCTTTTCTACATACTGCATCCCCATGCATGCTTTGGGGTGGGTTTGCATGGCAAGGTTTTGGTAGCAGGAGGGCTACAGGGGTGACCTCTGTGAGAAGATACTAGAAGCTTCCCCCATGTCCAATGGAGCTAATGCCAGCCTGCTCCAGGACAGACCTACCACTGGCCATGGCCAAGCCCATCGACCACGGTGGTAGTGGCTCTAGGATAACATGTTTAAGAAGGGGGGATAAAACCCTGGGCAACAAATTGCAGCAGAAGAAATGGGTGAGAATATGTGAAAGCAACAGCTCTGCAGACACAGAGGTCAGTGAGGCAGGAGGTGCTCCAGGCACCAGAGCAGAGGTTCCCTGGAAGACCCTGATGAAGACCATGATGAGGCAGGCTGTGCCCCCAGCCCATGGAGCCCACGGGCTGCTGGCAGGGCTTGTGCCCCTGCGGGGACCCACACTGGGGCAGGCTGTGCCCAGGGGTGCACCCGTGGGAGGGACCCCACGCTGGGGCAGGGGCAGAGTGTGAGGAGCCTCCCCCTGAGGGGGAAGGAGCGGCAGGGACAACTGATGGGCTGGCTGCAGCTCCGTTCCCTATCCTGTACACTGCTGGTGGGGAGGAAGGAGAGAACATTGGGAGTTAAGCCTGGGAAGAAGGGAGGGGTGGGGGGAAGGTGTTTTTAAGATTTGGTTTCATTTCTCATTATCCTACTCTGATTTGATTGCTAATAAATTAAACTAATCTCCCCCCATCGAGTCTGTTCTGCCCATGACCGTAACTGCTGAGTGACCTCCCTGTACTTATCTCGACCCACAAGCTTTTCATTGTATCTTCTCTCCCCCATCCAGCTGAGGAGGGGAGTGATGGAGCAGCTTTGGCGGGCACCTGGCACCCAGCCAGGGTTAACCCACCACAGCTGTCCTGTCAACAGCAGCAGGTGAGTCACCAGTGACCCTCCCATTGTCCTCCCAGCCACAGGGATTACCTGTCCCACTGCATGTTGATGGAAATCATAGCTTCAGATGTTGATTAACTGGTTACCATGCTGTCCAGCATATTTCCAGTACTGCAGATTTGGACCAGTCCTTTTCCATACTTGCATATTTTGTACAAGTTCTTTGGGAAAGAACTAAGCTAAGAAAGATACGCTCACTAAGTCTTCCCATAAAAGAGAGAGATGAGAAAAATATGAGCAAGTCCACAGGAAATAAAACAGGTATTTGTAATAACACTGAAATCATCAGCTCTGAGGCTAGTAACCATTCTCCAATAAGCAAAGAAAATCAAACATGATGTTTGATTGCATTAACAAAAAGAATAGCATTTAAAGCCACAGGTAACTGGATTAAAAAAAATTTCTAAGAACATGTGTCTATCAGTTCAATTATGTTCTTGTGACTAATAGAAGTAATACAAAAAGGAACGAGATCTAGAGCACTCCGTCATAATTCCATGGAGGTAAGAGAAAGGAAGTACTAAGCTAATTTAATAATGCAGGTGTAAAATACCTGTGTCTGGGTCTGCAAAGGGATTACCAGGCTCTTAGTGACAGGAAAGCAAGAAGTCAGCACGACATTTGAAAGAGGGGAGGGAGCGACACCTTCCTTCCACAGCAGTGCTTTTTTGTTCAGTGGGGTGCCACATTCTAAACGAAACTATTATTTGTGACACTCAGTAGGAAACATTTCACAAACAAACAATTTTGCTGAGATAAATCTGCCAGAGTGTGGTACACTGATTTGTATTTTTAGCTATGGATAAAATGATGGCCTGGAAACTCAATACCAATTTAATATGTTTATATATATATATATATATAAAAAAAGACAGTTATTTTGAGGCTGTTGAACTATGCTACTTTTGTATGATGCACATGTTTCAAGCCCATGTTTCACACTCTGCCTACTTGCTTGTCAGAGAAGACCAACAGCAGCAAACTCACAAGAAACCATGAACCGCAAGGAACTGGTGATGTGGGTTTTAATCAGTTACGGCAAACAAGAAACTCTTACTTGGGACTAAGGTAGCAATGTGAGCACAAAACAGAGCAGCTCCATTTCCACTCTGCCAAGCGTCACCGCACCTGCAGCTCAGTGGGATGGAAAACATTTGGTCAGGGTCTCGACTGCCAAGCCGAGCCAAGCCAAACCCAGCATCTTCTTCCTTGCCTTAAATTTATGGAGCTTGTTGTCAGTTATTAGAAGGCAAAACATGAAAGGGAGGATGTAGACGCATACTAGTGTTTAAGAAGAAGGTCTTTTGGGGACTAAAATTTCTGAGACATCCAGGGTAGATGTCTTTAGTTCACGTAAGTAAAGACATCATTTAGAACGACAAGCAGACACAAAGAAGATTAAACTCCCCATAACAATGCAGACTTTTTCCTTCCTGCCATTTTGTTGTTCATAAGGATCATTTTATATTGCTTACTCAGAAAACAGTTGAGAAATTATGTGTAATAAATATTTCCTTAAATTGAGCTGGCAGAATCTATTTCTTCTTTTAAAATATATTGAATATATTGTTCCCAGTTTACTTATTACTCTGTGCTGGGGTTTGCCTCTTAAAGAGAAATATTGCTTGAGGGACCACTCCTCATTTAAACAAATGCTATTAAGGCAGAGTGTGAAGACAGTACGGAAACTACCGAAAGGCTTCCCTGGCTGCACTAAATCAAAGCTAATGGCTTGAGATAAAGTGAGTGGAGTTGTTCTACTGTTCTTTGTCAGTATTAATATTTTAAGTTACAGCTCCTCACTAGAATCTCTCTGCTTCTAGCCTCCCTTCTTTTGGGCCAGAAATTCCAGAAGGCTTCTCTTAAATATGGGTCTCACTTTTATTCCCTGCGTTCAGCCGTTGCTTCCAAACTATTCCGACTGCCTGACATTTACTGAGCTTGGAGTAGCACTCACATGACATTCAATTTTTCATCTGAATGCCATGTTAATCACATGCAAGCACTAGGCCAATTGTGAGCACAATTTGCCTGGAATATGTGGTCTGGTAAACTAATTAGGGCAACATGGAGTGCTAATGCCCTACTTCACAGAGGGTGATAACACAAGGAATGAAGAGCTTT